>NC_056443.1:20294963-20967463 GCF_018296145.1 Oncorhynchus tshawytscha
GCCAATCTCTAAATTACGTCTCCATAATCTAGCATGGGTAGGATGGTCATCTGAATCAGGGTTGGTTTGGCAGCTGGGGTGAAAGAAGAGTGATTACAATAGAGGAAACCAAGTCTAGATTTAACTTTAGCCTACAGCTTTGAAATGTGCTGAGAGAAGGACAGTGTACCATCTAGCCATACTCCCAAATACTTGTATGAAGGGACTACCTCAAGCTCTAAACCCTCAGAGGTAGTAATAACACTTGTGGGAAGAGGGGCATTCTTATTACCAAACCGCATGACCTTTGTTTTGGAGGTGTTCAGAACAGGGTTAAGGGCAGGGAAACATTGTTGGACACTAAGAAAGCTTTGTTGTAGAGCGTTTAAACACAAAATCCGGGGAGGGGCCCGCTGAGTATAAGACTGTACCATCTGCATATAAATGGATGAGAGTTGATGCAAATTGAGAAGAGCATGGGGCCTATGATCGAGTCTTGGGGTACACCCTTGGTGACAGGCAGTGGATGAGACAGCAGATGTTCTGACTTTATACAATGCACTCTTTGAGAGGTAGTTAGCAAACCAGGCCAAAGACCCCTCAGAGACACCAATACTCCTTAGCCGGCCCACTAGAATGGAATGGTCTACCGTATCAAAAGCTTTGGCTATGTCAATAAAAATAGCAGCACAACATTGCTTAGAATCAAGGGAAATGGTGACATCATTGAGGACCTTTAAGGTTGCAGTGACACATCTACAACCTGACTAGAAATCAGATTGCATACCAGAGAGAATACTATAGACATCAAGAAAGCCAGTCAGTTGATTATTGACAAGTTTTTCCAACACTTTTGATAAACAGGGCAAAATAGAAATAGGCCAGTTAGAACATTCACCCTCTGAATGGCATACACAATCCATGTCTCAATTGTCTCAAGGCTTAAAAATCCTTCTTTAACTTGTCTCTTCCCCTTCATCTACACTGACTCAAGTGGATTTAAGTGACACCAATAAGGGATCATAGCTTTCACCTGGATTCACCGTGTCAGCTGTACATAATGTGTTGTACACTCAGTGTATAGCACAGTGTTAGCTAGCTAGGATGCTACATAAGATGCAACACACTTCATGTCATACAGTAGTTCCCTGCTCTTTTGAGCTCTACATTGTAGGATTCTGTTGTGTGGAGGCAGAAAACAACAACTGCTGCTGTCCTGTAGCATTAGCTAGCACGCTACAGTAGCTCTCAACAGGCTACATAATTCCAGGTGTATTTCCTTGCTCTTTGGAGGTTGAAAGGGGAGGATTCTCTCTAAATAGCACAGCTGTCCCATAGCATTAGCTAGCACGCTAGCTGTCAACAGGAAGCTACACACGATGTTACATATTATTTCCCTGCTCTTTTGAGGTCTTATGGGAAAGATTTTCTCTGTTGTAGGAAGGGCCGTAACCAGGGTTTGAGTTTTAGTGAGGTCCGGAATAAGTTTACTGCATTTCGATACAATTAAAACACTTAAAAATGTTGTATGGAGAACAGAAATCAACAAGCAAAAATGACCCTAGCCATTATCACCTTAGCTGCTGTAGGTTTATTCAGTCAATCTACAAACACATAGCCTATTAGATATGCAATTGTGATGTTATACCCCTGAAAGGGGGAAATATGAGAAGTGATTCACACTGACAAGTAGCATCAGCAACTCTTCAGTCAGTTGTAATGATGAATTGCATAAAATGCTCAACTCTACATAGATACAGTGCTTTCGGAAAGTATTCAGACATTTTGTTACATTACAGCCTTATTCTTAAATGGATTAAATTGTTTTTTTTCTTCTCCTCTTCAATCTACACACAATACCCCATAATGACAAAGCAAAAACAGGTTTTTGGAATTTGTTGCAAATTTTTAAAAAAATGTAAAACTGAAATATCACATTCATGTAAGTATTCAGACCCTTTACTCAGTACTTTGTTGAAGCACTTTTGGCAGCAATTACAGCCTCAAAGGATTTCACGTGGCCAAACTCCTAAATCCCCCAAAATGGGAAAATGTAACTATGTCCACTTGTGAGAATGGTCCGTGGACACTTAAGTTATGTTGAGTGTGTTTCACTTGGTGACCTCACACAACTATATCTCTGAATGTATACATTTCTCAATTATGGTGTTTTCATCTAATTATTGTATAAAATGAATGAGTAAAGATGAAACTATTTGTGAAATGAGGTATGTGATGTTAACCTTTAATTTTGAGAGAATTGTATTCCCTGTAAAAATGTAACTAGTCAGCGGCCACGCCCCCGTGAGCACAGACATGATCTGGCATCATGGAATCGCCCTCTTCTACTGTTACGAATAAAAGCCTCTCCTGAGAAAATCCTCTTAAGACTAAGCAAACCCACAGCGTGAGCTGTGTTTGCGAATAGTTAAGACCACAAAAACCTCAGTGTAAGCTAAGGTTGCAATGGTTGTTGAATTCCTAACCATACCACGTGGAGCATCGGCTACACAGCTGGAAATAAACTCAGACTATCGATCCCTAAAGAATGAGAGTAGAATAATCTTATATACTAATTACTAGCTAGAAATTATGCAAACCTCGGAAGCGAATAACGACAACAGCTGAAACATTTATTCTAAGAACAATGGACGCCTGACGGTTCCATTACAACAGATACTATCAGGAGTCGCCACCATGAGTAGCCAGAGACTCTCTGATGAACTGACCAACGATTCCAACAGAGAAGGCAACAACTACACAATGGCGTAAATATATTGATTGCAATTATTCCCGAATGAGCGAGCTTTCATGTGCAAAGGATTAGCATTTCAATGAATACAATTATCCACTGTGTGTAGTGATCCATTTTGTCTTTCCTGCTCTTTTTCTTCCACACCCCCTTCCCTTTGTGCACCAAGCCGTTATATCTCTTCAGCCCACTAGGGGATCTTCCCGATCATTGTTAGTAACCAATATTTGTTTGTTTATGCATTTCTGTGAGTTTATGCATTTCTGTTACTTAGTAAATAAATGATTAAGCCAATTGGTGTATGGATGATTCATAGTTTAGGCTGGGTTCGTGCAGAACCCAACAATTTACAACGTTTAGAATGAGACTGGCGTGAGGTAATGAATAATTCATTAATAGAAGACTAATTGATCAAATATTAAAATATCTGAAGAGTTATATTCGGAAAAGTATAACTTTATAGTCTGAAGATTTTCCGTGGTGCCCCAACTTTGACCATAGTTGATTTTCTTTATTGAGTACAAAATATACAGTACTGACATTCTCTCAACCAGCTTCATGAGGTAGTTACCTGGAATGCATTTCAATTAACAGGTGTGCCTTGTTAAAAGTTCATTTGTGGAATTTCTTTCCTCCTTAATGCGTTTGAGCCAATCAGTTGGGTTGTGACAAGGTAGGGGTGGTATACAGAAGATAGCCCTTTTTGGTAAAAGACCAAGTCCATATTATTGCAAGAACAGCTCAAATAAGCAAAGAAAAATTACAATACATCATTACTTTAAGACAAGAAGGTCAGTTAATACGGATAATTTCATAAAAGTTTCAAGTGCAGTCGCAATAACTATCTAGCGCTATGATGAAACAGGCTCTCATGAGGACCGCCACAGGAAAGGAAGACCCAGAGTTACCTCTGCTGCAGAGAATAAGTTCATTAGAGTTACCAGCCTCAGAAATTGCAGCCCAAATAAATGCTTCACAGAGTTCAAGTAACAGACACATCTCAACATCGACTGTTCAGAGGAGACTGCATGAATCAGGCCTTTATGGTCGAATTGCTGCAAAGAAACCACTACTAAAGGACACCAATAATAAGAAGATACTTGCTTGGGTCACGAAACACAAGCAATGGACATTGGACTGGAAATCTGTCCTTTGATCTGATGAGTCCGAATTTGAGATGTTTGGTTCCAACTGCTGTGTCTTCGTGAGACACAGAGTAGGTGAACGGATGATCTCTACATGCGTAGTTCCCACCGGGATGCTTGCTGGTGACCCTGTCAGTGATTTATTTAGAAATCAAGACACACTTAGCCAGCATGGCTACCACAGCATTCTGCAGCGATATGCCATCCCATCTGGTTTGGGCTTATTGGGACTAACATTTATTTTTTAACAGGACAATGACCGAACACACCTCCAGGCTATGTAAGGGCTATTTGACCTAGAAGGAGAGTGATGGATTTCTGCATCAGTTGACCTGGCCTCCACAATCACCCGACTTCAACCCAATTGAGACGGTTTGGAATGAGTTGGACAGCAGATTGAAGGAAAAGCAACCAGCAAGTGCTCAGCATATGTGTGAACTCCTTCAAGATTGTTGGAAAAGCATTCCAGGTGAAGCTGGTTGAGAGAATGCCAAGAGTGTGCAAAGTTGTCATCAAGGCAATGGGTGGCTACTTTGAAGAATCTCAAATATAAAATAGATTTGGATTCGTTTAACACTTTTTTGGTTACTGTCTGATTGTGTTATTTTTATTGTTGATGTCTTCACTATTATTCTACAATGTAGAATATAAAAAATAAAGAAAACCCCTTGTAGGTGTGTCCAATCTTTTGACTGGTTAATTTTTTCTTCTCAGAAAAAAATTGCGGAGGCCCAGACCTGTGTCCTCATATGTAGTTACAGCCATGGTTATGGGGAAGGGTAAACGACTGCTGTTGTCCCGTAGCATTAGCCAGCACGCTTGCTGTCAACCAGAAGCTACTACACAATAAGAGCCTGCAAATGTAGCAGGTAAACTCTGTTCATCTGGAGATACAAAGTTAGCTCTACAAACAATTTTTCTGCCTCAGAACATACTCTGTAAACAACAAAACGGAGCGTCACAGTAGATGGAAGACGTGGTCCCATGTCATTAAACTTTTAGTAGCTCAGTCGAGTTTTTCTTGTTTGTGTTTTTGTCTTTAGCGCTCCTCCTATCTCTCTCTCTCACTCCTCTGCCTTATCGCGAACAGAGCAGCACAGCCTCACATGCTATTCATCTTTAACGAAGCATTCTCCGTGCTAGGCAGTAGGCAGGCACACACACCCTACCTCCCCTCATCGTAGACGCGGACCCTTTTTAAGCAGGCACCAAGGTCCCATCAATAGTCCGTCATTGTAAATAAGAATTTGTTCTTAACTGACTTGCCTAGTTAAATAAAGGTTAGATAAACAATACAAAATCATTTAATAGAGAAGGCCACTGTGAACACAGATGCTGCCTTTCAGTGTAAATCACATTGTAATATATTTGGGAGAAAATACATTAGAGTGTAGAATCTTCCTTTTACTGTTGTTTGTTCCTAGATGCTGAGTTTGAGTGCAAACATCACTGACTATCATGCAATATGAGGACACAAATTAACCCTGTCCTGTCCCCCTGCAGAGCCCCAACTGAAAGGCATTGTCACGAGACTCTACAACCGGCATGGCTTCTACCTCCAGATGCTTCCGGATGGCACCATGGACGGCACAAAGGACGAAAGCAGCTCCTTCTGTAAGTCTGTCTATCTGTCTCACACCTGTCTGTCTGTCTGTCTCTATAACCCTGCTGTCTGTCTATCTGTCTCACACCTGTCTTTCTGTCTGTCTCTATAACCCTGCTGTCTGTCTATCTGTCTCACACCTGTCTGTCTGTCTGTCTATCTGTCTCACACCTGTCTTTTTGTCTGTCTCTATAACCCTGCTGTCTGTCTATCTGTCTCACACCTGTCTGTCTGTCTCTATAACCCTGCTGTCCTTCTGTAAGTCTCACACCTGTCTTTCTGTGTCTGTCTGTCTCTATAACCCTGCTGTCTGTCTGTAAGTCTCACACCTGTCTGTCTTTCTGTCTGTCTGTCTGTCTCTATAACCCTGCTGTCCTTCTGTAAGTCTCACACCTATCTGTCTGTCTCTCTAACCCTGCTGTCCTTCTGTAAGTCTCACACATGTCTGTCTGTCTGTCTGTCTGTCTGTCTGTCTGTCTGTCTGTCTGTCTGTCTGTCTGTCTGTCTGTCTGTCTGTCTGTCTGTCTGTCTGTCTGTCTGTCTGACTGTCTGTCTGTCTGTCTGTCTCTCTCTCCACAGTTTGTATTGAAATATAAAAGTCTGTATAGGCACAGTGAGAATCTTTAGACAGTACGTATTTTTAGACAGTTATTGTACACAAGTTATTGCATAACAGTCTGTGAATCTTAAATATATTGTAGATGTGTACAGGGCTCTCACACTTTAGCCAGTGTGGACACTTTTTTAGGTAGGTACAGTATAGAAACTGTAAGCACAGTAAATCACTGCATAACATAACAGGTCCCGGTTGGGGTATTAAAGTTTGTTCAGAGATTAGAGGACAACTGTGAAGTGTTTTTGAGTGTGAGTTACGGTATATTTCATAACAACTATAACTCTATCAATCCTTACATCAGGCTTACTGTTACTGTGAGCTTTCTGTAAGGGGAACAGGCTTAGGGGAGAGGAAGAGGCGAAGTGCAGGATGGGAGAGGGTGGCAGGGAAGGGTGAAGAGCGAGAGGAAAGAGGTGTAGAGAGAGAGAGAGAGGTGAAGAGCGATAAAAAGAGAGAGGGAGATAGAAAGAGAGAGGGAGAGCGAGAAAGAGGCAGATGGAGGGAGATCTGGCATGTACAGCCCAGTACCGGACTCATAAATCGTGCACTTTTCATTCAAAGCAGATTATTTATTCATTCCCACAGCACGGTAGAATTGTTGAGTGATTGACATCACAACGGCATAATCATCTACCCCACCGCACAGAATATTGAATGGGATAGTGTTTTGCGTGTGTGTATGTGTGTGTGTGTGTGTGTGTGTGTGTGCGAAGTGTGTGCATGCGTCTCTGTTTGTGTATATGTTTGAGCGTCTATGATCAAGGTCTGGAATATCTCATTTTGTATTTACTGTAGGCCAGAACAGAATGGCAGGCCTCCCTGTGGAGGGAGCAGAAGTTCCTCTCATTCACCACAACTGTGGTTCTGAGTGGCTGATGGACCTGCCTAGCTTTTTGTCTCACTACAGCGTAGCCTCCTCAGCCTCTCTCCTTCTCCCCCTCTCTTTCTCTCTGCCATCAGCCCCAGGGTGGGACCCCCAACCTGTTCCCTGACCTCTCCTATGAAAAAAGTGTGTTTACGTGCATGCCCGGATGCGTGTGTGTGTGTCTGCCTGTGTACATGTGTGTGTGTGTGTGTTTGCATGCGTGTGTGTCCATGTGTGTAATTAAGCACCCCACTGCAGAGTGTGCTGAGGCCAGTCAGTAAAGGGCCAAATCAGCAGCAAATGGAGATAAATAATTAAGGAGGAAACAGTCAGATTCATATCTGAGTTCTACAGAGACAAGCTGCCTCCCAAATTGCACCACATTCCCCATGTAGTACACTACTTTTGACCAGGTTCCATATTGCATAGTATACTATGTAGGGAATAGGTTTCCATTATGGACACAGTCACAGAGTCTGGAGTGTTCTGATGGACCAGGCCTACCCAGGCTTCCCCTGCTCTCTCTTGCTAACAGGACAAACACACGCTACTTTCACACACACACACACACACACACACACACACACACACACACACACACACACACACACACACACACACCATTCAGCAATATGCTTTATCACAGGGGACAATTTTAGGGCTCATTATTGAGTCCTAAAATCCCACAAAAATGTGGGCTGGACCTCTCTGTCTGGAAGAAGAAAGCTGCATTCTCTTTGATTTATTTACAAAGCGATCTGACAGAAACTCCCTCTATATATAACATCATTCATTAAGATAAAATCATCAGTTACCAAACCTGTTCACATGAATGGATAACACTAGAGATCCCTCCAGTCTCCACAGATTTGGGAAAATCTGTGTTTTGTATTTTTTGCCCCTAATTTGTGGAACAATCTGCAGAGTTCACCGCAGTTAGATGTGCTGGTGTCACTCAGGCATTTCCATTATTGATTGAGGACCTCTATGTAGTTGAATGTGATTTTTGTTGTTGTGCTGAATTGTATTGTTTTATACACATGTGTACAGTCGTGGCCAAACATTTTGAGAATGACACAAATATTACGTCTGCTGCCTCAGTTTTTATGATGACAATTTGCATATACTCCAGAATGTTATGAAGAGTGATCAGATGAATTGCAATTAATTGAAAAGTCACTCTTTGCCATGCAATTGAACTGAATCCACAAAAAAACATTTCCACTGCATTTCAGCCCTGCCACAAAAGGATCAGCTGACATCATGTCAGTGATTCTCTCGTTAACACAGGTGTGAGTGTTGACAAGGACAAGGCTGGAGATCACTCTGTCATGCTGATTGAGTTCGAATAACAGACTGGAAGCTTCAAAAGGAGGGTGGTGCTTGGAATCATTGTTGTTCCTCTGTCAATCATGGTTACCTGCAAGGAAACATGTGCCGTCATCATTGCTTTGCACAAAAAGGGCTTCACAGGCAAGGATATTGCTGCCAGTAAGATTGCACCTAAATGAACCATTTATCGGATCATCAAGAACTTCAAGGAGAGCGGTTCAATTGTTGTGAAGAAGGCTTCAGGGAGCCCATGAAAGTCCAGCAAGCGCCAGGACCATCTTCTAAAGTTGATTCAGCTGCGGGATCGGGGCACCACCAGTACAGAGCTTGCTCAGGAATGGCAGCAGGCAGGTGTGAGTGCATCTGCACGCACAGTGAGGCGAAGACATTTGGAGGATGGCCTGTTGTCACCAAGGGTAGCAAAGAAGCCACTTCTCTCCAGGAAAAAAATCAGGGACGGACTGATATTCTGCAAAAGGGATTGGACTGCTGAGGACTGGGGTAAAGTAGTTTTCGATGATGAATCCCCTTTCCGATTGTTTGGGGCATCCGGAAAAAAGCTTGTCCGGAGAAGACAAGGTGAGCGCTACCATCAGTTCTGTGTCATGCCAACAGTAAAGCATCCTGAGACCATTCATGTGTGGGGTTGCTTCTCAGCCAAGGGAGTGGGCTCACTCACAATTTTACCTAAGAACACAGCCATGAATAAAGAATGGTACCAACACATCCTCCGAGAGCAACTTCTCCCAACCATCCAGGAACAGTTTAGTGACGAACAATGCCTTTTCCAGCATGATGGAGCACCTTGCCATAAGGCAAAACTGATAACTAAGTGGCTTGGGGAACAAAACATTGATATTTTGGGTCCATGGCCAGGAAACTCCGCAGACCTTAATCCCATTGAGAACTATCGGTCAATCCTCAAGAGGAGGGTGGACAAACACAAATCCACAAATTCTGACAAACTCCAAGCATTGATTATGCAAGAATGGGCTGCCATCAGACAGGATGTGGCCCAGAAGTTAATTGACAGCATGCCAGGGCAGATTGCAGAGGTCTTAAAAAAGAAGGTTCAACACTGCACATATTGACTCTTTGCATCAACTTCATGTAATTGTCAATAAAAGCCTTTGACACTTATGAAATGCTTGTAATTATACTTCGGTATTCCATAGTAACATCTGACAAAATATCTAAAGAAGCAGCAAACTTTGTGAAAATTAATATTTGTGTCATTCTCAAAACTTTTGGCCACGACTGTATGTTGTTTATGTTTTTATTGTCATGTGTACAGGGCTCTCTGTGTAAAGAGATTCTTCATCTCAATGTGACCCCCTGTTTAAATAAAGGTTAAATAAGACAAGATCTAGACGTAAAATGATGTTCAACGAACACACACACACACACACACAAAAACATAGAGAAACTCCCTCAAAGTCCATTTGACCGTTGGAAGTTGTCAAAGGACACTGGGATGGGATGCATCCCTCCCTCCCTCGCTCTGACAATTAAGTAGAGAGGCTGTTGTTGGCGGAGGCCCCTGGGTGTTTGGTCCCTGGCCAGGGGTATTACACACTGCGGCTGCACCTCCCTGTCAGTTAATTGCTAATTTTACTAACGCCGGCCTGTCATGATGGCCCCTGCGGCCCCCTCAGCCTTCAGCCTCCGCCCTGGGAACTTCCACCCCCGGCCCCCTGACAGACCCCAGACACAAGGCCCTAGTCCTGGGCACATAGACCCATCCCCCACCCTGGGCACATAGATCCAGCCCCCGGCTTCAGCCATGGGAACTTTCCCCCAAGGCCCCCTTACAGCCACGACGGGTCGGGCCACGGGAACCAGCACACACCCAGGAGGGAAAGGGGGGATGGGGGTATACATCCACCCCCATCACCTATGTCTTGATTCAACCCCTCTGCTCTCATCTCGGGGGAAAATGCTTATTTTCTTCCTCTATGACTTTAGAGGTCTGGACCTTTGAAGGGATGGAGGAAGGGAGGGAAAGAGAAAGGGGGAAGCAAGCAAGGGAGGGAGGGAGGGAGGGAAGCGAGCAGAGGAACAGAGGGAAGACAGAGAATAGGGAGGGAGGGAGGGAAGTGAGCAGAGGAACAGAGGGGAAGACAGAGAATAGGGAGAGAGGGGAGGTATGAGAGATGAGGGAAAGAGGATAGAGAGAGAGGAGGGAATGCGCTGCCAAAGAAGCAGCTGGCGAGCCACTGATGGCCATTCAATCACTGTGTCTCCCCCCTCTGGTGGGAGGTACAAGAGACTGGCTTTTTCTCTACCCCCCCTCTCTCTCTCTCTTTCAGATGATTATGTAATGGGGCAATGAGAGAAAGGGGGAGGAGGGAGGGATGGAGAGAGAGAAGGAGAGAAGGGGGATCCAGAGTTTGGACACCTCTTCTCTGTCCAGCTGGACTGACCAGTGGATTGTCACAGTGACATGAATGTGTGTGTAAGAGAGCCAGACCTCCCACCCGACGGACATGGAGGAGGGAGGGGAGACAGGGGGAGAGAGGAGGAGAGGAGTGGGGGAGGATGTACCAAGAGAGGAGGGACTCTCCCGTCCTACACAAAAAGGCAGGAAGAAGAAACAGACTGGAAAATGAAATGATGAGGGAGAAAAATACAGGGAGGGTGAGAGAGAGAGGGTGAAAGAAAGAGAGGGTGAAAGAGAGAGAGGGTGAGAAAGAGAGAGGAAGGGAGGGTGAGAGAGAGAGGGTGAAAGAGAGAGAGGGTGAAAGAGAGAGAGGGTGAAAGAGAGAGAGGGTGAAAGAGAGAGAGGGTGAAAGAGAGAGAGGGTGAAAGAGAGAGAGGGTGAAAGAGAGAGAGGGTGAGAAAGAGAGAGGAAGGGAGGGTGAGAGAGAGAGGGTGAAAGAGAGAGAGGGTGAAAGAGCGAGAGGGTGAGAAAGAGAGAGGAAGGGAGGGTGAGAGAGAGAGGGTGAAAGAGAGAGAGGGTGAGAAAGAGAGAGGAAGGGAGGGTGGGGAGAGAGGGTGAAAGAGAGAGGGTGAAAGAGAGAGGAAGGGAGGGTGAGAAAGAGAGAGGAAGGGAGGGTGAGAGAGAGAGAGGGTGAGAGAGAGAGGGTGAAAGAGAGAGAGGGTGAAAGAAAGAGAGGGTGAAAGAGAGAGAGGGTGAGAAAGAGAGAGGAAGGGAGGGTGAGAGAGAGAGGGTGAAAGAGAGAGAGGGTGAGAAAGAGAGAGGAAGGGAGGGTGGGGAGAGAGGGTGAAAGAGAGAGGGTGAAAGAGAGAGGAAGGGAGGGTGAGAAAGAGAGAGGAAGGGAGGGTGAGAGAGAGAGGGTGAAAGAGATAGATGGTGAAAGAGAGAGAGGGTGAGAAAGAGAGAGGAAGGAAGGGTGAGAGAGAGAGGGTGAAAGAGAGAGAGGGTGAGAAAGAGAGAGGAAGGGAGGGTGAGAGAGAGAGAGGGTGAAAGAGAGAGAGGGTGAGAAAGAGAGAGGAAGGGAGGGTGAGAGGCTGCGAGATAAGTTTACAAGAGGGTGGCTGAGAGAGAAAAACAAAGAACCAGAGAGTTGCAGAGGAAGACAAGAAAGTGAGACATTGGGTTTGAAAGGGTGGTGTCAATGGATTTGGCCTGCTTTGGAGATCTCCATCCATCCGGAGGGACAGGGGGAGTGGGAGGAATGGAAATTCCATCAGAAATCCATAAAGACCAGTTAACTTGATTCCCTGAACATTTATCCCCTCCAATTCCTGCTGCAAAAAACATTTATTCATCTCTCTCAGCTTCGGGATTGGTCTAGGCTGACATCGTCTTTTCAGTTTCAGCAACTCAATAACACACACACACACACACACACACACACACACACACACACACACACACACACACACACACACACACAGAGAGTGAGCAAGAGGGAGAGAGAGATAATGACATTTGAAATGTCTTTATTCTTTTGGAACTTTGTGAGTGTAATGTTTATTGTTTATTTCACTTTTGTTTATTATCTACTTCACTTGCTTTGGCAATGTTAACATATGTTTTCCATGCCAATACAGCCCTTAAATTGAAATTGAATTGAATTGAGAGAGGATGAGAGGACCATGCCTCAGGACTAACTGGCATGATGATTCCTTGCTGTCCCCAGTCCACCTAGCCGTGCTGCTGCTCCAGTTTCAACTGTTCTGCCTGTGGCTATGGAACCCTGACCTGTTCACCGGACGTGCTACCTGTCCCAGACCTGCTGTTTTCAACTCTCTAGAGACAGCAGGAGCGGTAGAGATACTCTTAATGATAGGCTATGAAAAGCCAACTGACATTTACTCCTGAGGTGCTGACTTGTTGCACCCTCAACAACTACTGTGATTATTATTATTTGACCATGCTGGTCATTTCTGAACATTTGAACATCTTGGCCATGCTCTGTTATAATCTCCACCCGGCACAGCCTTAAGAGGACTGGCCACCCCTCATAGCCTGGTTCCTCTCTAGGTTTCGGCCTTTCTAGGGAGTTTTTCCTAGCCACCGTGCTTCTACACCTGCATTGCTTGCTGTTTGGGGTTTTAGGCTGGGTTTCTGTACAGCACTTTGAGACATCAGCTGATGTACGAAGGGCTTTAGAAATACATTTGATTTGATTTGATGAGCGGGAGAGGAATATGGAGAAGGTGAAATCAAGGAACTATTGTGTGAGAGAGAGGGAAAGAGAGCAAGTCAGGGAGACAGAGAGAGTGAAAGACAGAGAGAGAGAGGGAAAGAGAGCAAGTCAGGGAGACAGAGAGAGTGAAAGAAGAGAGAGAGAGAGAGAGAGAGAGAGAGAGAGAGAGAGAGAGAGAGAGAGAGAGAGAGAGAGAGAGAGAGAGAGAGAAAGAGAGTGAGTCAGGGAGACATAGAGAGAGAAAGAGAGAGAGAGAGTCAAGGAGACAGAGAGAAAAGAGTGAAGAAAGAGAAGAGGTGCTGAGAAATTAGGATTTAGAACAATACAGATGCATGAGAGTAGAATAAGAGATATTAACTTCGCAGGAGGGAGAATGAAAGACAAGAAGAGGGGATTGAATGAGAGAACTAGAGAGGGAAACAACAGCACTAAAGGAATAGAGTCAGGTTAAATGCATACAAAATGTTTGACAGACAGACAGAGGCAGGTAGATAGAGTTTAAAGGTTGTGTGAGTAGGTGGGGAGAGAAAGGGAGAGTAGGTGGATGGTCAGAGAGAAATTGAGAAAATAATATATATATTTTGTATTATATATCCTAAAAAGAGAGGTATGGGTAGATGGCTTGTGGTCTCTATAGTATTTGACCTCTCGTGACTCCTATCCTCTTCCTGTTGATCTGTCTCTGATCTGATTGGTGAGTGATGAGCAGAAGCTTGTCACCAGCCATCCAGGCAACTCTAATCCCTTACAGCAGCATTGCCATGGCGATGAGAGATGAGTGACAGCCCGATAGGGGTGCACTCAGGCTTTGAACATAAAAAGAGTATGACACTATACTTCAATAACATGTCGAACACCCAAGCCCTTAACAATGAGTGACTGTCTGAATACCCATACTAGCGTACTTCCTACTTAAACTGCCTACTATTTAGCACATACCGTTTAATAAAAATGATGCAGCATGCCATGGCCGCAACGCAGTAGCGGCTCCTGACTGGCTGAGTAGGTGGGGCGGGGCCTAGTTCAGGTGGATCTTTCCAAATTCAACAGACATGCACCTGATAATAGATCCTTTTCAATTTGATTCATTTCTCTAAACTCTGAATAGAATAGGAATGGAGTTATAATCCTACTCAGGCTGGTTATAGGCAGACTATTAGACCTTTACCGTAGCCCATATCGCCCATCTATCCTATTTAAAAAGGACTGAAGACAGAAACATATCATTTGGTTCCATTTCAACATATGTATTAGTGAAACCAAAGTGCTGTAACATATATCAATGAAATCAAATAGCCTAGTATGCAGCAAAACTAAGGCTATTGCACAAAAAAAACATGGACAGTCAGTCGGGTGCATCGCAAATTCAGAACCACTGGACAGCAACATAATAAACTAAAGCCCTGATCATTGGAAACGAGATCAGAATGACTGCTAAAGGCCGGATCCATACATGTAATAATTATATATGTAGCCTAGCCTACAAAACGAAAACAATCGATGTGTTAAAATCAAAAGGCCCGATTAACACGTCCTCAATAATGCAGCCACATCCCGAATCCCCGGTGCCGACGCATTCAGAAAAAGAGGGTTTAGCATTTAGTTTAAAAGCTCAGACGAAGGAACACTTTTCAAAATAAGCACTTTTCAATGACAAAAAAAGGGGGAAAAATACTTTGTTTATATCAAAGATGTAGCGATGCAATACTCATGTTCATTTAAAGGAGAACAAAAAACTACTTAGCTTACATTTGAACACCACTGCAGAAGCTTTGCTGTACAGCATCTTCCCAATTAAGTAACCTCGTTTTGTTGTTTGGCTACTTGAAGAGAACCCGGCACTATCATTCGCAGCTCACCTCTTCCAATGCACTGTGGGAAAGTGTGCATCGGATTCTACTAGATGAAGAGCCTAAATAACTATAACATCCTGGCATTTAAACCATACTTGATTTAAGAAAATTCACATACTGTAACTTGTTTTATTTTCACATATTGAGAATACTTTGTTTCCCGCTATTCATTGATTTCGCTAGTACTTCCCCATATCTAACTGATCAGCTGTTGTCAAAGCCAAAATGAGTATGACATCCAGGCTTTTAAAGTATACTCAATCTTCAAAATGTCACATACTATTAAACAACATTTTTCACATACTCAAACGGCCTACTATTTAGGACGCAAGTACGAGTATTAGGTCTCTCTCACCCGTCATCCCAAACAGGAAGTTGAGATTGAGCAATACTTCCTGTATTTCTTCTACTTGTAGTCCCTCTACTTCCTGTCCATCTACTTCCTGTCCATGTGTTGAACTCTCTCCATGACACAGACAGCTAATCCTCTCGTTCTCGGCTCAATACAGCACAACATCTTCAGAAAGACCACTGATGCCCTCTCCTCCATGCCTTCCATCCATCTCCCCATCCTCTATGCCTTCCATCCATCTCCCCATCCTCCCTCTCCTCCATGCCTTCCATCCATCTCCCCTTCCTCCCTCTCCTCCATACCTTCCATCCATCTCCCCATCCTCCCTCTCCTCCATGCCTTCCATCCATTTCCCCTTCCTCTCTCTCCTCCATGCCTTCCATCCATTTCCCCTTCCTCTCTCTCCTCCATGCCTTCCATCCATCACCCCTTCCTCTCTCTCCTCCATGCCTTCCATCTATTACCCCTTCCTCACTCTCCTCCATGCCTTCCATCCATCTCCCCTTCCTCTCTCTCCTCCATGCCTTCCATCCATTTCCCCTTCCTCTCTCTCCTCCATACCTTCCATCCATCTCCCCATCCTCCCTCTCCTCCATAGCTTCCATCCATCTCCCCTTCCTCTCTCTCCTCCATGCCTTCCATCTATTTCCACTTCCTCACTCTCCTCCATGCCTTCCATCCATCTCCCCTTCCTCTCTCTCCTCCATACCTTCCATCCATTTCCCCTTCCTCTCTCTCCTCCATGCCTTCCATCCATTTCCCCTTCCTCTCTCTCCTCCATGCCTTCCATCCATCCATCACCCCTTCCTCCCTCTCCTCCGTGCCTTCCTGGTTGTTGTTCTCCTCGTTTATTTATTGTGTATTGACTTGCTGGGATTGATTCAGCAAAGCCGCCTATCTCCCCATCTCCCCCCACCCATCTCTATCTCTCTCTTTCGCTCTCTCTCTCCCTCCCTCTGTCTCTTACTCTAACAACTTTAATTAACCTAGCAGTCTCCCCAGCGCCACGCTGAGTGTCTTGAGAAAGAAAGAGGGGAGGGGAAGAAAGAGAAGGGGAAGCGAAAGAGAGAAACGGCAGGCTGACCTATTATCTGCTGTAATCCATATGATTAGAAAGAGAGACACCTTTCATGGAGAGAGAAAGGAGGACTAACTCTCACTCTCGTAGAGAGAATGAGTGTTATGAGAGAGGTGGGAGGGAGGGAGAGATTAATAGGAAAGTGGAAGACATAGTAGATACAGTATCTTCAGAAAGTATTCACACCCCTTGACTTTTTCCACGTTGTTGTGATACAGCCTGAATTTAAAATGGATTAAATTGCGATTTTGTTCGGTCACTGTCCTACACACAATAGCCCAGAATCTGAAAGTGGAATTATGTTTTCAGAAAATAGTTAAAAATGAAAAGCTGAAATGTCCTGAGTCGATAAGTATTCAACCCCTTTGTTAATGCAAGTTGCATGGACTCACTCTGTGTGCAATAATAGTGTTTAACATGATTTTTGAATGACTACCTCATTTCTGTACCCCACACATACAATTATCTATAAGGTCTCTCAGTTGAGCAGTGCATTTCAAATACAGATTCAACCACAAAGACTAGGGATGTTTCCCAGTGCCTCACAAAGAAGTGCACCTATTGCAGTCATTGAATATCCTTTTGAGCATGGTGAAGTTATTCATTATTCATACTCTTTGAATGGTGTGTCAATACGCCCAGTCACTACAGAAATACAGGCATCCTTCCTAACTCAGTTTTACGTTAGTGCAATAAGGCACTAAAGTACAACTGCCAAAATTTGGCAAATAAATTAACTTTATGAGAGCGTTATGTTTGAGGCAAAAAAAAACACATCACTGAGTACCACTCTTCATATTTTCAAGCATTGTGGTGGCTGCATCATGGTACAGGTGTGCTTGTCATCTGCAAGTTTCAGGGAGTTGTTTAGGATAAAAATAAATGGTATAGCTAAGCACAGGCAAAATCCTAGAGGAAAACCTGGTTCAGTCTGCTTATCAATAAACACTGGGATACAAATTCACATTTCAGCAGGACAATAACCTAAAAGAAAAGGCCAATATACACTGGAGTTGCTTACCAAGACGACATTGAATGTTCCTAAGAGGCCTAGTTACAGTTTTGACTTAAATCAGCTTGAAAAACTATGGCAAAACCTGAAAATGTTTGTTTAACAATGATCAACAACCAACTTGACAATCCAGGTGTGCAAAGCTCTTAGAGACTTACCCAGATCACTGCCAAAATATGATTCTAACATGTATTGATTAAGGGGGTTGAATACTTATCAATACATGTTAAAATATCAAATCAAGATACACAATATATACAAACGTATGTGGACACCCCTTCAAATGAGTGGATTGGCTATTTCATCCACAGCCGTTGCTGACAGCTGTATAAAATCAAGTACACAGCCATGCATCTCCATAGACAAACATCGGCAGTAGAATGGCTTTACCGAAGGGCTCAGTGACTTTCAATGTTGGACCGTCATAAGGATGCCACCTTTCCAATAAGTCAGTTTGTCAAATTTCTGCCCTGCTAGAGCTGCCCCAGTCACCAGTAAGTGCTTTTATTGTGAAGTGGAAACATCTAGGAGCAACAACGACTCAGCCGCGAAGTGGTAGGCCACACAAGCTCACAGAACAGGACCGCAAAGTGCTGAAGCGCATAAAAATTGTCCGGCCTCGATTGCAACACTCACTACCAGTTTCCAAACTGTTTGTTAGGAGCTTCATGAAATGGGTTTCCATGGCCGAGCAGCTGCACACAAGCCTAAGATCACCATGCGCAATGCCAAGCGTCGGCTGGAGTGGTGTAAAGCTTGCAGCTATTGGACTTTGGAGCAGTAGAAATGTGTTCTCTAGAGTGATGAATCATGCTTCACTATTTGACATTCCGACGGATGAATCTGGGTTTGGTGGATTCCAGGAGAATGCTACCTGCCCCAATGCACAGTGCCAACTGTAAATATTGGTGGAACAGGAATAATGGTCTGGGGCTGTTTTTCATGTTTTGGTCTAGGCTCCTTAGTTCTAGTGAAGGGAAATCTTAACGCTACAGCATACAATGAAATTCTAGACGATTCTGGGCTTTCAACTTTGTGGCAACAGTTTGGGGAAGGCCCTTTCCTGTTTCAGCATGACAATGCCCCCAGGCACAAAGCGAGGTCCATGCAGAAATGGCTTGTCAAGATCGATGGGAAAAACTTGACTGGCTTGCACATAGCCCTGACCTCAACCCCATCGAACACCTTTGTGATGAATTGGAAGACAGTCTGCGAGCCAGGCCTAATCGGCCAACATCAGTGCCGACCTCACTAATGCTTTTTAGGCTGTGTGGAAGCAAGTCCCCGCAGCAATGTTCCAACATCTAGTTGAATACCCAAAGGGGGGACCAACCCCATGTTAAAGAGTTCCGACGAGCAGGTGTCCACTTAATTTTGGTCATGTAGTGTATCTTAGTGTTTTAATTTAGCTAACTTCCCAATTTTTTATTTTTTTTTAACAAATGTTAGAATTCTTTATCCAATTTGACATTAGATCATTTTTGTTGATAGTTGACAAAAATCCATTTTTATCGAACTGTAACAGCAAAATGTGGAGGGGTCTGCTCAAAAAAATAAAGGGAACACTAAAATAACACATCCTAGATCTGAATGAATGAAATATTCTTATTAAATACTTTTTTCTTTACATAGTTGAATGTGCTGACAACAAAATCACACAAATGATCAATGGAAATCAAATTTATCAACCCATGGAGGTCTGGATTTGGAGTCACACTCAAAATTAAAGAGGAAAACCACACTACAGGCTGATCCAACTTTGATATAATGTCCTTAAAACAAGTCAAAATGAGGCTCAGTAGTGTGTGTGGCCTCCACATGCCTGTATGACCTCCCTACAACGCCTGGGCATGCTCCTGATGAGGTGGCGGATGGTCTCCTGAGGGATCTCCTCCCAGACCTGGACTAAAGCATCCGCCAACTCCTGGACAGTCTGTGGTGCAACATGGCGTTGGTGGATGGAGCGAGACATGATGTCCCAGATGTGCTCAATTGGATTCAGGTCTGGGGAACGGGCGGGCCAGTCCATAGCATCAATGCCTTCCTCTTGCAGGAACTGCTGACACACTCCAGCCACATGAGGTCTATCATTGTCTTGCATTAGGAGGAACCCAGGGCCAACCGCACCAGCATATGGTCTCACAAGGGGTCTGAGGATCTCATCTCGGTACCTAATTGCAGTCAGGCTACCTCTGGCGAGCACATGGAGGGCTGTGCGGCCCCCCAAAGAAACACCATGACTGACCCACCGCCAAACCGGTCATGCTGGAGGATGTTGCAGGCAGCAGAATGTTCTCCACGGCGTCTCCAGACTGTCACGTCTGTCACATGTGCTCAGTGTGAACCTGCTTTCATCTGTGAAGAGCACAGGGCACCAGTGGCGAATTTGCCAATCTTGGTGTTCTCTGGCAAATGCCAAACGTCCTGCACAGTGTTGGGCTGTAAGCACAACCCCCACCTGTGGACGTCGGGCCCTCATACCACCCTCATGGAGTCTGTTTCTGACCGTTTGAGCAGAACCATGCACATTTGTGGCCTGCTGGAGGTCATTTTGCAGGGCTCTGGCAGTGCTCCTCCTGCTCCTCCTTGCACAAAGGCGGAGGTAGCGGTCCTGCTGCTGGGTTGTTGCCCTCTTACGGCCTCCTCCACGTCTCTTGATGTACTGGCCTGTCTCCTGGTAGCGCCTCCATGCTCTGGACACTACGCTGACAGACACAGCAAACCTTCTTGCCACAGCTCGCATTGATGTGCCATCCTGGATGAGCTGCACTACCTGAACCACTTGTGTGGGTTGTAGACTCTGTCTCATGCTACCACTAGAGTGAAAGCACCGCCAGCATTCAAAAGTGACCAAAACATCAGCCAGGAAGCATGGGAACTGAGAAGTGGTCTGTGGTCACCACCTGCAGAACCACTCCTTTATTGGGGGTGTCTTGCTAATTGCCTATAATTTCCACCTGTTGTCTATTCCATTTGCACAACAGCATGTGAAATTTATTGTCAATCAGTGTTGCTCCCTAAGTGGACAGTTTGATTTCACAGAAGTGTGATTGACTTGGAGTTACATTGTGTTGTTTAAGTGTTCCCTTTATTTTTTTGAGCACAGAGAGAGAGAGAGAGAGGAAGTGAGCAGACAAATGGTGGGAGAAATGGTTAAAGAGAGGAGATTGGAGAAAGGAGAGGGAAGGGGAGAGTGAAACTGAGATACAGGAGAGCGAATGGTCAAAATGAGAGAGAAAGGAAGAGAGAGCGAGTGTCTGTCTGTAGCAGTGTCCAGGGTTACAGAGGGTCATAGACTCCATGTGTGAGTAGGGGGTACTATATATTCTATACATGTATGTGTGGCTGTGTGAGTGTGAGTGTGTGAGAGAGAGAGAGACAAGAGAGAGGGACTGTGTGTGCTCTTCTATGTGTCACCTTCTCCGTGGTCTTTAGTGACACCATGTTCATTTGCGAAACGGCCTGGTTGAGATTCAGGGATCGATAGAACAAATAAAAGCAGGGCCTAGAGAGAGCGGGGGGGGGGATACAGAGGACCAGGGCAGCCTGCACTCCGTCATCACCCATCCTATCATCACTCTCTTTCTTTCGGCAAGAAAACCCTATTAGACGAAAGCAGTTGTTGGCTGATACTTGTGGTTGCTGTTGTTCTTCCATTTTTAAACTGACTATTAAATGGCCTATTCAAAGCTACTATTCCTGGCTGGGTTTTTTTTGGGGACCTTTTAGGACCTTCAAGGGCAGTCATTGAGGGCTTTGGTTGTCACGGCAGCGGTCGCCGCAATGCTTTCAGGCGCCCGTTTAAAATCTGCATGGCTCCCGCAGTGTTGTGTAGCCGAGGGGCGTTTTGTCAATATCACTCAAGTTAACATGTTACTTAGCATATCCCCCCAACACAGAGGGCTTACGGTCAAGACTCTCTGACAACGCACAAACACACACATAATGCTTTTTTACATCGACCCAGGTGTGGTGTCTTTATGGGAAACAATGCACATTAAAAAGGTTCAAAATAGAGGAGATGCACTCAACTGCATTAAAAAGACAGAAAACTAAATGAATGTGGTGTTTACAGTGTTGTTAAGAGGTGTTTTAAGAGGTGTCACTCAGTAATGTATTCCAGAGGCATAAAGCCTTCTGTTCTCTCTCTCTCCCTCTCATTCGCCTCCCCCTCTTTCCCTCTGTCCTCTGTCTCCTTTCTATCTCCGTCTATCTCACTCCCTCACGTCAAACAGAAAAAAATATGTTTTATTGTCAGATACACCGGGTAGGTGCAATGAAATGTGTTGTTTTACAGGGTCAACCATAGTAGTGGGGCAGGCCTGAAGCAAATTAGGGCACAATGGATTTTTCACCTTGTCGGCTCAGGGATTCAAACCAGCTACCTTTTGGTTACTGGTCCAATGCTCTACCACTAGGCTACCTGCCGCCCTTTAAATCAAGTAACTCGGGTGAGATTGAGTTATTTGTGGCAGAAGGGCGCGCTGAAGGAAGCGGCTGAAGCGTTTCTAAAAGCTTGATCGCCCCAGGCGGCCTCTCCCTCTCTTCCTTCTCTTTCTGACGGATGGTGGGAGGAATGAAACGAGAGGAGGCTCCAATTGTCTTTTTCAAACACTGAGAATGTTTTAGTAAGAAACAAGGGCAGATTACTCTAACACCTCTCTCTCCCTCTCCCCAATCCCTCTATTTCTTGTCATTGTGTCTGTTTTGCAGTGCAGTTCAACTTGATTCCTGTGGGCCTGAGGATAGTAGCCATCCAGAGCACTAAGACAGGGCTCTACATTGGGATGAACAGCGATGGATACCTCTACACTTCGGTAAGGCAGCAAATTATTATTAACGTTATAATGCTATAGATACCACTTCTACTATAGTTATAACATCTCTACACCTCGGTACGGCAACCTCTTATGAAGTTATAGCAGCATAGGGACACCTACTCATTCAAGGGTTTTTCTTTATTTTTTACTATTTTCTACATTGTAGAATAATAGTGAAGAGACATCACAACTATGAAATAACACATATGGAATCATGTAGTAACCAAAGAATTGTTAAACAAATCAAAATATATGTTATATTTGAGATTCTTCAAAGTAGCCACCCTTTGCATTGATGACAGCTTTGCGCACTCTTGGCATTCTCTCAACCAGCTTCATGAGGTAGTTACCTGGAATGCATTTCAATTAACAGGTGTGCCTTGTTAAAAGTTAATTTAGGAATTTATTTCCTTCTTAATGCGTTTGAGCCAATCAGTTGTGTTGTGACATGGTAGGGGTGGTATACAGAAGATCGCCCTATTTGGTAAAAGACTAAGTCCACATTATGGCAAGAACAGCTCAAAAAAGCAAAGAGAAACAAAACGGAAAATTTCAAGAACTTTGAACGTTTCTTCAAGTGCAGTCGCAAAAACCATCAAGTGCTATGATGAAACTGGCTCTCATGAGGACCGCCACAGGAAAGGAAGACAGAGTCACATCTGCTGCAGAGCATAAGTTCATTAGAGTTACCAGAAAGTAACAGACACATCTCCTCATCAACTGTTCAGAAGAGACTGTGTGAATCAGGCCTTCATGGTCGAATTGCTGCAAAGAAACCCCTATTAAAGGACACCAATAACAAGAAGAGACTTGCTTGGGCCAAGAAACGAGCAATGGACATTAGACTGTTGAAAATCTGTCCGTTGGTCTGATGAGTCTAAATTTGTGATTTTTGGTTGTAACCGCCGTGTCTTTGTGAGATACAGAGTATCTGATCTCTGTATGTGTGGTTCCCACCGTGAAGCATGGAGGAGGAGGTGTGATGGTGTGGGGGTGCTGTGCTGGTGACACTGTCAGTAATTTATTTTGAATTCAAGGCACACTTAACCAGCATGGCTACCACAGCATTCTGCAGCGATACACCATCCCATCTGGTTTGCGCTTAGTGGGGCTATCCTTAATTTTTTAATAGGACAATGACCCAAAACACACCACCAGGTTGTGTAAGGGCTATTTGACCAAGAAGGAGAGTGATGGAGTGCTTCATCAAATGACCTCACCTCCACAATCACCCGACCTCAACCCAATTGAGATGGTTTGGGATCAGTTGGACTGCAGAGTGAAGGAAAAGCAGGCAACAAGTGCTCAGCATGTGGGAACTCCTTCAAGACTGTTGGAAACCCATTCCTCATGAAGCTGGTTGAGAGAATGCCACGGGTGTGCAAAGCTGTCATCAAGGCAAATGGTGTACCTCAATAACAGTCTACACATTATCACCTGTACTGTTGTTATAGCAGTGTGTACCACAGTCTGCCCTGTAACTATTCCCCAGGTTGTTGATGTAAATCAGAATGTGTTTTCAATCAACTTACCTGGTAAAATGAGGTTTCAGAAAAAATACTGTCAGACTGTTGAATTTATTATTGATAAATGAATAAACAATATCCCCATTTTAAATAGAATTGTATCTAGGTAAACTTATACATTGTTTTATAACTGATTGACAATATGAGTTCATAAGAAGGGATTGTGTGACAGGACAAGGAGTAATAAAAAGTTAATGAACACCATTCCAACTAGGTAGAGACAAATGGGTTGGGGACTGAGTAAACACATAAGGTCATTAGCCTATGGTTGACCCAACCGAAACTTAGCTCTGGGGTTTTTAGATAAGGCAGTGAGTGCATTCCTAGGTTTTCTACCTAATAATACTGTCAGTTCAGTGGTGATCGATAATGTTGAGGGGTCAAAAGTTATTTGGGAGTGTGGTAGTAAGTTAGAATGAACTTTTCACCTTACTTTGTCCCGGTCGAGAGGAGGGGATTCGGTTAAGGCAGTGAAATGACGTCATGATCTGTATATAAACTGCTGCGTGTGTTTAAGTGGTAGCGCGCTCCGAGAATAAATTCTATTACCTATTATTTAAAGACTGGTCTGCGTCTATTTTATGCAAACAAGAAATCTTACAAATTCTCATAAAATAGATTAAGTGCTTTCAATTGATGAAAGCACATTGGCATAATTAAATTATACTAACACAGACCCACAGAGATGATGCAGTACCTGATGAGAGAGAAATTGTTGATTGAATGTTTATTATCTCTATGGAACTGTGTTTAACAGTCATTGATAGAGTTTTCAGTGTCACTACAAATCTGACAGTCTAATGCACGGTGCTCTCTACGTCCTAAATGGCACCCTATTCCCTATTGAATGCACTTTTTTTTTTACCAGGGCCTATAAGGTACTATATAGAAAATAGGGTGCCATTTGGGCCGATCAACAGTGTACTGGTCCACAGCTCTTTAAGAGGGGTGTTTCACCTTGATCTGGGAGAGTGGAGAGGGAAGGTAAAAAGAGAGATGCTCCCATCTAGTCTGCTGTGAAGTAAATAAAGTGTGCAAGTTTCTATTTGAAGTAGATCTGTGCGTTCACTTCAAAGTCGGCCTACTGCCTGCCTACTGCAGGAGCTGGGGTATACAGAGGATTGGTGTGAAGTTTTTAAACACCTTGCCTTTCCGGCGGATCAATCTACACACACACTTTGACACACACCTTCACCCCACCCCCACCCCACCCCACACACACACACGGCTGTAGAGGATATACTACCCAGGCATTCTCCAAACAGAAGAAAGGTGACCTATTTTCACAGGGGAAAGAATCACAAAAGAGAGAAAGAGAGAAAATCCCTTTGAAGAGAGGAGAAGAGAGGGAGCTGTTTTTTTTTCTGTCTTTTTCCACAGTGTGAAGGAAGGCTCACCTCGAATTACCTGAACACTAGCTGCTGCTGTGGCAGTTTCTCACACAAAACCCATACACATTCACATACACTACACACACAAACCTCAAAGTAACTCAGAGGACTGAAAGCATCAGAACAAGAGAAGGTGGTAGGGACTATAGCGCTTTAACACACAAAAATAAATAATATCCCAATGCCCCAGGGCAGTGATAGGAGACATTGCCCTGTGTAGGGTACTGTCTTTCAGATGGGCTGTTAATTGTGTGTCCTGACTCTCTATGGTTACTAAAAATCCCATGGCACTTATCGTAAGAGTAGGTAGTATTAACCCCGGGGTCCTGGCTAAATTCCCAAACTGTCACCAGGTTGTCATGGTAACGATGTGATATCATGCAGTGATACTTTAGAATTTTAACTATTCTTCATAAGGCCAATATTCCTGTGGACTTCAGGAAACAGCAGAGGGAACACCCCCCTATCCACATCGATGGAACAGTAGTGGAGAGGGTAGCAAGTTTTAAGTTCCTCGGCATACACATCACAGACAAACTGAATTGGTCCACTCACACAGACAGCATCGTGAAGAAGGCGCAGCAGCGCCTCTTCAACCTCAGGAGGCTGAAGAAATTCGGCTTGTCACCAAAAGCACTCACAAACTTCTACAGATGCACAATCGAGAGCATCCTGGCGGGCTGTATCACCACCTGGTATGGCAACTGCTCCGCCCACAACCGTAAGGCTCTCCAGAGGGTAGTGAGGTCTGCACAACAAATCACCGGGGGCAAAGTACCTGCCCTCCAGGACACCTACACCACCCGATGTTACAGGAAGGCCATAAAGATCATCAAGGACATCAACCACCCGAGCCACTGCCTGTTCACCCCGCTATCATCCAGAAGGCGAGGTCAGTACAGGTGCATCAAAGCTGCGACCGAGAGACTGAAAAACAGCTTCTATCTCAAGGCCATCAGACTGTTAAACAGCCACCACTAACATTGAGTGGCTGCTGCCAACACACTGACACTGACACTGACTCAACTCCAGCCACTTTAATAATGGGAATTGATGGGAAATGTAAATATATCACTAGCCACTTTAAACAATGCTACCTTATATAATGTTACTTACCCTACATTATTCATCTCATATGCATACGTATATACTGTACTCTATATCATCGACTGCATCCTTATGTAATACATGTATCACTAGCCACTTTAACTATGCCACTTTGTTTACATACTCATCTCATATGTATATACTGTACTCGATACCATCTACTGTATCTTGCCTATGCCGCTCTGTACCATCACTCATTCATATATCCTTATGTACATATTCTTTATCCCCTTACACTTGTGTGTATAAGACAGTAGTTTTGGAATTGTTAGTTAGATGACTTGTTGGTTATTACTGCATTGTCGGAACTAGAAGCACAAGCAGTTCGCTACACTCGCATTAACATCTGCTAACCATGTGTATGTGACAAATAAAGTTTGATTTGATTTGATTTATACACCGAATGTACAAAACATAAGGAACACCTGCTCTTTCCATGAATCCAGGTGAAAGCTATGATCACTTATTGATGTCTCTTGTTAAATCCACTTCAATCAGTGTAGATGATGGGGAGGAGACCAGATAAAGAAGGATTTTTAAGCCTTTAGACAATTGAGACATGGATTATGTACAGTATGTGTGTGCCATTCAGAGGCTGAATGGGAAAGACAAAAGATTTAAGTGCCTTTGAACGGGGTATGGTAGTAGGTGCCAGGCGCACCGGTTTGAGAGTGTCAAGAACTGCAATGCTGCTGGGTTTTTCATGGTCCACAGTTTCCCATGTGTATCAAGAATGGTCCACCACACAAAGGACATCCATCCAACTTCACATAACTGTGGGAATCATTGCTGTCAACATGGGCCAGCATCCGACAGCAACTTGAGTCCATGCCCTGACAAATTCATGTGGTTCTCAGGGCAAAAGGGAGTGCAACTCAATATTAAGAAGGTGTTCCCTAATGTTTGGTACACTCGGCGTAAATACCATTCCAAGCTTAAAGATGGAATCTTTAATGGTGAAACTGCCACATCCATTTGTGATATTACAACAACAAAGAAGTTACTGCAAACAATGAACACAGTTTTTCCCCCTCGGACATCATTGCACGTGACGCATACAACAATATTAGTCTCAAAAAGACAGTCTGCCATCAAAATTGAGAGTAGTAATGGAAAGCTCCACTAGCCTGTTGGAGAGGATTAGTGTACAGTGCCGTATCTTAATTTGATGAACATGTCGTTGCAGGAATTTGCAAACTATTAGGTTTAAAAAGGCTTCTAAAGTTTGTAATTTCCACTTCAACATTTCAGACTTGATTTGCCCTAATGAAAAATGCATCAACCCCTACAAACAATATCCATTGCCGCAGGATTATTTAGCTGCTGTGTGAAACTGGGTCAAATTAAGATACGGCATCTGTAACATGTCTTAAATCAGAAAGGTGTACAAGTTCAAAGTGAGTTAGGAAGGCGTTGATAGCCATAACTTTGGCAAGGAATATAGAAGTAGTAGGCTGAGTACAGAGCATACCGCGCTGGGATTGCGAGTGTGGTTTTAAACAATTGATGTACAGTTGTGGGGTTAATTTAAGAACAGTCAATAACACACACGAACACACACACAACTGGTCCAGTAGTCTCTCAGCATTAATCATTAATGTGTCCCTATGGCAAACAAAGCCCCAACACACTGTCATTATGTTCTCCTCTGAGGCCACACACACACACTCACACACACACACACACACACACACACACACACACACACACACCTTTCCTCTCCTCTCCTCCACTCTTGTCTCCTTTAACTAGAGAACACACTCTCTCTGCAGGAAAGCAAGTCAGGATCTGAGGATGTAAACAATGATATAATTGAAAGAAGAGAGCTTTCTGAGCAGAAAGTCTTTCTTAGCAGATCAAGGAGAAGTTAAATCATCCCACTTCAGACCTACTGCTGGTATTTTAGGATCACTCAACTAGCACTAGAGAGAGAGAGACAGAGAGAGAGAGAGAGAGAGAGAGAGAGAGAGAGAGAGAGAGAGGAAGATCGGGAGAGAACGAGTGAGAGAGAGAAGACGCATAGAGAGAAAGATGGAGAGCGAGAGCAAGATGGAGAGCGAGAGCGCGCGTGAGAGATAGAGAGAGAGAGCGAGAGAGAGAGGGGACACAGAGAGAGAAAGATCGGGACAGAGCGAGTGAGAGAGACTGAGAGAAGACACATAGAGAGAAAGATGGAGAGCGAGAGCGCGCGTGAGAGAGAGAGAGAGAGAGAGAGCGAGAGAGAGGGGACACAGAGAGAGAAAGATCGGGACAGAGCGAGTGAGAGAGACTGAGAGAAGACACACAGAGAGAAAGATGGAGAGCGAGAGCGCGTGAGAGAGAGAGAGTAAATAGGTTCAGCTCAGTCAATGTCAAGAAACTAAAGTGGTGTCTTGAAAAAGTTCTAACAATACACTGTGGATCACTGTCCTGTAAAGAACTAAAGCACCTCCACAAGGACAGAGGCAAAGCACGTCACAGAATGTGTGGTGTAAGAACAGCGTCACAAAATCAACAGAGACTTGATATGGAAACAATTGAAAGATTGAATCCTTGTCTTTTTAGCCTTAAAGTTTGCTTCCGTCCTTCTCCTCCAACCTGGGCTTGAACCAGAACCCCTCCGCACACATCAACAACAGTCCCCAATCGCTCCACAAAAGCAGTGGCCTTTGCAGAGCAAAGGAAACAACTATTTAAAAGGTATTTAAAGAGAGAGTGACGTCACCGATTGAAAGGCCACTAGCGAGCACAGCTGACTAGCTAGTCGTGTCACACCGGTTAGACGTGCGTGTGTCTGCCTGCCTCCCTCCCTGTGTGTGTAAAGACTGGTGGCATGGTATAGTACAGGACTGGATTCCTGGTGGCATGGTATAGTACAGGACTGGTTCTCAGGTGGCATGGTATAGTACCGGACTGGTTCTCTGGTGGCATGGTATAATACAAGACTGGTTCTCAAGTGACATGGTATAGAACAGGACTGGTTCTCTGGTGGCATGGTACAGTACAGGATTGGTTCCCTGGTGGCATGAAATAGTGAAGGACTGGTTCTCTGGTGGCATGGTATAGTACAGGACTGGTTCTCAGGTTGCATGAAATAGCACTGGACTGGTTTCCTGGTGGCATGGTATAGTACAGGACTGGTTCCCTGGTGGCATGGTATAGTACAGGACTGGATCTCCGGTGGCATGGTACAGTATAGGACTGGTTCTCTGGTGGCATGGTATAGTACAGGACTGGTTCTCTGGTGGCATGGTACAGTATAGGACTGGTTCTCAGGTGGAATGAAATAGTACAAGACTGGTTGTCTGGTGGCATGGTATAGTACTGGACTGGTTCTCTGGTGGCATGGTATAGTACAAGACTGGTTCTCTGGTGGCATGGTATAGTACAGGACTGGTTCTCTGGTGGCATGGTATAGTACAGGTCTGGTTATCTGATGGCATGAAAGAGTACAGGACTTGTTCTCTGGTGGCATGGTTTAGGACTGGTTCTCTGGTGGCATGGTATAGTACAGGACTGGTTCTCTGATGGCATGAAATAGTACAGGACTTGTTATCTGGTGGCATGGTATAGTACAGGACTGGTTCTCAGGTGGCATGAAATAGTACAGAACTGGTTCTCTGGTGGCATGGTATAGTATAGGACTGGTTCTCTGGTGGCATGGTAGAGGACTGGACTGGTTCCCTGGTGGCATGAAATTGTACAGGACTGGTTCTCTGTTGGCATGGTATAGTACAGGACTGGTTCTCAGGTGGAATGAAATAGTACAAGACTGGTTCTCTGGTGGCATGGTATAGTACTGGACTGGTTCTCTGGTGGCATGGTATAGTACAAGACTGGTTCTCTGGTGGCATGGTATAGTACAGGACTGGTTCTCTGGTGGCATGGTATAGTACAGGACTGGTTCTCTGGTGGCATGGTACAGTATAGGACTGGTTCTCAGGTGGAATGAAATAGTACACGACTGGTTCTCTGGTGGCATGGTATAGTACTGGACTGGTTCTCTGGTGGCATGGTATAGTACAAGACTGGTTCTCTGGTGGCATGGTATAGTACAGGACTGGTTCTCTGGTGGCATGGTATAGTACAGGTCTGGTTATCTGATGGCATGAAAGAGTACAGGACTTGTTCTCTGGTGGCATGGTTTAGGACTGGTTCTCTGGTGGCATGGTATAGTACAGGACTGGATCTCTGTTGGCATGGTATAGTACAGGACTGGTTCTCTGATGGCATGAAATAGTACAGGACTTGTTATCTGGTGGCATGGTATAGTACAGGACTGGTTCTCAGGTGGCATGAAATAGTACAGAACTGGTTCTCTGGTGGCATGGTATAGTATAGGACTGGTTCTCTGGTGGCATGGTAGAGGACTGGACTGGTTCCCTGGTGGCATGAAATTGTACAGGACTGGTTCTCTGTTGGCATGGTATAGTACAGGACTGGTTCTCTGATGGCATGAAATAGTACAGGACTTGTTATCTGGTGGCATGGTATAGTACAGGACTGGTTCTCAGGTGGCATGAAATAGTACAGAACTGGTTCTCTGGTGGCATGGTATAGTATAGGACTGGTTCTCTGGTGGCATGGTAGAGGACTGGACTGGTTCTCTGGTGGCATGAAATAGTACAAGACTGGTTCTCTGGTGGCATGAAATAGTACAAGACTGGTTCTCTGGTGGCATGAAATAGTACAAGACTGGTTCTCTGGTGGCATGGTATAGTACAGGACTGGTTCTCTGGTGGCATGGTATAGTACAGGACTGGTCATCTGATGGCATGAAATAGTACAAGACTGGTTCTCTGGTGGCATGGTATAGTACAGGACTGGTTCTCTGGTGGCATGGTATAGTACAGGACTGGTCATCTGATGGCATGAAATAGTACAAGACTGGTTCTCTGGTGGCATGGTATAGTACAGGACTGGTTCTCTGGTGGCATGGTATAGTACAGGATTGGTTCCCTGGTGGCATGATACAGCACAGGACTGGACGAGATCTCTGGTGGCATGAAACAGTACAGGACTGTATCTCCGGTGGCATGGTACAGTACAGGACTGGTTCTCAGGTGGCATGAAATAGTACAGGACTGGTTCTCTGGTGGCATGGTACAGTACAGGACTGGTTCTCTGGTGGCATGGTACAGTATAGGACTTGTTCTCTGGTGGCATGGTATAGTACAGGACTGGTTCTCAGGTGGCATGAAATAGTACAGGACTGGTTCTCTGGTGGCATGGTACAGTATAGGACTGGTTCTCTAGAGGTATGTTATAGGACAGGACTGGACTGGTTCCCTGGTGGCATGAAATAGTACAGGAATGGTTCCCTGGTGGCATGAAATAGTACAGGACTTGTTATCTGGTGGCATGGTATAGTACAGGACTGGTTCTCAGGTGGCATGAAATAGTACAGAACTGGTTCTCTGGTGGCATGGTATAGTATAGGACTGGTTCTCTGGTGGCATGGTAGAGGACTGGACTGGTTCCCTGGTGGCATGAAATTGTACAGGACTGGTTCTCTGTTGGCATGGTATAGTACAGGACTGGTTCTCAGGTGGAATGAAATAGTACAAGACTGGTTCTCTGGTGGCATGGTATAGTACTGGACTGGTTCTCTGGTGGCATGGTATAGTACAAGACTGGTTCTCTGGTGGCATGGTATAGTACAGGACTGGTTCTCTGGTGGCATGGTATAGTACAGGACTGGTTCTCTGGTGGCATGGTACAGTATAGGACTGGTTCTCAGGTGGAATGAAATAGTACAAGACTGGTTCTCTGGTGGCATGGTATAGTACTGGACTGGTTCTCTGGTGGCATGGTATAGTACAAGACTGGTTCTCTGGTGGCATGGTATAGTACAGGACTTGTTCTCTGGTGGCATGGTATAGTACAGGTCTGGTTATCTGATGGCATGAAAGAGTACAGGACTTGTTCTCTGGTGGCATGGTTTAGGACTGGTTCTCTGGTGGCATGGTATAGTACAGGACTGGTTCTCTGTTGGCATGGTATAGTACAGGACTGGTTCTCTGATGGCATGAAATAGTACAGGACTTGTTATCTGGTGGCATGGTATAGTACAGGACTGGTTCTCAGGTGGCATGAAATAGTACAGAACTGGTTCTCTGGTGGCATGGTATAGTATAGGACTGGTTCTCTGGTGGCATGGTAGAGGACTGGACTGGTTCCCTGGTGGCATGAAATTGTACAGGACTGGTTCTCTGTTGGCATGGTATAGTACAGGACTGGTTCTCAGGTGGAATGAAATAGTACAAGACTGGTTCTCTGGTGGCATGGTATAGTACTGGACTGGTTCTCTGGTGGCATGGTATAGTACAAGACTGGTTCTCTGGTGGCATGGTATAGTACAGGACTGGTTCTCTGGTGGCATGGTATAGTACAGGACTGGTTCTCTGGTGGCATGGTACAGTATAGGACTGGTTCTCAGGTGGAATGAAATAGTACAAGACTGGTTCTCTGGTGGCATGGTATAGTACTGGACTGGTTCTCTGGTGGCATGGTATAGTACAAGACTGGTTCTCTGGTGGCATGGTATAGTACAGGACTGGTTCTCTGGTGGCATGGTATAGTACAGGTCTGGTTATCTGATGGCATGAAAGAGTACAGGACTTGTTCTCTGGTGGCATGGTTTAGGACTGGTTCTCTGGTGGCATGGTATAGTACAGGACTGGTTCTCTGATGGCATGAAATAGTACAGGACTTGTTATCTGGTGGCATGGTATAGTACAGGACTGGTTCTCAGGTGGCATGAAATAGTACAGAACTGGTTCTCTGGTGGCATGGTATAGTATAGGACTGGTTCTCTGGTGGCATGGTAGAGGACTGGACTGGTTCCCTGGTGGCATGAAATTGTACAGGACTGGTTCTCTGTTGGCATGGTATAGTACAGGACTGGTTCTCTGATGGCATGAAATAGTACAGGACTTGTTATCTGGTGGCATGGTATAGTACAGGACTGGTTCTCAGGTGGCATGAAATAGTACAGAACTGGTTCTCTGGTGGCATGGTATAGTATAGGACTGGTTCTCTGGTGGCATGGTAGAGGACTGGACTGGTTCTCTGGTGGCATGAAATAGTACAAGACTGGTTCTCTGGTGGCATGAAATAGTACAAGACTGGTTCTCTGGTGGCATGGTATAGTATAGGACTGGTTCTCTGGTGGCATGGTAGAGGACTGGACTGGTTCCCTGGTGGCATGAAATTGTACAGGACTGGTTCTCTGTTGGCATGGTATAGTACAGGACTGGTTCTCAGGTGGAATGAAATAGTACAAGACTGGTTCTCTGGTGGCATGGTATAGTACTGGACTGGTTCTCTGGTGGCATGGTATAGTACAAGACTGGTTCTCTGGTGGCATGGTATAGTACAGGACTGGTTCTCTGGTGGCATGGTATAGTACAGGACTGGTTCTCTGGTGGCATGGTACAGTATAGGACTGGTTCTCAGGTGGAATGAAATAGTACAAGACTGGTTCTCTGGTGGCATGGTATAGTACTGGACTGGTTCTCTGGTGGCATGGTATAGTACAAGACTGGTTCTCTGGTGGCATGGTATAGTACAGGACTGGTTCTCTGGTGGCATGGTATAGTACAGGTCTGGTTATCTGATGGCATGAAAGAGTACAGGACTTGTTCTCTGGTGGCATGGTTTAGGACTGGTTCTCTGGTGGCATGGTATAGTACAGGACTGGTTCTCTGTTGGCATGGTATAGTACAGGACTGGTTCTCTGATGGCATGAAATAGTACAGGACTTGTTATCTGGTGGCATGGTATAGTACAGGACTGGTTCTCAGGTGGCATGAAATAGTACAGAACTGGTTCTCTGGTGGCATGGTATAGTATAGGACTGGTTCTCTGGTGGCATGGTAGAGGACTGGACTGGTTCCCTGGTGGCATGAAATTGTACAGGACTGGTTCTCTGTTGGCATGGTATAGTACAGGACTGGTTCTCAGGTGGAATGAAATAGTACAAGACTGGTTCTCTGGTGGCATGGTATAGTACTGGACTGGTTCTCTGGTGGCATGGTATAGTACAAGACTGGTTCTCTGGTGGCATGGTATAGTACAGGACTGGTTCTCTGGTGGCATGGTATAGTACAGGACTGGTTCTCTGGTGGCATGGTACAGTATAGGACTGGTTCTCAGGTGGAATGAAATAGTACAAGACTGGTTCTCTGGTGGCATGGTATAGTACTGGACTGGTTCTCTGGTGGCATGGTATAGTACAAGACTGGTTCTCTGGTGGCATGGTATAGTACAGGACTGGTTCTCTGGTGGCATGGTATAGTACAGGTCTGGTTATCTGATGGCATGAAAGAGTACAGGACTTGTTCTCTGGTGGCATGGTTTAGGACTGGTTCTCTGGTGGCATGGTATAGTACAGGACTGGTTCTCTGTTGGCATGGTATAGTACAGGACTGGTTCTCTGATGGCATGAAATAGTACAGGACTTGTTATCTGGTGGCATGGTATAGTACAGGACTGGTTCTCTGGTGGCATGGTATAGTACAGGACTGGTTCTCTGTTGGCATGGTATAGTACAGGACTGGTTCTCTGATGGCATGAAATAGTACAGAACTGGTTCTCTGGTGGCATGGTATAGTATAGGACTGGTTCTCTGGTGGCATGGTAGAGGACTGGACTGGTTCCCTGGTGGCATGAAATTGTACAGGACTGGTTCTCTGTTGGCATGGTATAGTACAGGACTGGTTCTCTGATGGCATGAAATAGTACAGGACTTGTTATCTGGTGGCATGGTATAGTACAGGACTGGTTCTCAGGTGGCATGAAATAGTACAGAACTGGTTCTCTGGTGGCATGGTATAGTATAGGACTGGTTCTCTGGTGGCATGGTAGAGGACTGGACTGGTTCTCTGGTGGCATGAAATAGTACAAGACTGGTTCTCTGGTGGCATGAAATAGTACAAGACTGGTTCTCTGGTGGCATGAAATAGTACAAGACTGGTTCTCTGGTGGCATGGTATAGTACAGGACTGGTTCTCTGGTGGCATGGTATAGTACAGGACTGGTCATCTGATGGCATGAAATAGTACAAGACTGGTTCTCTGGTGGCATGGTATAGTACAGGACTGGTTCTCTGGTGGCATGGTATAGTACAGGACTGGTCATCTGATGGCATGAAATAGTACAAGACTGGTTCTCTGGTGGCATGGTATAGTACAGGACTGGTTCTCTGGTGGCATGGTATAGTACAGGATTGGTTCCCTGGTGGCATGGTATAGTACAGGACTGGTTCTCTGGTGGCATGGTATAGGACTGGTTCTCAGGTGGCATGAAATAGTACAAGACTGGTTCTCTGGTGGCATGGTATAGTACAGGACTGGTTCTCTGGTGGCATGGTATAGTACAGGATTGGTTCCCTGGTGGCATGGTATAGTACAGGACTGGTTCCCTGGTGGCATGGTATAGTACAGGACTGGTTCTCTGGTGGCATGGTATAGGACTGGTTCTCAGGTGGCATGAAATAGTACAAGACTGGTTCTCTGGTGGTATGGTTATAGTACAGGACTGGTTCTCTGGTGGCATGGTATAGTACAGGACTGGTCATCTGATGGCATGAAATAGTACAGGACTGGTTCTCTTGTGGCATGGTAGAGTATAGGATTGGTTCTCAGGTGGCATGAAATAGTACAGGACTGGTTCTCTGGTGGCATGGTATAGTACAGGACTGGTTCTCTGGAGGCATGGTATAGGACTGGTTCTCAGGTGGCATGAAATAGTACAGGACTGGTTCTCTGGTGGCATTGTTTCGTACAGCACTGGTTTTCTGTTGGCATGATACAGCACAGGACTGGACGAGATCTCTGGTGGCATGAAACAGTACAGGACTGGTTCTCAGGTGGCATGAAATAGTACAGGACTGGTTCTCTGGTGGCATGGTACAGTATAGGACTTGTTCTCTGGTGGCATGGTATAGTACAGGACTGGTTCTCAGGTGGCATGAAATAGTACAGGACTGGTTCTCTGGTGGCATGGTACAGTATAGGACTTGTTCTCTGGTGGCATGGTATAGTACAGGACTGGTTCTCAGGTGGCATGAAATAGTACAGAACTGGTTCTCTGGTGGCATGGTATAGTATAGGACTGGTTCTCTGGTGGCATGGTAGAGGACTGGACTGGTTCCCTGGTGGCATGAAATTGTACAGGACTGGTTCTCTGTTGGCATGGTATAGTACAGGACTGGTTCTCAGGTGGAATGAAATAGTACAAGACTGGTTCTCTGGTGGCATGGTATAGTACTGGACTGGTTCTCTGGTGGCATGGTACAGTACAAGACTGGTTCTCTGGTGGCATGGTATAGTACAGGACTGGTTCTCTGGTGGCATGGTATAGTACAGGACTGGTTCTCTGGTGGCATGGTACAGTATAGGACTGGTTCTCAGGTGGAATGAAATAGTACAAGACTGGTTCTCTGGTGGCATGGTATAGTACTGGACTGGTTCTCTGGTGGCATGGTATAGTACAAGACTGGTTCTCTGGTGGCATGGTATAGTACAGGACTGGTTCTCTGGTGGCATGGTATAGTACAGGTCTGGTTATCTGATGGCATGAAAGAGTACAGGACTTGTTCTCTGGTGGCATGGTTTAGGACTGGTTCTCTGGTGGCATGGTATAGTACAGGACTGGTTCTCTGTTGGCATGGTATAGTACAGGACTGGTTCTCTGATGGCATGAAATAGTACAGGACTTGTTATCTGGTGGCATGGTATAGTACAGGACTGGTTCTCAGGTGGCATGAAATAGTACAGAACTGGTTCTCTGGTGGCATGGTATAGTATAGGACTGGTTCTCTGGTGGCATGGTAGAGGACTGGACTGGTTCCCTGGTGGCATGGTAGAGGACTGGACTGGTTCTCTGGTGGCATGAAATAGTACAAGACTGGTTCTCTGGTGGCATGAAATAGTACAAGACTGGTTCTCTGGTGGCATGAAATAGTACAAGACTGGTTCTCTGGTGGCATGAAATAGTACAGGACTGGTTCTCTGGTGGCATGGTATAGTACAGGACTGGTCATCTGATGGCATGAAATAGTACAAGACTGGTTCTCTGGTGGCATGGTATAGTACAGGACTGGTTCTCTGGTGGCATGGTATAGTACAGGACTGGTCATCTGATGGCATGAAATAGTACAAGACTGGTTCTCTGGTGGCATGGTATAGTACAGGACTGGTTCTCTGGTGGCATGGTATAGTACAGGATTGGTTCCCTGGTGGCATGGTATAGTACAGGACTGGTTCTCTGGTGGCATGGTATAGGCCTGGTTCTCAGGTGGCATGAAATGGTACAAGACTGGTTCTCTGGTGGCATGGTATAGTACAGGACTGGTTCTCTGGTGGCATGGTACAGTATAGGACTTGTTCTCTGGTGGCATGGTATAGTACAGGATTGGTTCCCTGGTGGCATGGTATAGTACAGGACTGGTTCCCTGGTGGCATGGTATAGTACAGGACTGGTTCTCTGGTGGCATGGTATAGGACTGGTTCTCAGGTGGCATGAAATAGTACAAGACTGGTTCTCTGGTGGCATGGTTATAGTACAGGACTGGTTCTCTGGTGGCATGGTATAGTACAGGACTGGTCATCTGATGGCATGAAATAGTACAGGACTGGTTCTCTTGTGGCATGGTAGAGTATAGGATTGGTTCTCAGGTGGCATGAAATAGTACAGGACTGGTTCTCTGGTGGCATGGTATAGTACAGGACTGGTTCTCTGGTGGCATTGTTTCGTACAGCACTGGTTTTCTGGTGGCATGATACAGCACAGGACTGGACGAGATCTCTGGTGGCATGAAACAGTACAGGACTGTATCTCCGGTGGCATGGTACAGTACAGGACTGGTTCTCAGGTGGCATGAAATAGTACAGGACTGGTTCTCTGGTGGCATGGTACAGTATAGGACTTGTTCTCTGGTGGCATGGTATAGTACAGGATTGGTTCCCTGGTGGCATGGTATAGTACAGGACTGGTTCCCTGGTGGCATGGTATAGTACAGGACTGGTTCTCTGGTGGCATGGTATAGGACTGGTTCTCAGGTGGCATGAAATAGTACAAGACTGGTTCTCTGGTGGCATGGTATAGTACAGGACTGGTCATCTGATGGCATGAAATAGTACAGGACTGGTTCTCTTGTGGCATGGTAGAGTATAGGATTGGTTCTCAGGTGGCATGAAATAGTACAGGACTGGTTCTCTGGTGGCATGGTATAGTACAGGACTGGTTCTCTGGAGGCATGGTATAGGACTGGTTCTCAGGTGGCATGAAATAGTACAGGACTGGTTCTCTGGTGGCATTGTTTCGTACAGCACTGGTTTTCTGGTGGCATGATACAGCACAGGACTGGACGAGATCTCTGGTGGCATGAAACAGTACAGGACTGTATCTCCGGTGGCATGGTACAGTACAGGACTGGTTCTCAGGTGGCATGAAATAGTACAGGACTGGTTCTCTGGTGGCATGGTACAGTACAGGACTGGTTCCCCTGGTGGCATGGTACAGTATAGGACTTGTTCTCTGGTGGCATGGTATAGTACAGGACTGGTCATCTGATGGCATGAAATAGTACAGGACTGGTTCTCTTGTGGCATGGTAGAGTATAGGATTGGTTCTCAGGTGGCATGAAATAGTACAGGACTGGTTCTCTGGTGGCATGGTATAGTACAGGACTGGTTCTCTGGAGGCATGGTATAGGACTGGTTCTCAGGTGGCATGAAATAGTACAGGACTGGTTCTCTGGTGGCATGGTACAGTATAGGACTGGTTCTCTAGAGGTATGTTATAGGACAGGACTGGACTGGTTCCCTGGTGGCATGAAATAGTACAGGAATGGTTCCCTGGTGGCATGGTATAGTACAGGAGTGGTTCCCTGGGGGAATGGTATAGTACAGGATTGGTTCCCTGGTTGCATGGTACAGTACAGGACTGGTTCTCTGGTGCCATGGTACAGTACAGGACTGGTTCCCTGGTGGCATGGTATAGTACAGGACTGGTTCCCTGGTGGCATGGTATAGTACAGGACTGGTTTTCTGGTGGCATATTATAGTACAGGACTGTTTCCAAGGTACAGTACAGGACTGGTTCCCTGGTGGCATGGTATAGTACAGGACTGGTTTTCTGGTGGCATATTATAGTACAGGACTGTTTCCAAGGTACAGTACAGGACTGGTTCCATGGTGGCATGATATAATACAGGACTGGTTCCCTGGTTGCATGGTATAATACAGGACTGGTTTCCTGGCTGCATGGTATAATACAGGACTGGTTTCCTGGTGGCATATTATAGTACAGGACTGGTTTTCTGGTGGCATATTATAGTACAGGACTGGTTCCCTGGTGGCATGGTATAGTACAGGACTGGTTTTCTGGTGGCATATTATAGTACAGGACTGTTTCCAAGGTACAGTACAGGACTGGTTCCATGGTGGCATGATATAATACAGGACTGGTTCCCTGGTTGCATGGTATAATACAAGACTGGTTTCCTGGCTGCATGGTATAATACAGGACTGGTTTCCTGGCTGCATGGTATAATACAGGACTGGTTCCCTGGTTTCATGGTATAATACAGGACTGGTCCCCTGGTTGCATGTTATAGTACAGGACTGGTTCCCTGGGGCCATGTTATAGTACAGGACTAGTTTCACTGTATAGTACAGGACTGGTTCCATGGTATCGAAAAAGGACTGGTTCCCTGGCTGCATGGTATAATACAGGACTGGTTCCCTGGTTGCATGATATAATACAGGACTGGTTCCCTGGGGCCATATTATAGTACAGGACTGGTTCCATGGTATCGTAAAAGGACTGGCTCCATGGTATAGTACAATATTGGTTCCCTGGTGGCATGGTATCGTACAGGACTGGTTCCCTGGTTGCATGGTATAGTACAGGACTGGTTCCCTGGTGGCATGGTATAGTGCAGGACTGGTTCCCTGGTTGCATGGTATAGTACAGGACTGGTTCCCTGGTGGCATGGTATAGAACAGGACTGATTCCATGGTATAGTACAGGATTGGTTCCCTGGTGGCATGGTATAGCACAGGACTGATTCCCTGGTGGCATGGTATAGTACAGGACTGGTTCCATGGTACAGAACAGGATTTTATCCCTGGTGCCATGGTACAGTTCAGGACTGGATCCCTGTTGGCATGGTATGATACAGGACTGGTTCCCTGGTTGCATGGTATACTACAGGACTGGTTCCCTGGGGCCATGTTATAGTACAGGACTAGTTTCACTGTATAGTATAGGACTGGTTCCCTGGGGGAATGGTATAGTACAGCACTGGTTCCTTGGGGACATGGTATAGTACAGGACTGGTTCCCTGGGGACATGGTATAGTACAGGACTGGTTCCCTGGGGACATGGTATAGTACAGGAATGTTTCCCTGGGGGAATGGTATAGTACAGGACTGGTTCCCTGGTTGCATGGTATAATACAGGACTGGTTCCCTGGGGCCATGTTATAGTACAGCACTGGTTCCTTGGGGACATGGTATAGTACAGGACTGGTTCCCTGGGGACATGGTATAGTACAGGACTGGTTCCCTGGGGACATGGTATAGTACAGGAATGTTTCCCTGGGGGAATGGTATAGTACAGGACTGGTTCCCTGGTTGCATGGTATAATACAGGACTGGTTCCCTGGGGCCATATTATAGTACAGGACTGGTTTCATGGTATCGTAAAAGGATTGGCTCCATGGTATAGTACAATATTGGTTCCCTGGTGGCATGGTATAGTACAGGAATGCTTCCCTGGTTGCATGGTATAGTACAGGACTGGTTCCCTGGTGGCATGGTATAGTGCAGGACTGGTTCCCTGGTGGCATGGTATAGTGCAGGACTGGTTCCCTGGTGCCATGGTACAGTTCAGGACTGGATCCCTGTTGGCATGGTATGATACAGGACTGGTTCCCTGGTTGCATGGTATACTACAGGACTGGTTCCCTGGGGCCATGTTATAGTACAGGACTAGTTTCACTGTATAGTATAGGACTGGTTCCCTGGGGGAATGGTATAGTACAGCACTGGTTCCTTGGGGACATGGTATAGTACAGGACTGGTTCCCTGGGGACATGGTATAGTACAGGACTGGTTCCCTGGGGACATGGTATAGTACATGAATGTTTCCCTGGGGGATTGGTATAGTACCGGACTGGTTTTCTGGTGGCATGGTATAGTACAGGACAGGTTTCCTGGGGGCATATTATAGTACAGGACTGTTTCCCTGGGGGAATGGTATAGTACAGGATTGGTTCCCTGGGGGAATGGTATAGTACAGGAGTGGTTCCCTGGGGGAATGGTATAGTACATGAGTGGTTCCCTGGGGGAATGGTATAGTACAGGAGTGGTTCCCTGGGGGAATGGTATAGTACAGGAGTGGTTCCCTGGGGGAATGGTATAGTACAGGAGTGGTTCCCTGGGGGAATGGTATAGTACAGGAGTGGTTCCCTGGGGGAATGGTATAGTACAGGAGTGGTTCCCTGGGGGAATGGTATAGTACAGGAGTGGTTCCCTGGGGGAATGGTATAGTACAGGAGTGGTTCCCTGGGGGAATGGTATAGTACAGGAGTGGTTCCCTGGGGGAATGGTATAGTACAGGAGTGGTTCCCTGGGGGAATGGTATAGTACAGGAGTGGTTCCCTGAGGGAATGGTATAGTACAGGAGTGGTTCCCTGGGGGAATGGTATAGTACAGGAGTGGTTCCCTGGGGGAATGGTATAGTACAGGAGTGGTTCCCTGGGGGAATGGTATAGTACAGGAGTGGTTCCCTGGGGGAATGGTATAGTACAGGAGTGGTTCCCTGGGGGAATGGTATAGCACATGACTGGTTCCCTGGGGGAATGGTATAGTACAGGAGTGGTTCCCTGGGGGAATGGTATAGCACATGACTGGTTCCCTGGGGGAATGGTATAGTACAGGAGTGGTTCCCTAGGGGAATGGTATAGCACATGACTGGTTCCCTGGGGGAATGGTATAGCGCAGGAGTGGTTCCCTGGGGGAATGGTATAGTACAGGAGTGGTTCCCTGGGGGAATGGTATAGTACAGGAGTGGTTCCCTGGGGGAATGGTATAGTACAGGAGTGGTTCCCTGGGGGAATGGTATAGTACAGGAGTGGTTCCCTGGGGGAATGGTATAGTACAGGAGTGGTTCCCTGGGGGAATGGTATAGTACAGGAGTGGTTCCCTGGGGGAATGGTATAGTACAGGAGTGGTTCCCTGGGGGAATGGTATAGTACAGGAGTGGTTCCCTGGGGGAATGGTATAGTACAGGAGTGGTTCCCTGGGGGAATGGTATAGTACAGGAGTGGTTCCCTGGGGGAATGGTATAGTACAGGAGTGGTTCCCTGGGGGAATGGTATAGTACAGGAGTGGTTCCCTGGGGGAATGGTATAGCACATGACTGGTTCCCTGGTGGCAGGTTGTGAGCGGCAGTGGCAGACAGATCTTACAGCAGTAGCAAACAGTAGTAACAAAGAGAAGTAACAAACACCAGGAGCAAACAGAAGTATTTAACAGCAGTAACAAACAGCAGAGGCAAACACCAGGAGCAAACAGAAGTATTTAACAGCAGTAACAAACAGGAACAGAGCAGAGTAGGAGGGATGGTCTGACAGGGGACCAGAACACACACACACACACACACACACACACACCTGTAGGGAGACACAAAGTAAAGTCTGTGTCTGTGTATGCGTGCAAGTGCAAATGCATGTGTAGAAGAATGGCCTGACAGTGCCAGATACACTCAGTACTGCCTGTAGGGAGAAGAAAGCACTCTCTCATTCCCTCCTCTTTCTCTCACCCCGTCCATCTCGTCTCTCTCCTTTTTCTCATCTCATTCCTTTTCACTCCCTGTCCAGCCATCTATACTGAACAAAAATATAAATGCAACATGCAACAATTTGATTTATTATACTGAGTTACAATTCATATGAGGAAATCAGTCAATTGAAATAAATTCATTAGGCCCTAATCTATGGACTTCACATGACTGGGAATGCAGATATGCAGATATGCATCAGTTGGTCACAGATACCTCGGGAAAAAATGGGCCTCACAATGGGCCTCAGCATCTCATTATGGTATTTTTGTGCGTCCCCTGCTAATGCATTACCATAACCCCACCACCACCATGGGGTACTCCGTCCACAATGTTGACATCAGCAAACCGCTCGCCCACACGACACCATATATACGTGGCCTGCGGTTGTGAGGCCGGTTGGAAGTACTGCCAAATTTTCTAAAATGGCATTCGCGGCGGCTTATAGTAGAGAAATTAACATTCAATTCCCTGGCAACAGCTCTGGTGGACATTCCTGCAGTCAACATTCCAATTGCACGCTCCCTCAAAGCTTGAGACATCTGTGGCCTTGTGTTGTTTGACAAAACTGCACATTTTCGAGTGACCTTTTTTTGTCCCCAGCACAAGATTAACCTGTGTAATGATCATGCTGTTTAACCAGCTTCTCGATATGCAACACCTGTCAGGGAGATGGATTATCTTGGCAAAGGAGAAATGTTCACTAACAGAGATGTAAACACATTTTGTGCAAAACATTTGAGAGAAATATGCTTTTTGTGCGTATGGAACATTTCGGGGATCTTTTAATTCAGCTCATGAAACGTGGGACCAACACTTTATATTTTTGTTTGGTGTATATCCATCGTGCTATTCGCCTTTCTCTCGGACTTGTGGTTTCTCTCACTCTCTTTCTCTTTTTTATTTCTTCCTCCCATCTCTAGTTTTGTCCTGATATGTACCTGGCTTTGTATATCCTCATTTATTGTCCTTGACCTCCCTTCTTCCCCTTCCCCTTTCTCTGTCCTCTTTAACTAGCACTCCCTCTCTCTCTTCCTCTCTTTCACCCTGCACCCTCCACAACTCTCTCTCCTCCCCGACCCTCTCTCTATATCCCTCCCTCCTCTCTCTCCCTTTCCCCTCTCTCCCTACCCACTCCCCCTACACTTCTCGCCCTCACTGCTCTCTCTCTCCCCTTCCCTCCATCCCTCCTCTCTCTTCCTTTCCACTAGAAGAGGGGCCTTGGGGTGCGGGCCATGCCTAGCCTCAGCTCCTGGGGGAGCTGTAGGGACTAGAGAAAGGTTCATGTTTGAGGGAAACTCCTTGTCATTGGTCTATTGTCTGAGACGCGGCTTGCCTGGGCTCAACTACAGCTACCTGTGGGGCGACGGGTGGAAATTGCTTCTGATGAAAATAGGTCTGGCCCACTTTATTAGCTGTGTGTTATGGAAAACCCTCCTGGGTAGAGCGAGAGAGGGATGAGGGATGGATGGATGGGAGGAGGGAGGGTGGGAGATGAAGTTGCACACGCACACGGAATAACAGGGGCGCCCACACACACACACACACACACATGGAATAACTTGGGCGCCCACACACACACACACACGGACTAACAGGGGCGCCCACACACACACACAGACTAACAGGGGCGCCCACACACACACACACACACACACACACACACACACGGAATAACAGGGGCGCCCACACACACACACACACACGGAATAACAGGGGCACCCACACACACACACACACACACTGGATGCAGGTCTAAACAAACTGACAGAGGGAGGTAGACATAATTAGGACAGTAGGCTCTGACCAGGCAGCTAGAACTGACCGGCTTTTTTCTCTCTAAGAGGCTGGGGGAAGGAAAGTTGGCTGGAAAATGTTTAAACGGAGGGATGACATTGTGGGTTAATACAATAGAGGTAAACGAACACTTGAATAATGTTGTGAAACTGAGCGAGAGAAAGACGTAGAGAGACTAGACATTTTTAATACACACCGCAGGCATATTTGTGTGCTTAAAGGGGCAATCAGAAGGTGAAACAATAACAAAGTATATCAGGGGAAAAGAGGGATGGTCCTGGAGAAATGTAACCACTCTCAGATTCATTGACAGAGCAATGGATGCAAGGACTGACCATCCATGATATCAAAATGATAGTTTTAACCATGTTTTGAGGCTATGTAGTTTTTGCTTACATTTACTTTGTTTATAAACATTGGGGTAAAACAAGGGTGTATTTTGGGTTCTGACGGGGTACGACAGCTATATTCTTCTTGAATCAATGTGTACATATCATTATTTATATATCCGAAAATGGATGTAGCAACTGCTCTCTCTCTCTCCCACTCGTCCTTCCTCTCTTCTCCTCTCCTACACTCTTTCCTCTCTCTATCTGTTCATTTCTCCCTCTCTGGCCCTCTCTCGGTTTCCTTCTTCCCTGCCATCCTCCTTGAGTAGCTCGTTTCATCTCTTTAAAAGGCCTTATTGAGATGCAGCAAGGCAATGCCCGCAAGATAGGGATCACCTCCCTGTCACGTGACTCACACAACCACTGAAGGAGGGAGAGAATGAGTGGAGTAGGGGTGGAGAAGAAGGAGTGGAGGAGAGGGAACAAGGGAAGGAAGGAAGAAGGGAAGGAAACATAGGGACACAAGAGGCAGGAGGAGAGAGGAGGATTCCACATTCACCTAAATATATTGCAGCTATGGTTAACACAAGAAATTGCCTGCAATCTGATAGAGTTATGTGCCCAATGAGTGGGTGAAGCACTGAATGGGCCTTGTTCTGTAGTCTGATCACCACTAACAATCCATAAACACACACTACACAGAATAATGTACAGTAGCACACACACACAGAAATGTACATTGCACACACTCAAGTGTTTGTTTCCCCCCCCCCACACACACACACACTAATTTTCCAATATTTATTATCACAGACATGCTTTATGAACTACATCCTGTGTCATGTAATGGCTGTCATACAAAACACGCTAATTGAGAGAGATTATATTTCGGGGTTTCTCAGCTCCCAAATGTATACATTTTTAATAGTTAGATGTTCCCATCCCCTCCCTGTATTCATGGTGTGTGTGTGTGTGTGTGTGTACATGGTTTCTCTTAAACACAGTACAGTAGTGTGCCCATCTGTGCTTTGCTGCAATGCCATTGTGAACAGTAGAGGAGAACACAATGCCATTGTGAACAGTAGAGGAGAACACAATGCCATTGTGAACAGTAGAGGAGAACACAATGCCATTGTGAACAGTAGAGGAGAACACAATGCCATTGTTAACAGTAGACAACACAATGCCATTGTTAACAGTAGAGGAGAACACAATGCCATTGTGAACAGTAGAGGAGAACACAATGCCATTGTGAACAGTAGAGGAGAACACAATGCCATTGTTAACAGTAGACAACACAATGCCATTGTTAACAGTAGAGGAGAACACAATGCCATTGTGAACAGTAGAGGAGAACACAATGCCATTGTGAACAGTAGAGGAGAACACAATGCCATTGTTAACAGTAGACAACACAATGCCATTGTTAACAGTAGAGGAGAACACAATGCCATTGTTAACAGTAGAGGAGAACACAATGCCATTGTTAACAGTAGAGGAGAACACAATGCCATTGTTAACAGTAGAGGAGAACACAATGCCATTGTTAACAGTAGAGGAGAACACAATGCCATTGTTAACAGTAGAGGAGAACACAATGCCATTGTTAACAGTAGAGGAGAACACAATGCCATTGTTAACAGTAGAGGAGAACACAATGCCATTGTGAACAGTAGAGGAGAACACAATGCCATTGTTAACAGTAGAGGAGAACACAATGCCATTGTTAACAGTAGAGGAGAACACAATGCCATTGTTAACAGTAGAGGAGAACACAATGCCATTGTTAACAGTAGAGGAGAACACAATGCCATTGTTAACAGTAGAGGAGAACACAATGCCATTGTTAACAGTAGAGGAGAACACAATGCCATTGTTAACAGTAGAGGAGAACACAATGCCATTGTGAACAGTAGACAACACAATGCCATTGTTAACAGTAGAGGAGAACACAACGCCATTGTGAACAGTAGACAACACAATGCCATTGTTAACAGTAGAGGAGAACACAATGCCATTGTTAACAGTAGAGGAGAACACAATGCCATTGTGAACAGTAGAGGAGAACACAATGCCATTGTGAACAGTAGAGGAGAACACAATGCCATTGTGAACAGTAGAGGAGAACACAATGCCATTGTTAACAGTAGAGGAGAACACAATGCCATTGTGAACAGTAGACAACACAATGCCATTGTTAACAGTAGAGGAGAACACAATGCCATTGTGAACAGTAGAGGAGAACACAATGCCATTGTGAACAGTAGAGGAGAACACAATGCCATTGTTAACAGTAGACAACACAATGCCATTGTTAACAGTAGAGGAGAACACAATGCCATTGTTAACAGTAGAGGAGAACACAATGCCATTGTGAACAGTAGAGGAGAACACAATGCCATTGTTAACAGTAGAGGAGAACACAATGCCATTGTTAACAGTAGAGGAGAACACAATGCCATTGTGAACAGTAGAGGAGAACACAATGCCATTGTTAACAGTAGAGGAGAACACAATGCCATTGTGAACAGTAGAGGAGAACACAATGCCATTGTGAACAGTAGAGGAGAACACAATGCCATTGTTAACAGTAGAGGAGAACACAATGCCATTGTGAACAGTAGAGGAGAACACAATGCCATTGTTAACAGTAGAGGAGAACACAATGCCATTGTGAACAGTAGAGGAGAACACAATGCCATTGTTAACAGTAGAGGAGAACACAATGCCATTGTTAACAGTAGACAACACAATGTCATTGTTAACAGTAGAGGAGAACACAATGCCATTGTTAACAGTAGAGGAGAACACAATGCCATTGTGAACAGTAGAGGAGAACACAATGCCATTGTGAACAGTAGACAACACAATGCCATTGTTAACAGTAGACAACACAATGCCATTGTGAACAGTAGAGGAGAACACAATGCCATTGTGAACAGTAGAGGAGAACACAAGGAAGTCCAGCTACTGTTGAGTGACATTTATCCCTGTAACCAACCCAGTGGAGCGTGTGTGTGTGTGTGTGTGTGTGTGTGTGTTGTTGAAATGATGCCAAAGTGAGAGTGCTCTCATATATAGATATTTTATTAGGATGTTCTATTCATATGAATGGTCTGTTGTCGGGGGTGTGGACACAGTGACACACACAGTGTATACAGGACAGTATATAGGCCTATAGACAACCTGTTGTATGTGGACACACACATAGTATATATAAAGTACATTGTTGTGTGTGTTTGTCCACCTTCTCCAGGAGTCAGGGTGATTCTTCTTACTGGTCATGTCTGGTTTGGGAGGCGGTTGAAGGGGGTGAGTTGTAGGGGTCATATTCCTCTGGCCCCCCTCACACCTGACCCTCCTTGGCCCTCACCCCTGGCCCTCCTTGGCCCTCAGCCCCTGGCCCTGACGGATGAGCTAATTAGTCAATATCACTAGAACCTGCAAGGATCCACACTGACCTCAGAGGACCAATCTGCACTGTGCAACACACACGCGCGCCGGTTATGCACGCGCACACACACACACACACACACACACACACACACACACACACACACACACACACACACACACACACACACACACACACATCACTGATCACCCTCTCCATCCCTCTCTTCTGACCTTCCACACCTTTCATCGAATCAGAAAACGCTTGTCTTTTTTTTGATTGAGTCAGCACTCTCTCCTCTTACTCCCTCTCCCTCCGTCCCTTTAGTCAACCTCTTCTCAGTGTTTTTCTCATTCTGTTTATCCTCCCCTACTTCCCTCTTCTCCCCCTCCCTTCCCTGAAACTGACCAAGCAGTAAAGGTATGCAGACACACGTGGCCCTCAGATATGGGGGGAGGTAAAGAGGTAGGAGAGAGAGAGAGATGAGAAAGAAAGGGTGAGAGAGCAAGGGTTACAGAGTGAGAGAAAGAGAGCAAAGGAGCGAGCGAGAAAAAGAGAGGTAGAGAGAGAAAAATAATGAGGTAGAGAGAGAGCGAGAACGAGGGAAAGAGAGTGTGAGAGAGAGAACGAGAGAGTGTAGGTTAGTTCTAGTTTCCTCTGGAAAATCCCCAAACGCGGGGTCTGGCAGACAAGGTGAGATGCAGAGGACACCCCCTCCTCCTCCTCTCCAGCTGTTCTGAACATGGTGTGTGTGCGCCTGTGCAAGTGCGTGTGTTTCTGTATGTGTGTGTGTATGCATATGTTTGTTTGGCAGTGGGGTCAGTGACTGTGAAGGCTCCTGCAGCTCAGAGGTCCTGGTAATGATCCAAGGCGTCCATCTAGCTGCCAGTTTATTGGCTTAAGACCTCTCCATGCACCTGGTCTACGGTACTACTACTGTACTATAACCTCCACCTGTGTGTGCCTGTGTAAGACACCCTACTACAACCCTGCCATCACGACAGTTATGTCCTAATCTTCGTCCATTATAAAGACATGGACTGATGATTGATATGACTGATAAAGGACTGATGAAGGATGTTATGACTACTAGGATATCTTGTTATGACTTCTAGGATATCTTGTTATGACTTCTAGGATATCTTGTTATGACTTCTAGGATATCTTGTTATGACTACTAGGATATCTTGTTATGACTACTAGGATATCTTGTTATGACTTCTAGGATATCTTGTTCTGACTTCTAGGATATCTTGTTATGACTACTAGGATATCTTGTTATGACTACTAGGATATCTTGTTATGACTTCTAGGATATCTTGCTCTGACTTCTAGGATATCTTGTTATGACTTCTAGGATATCTTGTTATGACTACTAGGATATCTTGTTATGACTACTAGGATATCTTGTTATGACTACTAGGATATCTTGTTATGACTTCTAGGATATCTTGTTATGACTTCTAAGTTGTTTGATTTTTGCAGATCATGTTTGAGACTTTGACATTGCAACACACTCACGCACGCACATACACATACGCACACGCTTGCATGCACGCACGCACACACACACACACGTCCGGTCCTATCGACGGTGTGAAATACATTTGTCCCCTGGGAGACATTCGATAAGTGTCAGGATGGTTAAACACAGGCTTAACTTCTAGTTGGCCGATACGGAGCTTGTAATGTAAGTGCTCCTATCTTCTCCGTGCTTGGGTGTATGCATGCGTGGCGTGGCCAACCCAATGCCTATTGACTTTTCACATATGTCCAACATGAAATCAATTCTCCAGTTGACTGCAATGAGAGCTCATTGGTTAATGTCAACCCAGCAAGTACTGGCAAGGGAGAAGTGGGGAAAGGGGGAGTAGAGGAGGGGTGTTTCTGGTAGTGTATGGAAATCAACCTGCTTCCTCGGACCTGTGCATGTTCAGATTTTAGCAGTAGGATGTAAATTGGCTCCATCCCTTTAAGCGTACAATAGTATTTATATTGGCCTTATGAAGAAGAGTTCTAAAGTGCCACGGCATGATATCATATCGTTGCCATGACACCCTGGTTAAGGTGCTTTGGTAAACCTTTTCAACTCTGCTGTACCCCCCCCCCTCTCTCCCTATAGTGTTGTAGAATATTATGTAAGATGTGTTAAACTACCTACCACCTCTTCTACCACCTCTCTCCCACTCACTCTCTATCCCTCTTTTTCTCTCTCCTGCCTCTCTTCCCAATTTCCCTCTCTATCCATATCTTTCTACATCTCTCTCTCCCCATCACGCTCTCCCTATCTCTCAGAGTGAGAGTGAGTGATGAGTGAGGGGACTGGTCCATCTGTTACTAATGTCAGTGAGAATTGGATGGTTCACCTCCCTCCTTCCCTAACTCCATCCTTCTATCCTGCTGCCTGGTGAAGGAGAGGAAGGATCTTTCATGTCTGGCTGTCACAACAAGACTGGGCCCACAAGCAGACAAGAAGACACACACCAACAGTAGACCTGCCCTATCCCATCTGGACAAGAGGAATGCCTATGTACTGTAAGAATGCTATAGCTCAGCATTCAACACCATACTCCCATCCAAGCTCATCATTAAGCTTGAGGCCTTGGGTCTGAACCCTGCCCTGTGCAACTGGGTCCTGGACTTCCTGACGGGCCACCCCCAGGTGGTGAAGGTAGGAAACAACACCCCCGCTTCGCTGATCCTCAACTCTGGGGAGCCACAAGGGGACGTGCTCAGCCCCCTCCTGTACTCCCTGTTCACCCATGACTGTGTGGCCAAGCATGCCTCCAACTCAATCATCAAGTTGGCAGACGACACAACAGTAGTAGGCTTGATTACCAACAATGACGAGACAACCTACAAGGAGGAGGTGAGGGCTCTGGTAGTGTGGTGCCAGGAAAATAGCCTCTCACTCAACGTCAACAAAACAAAGGAGATGATTGTGGACTTCAGGAAACAGCATAGGGAGTACCCCCTCTAGCCACGGGACAAGGGGACTACAGTGGAGAAGGTGGAAAACTTCAAGTTCCTTGACATACACATCAATGACAAACTGAAATGGTCCACCCACACAGACAGTGTGGTGAAGAAGGCACAACAGCGCCTCTTCAACCTCAGGAGGCTAAATCATTTTGTATTGGCACCTAAAACCCTCACAAACCTTTACAGATGCACAATTGAGAGCAACCTGTCGGGATGTGTCACCGCTTGGTACGGCAAAGAACCACCCGCAACCGCATGGCTCTCCAGAGGGTGGTGCGGTCTGCCCAACACATCCCCGGGGGCAAACTACCTGTCCTCCAGGACACCTACAGCATCCGATGTCACAGGAATGCCAAGGACAACACTCAAGCCACTGCCTGTGTGTGTTAAGATGGAGCCGGAGGGGTGGATGAGATTTTATGGGCTCTTAACCAACCTTGCTATTTTGTTTGTTTTTGCACATTGTACATAATGTTGCTGCTACCGTCTCTTATGACCGAAAATAGCTTCTGGACATCAGAATAGCGATTACTCACCTTGAACTGGATAAAGATTTTTTCTTTAATGAGTCGGACGAGAGGGATTTACTCCAGACACCCGAACAGGCCCTCATCCCCCTCATTCGCTCGAGAAAGCGAAGGAGGTATCACGGAAGGAGATCGAGGTGCCTTGTGAGGATCCGGCGAAGAGTGGCTAATTTGACTAATCTACTATTGGCCAACGTACAATCGCTGGAAAATAAAGTGGACGAACTACAAGCACGTGTATTCTACCAACGGGACATTAAAAATTGTAATATCTTATGTTTCTCAGAGTCGTGGCTGAACGACGACATGAATAACATGCTACTGGCGGGTTATACACTGTATCGGCAGGATATAACAGCCACCTCTGGTAAGACAAGGTGGTGGTGGTCTATGTACATTTGTAAACAACAGCTGGTGCACGATATCTAAGGAAGTCTCAAGGTTTTGCTCGCCTGAGGTAGAGTATCTCATGATAAGCTGTAGACCACACTATCTACCGAGAGAGTTTTCATCTATATTCTTCGTAGCTGTATATTTTCCACCACAAACCGATGCTGGCACTAAGACCAGCTGTATACGGCCATAGGCAAACAGGAAAATGCTCATCCAGAGTAGGCACTCCTAGTCGCCGGGGACTTTAATGCAGGGTAACTTAAATCCATGTTACCTCCTTTCTACCAGCATGTTAAATGTGAAAACATAGGGGAAAAAAACTCTAGACCACCTTTACTCCACACACAGAGACATGTACAATGTTCTCCCTCGCCCTCCATTTGGCAAATCTAACCACAATTCTATCCTCCTGATCACTGCTTACAAGCAAAAAAATCAAGCAGGAAGAACCAGTGACTTGGTCAATAAAAAAGTGGTAAGATGAAGCAGATGATAAGCTACAGAACTGTTTTGCTAGCACAGACTGGAATATGTTCATGGATTCTTCCGATGGCATTGAGGAGTACACCACAGTCACTGGCTTCATCAATAAGTGCATTGATGACGTCGTCCCCACAGTGACTGTACGTACATACAACCAGAAGCCATGAATAACAGGCAACAGGCTACAGCCGTCTGTAGCCGTGAAGTGCTTTGAAAGGCTGGTCATGGCTCACATCAACACCATTATCCAGAAACCCTAGACCCACTCCAATTTGCATACCGCCCCAACAGATCCACAGATGATACAATCTCTATTGCACTCCAGACTGCACTTTCACACCTTGACAAAAGGAACACCTATGTTATAATGCTGTTCATTGACTACAGCTCAGCGTTCAACACCACAGTGCCCTCATCACTAAGCTAAGGACCTTGGGACTAAACACCTCCCTCTGCAACTGGATCCTGGACTTCCTGACGGGCCGCCCCCAGGTGGTAGGTAACAACACATCCGCCATGCTGATCCTCAACACGGGGGCCCCTCAGGGGAGCGTGCTCAGTCCCCTCCTGTGCTCCCTGTTCACTTATGACTGCATGGCCAGGTACAAATCCAACAGCATCATTAGGTTTGCCGATGACACAACAGTGGTAGGCCTGATCACCGACAATGACGAGACAGCCTATAGGGAGGAGGTCAGAGACCTGGCCGTGTGGTGCCATGACAACAACCTCTCCTTAAATGTGATCAAGACAAAGGAGATGATTGTGGACTACAGGAAAAGGAGAACCGAGCACGCCCCCATTCTTATTGACAGGGCTGTAGTGGAGCAGGTTGCTTCAAGTTCCTTGGTGTCCACATCACCATCAAACTAACATGGTCCAAGCACACCAAGACAGTCATGAAGAGGGCACGACAAAACCTATTCCCTCTCAGGAGACTGAAAAGATTTGACATGAGTCCTCAGATCCTCAAAAGGTTCTACAGCTGCACCATTGAGAGCATCCTGACTGGTTGCATCACTGCCTGGTACGGCAACTGCTCGGCCTCCGACTGCAAGGCACTACAGAGGGTAGTGCGTACGACCCAGTACATCACTGGTGCCAATCTCCCTGCCAACCAGGACCTCTATACCAGGCGGTGTCAGAGGAAGGCCCTAAAAATTGTCAGACTCCAGCCACCCTAGTCATAGACTGTTCTCTCTGCTACCTACATTTACATATTACCTCATTTACCTCGGCTAACTGGTGCCCCCGCACATTGACTCTGTACCTGTACCCCCTGTAATAGCCTTGCTATTGCTATTTTACTGTTGCTTTTTAATTAATTTGTTATTTTTATTTCTTTATTTTAGGCATTTTTATTAAAACTGCATTGTTGGTTAAGGGCTTGTAAGTAAGCATTTCACTGTACCTGTTGTACACCTGTTGTATTCGGTGCACGTGACAAATACAATATGAATTGATTTGATTCACCCCGTTATCATCCAGAAGGCGAGGTCAATACAGGTGCATCAAAGCTGGGACCGAGACTGAAAACATCTTCTATCTCAAGGCCATCAGACTGTTAAACAGCCATCACTAGCACACAGAGACTGCTGCCTTTATACATAGACTTACAAATCACTGGCCACTTTAATAAATGGAATACTAGTCACTTTAATAATGTTAACATGTCTTGCATTATTCATATGTACAGTGCCTTGCGAAAGTATTCGGCCCCCCTGAACTTTGCGACCTTTTGCCACATTTCAGGCTTCAAACATAAAGATATAAAACTGTTTTTTTTTGTGAGGAATCAACAACAAGTGGGACACAATCATGAAGTGGAACGACATTTATTGGATATTTCAAACTTTTTTAACAAATCAAAAACTGAAAAATTGGGCGTGCAAAATTATTCAGCCCCTTTACTTTCAGTGCAGCAAACTCTCTCCAGAAGTTCAGTGAGGATCTCTGAATGATCCAATGTTGACCTAAATGACTAATGATGATAAATACAATCCACCTGTGTGTAATCAAGTCTCCGTATAAATGCACCTGCACTGTGATAGTCTCAGAGGTCCGTTAAAAGCGCAGAGAGCATCATGAAGAACAAGGAACACACCAGGCAGGTCCGAGATACTGTTGTGAAGAAGTTTAAAGCCGGATTTGGATACAAAAAGATTTCCCAAGCTTTAAACATCCCAAGGAGCACTGTGCGAGCGATAATATTGAAATAGAAGGAGTATCAGACCACTGCAAATCTACCAAGACCTGGCCGTCCCTCTAAACTTTCAGCTCATACAAGGAGAAGACTGATCAGAGATGCAGCCAAGAGGCCCATGATCACTCTGGATGAACTGCAGAGATCTACAGCTGAGGTGGGAGACTCTGTCCATAGGACAACAATCAGTCGTATATTGCACAAATCTGGCCTTTATGGAAGAGTGGCAAGAAGAAAGCCATTTCTTGAAGATATCCATAAAAAGTGTCGTTTAAAGTTTGCCACAAGCCACCAGGGAGACACGCCAAACATGTGGAAGAAGGTGCTCTGGTCAGATGAAACCAAAATTGAACTTTTTGGCAACAATGCAAAACGTTATGTTTGGCGTAAAAGCAACACAGCGCATCACCCTGAACACACCATCCCCACTGTCAAACATGGTGGTGGCAGCATCATGGTTTGGGCCTGATTTTCTTCAGCAGGGACAGGGAAGATGGTTAAAATTGATGGGAAGATGGATGGAGCCAAATACAGGACCATTCTGGAAGAAAACCTGATGGAGTCTGCAAAAGACCTGAGACTGGGACGGAGATTTGTCTTCCAACAAGACAATGATCCAAAACATAAAGCAAAATCTACAATGGAATGGTTCAAAAATAAACATATCCAGGTGTTAGAATGGCCAAGTCAAAGTCCAGACCTGAATCCAATCGAGAATCTGTGGAAAGAACTGAAAACTGCTGTTCACAAATGCTCTCCATCCAACCTCACTGAGCTCGAGCTGTTTTGCAAGGAGGAATGGGGAAAAATTTCAGTCTCTCGATGTGCAAAACTGATAGAGACATACCCCAAGCGACTTACAGCTGTAATCGCAGCAAAAGGTGGCGCTACAAAGTATTAACTTAAGGGGGCTGAATAATTTTGCACGCCCAATTTTTCAGTTTTTGATTTGTTAAAAAAGTTTGAAATATCCAATAAATGTAATTCCACTTCATGATTGTGTCCCACTTGTTGTTGATTCTTCACAAAAAAATACAGTTTTATATCTTTATGTTTGAAGCCTGAAATGTGGCAAAAGATCGCAAAGTTCAAGGGGGCCGAATACTTTCGCAAGGCACTGTATATACTGTATTCTATACTATTCTACTGTATCTTAGTATATGCCGCACTGACATTGCTCGTCCATATATTTATATATTCTTACTTCCATTCTTTTACTTAGATTTGTGTGTATTGGGTATATGTCATGAAATTGTTAGATATTACTTATTAGATATCATTGCACTGCCAGAGCTAGAAACACCATCATTTTGCAACACCCGCAATAACATAAACACGTGTACGTGACCAATAAAAAATGTGATTTAATTTACCTCCGTCCCTCTGTCTGTCCCTCTGTCTGTCTCTGTGTCTATGCCCTGTCCATGAGTCTGTGTACATCTCCCTCTCCTCCTCTCTCTATGGCACCTTTCCATCTCACTCCTTCTTTCCCTTGGTTTCTTTCCCTCTTTCCCCCTATCCCTCTATTCCCCCCATCCCCAATCTCCTCTGTTCCTGATTAACTTATGTAATGTGGAGTGAGAGGATGTGCTAATAACAAATCTGCTTCAAATCCCCCAACATGCAACAGGAGAGACTGAGTCAGCTAAAAAACACACACATGGATTTGTAACGCGGGTCTGTAAATTAAATGGGCTTTAGCGTGTTTTAAGAGGGCCCAGGCGGTGGTAGGTCTGAGGTTTGGGTAAGTGGTAAGAGAGGAGAGGTCTTTATGTTAATATTGTGTGTGTTTGAGCAGCCCCTGCTGGAGAGAAGTGGATTTGCATTTAGTGCTTATAGTACAGTCGTGGCCAAAAGTTTTGAGAATGACACAAATATGAATTTTCACAAAGTCTGCTGCATCAGTTTGTATGATGGCAATTTGCATATACTCCAGAATGTTATGAAGAGTGATCAGATGAATTGCAATTAATTGCAAAGTCCCTATTTGCCATGCCAAAATGACATTTCCACTGCATTTCAGCCCTGCCACAAAAGGACCAGCTGACATCATGTCAGTGATTCTCTCGTTAACACAGGTGTGAGTGTTGACAAGGACAAGGTTGGAGATCACTCTGTCATGCTGATTGAGTTCGAATAACAGACTGGAAGCGTCATAAAGAGGGTGGTGCTTGGAATCATTGTTCTTCCTCTGTCAATCATGGTTACCTGCAAGGAAACATGTGCCGTCATCATTGCTTTGCACAAAAAGGGCTTCACAGGCAAGGATATTGCTGCCAGTAAGATTGCACCTAAATGAACCATTTATCAGATCATCAAGAACTTCAAGGAGAGCGGTTCAATTGTTGTGAAGAAGGCTTCAGGGCACCCAAGAAAGTCCAGCAAGTGCTAGGACCGTCTCCTAAAGTTGATTAAGCTGCGGGATCGGGGCACCACCAGTACAGAGCTTTCTTAGGAATGGCAGCAGGAAGGTGTGAGTGAATCTGCACGCACAGTGAGGCGAAGAGTTTTGGAGGATGGCCTGGTGTCAAGAAGGGCAGCAAAGAAGCCACTTCTCTCCAGGAAAAACATCAGAGACAGACTGATATTCTGCAAAAGGTACAGGGATTGGACTGCTGAGGACTGGGGTAAAGTCAATTTCTCTGATGAATCCCCTTTATGATTGTTTGGGGCATCCGGAAAAAAGCTTGTCCAGAAAAGACAAGGTGAGCGCTACCATCAGTCCTGTGTCATGCTAACAGTAAAGCATCCTGAGACCATTCATGTGTGGGGTTGCTTCTCAGCCAAGAGAGTGGGCTCACTCACAATTTTGCCTAAGAACACAGCCATGAATAAAGAATGGTACCAACACATCTTCTGAGAGCAACTTCTCCCAACCACCCAGGAACAGTTTGGTGACGAACGATGCCTTTTCCAGCATGATGGAGCACCTTGCCATACGGCGAAAGTGATAACTAAGTGGCTCGGGGAACAAAACATCAATAATTTGGGTCCATGTCCAGGAAACTCCCCAGACCTTAATCCCTTTGAGAACTTGTGATCAATTCTCAGGAGACAAACAAAAAACCTACAATTCTGACAAACTCCAAGCATTAATTATGCAAGAATGGGCTGCCATCAGTCAGGATGTGACCCAGAAGTTAATTGACAGCATGCCAGGGCGGATTGCAGAGGTCTTGAAAAAGAAGGGTCAACACTGCAAATATTGACTCTTTGCATCAATTTCATGTAATTGTCAATAAAAGCCTTTGACACTTATGAAATGCTTGTTATTATACTTCAGTATTCCATAGCAACATCTGACAAAAATATCTAAAGACACTGAGGCAGCAGACTCTTTGAAAATTAATAGTTGTGTCATTCTCAAAACTTTTGGCCAGGTACACATTCATACAAGGTCCATTGCTAACCAGCTCTCACAGTCTCACGTCAGCATCAAACGTAAAATTTCGAAGTCATTCCAAACGTCAAAGTGTTTGGTTACTTCTCTGTATCGTTTCAAAGTTAAGTTTAGCCATTAACTCTGAATGGTTAAGGTTAGGCATTAACTCCGAATGGTTAAGGTTATGCATTAACTCCAAATGGTTAAGGTTATGCATTAACTCCAAATGGTTAAGGTTAGGCATTAACTCCAAATGGTTAAGGTTAGGCATTAACTCCAAATGGTTAAGGTTAGGCATTAACTCCAAATGGTTAAGGTTAGGCATTAACTCCAAATGGTTAAGGTTAGGCATTAACTCCAAATGGTTAAGGTTAGGCATTAACTCCAAATGGTTAAGGTTAGGCATTAACTCCAAATGGTTAAGGTTAGGCATTAACTCCAAATGGTTAAGGTTAGGCATATTAACTCCAAATGGTTAAGGTTAGGCATTAACTCCAAATGGTTAAGGTTAGGCATTAACTCCAAATGGTTAAGGTTAGGCATTAACTCCAAATGGTTAAGGTTAGGCATTAACTCCGAATGGTTAAGGTTAGGCATTAACTCCAAATGGTTAAGGTTAGGCATTAACTCCGAATGGTTAAGGTTAGGCATTAACTCCAAATGGTTAAGGTTAGGCATTAACTCCGAATGGTTAAGGTAAGGGTTAAGGTTTTAAAACAAACATTCTAAAACAACTTTCTATCGCTGGATCCAAACATGCATCTTTTGGAACCAGAGGCAGATACAAGCAACCCACCATCCCCATCCACAAGACCCTTAACTTAGCCATTCCCTTGCTAAACCAAAGCTTACTTGAAGGTAACAGCGCTCACTGTTGCCCCTAGTGGCCGGTTTCCACATCATCTCCTGATGTCCTCAGACATGGATGGACCTTGAATACTGACTTGCATCACAGGTGACCTGACTGGTAATGCAGACTATTATTAATAAAAACATGTTTTTTAAATCTCAACATCAAATCATTTCTGGGTAACAATTAACCCCTTAGAGTTGATATCCACATCCGACATACATCAAATTTGTGTAATAAAAAAATCCCCATCAAAGTCTGTTTTAGCAAATTTGTTTGTATGGGCTGCGTCTCAGTCCATCTCTTCCACCAATGGCAGCCTACCGCATCTGTGGTGGAAGATGGATGAGCTACAGAGCTGTTTGTCAGACCACGAGAGAGCTCAAGAATCGGCCTTCTCACGAAAACGATCTGCCATCTTCTGTCTGTAGCGTCCGAACAGTTTGGCCTACACACTAATATGACCCGCTATGGAAAGGTGAGACTCTTTTGCTGTTTTGCTCTCGGATGGACAAAAATTCAAAATTGCTTCTTAGCAAAAAGCTATTTCTTAAGCAAGAATTTTTCTTGGACTATCTGGGAATGGTCTGAGTGAGGGGCCTAATTGGAGGACCTTAATGGGAGGGGGACATGTAATCTGAAACCTACTGTTATTGGCAGAGATGTGGGCAAACTCTGTTCGTTATTGGGCTATTAACTAATACTGCCTGGTGATGTCACCAAGTGATCTGAGATCAGTTTTGCCTTTTGCATCATAATGAATACGATTAAATGAACAGGGCCGCCTGATACTAGATCAGTCCTACTCGGAGAGGGTAAACTCTTCTCAGGTTATAGCATGTGTTTTCAACTCACTAGATTCATCATATTAATACAAGAAAGAATAACTACTAAACTAACATTCTGACCACTGTCATTATAAAAAGGAGTTCACTGGTTGGTTAGAGAGTGACTAACAACTGACGTTTTACTCGGGCCACCCCCTTCCAGCATCGGGGAACATCCCCCGCCTCCCCTGCATGCACGCACCCACCCACATCTATTTCTATGGGCACAAGCACTGTTCAAGACACAAACTGTTCACACCCCTCTTGTTGGTGGAGAGAATTTTGCAGGTTTAAAGCATATTTCCTGCAATTCTACACATTTTGTCATGGGGTGCAAAGAACATTTTGTAGTTTTAAAGCAACTTTTCTTGCAATTCTATACATTTTGCCATGTCTAATGTGTTTTTATGATATTTGAGTGATAAATAAACTCACATGGGCTAGTTGACCTGGATATAACCCGACAAGTTATAAATAGCTATCTAAGGTATGCAATGACTAACGCGACAAGAGGAACTGATGATGCACTACCCAACTTCGCACCTTCTGCATTCTACTATTACAACTTTCAAGAGAAAGTTTAAAGCCGGACTAAGCGCCCGCCCCCCCCCCCTGAGAAATCAATCTTAACCTGTAATAAACACCACAGCAACATGGATTATTATTTATTTTTTAAACAATAGAAACGGGGTAGACAGAGTGGAGGACCAAAACAAAGAGAAGGATTCGAGGGGGCTACCAATGAGAATAGCCTACAGCAGAGGAAAGAAAGAGAGGGATGAGAAGGATGTCTACGATAAATGGGTGTGCAGTTGTGTCCTGTGGTTGGTGTGTTGGGTGGCTCAGCCTCCTGTCCAAACGATCGTTCTGTTTAAATGGCTGTTATCCTATTAAGAAACACTGCTGATGTCCTGCAGAGTTGATATAATCAGTTCAGGGGGAGTCATTGTCTGTGTGTGTGTGTGTGTGTGTGTGTGTGTGTGTGTGTGTGTGTGTGTGTGTGTGTGTGTGTGTGTGTGTGCCTGTACACATGTAAGCTTGCCTGTCTGCGTGAGTGAGTGAATGTTTGTGTGTGTGTGTGTGCATATGTGCATCCATGCGTGCATGTGTGTGTAAGCATGCCTGCCTGTGTTAATATGTCTGTGTGTGATGGAGAGTTTGGGCCGGGCACGCGTCCTGATACAAGTCTCCTTCCCTCCTAGTCCTAGGCTAAGGGATGCAGCTTTGAGTTCATTCATTTCAACACAATCATTCCTTTTTGGAGTGAAGGGTACTTTTTTAGGGTACTTGTTCTTCATTTCCTTAATTTTAGGCCTTAGAGTACAGAAGGGTGCTACTTTCTAACATTCTCTGTTTAAGTCTTCCCCTCCCTCCATTAATTCATTCCCCAATGGCAGCTCAGAGCGCAGCGTGGTTATTATTGTCCCCCACAATTAAATCGGGGAGGGGACTGTGGATCTGTCTCCGGCTGTTAGTGCATACGTTAGCCACACACGATCTCAGACAGCACTGGCCCGATCTTCACGAAACTTGGTTGAATTATTTGTTTTGCTATAGAGATCCGGCATTTACAAAATTACACTCATTAGCCAGATAGTGGCGCTATAACAGGAGATTTGAAATGCAAACATTGAAAGGTCACGCCCCGCACCCAATTTGACCTAGTCAGGAAATTCGGTTCATAGGTCACTCTCCTCACAAGGAAAGAAATTGCCCTGGGTCTGCCATTATGGATTTCCCGCCATTTTGAAGTTTGTGAAAAACATGCTACTCTTCTGGCACCGAATGACCGATCTACACAAAACTTGATATGTGGCACCTATGGACAAAGGTCTCGCAACACAATAAACCTTTACATGGGCGTGGACCAATAAACATTCACATGGGCGTAGTCTGGTACATATATGCATATAAATCAGTCAAGGATATTCGTATTGTAAAAAAATTAAGTACACATGTTGCAAACACTGTCAAGACTCACCATATGTGAGAACATTCATATCGACCACACGGTGGTGCTATAACAGGCACATGTTTATATCTCTTGATCTGTTTGACTCAGAGTGATGCAATTTGTCACACATGCTCAGGGATATGAGTCTAATTGACCCACGCGATATCTGACATCACTGGCCCAATTTTGATGAAACTTGGGTGAATGATGCGTCTTGCCAAAGAGATCTGACATTTTCCAAATTACACTGATTGGCCCAAGGGGGCCTGATTGGCCCATCATTCGTGGGGGACAACATGTTTACTGTTGCCATGTTTATTGATGAACCTGGTGGGGAGAGGGACTGACTGGCTGTGTTTAGGCGCCCCAATGGACTCCTGCTTATTTAATGAGGTGGCATGGGCCCTGCCATGTCTGGAGCCCTCAGATGCGAGGAATCGAGGATGCGAGGTATCGAGGACAGATTAATTGAGAAAGAGCTGATGTGTGGCCCCTGGGAGGACCCAATCTTTGTCAGACAAAGGTGAGATGGAGACATTTGGTAAAATTCCTCGCATCCTCTCTCCTCGCCTCCGCCTCAACTGTATTGGAGGAGAGGGTCTAAGGTCCTTCCCTTCTGACCTTCTCCTCCAATGAGATTTGAGGAGGTGAGGAGCTAGGATGTGATGAATCAAGGAAAGGTGCCACTACATTGTGTAAAGAAGGATTTTTAAGCCTTGAGACAACTGACAAATGGATTGTGTATGTGTGCTATTCAGAGGGGGAATGGGCAAGACAAAATATTTAAGTGCCTTTGAACGGGGTAAGTGCCAGGCACACTGGTTTAAGTGTGTCAAGAACTGCAATGCTGCTTGGTTTTGCATGCTCAACAGTTTCCCGTGTGTATCAAGAATGGTCCACCACCCAGAGGACATCCAGCAATCTTGACACAACTGTGGGAAGCATTGGAGTCAACATGGGCCAGCATCCTTGTGGAACACTTTCGACACCTTGTAGAGTCCATGTCCCAACAAATACAAGCTGTTCTGAGAGGGTGCAACTCAATAGTAGGAAGGTATTCTGAGAGTGTCTGAGGACCTGGAAGGTATTTCTGAGAGTGTCTGAGGACCTGCTATTTAAGGGTACTGTCCCTCGTGGCTTCACATTGTTAGCTCAGGGAGATATATCTATGAAGGTTTGTGTGTAGGCAACTATGCATGCCGTATTAACTCGGTAACTCGGTATTAACTCCCTCAATAGATCCACCACATATAATTGTTTTTACCCCTTTTTCTCCCTAATTTCGTGGTATCCAATTGGTAGTTACAGTCTTGTCTCATTGCTGCAACTCCCGTATGGACTTGGGAGAGGCGAAGGTCGAGAGCCGTGCGTCCTCCGAAACACAACCCTGCAAGACACACTGCTTCTTGACACAGTGCCCACTTAACCCGGAAGCCGGCCGCACCAATGTGCCGGAGGAAACACCTGTACACCTGGCGACCGTGTCAGCACTGCGCCCGGCCCGCCACAGGAGTCCCTATTGCGCGATGGGACAAGGACATCGCTGCCGGCCAAACCCTCCACTAACCCGGACGACGCTGGGCCAATTGTGCGCCGCCCCATGGGTCTCCCGGTCGGGGCCAGCTGTGACGGAGCCTGGACTCGAACCAGGATCTCTAGTGGCACAGCAAGCACTGCGATGCAGTTCCTTAGACCACTGCGCCACTCGGGAGGCAATCCACCACGTTTTGAGGATGATATCATGGGCTGGATCTTATAGTGCAAACAATTTCATTAACTAATGATAGATAATACTATTAACAGTAAGTTAATGAGTGAATCAGTTAATTGGATGGGATTTATCATTTTAGGTCATTCAGAGTTTATGTGACTGTTTGTCATATCATTCTTCATACAGGGCGCCATTCCTTTGCTGGGAAATGTTTGGCAAAATTAGAGTACACCCACTTCTCCAGCAACTAAGAGAGAGAGAGCGAGAGAGCGAGCGAGAAGGGGGAGAAAGAGAGTGAGAAGGGGGAGAGAGAGAGGGAAGGGAGATATAAAGAGAGAGGGAGAAATGGAGAGAGAGGGAGAAAAGGGGGAAAGAGAGAGGGAAAAGGGGGAGACAGTGGGGGAGTGAGAGAGTGAAGATAATGAGGGAAAAAACTGAAAAAGAGGGAAGAAGTGGGAGGTAAAGAGCGGGAAAAGGATAAATAAAGAGAGGGATGAGAAAGAGAGGGAGAGTAAAGTCCTTATTCAGGGCATTTCTGTTCACCAGTCACATCAAGGCTCCAAATCAATCCTGCAAATTGGTTTGCTCCTCAACAAGGTTACCAAATGACGGTGGGATGGAGGAAGAGAGATAGATAGAGGAGAGAGACAGAGAGAAAGGAGAGAGAGAGAGCGAGAGACAGACAGACAGACAGACAGACAGACAGACAGACAGACAGACAGACAGACAGACAGACAGACAGACAGACAGACAGAGAGAGACAGAGAGAGACAGAGACAGAGAGAAAGAGAGAGAGAGAGAGCGCGAGACAGACAGACAGACAGACAGACAGACAGACAGACAGACAGACAGACAGACAGACAGACAGACAGACAGACAGACAGACAGAGACAGAGAGACAGAGAGAAAGGAGACCGAGAGACAGACAGACAGACAGACAGACAGACAGACAGACAGACAGACAGACAGACAGACAGACAGACAGACAGACAGACAGACAGACAGACAGAGACAGAGAGAGACAGAGAGAGACAGAGACAGAGAGAAAGGAGAGAGAGAGAGCGAGAGACAGACAGAGAGAGAGACAGAGAGAGACAGAGAGAGACAGAGAGAAAGGAGAGAGAGAGAGCGAGAGACAGACAGACAGAGAGAGAGGAGAGAGACAGAGATTGTGGTGGTGATATGGGTGACTATAGATGGGACAGTTTAACTGGGGAAGGAGTGAAGGACTTCTGTTGATTGCTGGTTGTTACTGGAAACAGAATGTCATCCGTATGTTAAAATTATTTTTACTTTCAATTTTTTCCTTGTGTGTGTGTTTGTTATGACACAAGAGAGAGAGAGAAGACAGATAGCCTCCGTGTGTGGGCGTGTGTGTGTGTGTGTGTGTGGTTATGTGTTCATTTTCCTCACAGCAGACACAGATGCTCTCCTAACCCTGTCACAATGAAATGTGGGCTCCATTTCCCGCCATTCCCCAGCTGAGCCTTTGGAATTGGAAAATAAATATATAAATAATGGAATGAATAAAAAATGGTCAGCACTTCCAATCTGTTATTCTTCTCCGCTGACCCGGAGTGTGTGTGTTTGTGTATATGTACACGCATTGATAAAAAGGTGCTATCTAGAACCCTTCTGAGTTCAATGCAGAACCCTTTACACAGAGGGTTCTACATGGAACCCAAAACAGCACTACCTGGAACCAAAAAGGATTCTCTCTAAAACCAAAAAGGGTTCTCCTATGGGGACAGCCAAAAAAACCTTTTGAGTTTTTTCTAAGAGTGTGTGTGTGTATATGTGTGTGTGTGTATGCATACATGCGCTTGTATTCACTATTTTGTTCACCTATGCTTTATCTGTGTGTGTCTGTCTTCTAATCCACAGGAACACTTCACCCCAGAGTGCAAGTTCAAAGAGAGTGTGTTTGAGAACTACTATGTGACATACTCGTCCATCCTGTACCGGCAGACCCAGTCGGGCAGGGCCTGGTACATCGGCATCAACCGGGACGGGCAGGTCATGAAGGGCAACAGGGTCAAGAAGACCAAGGGGGCCGCCCACTTCCTGCCCAAACTCATCGAAGGTGCAGTACAGTAGGAAGTTAATTATGGTCATTAGTTGGCTCTGTCATTTTGTCACGTTTGCTTTTCGTGATGCACTCTGGTCTCATTTTAAAAAAAAATAGTTTTGTTCTGTTCAATATTATTCTGTCTCCCTCTTTCCTTCTCTCACATCCCTTCCCTCCCCCCTACAGTGGCTATGTACAGGGAGCCGTCGCTACATGAAGTGGTGGTGGTCGCCGAGCTGAGTTCGCCCAGGAAAATGGCCAAGGCCTCCGATTCACCTGTGCTGCAGAACGGCAAAAAAGACCCGCCCTCAAAAACCAAAACCTCCTAGCGCACAGAGAACACAGGGGCGGTCACATGGTCACTGGGCACTGGCATGGGCACCTAAAGGAACTACAGGGATGATATATAGAAGCAATGGAGCTACTTGATGGTAGCATTAGAAGAACTCTATCTCCCATAATGCAATAGTGAAGGGTTGGGGAAATAAATGCCAATGGAACCCTTCTTTAAAGACATGGTGTCCCCCCCACCCACTGCAGCCCCCTCCCCTTCTCTTACCCAACACCGCCCCTGTATGAGTCTGAGATTTCAGAGCAATAAAACTTGAGGAATGAGGCTGGGTGCGTCGTAGCATGCACTGGTCACGTCACAACTATATACACATCCACTACGGGAAATTCCCAGAAAGAAGACCGACACCTGTCATCAGCATCGTCTGTTTTTAATCTACGTCACTTCACAATGAACAATGTCTTCCTGTTTTTATTACACAGGGTTGTCACGGTTAAATGTTTCCCCCCTGCCCCACTGAGCAGCAGGGGGGGTCCTATTGTTCTACATTCCCAAAGCTTCCATCCATACTAATGTAAGGTTGATCCAGGATGCGTCTGCACCCTATTTTCAATACAGTGCACTACTTTGTGTGGGTTGTGGTCAAAAGTCGTGCACTACAAAGGGAATAGGGTGCCATTTTGGATGCAAGCCCAAAACATCCTTTTGTTCTTAGTTATCGGTTAGCAGGTCTTCTCTGTCCGTCAGCACCTTTGTGACCATAGCTATGTATCTCCTCCATACTTTTTTCTTTTTTTTTTCTTTCCCTCATTAACCTCAGTTTTCCACTCGGCAGCACAAGAAAAAAACTCCTTGTTCCTCTCTAGGGCTGTTTAACAGCAGCTTCCACTGATCAAAATCTCCCCAACTCTTGAAAGAGAGAGAGAAACCTCCCTGCTGCACTGAACTACACACACACGATTGTGTTCACACACACACACACACACACACACACACACACACACCGGCTGGGCAGCAGAGGGAGAGGGTGATTGTGTGCGGGTCAGAGGTTGAAGAATGATGACGATATAATCAGTGAGATGGTGTAGATGTTCTGGGAGTCTGTTTGTCCATGTAGGTTATTATTAAACTGACTGCTTTACCCTCTCTGTGCCCAGCCATGCGTTACACCATCCTATAACCACACTAGGTCATTTCTCTAGCTCATGTCCCTAACATGCTGACCACACCGCCCACGTCGCGTGCGCAAGCATTGCAAAACAAATGTACACATACATGTTATTCAATCATTGCACCCACACTGCTAGCCAGGCGCTAGAATAGAACTTGGTTCTATTTGTGACGCTTGATGCGCTACAAGTCTCGCCTCTCCTATCTCCTATTGGTTTTTAGGAGCATATTCCCACGTGGGCGATTGAAAAATGAACTGAGAGCCACACTCCAGTCCTGTTGGACCCTGTGCATTTCAGGTAAAATAACAACCCAATGTTTATATCCCAGGACAAATTAACTAGCAACAGCAAGCTAGCTAGCTAAATTGCCATAAATGTTTAATGCTTTTCGACCTTTCCCCAAATTAATATAGTTGGTTCAGAGTTCGTTTTGATATTTTAACCTGGGTGTCCTGATCGCGTCTGGTGTTCGCGTCTGGTGTGGGTGGACAAGATCAACATGCGCGCGAACGGTCTGGTCAGCATGTAAGCCAGGGAGATACAGCACACATTCCCACTGTGGGGTTTATTTTCTGGTTGGGTATGTGATATTGCAGGACAGTTGTGGTTCTTTTCAGAGGGCTACAACCTCCTAGCCCAGGTGCCAGTCAGTTTCCACTGTCAAAATCCTTATGGGATTGTCATAGCAAACAGACTGGCACCCGGGTTAACGACCTCCTAATTCCACGTTGATTTCTTCTTGTTAATCTCTACTTTATATGTAATAAGCAACTAGTATGCACTGAACCTCTCCAACACTGGGTCAAGTGTGTTAGTTATTATGCAAAGGAAACAAGCCTTCTTTAAAAACGCGCATCTCGCCATCGTGTCTCATAGGGGGCGTCCAAAATGGCACCCTATCCCTATATAGTGCACCACTTTTGACCAGAGCCCTGGTCAAAGTAGCTCTCTACAGGGGAAAGGAACCATAGACTATTATCAACCTGTAACTTGTGCTGTCAATGTCACACCCCATGCTGCACAACAAGGATGTCGCTAATGGTAAAAACCAGATGCTAAAGGCACAGACATAATACAAAGAGGGCGATGGCTCAGTAATAAGGATGAGAACGCAAAGCTAGAAGAAGCTACATGTGCTTCCTCCTCCATTTAAAAAAAGAAGAAGATTAGCCATGAACAATCTTTCTGCCAGTCACTGACGTAAGTCTATAATTCTATGATGAGTGTTTTTTTGTTTGTTCATGTTGACGTGTTTACTGGAGGGATTTGAGCTCTGTATGCATCCCATCCCAAATGGCACCCTAGAGCCCTATGGGGACTGGTCAAAAGTAGTGCACTATGTAAGGAACAGGGTGCCATTTGGGAAGTATCCAGAGCTAGGGCAGAGTGGTAGATAGGGAGGTCCTTATTTTAGACTGAGCATGCTTGTTTGGTCGAGCAAAAGGAGAGAAAGGAAGTAACGAAGGTTCAGTCAGAGAGAATTATGGGAATTATGATGGCTTCTCCCGTGGCAGACCAGGTAATCCCAAATAAGGTGTTGACAACAGGCATCTCTCACACACACACACACACACACACACACACACACACACACACACACACACACACACACACACACACACAGCTGTGAAGATTTGTAAGCTGTATACACTGCAGTGTTGCAACCCTACTGGACCAATGTTGTACAGTCCACCTTCATAAGCAGCAGAAGATAGAGGCCTACAGGGTGTCTGTCTGTCTATGACTGTGGCTAAAACTTCCTTACCACCCCCCGGGTGCTGAGACACCAGGCTCACGTTAACACAGACACATACAAAACACACATTAACACGCCACGCCTGATCCACTGATTCCGCAAGCTAATTTCCAAGCACGTCCTTCTGAAGAAAGGTTTTGAAAACATGAGTCTATGGGAAGATTCCCAACTAAAGGGTGTGAGACTGTCAGGTGAGGGGGAGGAGGAGACAGGGGGAGGGAAAGGACAGGAGAGAAAAGGAGGAGATGGGGGTAGAGGGAAGGAGAGGGGGAGGGGATGAGGGAAGAGGTGAGCAGAGCAGCGAGAATAAGAGGATACATTAAGCGAGGGCTTCTACTGGTTTATCAAACCAGTCAATGTTGAATAAGGTCAGTGAATCCATAAATGGGATTTTGGGGAAATAGCTATGAATCCTGTGATTTTACTGTTTTCTTTAAGGGCTGGTAAGATCTGTCGCAACATATCGTTATTATTATTATTATAATACGCCTCTCCAATGTCTTTCCTTGGCATAATGTTTCCATGACAACTCTCCAAACGCACCTTGATAAGCGTTAGTTACTATTAGCTGTGAGATTAGAGTGTACTGTAAGTAAGTTAAGGGCTAACGCTGAGTAAGTTACCTGAGTAGCAGCAGATGACGTACGAAGACAACGCAGTCGTGATAGTACAACACTGATACCCACTAGTCCCTTGGCCATGCGATAGAGTACTGTCCTCTTCAGCTGGTTGAGATCACGCTACATTAGAGGTAATGACTGTGAGTGCGTTTGCGTGTGTGTATGTCATTGTTATTACACATCACATCTGATCGGGGTGTGTTCATAAGGGTATGTTTGTGTCACTGTAGGGATAGGTGCAACTTTACACCACATTCAATTTGTTCTAACATCTAAAAACGTTTTGTGTGTGTGTGTGTATATACACATGCATGTACAGTATATCTATGAATGCACAATGTGTGAGCACCTGTACATACGTGTACATAGCCACAGGGTGCTTTTATGCTAGCGTATGTAGGTAGGTTATGGAGTGTATGGTGGCAGTTTATAACATATCGATGCAGGGGTATAATGGATTGTGTATGGCTCTAATCTGACGTAGCTGACGAGTCAGATTCCTCCTGTTCTCGTGTTAATCTGACATCAAAACCAGCAGGGTAGACGCTTCCGTCTTAAAATGTACACACATGCCCACGCACACACGGAACAAAACAAATCAAGTCCGACTGTATTCAAAGTTGACTTATTTACATCTGCGTCTAAGTTGCAATAATGACGATGGGATAGCATCCAATAGCATATTGTAAATGGTACTGTACAGTAGAGGAGGATTATGTTGTTATTCAGATGGACTGCTGTTTTATATAGTCCCGTAGATGTTGGGTTTGCAGTGTTTGACCTTCTTTCATTAGATGCAGAGGGGAGACTATAAATATGTGTATAGAGTGGCAAGTGTGTGTGTGTGTGTGTGTGTGTGTGCGCGCGCGTGTGCGCGTTTGTGAGTTCATGGATATTCAACACTGTTAAAGTGTTGAATACATCGAAGAACAGACGCCCTCCTCATCATCTCTTCATATCCTACGTCTTCCTTCGGCCAATCAGATAACACCTCAAGTCATTCAGCTTGAATTACTGTGTCTAAAGACGGCCATTCATCTCGTTTTTTAATTGTTTAATTGTCCCATACACCCCCCTCCCCTTCGGAGGACAAAGTAACTTTGTTATAAATACATTTTTACATACATGTTTTTTTTTAGATATATATATTTTTTGACATATTCTAACATACACTGAGTGTACAAAACATTAAGAACACCTGCCTAATATTGAGTTGAACCCCCCGTCCCCGTCCCCGTCCTCAGAACAGCCTGTATTCATCGGGGAATGGACTCTACAAAGTGTTGAAGCTGTTCCACAGGGCTGCTGGCCCATGTTGATTCCAATGCTCCCCACAGTTGTGCCACGTAGGCTGGATGTCCTTTGGCTGGTGGACCATTCTTGATACATCATTTGGATACATTGGATTTTTTCTAAACATTTGGATTCATAGTGCTCAGACATGTCCAGTACACATGATATATATTATTTTCAGTCACAACTACTACAGATTATATTCACACCCCCCCCCTCTCTCAGCCCATCCCACCCATCTCCATAGACCATCCTCTCTTGATTTCTTTGTGTCATATATATGTCTTACATAGATTCTGAACCTTTGTAATCCCATATTATCAACAGATTGTGATTCAAAAATGAACATTTTAGCTACGAGTATTATTATGGTGTTGATTGATTGACTATGGCTTTCCAGAACGCCCAACAGTGCTATTTGTAAGGTTCATTCTGGAACACTGACTTTTTACCCACTCCTGAACCGGTGACCAGAATCAAGCTACATAGGGGCAATACCAGAATAAGTGATCTAATGATTCTGTGTCTTCGCAGCAAAATATGCTCCGCTGAAATGGGTGTTTGCCCTGTATACTGTACACAACATTCTGTTTGTGGCAGGAATTTACCATCATTTTAATTGAAAAACATATTTTTGAATCAAGCGTCGTTTTGTGTGTCAGTTTATAAACCACGTGCCATGGAATCGGGGCATCGAAAATCTATTCCAAACTATTTTGCAACCTGTATAGCGCCTCCATTCATCTTTTTCCTAGATACTTTATCTGTCCATCCCATGTTTTACCTGACCACATACAGTACCAGTCAAACGTTTAGTGTCCAAAGCTGTCCTCAAGGCAAAAGATGGCTACTTTGAAGAATCTCAAATATAAAATACATTTTTGATTTCTTTAACACTTTTTGGGTTACTACATGATTCCATATGTGTTATTTCATAGTTTTGATGTCTTCACTCTTATTCTACAACGTAGAAAATAGTAAAAAATAAAGAAAAACCCTTGAATGAGTAGGGGTGTCCAAACTTTTGACTGGTACTGTACATTGGATCAGAAAGATAAAGAGCTGGATTTACAGCTGCTAAACTCCCCATAAATTGCTCCAGGATTTCACGTGCAAAACAGCCTCCCTTTAGAACGTGTATGACATGACATTAATACATTCATTCTGACCGTGTAAGTGGGAGAGAGCTGGTGGACGCTTGTGCATGCTTAAGTATGTGTGTGTAAGGCCGTTCGAATATGTGTGTGTGTTGTGACAGATATGGTTATTAAACAAGGTTAAGCGTTAGAGGTTCTGTGCAGGACTACACTTCACACGCTCCGTTTGCCCTTGGTTCCCAGGGGGACTTCTCTCCCTCCCCTCCGTCTCTCCCGCCTTCTCATCCTCCATTTCTCCCCAAGTCAGAGAAAGAGAGAACTGCAGTTTAGGTCTTCCGGAGGACTCGGGGGAGAGGGATGGAGAGAGAAAGACAGAGAGAGGGAGAGGGAGAGAGGCTTCCTGTATTGATCCGTCTCCCGAACACAACTTCCCTTCATCCTGAAGGCAGTGCGCACGCATCTCCTCTGCATCCCATCTGTCTGTCTGTGTCCATCTCTGTGTACGGCCTGTCTACAGTACATGTATTTTAAGTGTGGAAATGTGTCTGTTCACTCCGTGTGCGCTCCTGACAGCATAAGGGTGTGTGAATGAGGAGAGGAATACGTGGAGAAGCCAAATCAATGAGCGCTACTAGTCCTCGGGCGGAAAGCAGTGAACTACATTAACGAACTTCATTGTTTAACGACTTAGCAAATATAAAGCTGAAATGTGTTGTTTGTCAGATCTTTTTATTTTTCTAATGTTTTGTTTGTGAGTGAGTGGGGTTGCCGTCACATGTCTGTGTGTGCTCCTTTGGGGTGTAGTCTTTCTCCCCACATCTGCAATGCAGTAGAAAATAGACACAAAAAAAACAGAGAGAGATGAACCAGCCGCCTCGTTCTCAGATATATATATATTCATTTTTTAAAACCCTGACCCAACTCAACACTGAGTTTAATGCTAAAATACCACTGGCCCGTAGCTATCTCCAATCCCCCATCCTATTAGACCTTGGAGTAACGCTGCATTTTAAAAGGTATAGTGCTCTCCTGAAGCACATCTGCAATGCACACACAGCACTTCTGCATGGAGTCGGGCTGGGCTGGTGCAGATGTAAATTGCAGAGGTCACCTTTAAAATAAGAGCTAAGCTGGGGAGCTGCCCAGAGGTACTGTATACCAGACCTGGGTTCAAATACTATTTGAAATCATTTCAAATACTTTATCATGGCTTGATTGAGCTTGCCCGGCATAATGGAACCAATAGAATACTGGTATGAGTGCAAACCCCTCCCAGTGGGCACTTCATGAAGACTAGGGCAAACAAACACTCAAACTGTTTGAAAGATTTAGAATAGAATTTGAGCCCAGGCCTACTATAGTATGACTGTACACAGTGGCTTCGCATAGTGATTGTACGTTGACTATGCTAAAGGGAAGATGTACTACTGTTTTAAAAAGTGGGATCTTGTTGGTGAAGACAGCGATTGATTGATTGTCATCGGTGGGGGTATTGTTGTTGGGGATATTGTGATATTGTGACTGTTGTACAAAATGTTCTTTTTAGTGACTGTATGTCTCTATTCAACCTGTTTATTTTCTAATCAGACTCTGACATGCGCCACCCACCCAACATTGAACATCAACCCGACAATGCAAACTAAAAGACAAACAGAAAAGTAAAATATTATTGAGTGACAGAGTGCAAAGGAGGAAGGATATTCACCTTTTGGCTACAATCAAACTGGATGACCTCTGACCTATGAACCTTGAAAGGAATCTAACTAGCTCTCCAGCAGCATGTACACTGCTCGCTCACCGTCTCTCTCTCTCTCTCACACACACACACACACACACACACACACACACACACACACACACACACACACACACAGTATAACCCACGTGTGTGATTTTGCAATCAATCAAAGTGGTCTGCTTTGTACATTGGAGCCCCTAGAGTTTTGTATTGCATGGATGATCCAAGTTATTGTGATGATGATAATAATGAAGTCTTCCCAAAAAGGATTTTAAGAAAATCTCCATATAACTTTTTTTCTCGTCTTCCAATGCAAAAACAGTGCATCAGTCTTCCAGCTGACTAAAAAGCCACAATGACACTATTTTTGTAACAAAACAATGAGACTATAAATAAACATGGACGACAGGAAAAAAGAAGGGAATGGGAGGTGGGACAATAAAGTTCTATCTATCCAAGGTTGATTTGAGCACTATAGCCTACAGCAGCAGAGAGGGTCACAGACAGACCGTACTACAAGCATGCATGCGTCCAACATTTACTGGAAACATCAAAAAAGAAAGTCAAGGAGTCCTCTATTTACTCTCCCCTTCCCTTTCCCCATAAACACCTCCTTGAACCCTTGTCTTCTCTGCATTTGCAATATGATCTGTATTCATTTCTATAATAACTTACACAATGTCAAGGGAGGCATATTATTGGATATAATTGAATAAAAACTAATATATTTGTATGATTGTAAAAAAAAAAAAAAACTGGTCTCCTGGATTTGCTTTAAATTGTGTTTTGTGCTTTCTTTCATACTTGTTACAACTACGTAAATAACCAAGGCTATATCCTGTTTGACAAATAACTCATGTCTGGTCATTCACTTGTGCATATGACTACGTAAATAAGATATCATTGATGACTACTTAATTAAGATATCATTGCTGAGCATATCTGATAGATGAACAATCTGATTCCCATATCTCCTCGCCATCAGATGCAACCCAGTATTAGGCCACTTGATATTCTTCAAGAGATAAGAAAGACGGGTGTGAAAAGATGGTACAAATGAATCCCCTTCTTTGAGTTAGTACCAAAAAGGAAGCTTTATAAACTGACTTTTGACTAGCGTGGGTGTTGAGTTGACACCAGTTGCAGAGTTGTTAATAGTTAGCTTCTATGGTAATTAAATTGGCGGGGCTCCAGATGCTACTGACAGTGCATCATAAAATACCGGGACATCACGACGGGTGCTCGTGAAGTGCGGATCGGTGGCGGCATATGCTGTGGGTGCCTTCGGGGCTTTGTCTCTGCATTATGCCGCGTCCGGTGCGACCGCAGCCGGCCAAAATTGACCCAGCACAGCGGGCTTTATTTCAAAGAGAAGCATGATCCGTCAATATTTTCAGATGTGCCAATGACTCTCTGTGATGACAGCCCATCCATCTACTTATGCAATTGCATCTTTATCCTGACAGTGACAGGCAGCTAATGCGCGTTGCCTAACTGTAGGCTATTTGAGTCACCCATTCTCTGCCTTTCACCTCAGAAGTCCTCTGTTGAGTTCAACTGTAACACCAGTGTTACACTAGTGTATACACCCTTATGTTATATTAGTGAAATTGTGTTTCCATAGCTAGGGCTGACAGTAAACACTCGCGAAGAGCAGAGTCAACAACCTCTGCAGAATCAAAACGGCTGCTTGTGAGGTGTACATTTCACAGTTAGTGAAAAGTACCAGTGGTCTGGCTTTGGCCCAAGTGAGAGCAGGTCTCCCGGAGCCATGGCCCAGTGAGACACAGGTGCGTGCTTGAGTAGATGGAAAAAGACAAGTCTGAGCCTTTTGGGGAAAACACTGGCGTAAATCTTGTATGGAAATGCGCCATTAAGTATGCAAGAGCTTCAACAGCATAATTAATATCACTATTAAAATCTCTGTATCATATTTTAGTTTAATAGCAGAGATAAGAGTGAGTAATTCCTATGAATAACTTTCACTAATGACCTAAAAGTACATTGCATTAATAACTAGGGCTATGAGGACTACTCTTCTGGCCAAAACACTTCAGAAACCACATAGGCTAATTATGCTGGCAGTGATTCAAATACATCTTCAAATGATATTCCCCCATAAAACCCCAAACTCTCATCCCTTGTTATTTCTTTAATATTTTAATTGTAGAATTTTATGCATTCCCGACCTTGTAGCCTCGAACATAACCTTCCTCTTTAAAAAAAAAAACAGGTAAGGGATCAAATTGATAAGTAAGTTTGAATGTATCCCTTAATCAATTGAAAAAGTTTTGATATACCCTAATCTAGCACAGTCATGCCCTGAATATGGATGTGTAGGCTAAAGAAGTTTAACATTATACAGTATCAAAATCAAATCAAATTTATTTATATAGCCCTTCGTACATCAGCTGATATCTCAAAGTGCTGTACAGAAACCCAGCTTAAAACCCCAAACAGCAAGCAATGCAGGTGTAGAAGCACAGTGGCTAGGAAAAACTCCCTAGAAAGGCCAAAACCTAGGAAGAAACCTAGAGAGGAACCAGGCTATGTGGGGTGGCCAGTCCTCTTCTGGCTGTGCCGGGTGGAGATTATAACAGAACATGGCCAAGATGTTCAAATGTTCATAAATGACCAGCATGGTCGAATAATAATAAGGCAGAACAGTTGAAACTGGAGCAGCAGCACAGTCAGGTGGAAGTTGAAACTGGAGCAGCAGCATGGCCAGGTGGACTGGGGACAGCAAGGACCAGTCAAAAGTTTGGACACACCTACTCATTCAAGGGCATTTCTTTATTTTTACTATTTTCTACATTGTAGAATAATAGTGAAGACATCAAAACTATGAAATAACACATATGGAATCATGTGGTAACCAAAAAAAGTGTTTAACAAATCAAAATATATTTTCTATTTGAGATTCTTCAATGTAGACACCCTTTGCCTTGATGACATCTTTGCACACTGTTGGAATTCTCTCAACCAGCTTCATGAGGTAGTCACTTGGAAATAGAGGTCGACCGATTAAATCGGAATGGCCGATTAATTCGGGCCGATTTCAAGTTTTGATAACAATCGGAAATCGGTATTTTTGGACACCGATTTCTTTCATCTTTATTTAACTAGGCAAGTCAGTTAAGAACACATTCTTATTTTCAATGACGTCCTAGGAACGGTGGGTTAACTGCCTCGTTCAGGGGCAGAACGACAGATTTTCACCTTGTCAGCTCGGGGGAACCAATCTTGCAACCTCTCGTTGCACTCCACAAGGAGACTGCCTGTTACACAAATGCACTAAGCCAAGGTGAGTTGCTAGCTAGCATTAAACTTATCTTATAAAAAACAATCAATCAATCATAATCACTAGTTAACTACACATGGTTGATGATATTACTAGTTTATCTAGCGTGTCCTGCGTTGCATATAATCTGACTGAGCATACAAGCGTCTGACTGAGCGGTGGTAGGCAGCAGCAGGCTCGTAAGCATTCATTCAAACAGCCCTTTTGTGCGTTTTGCCAGCAGCTCTTCGTTGTGCGTCAAGCATTGCGCTGTTTATGACTTCAAGCCTATCAATTCCCGAGATGAGGCTGGTGTAACCGATGTGAAATGGCTAGCTAGTTAGCGGGGTGCGCGCTAATAGCGTTTCAAACGTCACTCGCTCTCAGACTTGGAGTGGTTGTTCCCCTTGCTCTGCATGGGTAACGCTGCTTCGAGGGTGGCTGTTGTCGTTGTGTTCCTGGTTCAAGCCCAGGGAGGAGCGAGGAGAGGGACGGAAGCTATACTGTTACACTGGCAATCCTAAAGTGCCTATGAGAACATCCAATAGTCAAAGGTTAATGAAATACAAATGGTATAGAGGGAAATAGTCCTATAATTCCTATAATAACTACAACTACAATACTACAACCTAAAACTTCTTACCTGGGAATATTGAAGACTCATGTTAAAAGGAACCACCGGCTTTCATATGTTCTCATGTTCTGAGCAAGGAACTTAAACGTTAGCTTTCTTACATGGCACATATTGCACTTTTACTTTCTTCTCCAACACTTTGTTTTTGCATTATTTAAACCAAATTGAACATGTTTCATTATTTTTAGGCTACATTGATTTTATTGATGTATTATATTAAGTTAAAATATGTGTTCATTCAGTATTGTTGTAATTGTCATTATTACAAATAAATTTAAAACAAATCGGCATCTGCTTTTTTTGGTCATCCAATAATCGGCATCGGCGTTGAAAAATCATAATCGGTCGACCTCTATTTGGAATGCATTTCAATTAACAGGTGTGCATTGTTAAACGCTCATTTGTGTAATTACTTTCCTTCTTAATTTATTTGAGCCAATCAGTTGTGATAAGGTAGGGCTGGTATACAGAAGATAGCCCTATTTGGTAAAAGACCAAGTCCATATTATAGCAAGAACAGCTCAAAAAAAGCAAAGAGAAACAACAGTCCACCATTAGTCCATCATTACATTAAGACAGTCAATTCAGAAAATGTCAAGAACTTTGAAAGTTCCTTCAAGTGCAGTTTCAAAAACCATCAAGCGCTATGATGAAACATGCTCTCATGAGGACCAACACAGGAAAGGAAGACCCAGAGTTACCTCAGAGGAGGCAGAGGATAAGTTCATTAGAGTTACCAGACTCAGAGACTGTAGCCCAAATAAATGCTTCACAGAGGTCATGTAACAGACACATCTCAACATCAACTGTTCAGAGGAGACTGTGTGAATCAGGCCTTCATTGTTGAATTGCTGCAAAGAAACCAATACCAAAGGACACCAATGAGAAGAAGAGACTTGCTTGGGCCAAGACACACGAGCAATAGACATTAGACCGGTGGATATCTGTCCTTTGGTCAGATGAGTCCAAATGTCAGATTTCTGGTTCCAACCGCTGTGTCTTTGTGAGACACAGAGTAGGTGAACGGATGATCTCTACATGTGTGCTTCCCACTGTGAAGCATGGAGGAGGAGGCGTGATGGTGCTTTGCTGGTGACACCGTCAGTGATTTATTTAGAATTCAAGGCACACTTAACCAGCATGGCTACCACAGCATTCTGAAGCAATACGCCATCCCATCTGGTTTGCGCTTAGTGGGACTATCATTTGTTTTTCAACAGGACAAAGACCCATCACACCTACAAGCTGTGTAAGGGCTATTTCACCAAGAAGGAGAGTGATGGATTGCTGCATCAGATGACCTCACCTCCACAATCACCCGACTTCAACCCAATTGAGATGGTTTAGGATGAGTTGGACCGCAGAGTGAAGGAAAAACAGCAAACAAATGCTCAGCATATGTGGGAACTCCTTCAAGACTGTTGGAAAAGCATTCCAGGTGAAGTTGGTTGACAGAATGCCAAGAGTATGCAAAGCTGTCATCAAGGCAAAGGGTGGCTACTTTGAAGAATCTCATTGAACACTTTTTTTGTTACTACATGATTCCATGTGTTATTTCATAGTTTTGATGTCTTCACTATTATTCTACAATGTAGAACATAGTAAAAATAAAGAAAAACACTTGAATGAGGTGTGTCCAAACGTTTGACTGGTACTTTATATGAGAATCTGAATCAAATCCGCGCGTCTCCAGTGCAAGTCGTCTACGGTCTCTCCCCGTGGACACAGTGCCCCCGCTCACGTGGAGGTAATTTGAGCAGACAGCAGTTAACTCGAGCTGCCTGACTGACAGACAGCAACACTCTGGATTTACACGGAGACCGAGGAACTACACCGCACAAACTGTATAATAACTGATAATTGTCGTGTAAAAGAGTATAAATACTCACTGTTTTGAAGGCCTGTCGGTTTGTGGGTCGACATGAGGGCCCTGGACTTGCTCCTGCTGTTATGTTGCTTGTGTGGCCTATACGCGGTGGGAGGTAAGTGGGACTTCAGAAACAGAGTTGTGGCGGTATGGTAACTCACGGTCGATGTAGTTTGAAAATAACTACTTATTTCAATTGTTGTCAAGTGTTGATGGTCCGGCTATTTTTATGCGCGTTCCCCTAAAACATGCACTTTACTATGCAGTTTTGCGCAACTCAAGCAGTGAGTGAACCATAAAATCAGTCTGACGTGATGACATCATACAGATATGATTTAAATTACAAGATTATTACAAGATATATCAATAGGAGAAGTACTTGGAGCAAAAAAAAACAGACCAACTGCATTATTTAGGCCTCGGCTACTGCCTGCATATGAGTCACAACCTATTTCCAATGTGAAATCCTGACAGGGAATCCTGTCTTCAGAAACTCCCCAGGAGAAACCACACCAGATCATATCAGTATGGTTGAGTTTTATAATTAGGAGAGGTCCATAATGGTGGTTTAAAAAAAAAAAAAGTAATTTCTTTCTTCTATTTCTTCTGGGGTTTTTTACCACCCAGCTGTCTGTATTTCGTTTGAGGGGAGGTGTGTGCGTGGCATCTGGCATCTATACAGAAGGACTCATTACTGCCTCTACTCTCAGCTATCTATCCTATCTATCTATCTATCATTTCTGTACAGTTAAAAGGCCACTGAATAACAAGTGACTGTGGCCTTTGTCATGAGCTCACATAGAAATCTGGTGTATACTTTTATTCCAAATAAGTTCTACTCACACATCCTACCTGATTTCGAGGCCTACGTGGTGTAGCCTAAATGGGAGAGGTAAAGGCACTAAATGCTTAACTGTCTGAGTCCCTCCCAACTCCCCATCGGTCTGTCCCTTCCTGTGCTTGGCTAATGGAGGTGCCTGGTTGTGTGATGGCTGTAATTTGTCCCTGTCAGAGGCGGACCTGCTGGGCAACTGGTTCGTAGGGCCACATGATGAATGCTGCTGCCTCCAAAGCTGGCCATTTTATAAATGCTGTGAAACCTTCAGAGGAAGAGGGGAAAACAGTAGTTATGCATGGAAGTGCTACCCTGCGGCAATATTGGACAGTTTGGCGGGGCTAAGGGTTAGACGCTTACAAGGCCACCGGGCTGGTTATACAGCGGCTTGCACTCTCTCCAGACCTGGGTTCAATTCAGATTTGAAATCTTTTCAAACACTTCAGCTGCACTTGATTGAGCTTGTCTGTTGCAATGGCAAGGATTTCAAATATTATTTGTATGTCTCTTTTTTGGTAGACAAAAAATGTATAAGAATATTTCAGAGGAGTGAGGTGCAGAAGGTTAAGGATGCACTGTTCCACAACATGCTTTATGCCAGGAGTGGCTGTTCCTGACGAGCCACCAAAGTATAGGCTTATATTCCAGCACAATCAATTAACCAATCCAGATACAATTGAAGTCTGACGTTTACATACACCTTAGCCAAATACATTTAAACTCAGTTTTTCACAATTCCTGACATTTAATCCTAGTAAAAAGTTAGGATGACCACTTTATTTTAAGAATGTGAAAAGTCAGAATAATAGTAGAGTATGATTTATTTCGGCTTTTATTCCTTTCATCACATTCCCAGTGGGTCAGAAGTTTACATACACGCAATTAGTATTTGGAAGCATTGCCTTTAAATTGTTTAATTTGGGTCAAATGGTTCGGGTAGCCTTCCACAAGCTTCCCACAATAAGTTGGGTGAATTTTGGCCCATTCTTCCTGACAGAGCTGGTGTAACTGAGTCAGTTTTGTAGGCCTCCTTGCTCGCACACACTTTTTCAGTTCTGCCCACAACCTTTCTATAGGATTGAGATCAGGGCTTTGTGATGGTCACTCCAATACCTTTTAACTTTGTTGTCCTTAAGCCATTTTACACAACTTTGGAAGTATGTTTGGGGTCATTGTCCATTTGGAAGACCCATTTGCGACCAAGCTTTAACTTCCTGACTGATGTCTTGATGTTGCTTCAATATATCCACATACTTTTCCTCCCTCATGATGCTATCTATTTTGTGAAGTGCACCAGTCCCTCCTGTAGCAAAGCATCCCCACATGATGCTTCCAGCCCCGTGTTTCACAGTTGGGATGGTGTTCTTCGGCTTGCAAGCCTCCCCCTTTTTCCTCCAAACATAACGATGGTCATTATGGCCAAACAGTTCTATTTTTGTTTCATCAGACCAGAGCACATTTCTCCAAAAAGTAAGATATTTGTCCCCATGTGCAGTTGCTATCCGTAATCCGGTTTTGGAGCAGTGGCTTCTTCCTTGCTGAGCAGCCTTTCAGGTTATGTCGATATTGGACTCGTTTTACTGTGGATAAAGAAACTTTTGTACCTGTTTCCTCCAGCATCTTCACAAGGTCCTTTGCTGTTGTTCTGGGATTGATTTCTACTTTTTGAACCAAAGTACGTTTCTCTAGGAGACAGAATGCGTCTCCATGCTGAGCGGTATGACGGCTGCGTGGTCCCATGGTGTTTTTACTTGCGTACTATTGTTGTACAGATGAACCTGGTACCTTCAGGCATTTGTAAATTGCTCCCAAGGATGAACCAGACTTGTGAAGTTCTACAATTTTTTTCTGAGGTCTTAGCTGATTTCCCCATGATGTCAAGCAAAGAGGCACTGAGTTTGAAGGTAGGCCTTGAAATACACCTCCACCTGACTCAAATGATGTCAATTAGCCTATCAGAAGTTTCTAAAGCCATGACATCATTTTCTGGAATTTTCCAAGCTATTTAAAGGCACAGTCAATTTGGTGTATGTAAACTTCTGACCCACTGGAATTGTGATGGTGAAATAATCTGTCTGGAAACAATTTTTGGAAAAATGACTTGTGTCATGCACAAAGTAATGTAACGACTTGCCAAAACTGTAGTTTGTTAACAAGAAATTTGTGGAGTGGTTGAAAAAGAGTTTTAATGACTCCAACCTAAGTGTATGTAAACTTCCGTCTTCAACTGTATACTATATTATTGCATTTTATGTCATTCTATGGTCCCATCCTCCCTCCCTCCCCCTTCAGGTGCGTCGGAGGGGGAGAAGCAGCTGATGAAAGCCCTGTTCAAGAACTACAACCTGAAGGTTCGCCCTACGGCCTCACCTGGCGCCAAGGTGGTGGTCCGGATTGGCATGATCCTCTCCTCCTTCGTCAGCCTGGTAAGGGGTGCCGCAACACACACACACGCACTCACACACAAACAACTAACCACTACGTTACTGGCAACATTCCATCAACATACCAGTGAACATGACACATCCAAAGTGTTACAGGAAGTGAATGAGTAAGTGATAGCCCTATGTAGAGATCAGGTGATAGAGGGAGAGTTACATGGTTCACCCCTCCTTCCCACCCCCACCCCTCTTCTTCTCTCCTCTCTCTGCTAGGTCAGGACAGCTGTCTAGCTAGATCCCCTCTCTCCCCCTCTCATCTCCTTTCCTCTCTCTGCGAGGTCAGGACAGCTGTCTAGCTAGACCCCTCCCTCTCCCCCTCTCATCTCCTTTCCTCTCTCTGCTAGGTCAGGACAGCTGTCTAGCTAGCTGACATTCCTCTGCAGGTTTTAAATAGCAGCGCCTGGCCGGTCGGTTCTCTGTGCTCAGTGCAACTATGTGCCCCTGGTCAGAGACAATCACTCCAACCCCATTCACTGCTGCTTTTCACCACAGATCTAAAATCAGATTACCCAACCGGCATTCTAATCATAATCATTAGGGAGATAAAAAAAAATATCTGACCTTGAATCTGTAGTTAGGTGACTTCTACGTACTGTACCACCCCAACAACTCACCCCTTTTATCCCCTTTTATCCCCACTGTACCCCTGTTTCCAAACATTACCCCTCTCTGGTTTCAGGTATAGAGAGAGAAGGAGTGCAGACATCCACACTGTCTTGTAGGGGAGGGCCTTCCCATAATGCACCACAACCTTACTGTGTGCTCTTTCTCCCTAGAACATGAAAGCAGAAGAGATGAGCACAATTGTTATCATGAACCTGGTAAGTGTGTGTACAAACTGTGCTCTCTCTCTCTCTCTCTCGCTCTCTCTCTCTCTTTCTCTCTTTCTTTAATGTTACTATTCACTCTACCTTGACCCAGGCTCCAATTCAATAACTTTATTTGCATGTAAAACATTTCTCCGTGCATCAGCAGGGCTTTATAAAGCTAAAATGTCAACACACACAACACCGCAATACAAATCATGCACCCAGTGAGAACACTTGAAATAATAATACACAGTTTATGCAAAATGAAAAACTTATGCAAATGTTATTGATATTATTCATGGCCAAATGCACCGCAATATTGTGCTCCCTATAGTTAATGACACTAGCTGGAAAATGTGAAATAAATTGATCAAATGATGAAGTGGTTAGATTTGAAATCAGAAAGTCATCTCTTCCGTCTCTCTCTGTTTCTCCCGCTTACATTTTTCCCTCCTTTTTTCTGTCCTGTCTTTCTCGGGATATTTCCATCTGTTTTAAATCATTGAAACTTACACCCAACATGAACAATTCCTCTGTCTGTCTGTCTGTCTCACACACACACACACACACATCGCTGTGATATCAGGAGTGGACAGACCACCGTCTCTCCTGGAAACCTAAAGACAATGACGGGATCGAGGTGATGCGACTTCCTGCTGGGAAGGTCTGGCTGCCTGACATCGTCCTCATCAACAAGTAAGAACCTGTTATTCCTCCAGTGTAGCTCAGTTGGTAGAGCATTGCACTAGCAACAGCAGGGACATGGGTTTGATTCCCGCTGGGGCCACCCATACAAAAGCCACTTTGGGATAAAAGCATATTTGAAATGGTATATATTGTTATCCGGGTGTCCATTTTTAAATTCAGGAAGTATACTGACATTCCAATTCCAAAATGAATAACATAATGTTAGTGGTCTCAGTCATTTAGATACTAAAAAGCTAAGGGTTGGGTCCAAAAGCTTTTTTGAGAATATTGGCTATTTTGATGGCTTCTGCTCCTGGCCATTATCATTCAACACCATGTCTTTTAAGTTAACTGCAATAGTTTTGGCAGAACCTGGATGGGTCAGTCAGGACAGCGTACACACACACACACACTCGCTCAGTGAGTGTGGAGGCTCCCATTAACTGTGCTGTAAATATCCCCTCTGCTCCATTCATTCATCACTGCTTTATAGGCAATTAGGCAGCGCGGCTCCCCAATAACAGAGCCAGTGGCACCGCACCGCTCAGACAACGCTCCAGCTGGGAACCTACTCACACAGAACCACAGAGGAGTGGGGAGTGGAGCTGGACGCACATGCAAGCACACACACACACTCTCCAACACTCTTAGAAAAAAAGGTGCGATCTACGTAGAACCTAAAAACGTTCTTCGGCTGTCCCCATAGCAGAGCCCTTTTTGGTTCCAGGTAGAACCTTTTTGGTACCAGGTAGAACTCCTTTGGGTTCCACGTAGAACCCTTTCCACAGAGGGTTCTACCTGGAACCAAAAAGGGTTGTAACTAAAACCAAAAAGGGTTCTGCTATGGGGACAGCTAAAGAACCCTTTTGGAACCCTTTTTTACAAGAGTTTAGCTCCACCTGTTTGTGTGTGTGTGCGTGCAAGTGTGTGCACTCGTCTGTGTGTGTGTGTGAGAGAGAGGGTGCTCAATGTTTCTCATATTACCTCTGAAAACAGGGAGAGGGTTTTAGAGGGGCCCTAGCCATAAGGACGAGCTTTCAATAGCATATTGCCAAGCCTATAAAACCATGCCGTGTAGACTGCAGTACTGCGTGCTCAATCTGCCGGTCTAATTGTGGTGATGTCTCTGTTGTATCTTGGCATTATGAGTTTAATTGGAACTGCAAGCTTATTTCTTACAGCCCTTTAGACAGGATACTTAATCTACAGTGAGAATGGTATTTTTCTGTCTCTCTCTTTGTCTCTTTTTCTGTCGCTCTCTCTGCACCTCCCCCCACCCCCCCGCCCTCTCTCTCTGCAGTAATGATGGTGTGTTTGATGTGGCCCTCCATGTTGCTGTCCAGGCCTATAGTAGTGGGAGGGTGACCTGGTCTCCCCCTGCCCTCTTCTGTAGTTCCTGTGGGGTCAAGGTGACACACATGCACACACATGGACGTACACACACACACCGAATGCAGGTGCGCACACATTCATACATGGATGCGAAGACACACACACACACCAGTGTTTCCTTAAAGATGTGTAGCAGGCCTCCCGAGTGGCACAGCGGTCTAAGGCGCTGCAGTGCTAGCTGTGCCACTAGAGATCCTGGTTCGAGTCCAGGCTCTGTCGCAGCCGGCCGCAACCGGGAGACCCATGGGGCGGCGCACAATTGGCCCAGCGTCGTCCGGGTTAGTGGAGGGTTTGGCCGGCAGCGATGTCCTTGTCTCATCGCACACTAGCGACTCCTGTGGCGGGCTGGGCGTAATACACCTGACACGGTCGCCAGGTGTACGGTGTTTCCTCCAACGCATTGGTGCAGCTGGCTTCCGGGTTAAGCGGGCATTGTGTCAAGAAGCACCTTTGCCCCCCAGATGCAGCAACAAGACTGTAACTACCAAATTGGATATCATGAAATTGGGGAGAAAAAGGGGTAAAAATTGTGTAGCAGTAGGTGCCCCCGCCATTATTATGTAGAAGGACTGAGAAACTCCTTTCTGGTGACTTTTTAAAAGGACATCATACTCCATTTAAAATATGATTTTCACCTCCAGAAATGATTAATTGTAACATATTGGACCATGCAGGGTCCATATTATCAGGTATAAGCATTATCACAGCCCAACTGATGTAGCATAGTGGCTATAAATGAATTGGCTGAAGCATGGGGTTGCCCATCTGCATCCTTTAACTAGTTAGCATCCTATTGATTCATTTCATGTCCCAAATAACTTGCATGAGCACAGTGAATATAATATAGGTCTACCTGTTAGGGTAACTTGGGGTAACCCCCGCCTGGGTAAAACATGCCTGTACTTCTCACAGAAACCACTTGTCACCCCCCCCCAACACTTTCCCTGCTTGCCACTACTCTTGCCCAACAACAAACATATTCTGTCTCATCACAATTTAAGTCACTCCAGAAAAATGATCTTGAGGTAGGGTGGCGTTTTACCCCAAGTTACCCTACAATTGACCCGTGTTGTACTATATTATACTCTTCCATGTGCAATTGCATAGCAGTAAGGTGCTTAACTATGCCGCTGTTTAAAATGGTGCAATTCGTGCATATTTAGGAGTTGAGAAATTAATAAAGTTGGAATGGAAAGCTGGGATCCCCTCCCTATGGCACTTGAATGCACCTGGAGAGGAATATTTCTGCTGCGTAGAACAACCAACAACGTGCCAACTACAGTAGGTAAATAGATCTGTTCTGAGGTTGTCTGATTTTTCTATTCATTACTTGTTTTGTTTGCAGAGGAAAAGTAAATATGGAGAGTTCTAGCATCTTCAAAGTGCACCTCGGCAGAAAGCGTTTCTTCTTTCATGTTCCATATTTTGGGGTCGTTGTCGGCAATGATTTTTGACGTGGCGCGGCACCACAGCTAAGTGACTGCAGCGGAAACACTGACACACACACACACACTGAATGCAGGTGCGCACACATTCATGCGCGCAGACACACATGCATATAAACACACACGCTTGTTGCGGTTACTTTTACCCTCTCTGTGTGTCTGTTCTCTCTTTTTGTCATCACACGGTCATGGCTAGAAGGGATCCTTTTGTCAAACTAACCCCAACCTAATTCTCCTAACCTGCTATGTAAATGATCCTAACCTGCTGCATAAGTTATCCTAACCTGCTACCAAAAGTTACATCTGACGTTAATTTGACAAAGCTGGATCCCTTCTAGCCGTGACCCTAACATCCCCTCTTCCTGTTTCATGTGTCCAGGTGACATACTTCCCATTTGACTGGCAGAACTGCACCATGGTGTTCAAGTCTTACACCTACGACTCATCAGAGGTGGACCTGCAGCACGCTCTGGATGACCAGGGCAACGAGATCAAAGAGATCCAATACGACGGGGGCTTCAGTGGTGAGGACACGAGGGGACGCACGCTCGCACAAACGTGCAACTACTCCAGCTGCACTTAGATGGAGTTGTCCCGCTGGCACAATGGAAACAATCGAATGTGTGTGTTAAAAGAACACAAACACTATTTGAGACCAGGGCTAGAGAAGAGATTAGAACACTGATGATTAAAACAATCTTCATTGCTGTGTATGTTCACTTAAAAAAAGACTTTGTTTTGGATACGTTTTCATTATGTTACCAAACACCCACTGTCCCCAGAGAGTGGTGAATGGTACATCCGCCACCAGCCCAGCAGGAAGAATGAGATCCGTGAGGACCTGTATGAAGACATCACCTTCTACCTGATCATCGAGAGGAAGCCTCTCTACTATGTCTTCAACATCATCATCCCATGTATCCTCCTTACCTGCATAGCCATCTTCAACTTCTACCTGCCGCCCGACGCTGGTGAGATAGCACAGGTCTAGGATCAGTGTAATAATAATGGATTTATGTACCAGAGAACTCACCACACATCAGTTTAGCCTCATCGACCCTAATCATAACCCTAGCCTTGACACTCCTCTAATACTAACCTTAACTATTAGGGGTGTAATGCAAGACAGACATTAGGTGCAACTCCTTCTAATATAGCAGAGAGAAGAGTGTGTTATAGAATGAGTGAAATGAATACATTTAAGGAGTATGTGGATGTCTATGTTGATATTGCCGTGTTCATCATGATATGCATCCTAAAACAGGATTGCCGGTATTTAATAGTAGGTTGAACAGATTATATAAATACATTAGTGTTCATTTATAGAACCATATAGATCGGTAATACATGTTTTAAAAATAGCCTGCTGTTGTAGTATGGTCCAACTGAAGCTCAGTTGGTAGAGCATGGTACTTGTAGCGCCAGGGTACTGGGACCACCCATAAGTCAAATAAAACTGTCTGTTAAATCAAGTCAAAGTTTATTTGTCACGTGCGCTGAATACAACCGGTGTAGACCTTACAGTGAAATGCTTACTTACAAGCCCTAACCAACAGTGCAATTTAAGTTTAAAAAATCTCTATTGTTTTACATAATACCTATGTAAAGAAATAAAATAAAAAACGGTGAAAATAACAGTAACGAGGTTATAAACAGGTGGTACCGGTACAGAGTCATTGTGCAGGGGCACCGGTTAGTTGGGCTAATTGAGGTAATATGTACATGTACATGTAGGTATAGTTAAAGTGACTATGCATAGATGATAAACAGAGAGTAGCAGCAGTGTAAAACGGGTTGGGGGGGGAGAGACACAATGCAAATAGTCCTGGTAGCCATTAGATTACCTGTTCAGGAATCTTATGGCTTAGGGGTAAAAACTGTTGAAGCCTTTTGGTCCTAGACTTGGTGCTTTGGTACCGCTTGCCAAGTGGTAGCAGAGAGAACAGTCTATGACTGGGGTAGCTGGGGTCTTTGACAATTTTTAGGGCCTTCCTCTGACACCGCCTGGTATAGAGGTCCTGGATGGCGGGGAGCTTGGCACCAGTGATGTACTGGGCTGTACGCACTACCCTCTGTAGTGCCTTGCGGTCAGAGGCTGAACAGTTGCCGTACCAGGCAGTGATACAACCAGTCAGGATGCTCTGGATTTTGCAGCTGTAAAACCTTTTTGAGGATCTGAGGACCCATGCCAAATCTTTTCAGTTTCCTGAGGGGGAATAGATTTTGTCGTGCCCTCTTCACTACTGTCTTGGTGTGTTTGGACCATTCTAGTTTGTTGGCGATGTGGACACCAAGGAACTTGAAACTCTCAACAAGCTCCACTAAAGCCCCGTCGATGAGAATGGGGACATGCTCGGTCCTCCTTTTCCTGTAGTCCACAATCATCTCCTTTGTCTTGATCACGTTGAGGGAGAGGTTGTTATTCTGGCACCGCCCGGCCAGGCCTCTGACCACCTCCCTATAGGCTGTCTCAGTGTTCAGGCCTAACACTGTTGTCATCTGCATACTTAATGATGGTGTTGGAGTCGTGCCTGGCCATGCAGTCATGGGTGAACAGGGAGTACAGGAGGGGACTGAGCACGCACCCCTGAGGGGCTCCAGTGTTGAGGATCAGCGTGGCAGATGTGTTGCTACCTACCCTCACCACCTGGGGGCGGCCCGTCAGGAAGTCCAGGATCCAGTTGCAGAGGGAGGCGTTTAGTCCCAAGGGCACTATGGTGTTGAACGCTGAGCTGTAGTCAATAAAAAGCATTCTCACGTAGGTGTTCCCTTTGTCCAGGTGGGAAAGGGCAGTGTGGAGTGCAATACAGATTGCATCATCTGTGGATCTGTTTGAGCGGTATGCAAATTGGAGTGGGTCTAGGGTTTCTGGGATAATGGTGTTAATGTGTGCCATTACCAGCCTTTCAAAGCACTTCATGGCTACAGACATGAGAGCTACGGGTCTGGCATTCTTAAGCAATAAGCTACGAGGTGATGTGGTATATGGCCAATATACCACGGCTAAGGGCTTCTCTTGCGCACAATGCGGAGTGCCTGGACACAGACTTTAGCCGTGGTACATTGGCCACATATCACAAACCCCGAGGTGCCTTATTGCTATTATAAACTGGTTACCAACATAATTAGAGCAGTAAAAATAAATGTTTTGTTATACCCATGGTATACAGTCTAATATCACGTCTTTCAGCCAATCAGCATTCAGTGCTTGAACCACCCAATTTCTAATGTATATTATGGCACAGTGGAAGACCAGGCTAACTATCACAGAGTCTCTCATTGTGCAGAAATGGTGTGTTTTTCCTATGACCTTCATCTTCCTACACACACACAACCTCTCATGGGTGACCACGAGCACAGAATGTTCCTTCAGGCTCCAAGACACACGCAAGCACACACACACTTCAACACTAAAAAAGCTCGTTACAACCCACCTACCTGTGAACATGTTTCTCTTTATGGACCCAAGGCTTCTGTAGGAGGGGTTGGAGAGAGAGGGTTGGAGGGGGTTCTTTGGCCACACTGTGATAGCACTGTAGCGTAGCAGCACAACACACAGACAGTACAAGGATACGTGTAAGCACGGGTCCCTGTGGCTCTGTATGTAAAGACAGTCTCTTTCTCTCTGTCTCTGTTCAGCTCTCTATAGAGGGCCTGTTTTTATTTTATCTCTAGATGGTTAAATTGGTGAGAAGTATATGCGACTTAAAACGCAGCTGTAATTCTCTTTCTCAAATGGCACTGACAATGTGGGTCGGTCTCTCTGTAAAAGTTGCTGACCACATACCAATTCACTGATTTGACAGTCAGACTATCACTTAAATGGCAGCCAACCGTTGCCGGTGTTGATATCTTATGACGGGTCGTGATTCCTTGAAGTTAACAGAAAAAGGGTTATGGTTCCTGCTCTGTGATGGCAGCCTCCCGAAATCAACACCCGTCATTCCAAAATATACAGTTGAAATTGGAAATTTACGTACACCTTAGCCAAATACATTTAAACTCAGTTTTTCACAATTCCTGACATTTAATCCTAGTAAAAATTCCCTGTCGTAGGTCAGTTAGGATCACCACTTTATTTTTAAAATGTGAAATTCATTTCAGCTTTTATTTCTTTCATCACATTCCCAGTGGGTCAGAAGTTTACATACACTCAATTAGTATTTGGTAGCATTGCCTTTAAATTGTTTAACTTGGTAAAACGATTTGGGTAGCCTTCTACAAGCTTTCCACAATAAGTTGGGTGAATTTTGGCCCATTCCTCCTGACAGAGCTGGTGTAACTGAGTCAGATTTGTAGGCCTCCTTGCTCACACACACTTTTTCAGTTCTGCCCACACATTTTCTATAGGATTGAGGTCAGAGCTTTGTGATGGCCACTCCAATAACTTGACTTTGTTGTCCTTAAGCCATTTTGCCACAACTTTGGAAGTAAGGTCCTTTGCTGTTCTGGGATTGATTTGCACTTTTTGCACCAAAGTACGTTCATCTCTAGGAGACAGAACGCGTCTCTTTCCTGAGTGGTATGATGGCTGCGTGGTCCCATGGTGTTTATACTTGCGTACTGTTGTTTGTACAGATGAACGTGGTACCTTCAGGCGTTTGGAAATTGCTCCCAAGGATCAACCAGACTTGTGGAGGTCTACAATTTTTTTCTGAGGTCTTGGCTGATTTCTATTGATTTTCCCATGATGTCAAGCAAAGAGTCACTGAGTTTGAAGGTAGGCCTTGAAATACATCCACAGGTACACCTCCAATTGACTCAAATGATGTCAATTAACCTACCAGAAACTTCTTGAGCAATGACATTTTCTGGAATTTTCCAAGCTGTTTAACCTCCAAGCTGTTTAACGCTAGCGTCCCACCTCGAAAACAGACAGTGAAATTGCATGGCACCAAATTCAAAACAACAGAAATCCCATAATTAAAATTCCTCAAACATACAAGTATTATCCACCATTTTAAAGATAAACTTCTTGTAAATCCAACCAGTGTCCGATTTCAAAACGGATTTACTGCGAAAGCACACCCAAACGATTATGTTGGGTCCCTACCTAATCACAGAAAAACACAGCCATCCAGCCAAAGAGAGGAGTCACAAAAAGCAGAAATAGAGATTAAATTCATCACTAACCTTTGATGATCTTCATCAGATGGCACTCATAGGACTTCATGTTACAAAATGCATGTATGTTTTGTTCGATAAAGTTCATATTTATATCCAAAAATCTCAGTTTACATTGGCGCGTTATGGTCCGAAATGCATTCTCAAACAAACATCCGGTGAAAGTCCAGAGAGCCACATCAAATAACAGAAATACTCATCATAAACATTGATAAACGATACAAGTGTTAAGCATGTAATTATAGATAAACTTCTCCTTAATGCAACCGCTGAGTCAGATTTTTAAAAATGCTTTACGGCAAAAGCACACTTTGTGATTATGTTAGGATAGCTCCTAGCTACAGAAACCCATACAGCCATTTTCCAAACAAGGAGAGGTGTCACAAAAGTCACAGATAGCATTCAAATTAATCACTTAACTTTGATCATCTGGTGGCACTCCCAGGTCTCCATGTTAGACAATAAATGTTTGTTTTGTTCGATAATGTCCCTCTTTATGAGCAAAAACCTCCTATTTGTTCGCTTTTTGTCCAGTAATCCGGCGTGCACTAATTCCAGATGAAAGGTTTTTAAAAAGTACAATAAAAGTTAGTAGAAACATGCCAAACTATGTTTAAAATCAATCCTCCGGTTGTTTTTGTCATAAATAATAAATATTTCAACTGGACAAAAGCTTCGTCAATAGGAAAGGAGAAACAAGAAAGGTGCGTTCACGATCAGGGCGCATAGCTGATGAATGGAGATTTCCACTGGTCACTGATTGAAAGTGCTGTATCTCCCTAATTTTTCAGAGTAAAAGCCTGAAACAATGCCTAAAGACTGGTCACATGTTGAGGAAGCCATAGAGCTCGTGAACTGCCATATCAGTTCTGTTATACTCACAGACATTATTTTAGTGTTTCTATCCAAATCTTCTGGGACGAGTTGCAGTCAGTTTAATTTGGGCACGCTTTTCATCAAAAATTCCAAATGCTGCCCCCTACCCTAGTGAAGTTAAAGGCACAGTCAACTTAGTGTATGTAAACTTCTGACCCACTGGAATTGTGATACAGTGAAATAATCTGTCTGTAAACAATTGTTAGAAAAATTACTTGTGTTACGCACAAGGTAGAGGTCCTAACTGACTTCCCAAAACTATAGTTTGTTAACAAGAAATTTGCTTGTCTAAATTAGTTTTAATGACTCCAACCTAAGTGTATGTAAACTTCCGACTTCAACTGTAGATATAAGCCTTCTACAAGTTCTCATCTAACCAATCATGTGTAGGTTATTAAGTTTCCGTGTGGCTTTTGAATGGTGTCAGTTTAAACGTTTGCCCCCTGTTCTATCGATTTCAGCGTGATATCCATGGAAGGGATTCATAAAAAAAGGATTGCGTTACACTTATGGTGTTGGCGACCCACTTGAATCAAAATGCAACACTTCAAAATGGAGCTAGCCGTCTTCCACAAAGTGTCCTCTAACCAGTGATGTACCCATTATTCCCAGATTCCGTGTGGGTTTTTGAGCTGTGTTACTTTTATCAGGATGTGGAACTTACTCTCCCCTCTTGCGTTATTGATTTCAACGTGATAATCAATGAGTGATTGACAAAACAGTGTTGCACTTCTCTTTCTGTTTTGGTGACCCCAGTATCAGTATGCTACGTTCCATAATGTAGCTGAATGGACTGTGTTCTGCAGGTAGTCCTCTAACAACTGATGTAAAAATATATCCAGTTTCCATGTGAGTTTCTTTAGTTGGTTTCAATCGATGAGTGATTTATTGCCACTTGTCAAAGCAACAGGGTTTTTGGTGCGTGTGCACTTTACAAGGTGCTCGGTAATTTGATAAGTAATTTGATTACTATTGTTGCACATGTGTGTGTAGATTGTACATTTTATGTTGAGATTTTCAATATATCACAAACTGTTTCTGAATATTGGCTATTGATTTTTGACACTTTAAAACTGTGTTTTGACATTGGGCTTTTTATCAATATGTCTTGTCAACAGGAAGCGGTGACAGCAACAGTTTTCCACATACATTTTAGGAATATAAATGGAACTTTCAACATAAAATTTCAAAATGGTATTGTGCTTAATCAGGTTAAAACCGCTGAATGAATCCAAAAATGTGCTGCAATTGATTGATTTTGATGATATGCCTATTTTAGGGCTCCCTGCCTCCCCAGAAGGGGAATGTTAGATGAAATCCCCCCCATTACAAGTCATTAGCTGATGGATTACATAATGGGCCAGCTACTGTTAACACACAGAATCAATCCCCTTTGTCTTCTCCCTTCCTCTCACTAACTACACACACGCACGTTCGTTTGCACACACAAGCTCAGTAGGCCAGACTAAGGACATGTTACAAATTATTTAAAGGGGGATAATTCCTCTGTTAATAACCTATTAGGCTTTATATATCCGCTGTGCACCGCATTAACCTGACCACGGGAGGACTCGCGCTGTGTGTCCTCTGTGTTGGTAGCAACTGGGGACGGGAGGAGGGTGGAGGAGATGGGGTGTGTGTGGGGGAAAGAAAGTGTGTGTGTGTATCCATATCTAAATCGTATAATATCAATTCTGTATGTCAGTGTGTGTATATATAGATCTCTCGCTCGTGTGTGTGTGTCATCTCTAACCTATGTGTAAAATATTTGTTCTGTATGTTGTTCATCTATTCATCTCTCTGTGTGTCCTCCTTTCTCTCTCCAGGTGAGAAGATGGGTCTGTCCATCAATGTTCTGCTCACCCTGACTGTGTTCCTGCTGCTGCTGGCTGACAAGGTCCCCGAGACCTCCCTGGGTGTCCCCATCATTGTCAACTACCTCATGTTCACCATGATCCTGGTCACCGTCTCAGTCATCCTCAGTGTGGTGGTCCTCAACCTGCACCACCGGTCCCCCTCCACACACCACATGCCCATGTGGGTCCGCAAGGTGAGATTGGGCATCCCTGTTGTAGGACCCCCCCAAAAAAAAAATGCCTTCCTCTCTCCCTTCCTTTCCTCATAGAAACTGATACGATGAAAACGCAAAAATATTTATGATGATCGGAGGAGGAATGCAGAAGAAAACGATAGAAGAAAAAGATTTCTAAAGGGAGTCTCAGGCAGGCGGGAAGGTGTGTGTGTGTCCATACGTGCCTTTCCCTCTGTTCCTCCTCCTTTTTTCCCTCTAAAAGTGCGTGTACATCAACAACTAGAAGATATTCAACTGAGGAGTTCTCCTTCCTGAGCAGAGAGACCCATTGACAGGATCTATTCATTAGCTGGTTAGCATATCAGTGTACTCGCAGTGAATGGGGAATGCCACATAGGACAGAGTGAAATGCGATATCCAGGGTTGTGGTAAATTCCATTTAAATTCAGCCAATACAGGAAGTAAACAAAAATTCAAAATCCCCCCCAAAATATATATATATATACAGTGCCTTGTGAAAGTATTCGGCCCCCTTGAACTTTGCGACCCTTTGACACATTTCAAGCTTCAAACATAAAGATATAAAACTGTATTTTTTTTGTGAAGAATCAACAACAAGTGGGACACAATCCTGAAGTGGAACGACATTTATTGGATATTTCAAACTTTTTTAACAAATCAAAAACTGAAAAATTGGGCGTGCAAAATTATTCAGCCCCTTTAAATTAATACTTTGTAGCGCCACCTTTTGCTGGGGTATGTCTCTATCAGTTTTGCACATCGAGAGACTGAAATTTTTTCCCATTCCTCCTTGCAAAACAGCTCGAGCCCAGTGAGGTTGGATGGAGAGCATTTGTGAACAGCAGTTTTCAGTTCTTTCCACAGATTCTCGATTGGATTCAGGTCTGGACTTTGACTTGGCCATTCTAACACCTGGATATGTTTATTTTTGAACCATTCCATTATAGATTTTGCTTTATGTTTTGGATCATTGTCTTGTTGGAAGACAAATCTCCGTCCCAGTCTCAGGTCTTTTGCAGACTCCATCAGGTTTTCTTCCAGAATGGTCCTGTATTTGGCTCCATCCATCTTCCCATCAATTTTAACCATCTTCCCTGTCCCTGCTGAAGAAAAGCAGGCCCAAACCATGATGCTGCCACCACCATGTTTGACAGTGGGAATGGAGTGTTCAGGGTGATGAGCTGTGTTGCTTTTACGCCAAACATAACGTTTTGCATTGTTGCCAAAAAGTTCAATTTTGGTTTCATCTGACCAGAGCACCTTCTTCCACATGTTTGGTGTGTCTCCCAGGTGGCTTGTGGCAAACTTTAAACAACACTTTTTATGGATATCTTTAAGAAATGTCTTTCTTCTTGCCACTCTTCCATAAAGGCCAGATTTGTGCAATATACGACTGATTGTTGTCCTATGGACAGAGTCTCCCACCTCAGCTGTAGATCTCTGCAGTTCATCCAGAGTGATCATGGGCCTCTTGGCTGCATCTCTGATCAGTCTTCTCCTTGTATGAGCTGAAAGTTTAGAGGGACGGCCAGGTCTTGGTAGATTTGCAGTGGTCTGATACTCCTTCCATTTCAATATTATCGCTTGCACAGTGCTCCTTGGGATGTTTAAAGCTTGGGAAATCTTTTTGTACCCAAATCCGGCTTTAAACTTCTTCACAACAGTATCTCGGACCTGCCTGGTGTGTTCCTTGTTCTTCATGATGCTCTCTGCGCTTTTAACGGACCTCTGAGACTATCACAGTGCAGGTGCATTTATACGGAGACTTGATTACACACAGGTGGATTGTATTTATCATCATTAGTCATTTAGGTCAACATTGGATCATTCAGAGATCCTCACTGAACTTCTGGAGAGAGTTTGCTACACTGAAAGTAAAGGGGCTGAATAATTTTGCACGCCCAATTTTTCAGTTTTTGATTTGTTAAAGTTTGAAATATCCAATAAATGTCGTTCCACTTCATGATTGTGTCCCACTTGTTGTTGATTCTTCACAAAAAAATACAGTTTTATATCTTTATGTTTGAAGCCTGAAATGTGGCAAAAGGTCGCAAAGTTCAAGGGGGCCGAATACTTTCGCAAGGCACTGTATGTATATATATAATACAATTTGAAAAGTATTGATGTCACAGTGAGTAGCAAGCACTGAGAAATAATGTAATTGGAATGTCAGTTTACTTCCTGAGCTGACTGTATTTAAATAAAATTGGATATAGCAGAGATCAGAGATCACTACCAGATATGCTTGTTACTCACTGTGACGACATCACACATTGGATCAAAGATGACAGTTAGCCTTAATTGGTTATGACCATTGTGGGTTAGTCCACACTTCGTTGTATGTTTATGTGAAGAAGAGAGAGTGATTTTAAAAAGCCTTTATTGCCAAATTCAGGAATGCACTTAGAGTTTCAATGTGACTTCCACCGAAATCAGTTAAACCTCAGATATGGTGTTCCCATCACATAGGAAACAGCAGGAAGCCACTGAAGACAGGCTGATTTCAATAAACATACCGAGTCCCGGTGTATGGAGACCACGTCTCCTTTCTCCAGCAACAGAATCACTGCATTGGATACATACAGTACTGGTTGGCATTCTCTCTTCAGTTCCTCCATCTCACCGGCTGTCAGTTTGGCCTCCATGTACCTCAGCTCCACTCTCTGTTCCAATCCCATGTCTCTCAGCTCAGCCGTCAGGTTGGGGTTGTCTCTAGCTTCGGTCCTGTGACCTTGTTGAGTGATGTCATTCTCTTGGACACCTCTATGTCCCTAAGCCCATGCGACCGACAGACAGACAGACAGACACCAGCAGAGCTACAGTACCCCCTCATTCTGAAACGGTAGCCATTTCCAGAAAGTATGTCGTCTATGAAGCTCAGTCCCCTTCTTTAGATACACATCAGAGGTGGCTGTTGGGAGGAGCTATCGGAGGACAGGCTCATTGTAATGGCTGGAATGGAATAAATAGAATGGTATCAAACCCTTTCCATGCATCTATCTCAGGCATAGCAGTGAGCCTGTCCTCTGATTTCTCCTCCCGCCAGCCACCTCTGATACACACTGACCACGGTGGACTAATACATGGGAACATTTGGGGAACATAGCCCCGGACTGTGCATGATGTAACAGAACACCGGTAAAGATGAGTGAGATCCGGAGTTGTTTAAGGCCATGGATTGAGGAAAAACAAGCGAGACGCCAAACAGTACATACTACATCCTCCTTCTTAACCTACTGCTCGTCTAGTTGAAGTGTGTTATCTCGAGCTGGGAGAGTTTCATTGGGTGTGTTCCTCTGGCGCGTGTGCCTGTGTACATTTGTGTGTGTGTGTGTGTGTGCTCGTCCGTGTGTGTGTGCTGGCAGGCGCTGCTTGTCTGATAGTTCTCGCTCTGATTTCGGCGCTTGGCAGCTTTGACGAAAATGAGTGACATCCTGGCATTTAAAGTATACTATGTTTTAGAAATGTCATACTATAAAACGTTCCATTTTCGCATACCAAAAATGCCTATGCAAGTACGGGTATTCGGACACGGTCTCTCTCTCTCTCATATCTAAGCCCCATTATCTGCAAACAGACGCATGTAGACGCTCCCAGTCCGTTGCCCCAATAGCTTTTCTACTGGCACCTGATTGAATTTTCCTCCCTGATACGACTACTTTTGAGAATGAGAGGGTTGAGGCATTGAGACTCAGTCATGCAAAAAATAGTTTTCTACGGTGTGTTCACTCAGACACACACACATGCAGCGCTGGCTTGTGTGTCGGAGTGATTGAGTGGACACACAAGTGCGCACACAAATGCAAGCACACGTTCACACACACAGAACGAGAAGGTCGGCTTTAGTGCAAACTCAATGAGTGTATCTGACACTGGACTGGTGGACAGTAGCCTTCCAACTATATAGTGTTACATTGTAGAATAATAGTAAAGACATCACAACTATGAAATGACACATGGAATAATGTAGTAACCAAAAAAAGTGTCCAACAAATATATTTTTGTAGCCACCCTTTGCCTTGACAGCTTTGCACTCTCTTGGCATTCCTAATATTGAGTTGTACCCCCTTTTGCTCTCCGAACAGCTTCAATTGGTCGGGGCATGGACTTTGCAAGGTGTCGAAAGCGTTCCACAGGGATGCTGGCCAATGTAGACTCCAATGCTTCCCACAGTTGACTGGATGTCCTTTGGGTGGTGGGACCGTTCTTGATACCCACAGAAAACTGTTTAGCGTGAAACTCAGCAGTGTTGCAGTTCTTGACACACTGAAACCAGTGCGCCTGGCACCTACTAACATACCCCGTTCAAAGGCACGTAACTATTTTGTCTTGCCCATTCAGCCTCTGAATGGCACACATACACAATCTATGTCTCAATTGTCTCAAGGCTTAAAAATCATCCTTTAACCTGTCTCCTCCCCTTCATCTACACTAATTGAAGTGGATTTAACGGGTGACATCAATAAGGGATCATAGCTTTCACCTCGACAGTCACCAGGTGTTCCTAATGTTTTGTACAGAGTGTATGTAGATGTTTTCTTGTCACATACACCGGATAGGTGCAGAAAAATGTGTTGTTTTAGACCAGGGGTGTCACTCATTCTGTGGAGGGCCTAGTGTCTGCTGGTTTTAGGTTTTTCCTTTCAATTAAGACCTAGAGAACCAGGTGAGGGCAGTTCCTTACTAATCAGTGACCTTAATTTATCAATCGAGTACAAGGGAGGAGAGAACCCACACTTGGCCCTCCGTGGAATGAGTTTGCCGAACGTTTTACAGGGTCAGCCATAGTAGTACGGTGCCACTGGAGCAAATTAGGGTGAAGTACCTTGCTCAAGGGTACATCGGCAGATTTTTCACCTTGTCAGCTCAGGTATTTGAACCAGCTACCTGCCGCCATTCAGAAAGAGAGGCGAACACGCACACGGACACACACACACACACACACGAGATACAAGTATAGTTAGCGGAAGCAACAGCTGGTCAACAGCCTTGCTGATAATAACATGCTGATTCATGGTATTTCTGAAGGTATTTCTACAGACATATCCACTGAAACATTCATTACTGACAGTAGGTCTCTGGAAAGCCATGAAGGTTGTTCAAATCCATGAATATCACTGAATATTACTTTGAATGATTACCCCCATGCAGTAAAAAAACAAGGCATTTTTCTATAGTTCAATCAATGTTACGCTGCCTGCCGTGCTGAGCCCTCCCTTCTCCCCTTCCTCCCTTTCCTTTCCTCCCCTCCCAGATCTTCATCCACATGCTGCCCCCCTACCTGGGCATGCTGCGGCCCAAGGTGGAGATGCCCCTCTCCTTGGACCAGCCCCCCAGGAGGGAGAAGAACAATATGGCTATCAGCCGCGCTGCTGACGAGTATTTCATACGCAAGCCCAACACCTGCTTCCTGTTCCCCAAACCCAACAGGTGAGAGGTCAGGGGTTACAGGTCACTGGGGAGGGGGTCAAATGTTAACCCAACACCAAAGAGATGAAAAGAGGTCTCATTTTGTATCTGTGCCATTATGGCATCTGTAACAGCATGGGTGGTGCCATTGAGGCAATCTTCATTTTAAAGTAATCAATTTTCTTATTTTGTTTTTGAAAACAGTGTAATGCTAATATTGGTGATTTACCGCCACCTGTAGTAGCAGTAAATCCAATATCAGTCCCCAATCCCACTTGTAGGCTATGTCATGGCAACGTTGGCTAGCTAAGCTCATGCGTAGAAACACGTCATTGGCTCTAACAGTCGTCTCTCGTCGAACTGTGCATGTGCAGGCCGTCAAATCAAGGCACTCCCTCGATAGTGACCTGACCAAATTCGCATAGAAATGTGTATTTTTTTTATATATATATATATATATATATATATATATATATATAAAAGCTGTTTGAAGTTGCTGTACAAAACCTAAAGTAAACGTTGCAAAAAATAAACATAGTAACAGGAAGCATAGAAATAGTACACATAGAAGAGATCTACCGCTTCTTAGACTTGCTTTCAACGAGAACGATATATATATTTCTCGTTGAAAGCAAGTCTAAGAAGCGGTAGATCTCTTCTATGTGTACTATTTCTATGCTTCCTGTTCTTAAGTTTCTTTTTTGCATCGTTTACTTTAGGTTTTGTACAGCAACTTCAAACAGCTGAAAATATATTTCTCAGCAGTTTAGAGGGTACAATGAATTATTCTCTACACCAGTGGTCACCAACCTTTTCTGAGTCCAGATCACTTTGAGTACAAATGCAAGCCGAGATCTACCGCTCAGATTTGTTTTAAAACATGACTTAAAATGAGCCTATGCAACATTAACCAATTAAACAGTGGTTTAGCATTAACAGTGCTGTAGCAATGAGGTTTGTGCAGTAGAATATAGGCCCAATCCATTATAACTGCATATTGGCTACGCTTGAATTGCCCTGCCAATGTTCTTCTCAGACCATTTTGATATGATATTTTAAAAATGTATGTATATGATCACACTGGTAGTAGATCATTTGTTGTATTACTTGTGAGGCACAGCTGAGAGAGCATAAAATGTTTTTTTTTTTTTTACTGGACTGCATATGATGGTCAGTGTGAGGGGAGGGAGGTTAGTGATGATCTTTCAGAGTATTTTCATTGAGCAGGCTCCCAAACGGCTCTTCGTTCAAAATGCTTGACCTGTAGTGACACCCCATCCCGTGAACGGGACCGTTGTCATCATCTGACACTAATTAGCATAACGCAACGGACATAAATCTTCCTAGAAAATATTCCTATTCATGAAAATCACAAGTGAAATATATTGGAACACAGCTTAGCCTTTTGTTAATCACCCTGTCATCTCAGATTTTCGAAATATGCTTTACAGCCAACGCTAGACAAGCATTTGTGTAAGTTTATCATAGCCTAGCATAGCATTATGCCTTGCTAGCAGCAGGCAACCTTGTCACGGAAATCAGAAAAGCAATCAAATTAAATCGTTTACCTTCGATGAACTTTGGATGTTTTCACTCACGAGACTCCCAGGTAGACAGCCAAAGTTCATTTTTTCCCAAAAGATTATTTTTGTAGTAGCTCTGAAATAGCTCTGTTTGTTCTTCACGTTTGGCTGAGAAATCGCCTGGAAATTGCGGTCACCACAACGCCGAAAAATATTCCAAATTAGCTCCATAATATCGATAGAAACATGGCAAACGTTGTTTAGAATCCATCCTCAAGGTGTTTTTCTAATATCTATTCGATAATATATCCGTCGGGACAATTCATTTTTCACTAGGACCGATTGGAATAATGGCTACCTCCTGTATTTTACGCGAGAATCTCTCTCGGAGCCACCATGTGACCACTTACGCAATGTGGCCGCCTATGGCTATTCTTCAACAGAACTGTGTAAAACTACGTCACAATGCTGTAGACACCTTGGGGAATACGTAGAAAGCGTAAGCTCGTTGATGGTACATTCATAGCTGAATAGGGAGTCATTGGAACGCAGCGCTTTCAAAACCTGGGGCACTTCCGTATTGGATTTTTCTCAGGCTTTCGCCTGCAACATCAGTTCTGTTATACTCACAGACAATATCTTTACAGTTTTGGAAACGTTAGTGTTTTCTATCCAAAGCTGTCAATTATATGCATATTCTAGCATCTTTTCCTGACAAAATATCTCGTTTAAAACAGGAACGTTTTTTTTTTCCAAAAATGAAAATACTGCCCCCTAACACCAAGAGGTTTTAAAATCAATCTAGAACCATGAAAAAAATGTCACATCTCCAATGTAAATCCCAAAAGGCAGGCTACCATTATGTCAGATCGTGAAATGTGTATTGAAATACATTTTTACCTGGCCAAAATATTAGATCTGTACATTTCTTTTGTTTTTACGCAGTGGAAAATAATCACTGTGGACCAGATGTGCTTTCCCCGCTATGTATTGTTTCTGCAGTGAACATTCCCCCTCTTCAGATAATTATTTTGTAACTTATTTGCAGAATAACATTGAGCTATAAAAAAAAAAACAGTCGTAGCAATATGCAAATTGCGAATGGCCCATCACTAAGGGAAGGAGCAGCGGTAAGGCTACCTCTCACCTCACTGACACCGTCCCTCCGCTGAGAAAAGGGGACGCAGTCTTCAAGCTGGTAGCAAATCTCAAGTTGCACTGCATTATTTCTGCCTCATGCACCAATTCATGGTGGTTACTCCTATTATAGTGCTGGTTGTAGTGTGAGTGGAAGTAGGGAGAACACGCATTTTATGGCTTTAACAGAGTGTTGACAGTGCTGGAAACAACTTCAACATTGAACTTACTCATAAAAAACAGCTGCTCTTTGCTCTATTCGTTGAGTCTCTCTAGTCATGGTTTTGAAATCTCACAGTATTAACTTTGCTGTGCAGTTGAGGTTTCTTTTTAAAGTCTGTGGCTCTAGGAAACTACAGACACAGTGATCTAAGCTAACTGGTTGGTCAGCGGTAGGCCTATAGGTTCACTTGATTTGCTCTCTGGGCCTGCCGGGTAGCTGGAGTTCTACCTTCATAAAATGGGAACACTTCCCCGGCGCTAGGGCTGCTGAATCAAGTGCACCTACTGTCAACAGGGCAATAAATTTAAATAGGAACGCAAGGCTTTATCATTGTTTGTTTTTTTACAGAAATATTTGGTGATCGACTAGGAATGCCATGGAGATCGACCCGCGATCGACCATTTGATGACCACTGCTCTACATTATACTTGCTTGTTTTGTCACATGAACTGAAATTAGGCTATGAGAATTTTAGCAACCAGGAAATAGTTGAGCAATTTCTGCATAGTGCATCTTTAAGACAGCGGCTCGAATCTAGGTCGTGGCTTTTAGATTTAGAGAAAATTAACAACTAAGGAAGAATTTTTCACTTTCATTGACTTCTCAAACCCCAAGCCACGGCCTGGTCTGTTTCGCAAGCCTTTCTGGAAGTCTCACGATGTTGCGCTTCTGGGTTTAGAAACTCTGTGATAGCACCCTATTTAAAGAAGACAATGCTCTGCTCATTGGTTGATCGCGCCCGACCCATAGGAATCTCCACCCAGTTGACTACTTTAAAATGATGGAAGCCCTCAATGGCAATGTCCATGCTAAAGTGGGTTATATCCAAGTTGAATCCTCTAACTATCTCTATGGTAATTTGAAGGTCATTCTAGAATATACATTCCCATTCGATTTCTGTGATGTGATAGATGGGACCAGCGGCCATATTAAGTGTACCTATTCTCCCCATCGTGGATTTAACAATGGTGGAAACTCCCTCCAGCCAATGCTTGCACCAATTCAATGATTTAAAAAAATATATATATAATTGTCATTCTGAAGGTAAAGATGGCTGTGAGATAGGGGTGCAACTTCTATCACAGATTACTTGGTGAAAGTACTGTTGTGGGCTGACTCCCAAAGGGCGCCCTATTCCCTGCACACTACGTTTGACCAGCGTGAGTAGTGCACTATGTAGGGAATAGGGTGCCAATTGAGACTTAGCCACAGCCTCTACTCATGGGTCTGTTGGGGGCGACTCACCTCTGGGATCATTGACTTTCCCTAGTGTCCCCTAAGGTGAACTACCATCATTTACTGTTAACTCATTCAGTTGTGAGGAAGAGCAGCCCCCCAGGGATTCCTGCCATGAGGACCTAATGGATAACTTAGTGTCTGAGAACATGTTTTAACCCTCCCTGGAGGTCATTTACACAGACACACACGCAGAGCCATGCACGCAAGCGCACACACGCATAGTCACGCACGCACGCAAGCGCACACACACTCACACACACTCACACATTGAAAAGCAGGCAGGCACATACAGCTTTATTAACCACAGGCACGTTCTCCCGCCGCTCTAAATCAACTCACAGGGGAATTGAAGTTTGAGGCTGTGAGAGAGAGAGAGTGCGAAAATCATTGCTAAAATAATGATGATCAGCGCAAATCGCCTCTAACACATTAGACCTGGTGTGCGTGGGTGTGTGTGTGTGTGGGGGGGACTCTGCAATTCGGAGATGGGGAGAGGGGGTGACTACTAGAGCGATTCGATGAGGCAGCAATATCTCTCTGCCCACGCCCCTCCGCCCCCCCTACACAGCCTGTGCCCCCCCTGGCCTTCTTAATTGGTTTTAGTGTGTGTCTTGGCACCGTTGGTGGCCGGTCTTAGTTTAATTAGTCTCGCTGATTACTCATCTACATCTCCCTGATGAAGTGACGCTGTGAGAGGGGGACCAAGAGGAGGGAGGAGAAGAGAGGAGTCTATCCCCCTCAGTCAGGTAGCTCATCCCAGAAAAACAGAGAGGGAGACGAGCTGCTGAGGTCAGTGGTGATTTGCTCGCCTCACCGGCCCGGGAGACACACACACACCACTGCATTGTAAAGCCAGGATTTGCCCGGAATACCAAGTAGATAGACTACAGAGAGCGATAGAAGACCTGCCTGTTTGCCCGGGAGATGCTTTAGGACCACACCATAGCCAGGCTAAAAGACACAGCACCATGCTGACTCCTGGTGGTAGCTACAGAGGACTGCAACACTAACAGTTTCCAGTCTCCACAGGGCTACAGCAACAGAGAGGGCTGTTTCAGACAAAACAGATGCTAGGATGCCGCCACCTGAGAGAAGAGACTACATCTGGTCCACTAGTAGAATAATCTCTATGTCCAGGATTAGAGGTTTAAAATGGCCCCTATTTACTAGATATTGCGCTACTTTTGACCAGGGCCCATAGGGCCCACTTTGCTCAAGGCAACTCGCAGTAAAGCTGTGTCGACCCATCGTTATAGCTAGTAACCTTCTATAACCCACGGCACCCCATCATAACACATGGCAACCCCACTTCTTCGGAACAGCTTTGTCAGCAAAAACTGCTCCGGTCTAGCTAAAGACCTGAGGGAGAAAATGTGAGGAGGAGTGGAGAGGGAGCTTCTCTGACCTTATCTCAGCAGAAAAAGGCCCAGTCTAGCTAAAGAGCTGAGAGAAGAGAAGAGTGGGAGTTTTTCTGACCTTCGCTCAGCAGGAAAAGGCCCAGTCTAGCTAAAGAGCTGAGGGAGAAGCTGAGAGGAAGTTTATCTGACCTTCTCCTCTCTCTCAGCATACAGGGAAAGGAAGTGCAGACTGTTGTTAGCTGGCTGGTTAATTAGTGATGAGCCTTGTGGGGTTTGGGCCTGTCTGCACATCTCTGCCTGCTTGTTCTGTGGTGACATCTGGACTAGTTTTAACCCCTTCTATCTCCCTTACCCGTCCCTTCTCTCAAATCAACCCCTGTACCCACTATGCAGTTCTGTAGATATGAAAAGATAAGATTGAAGTTTTAGGTCCACTTTGCAATCCCTGATACAGTAGCGAGGCAGAAATGTACCCTGTTTTGCCTACACCTATCATTGCCTTCAGGGCCCTTATTCATAAAGCGTATCAGCTTTAATGGGTGCTGATCTAGGATCAGAAAGGGAAACTGGTCCTATACCAGCACCCTGAGACACTATGAATACAGGCCCAGAGCCACAAAACAGCCTAGGCTTATAGGGAATAGGAGGTAGTAGTAGTTTATTCGGGATTGGACATTTGTATCTTGTTTATGTCTAGGTACCAGTCTGAGGGCATGTGTACTGACCTGAGGAAGTTCATCGACGGACCCAGCCACTACCTCACTCTGCCTCCGGAGCTCAAGACTGCCATCGAGGCCATCATCTACATCGCTGAGCAGCTACAGGCTGAGAAGGACTTTGCTGCTGTGAGTGCTGTGTGGGGGACCTGCCTGGGTTGAGCGTTCTCATTTGAAGTCTTTAGTTTTCCCTTACAATTTCTCCAGCTTCTGGAAAAATATTGAAGATCTATATAGGGTCTGGGCATGGGCTGAGTGGATGGAGAGGGGTCCAAGAGGAAAGGGAAAGTCTAGATGTCTATAGCTTCTAGCCTGTACATTTCCCCATAGCTCCGTCTATTTCTCTTCCTTCACTCGTACCTATTTATTCCTGTTATGGATTCCTTTTCTCTCTCTATCCCTTTACTTTCCTGACTTTTGTCTCTTCTTTGTTTCTCTCCCTCCCCCTCCAGCTGAAGGAGGACTGGCAGTATGTAGCCATGGTAGTGGATCGCATGTTCCTGTGGATCTTTGTGGTCTTCACTACTGTGGGAACGCTGGGCATCTTCGCCGACGCCAGCTTCAACCACACCCCCAGCGACCCCTTTAAGTACCCCTAACGTGGGACACACACTCCACGTATGCATGAACACACACACACAAGATCCCAAACTTTACCTCACTGAAACCCCAGAAGCCTTGACAGTTTCCCCAGCCTCCAAAACAGACATGCATAGCGAGATCTTCTACATGCCTTGGACATAGCTACTCTATACTGTACATGGAAGGGTTTCTTTTTCTATATCTGCTGTGCTGAAGTGTGACATTGCTGTAGTTCTGGGGCAGTAGGAATCAAGCATCTCAGAGTAGGAGTGCTGATCTAGGATCAGCCCACAGTCGATGGAATCTTATTCATTATGTTCTAAAAGGCTAAACTGATCCTAGATCAGCACTTCTATTGTGAGAAGCTTTCTGAATACGGGCCCTGGTTTTACTAAAATATATTTGTTGATTGCTATATGTTTGTTGGGAGGATAAAGACAGTGAAAACCAGATACTATAAAATACCAAGTGTATACATTTAATTTACCTGAGTGAGAATGTGTGTTTGGCATATATACTATATGTACCTCTGGTCATCCGTTGTGTATTTTAGTGTGTGTGAAGTTTATTCTTGTATTCAGGAGTAGAATAGCACACATATATATGTACAGTGGGGCAAAAAAGTATTTAGTCAGCCACCAATTGTACAAGTTCTCCCACTTAAAAAGATGAGAGGCCTGTAATTTTCATCATAGGTACACTTCAACTGACAGACAAAATGAGAAAAAAATCCAGAAAATCACATTGTAGTATTTTTAATGCATTTATTTGTCAATTATGGTGGAAAATAAAACTTTTGTTATTGACCAAATACTATCTCAATACTTTGTTATATACCCTTTGTTGGCAATGACAGAGGTCAAACGTTTTCTGTAAGTCTTCAAGGTTTTCACCCACTGTTGCTGGTATTTTGGCCCATTCCTCCATGCAGATCTCCTCTAGAGCGGTGATGTTTTGGGGCTGTTGCTGGGCAACACGGACTTTCAACTCCCTCCAAAGATTTTCTATGGGGTTGAGATCTGGAGACTGGCTAGGCCACTCCAGGACCTTGAAATGCTTCTTACGAAGCCACTCCTTTGTTGCCCGGGCGGTGTGTTTGGGATCATTGTCATGCTGAAAGACCCAGCCACGTTTCATCTTCAATGCCCTTGCTGATGGCAGGAGGTTTTCACTCAAAATCTCACGATACATGGCCACTTTCATTCTTTCCTTTACACCGATCAGTCGTCCTGGTCCCTTTGCAGAAAAACATCCCCAAAGCATGATGTTTCCACCCCCATGCTTCACAGTAGGTATGGTGTTCTTTGGATGCAACTCAGCATTCTTTGTCCTCTAAACATGACAAGTTGAGTTTTTACCAAAATGTTTTATTTTGGTTTGTTCTGACCATATGACATTCTCCCAATCTTCTTCTGGATCATCCAAATGCTCTCTAGCAAACTTCAGACGGGCCTGGACATGTACTGACTTAAGCAGGGGGACATGTCTGGCACTGCAGGATTTGAGTCCCTGGCGGCGTAGTGTGTTACTGATGGTATGCTTTGTTACTTTGGTCCCAGCTCTCTGCAGGTCATTCACTAGGTCCCGCTGTGTGGTTCTGGGATTTTTGCTCACCGTTCTTGTGATCGTTTTGACCCCACGGGGTGAGATCTTGCGTGGAGCCCCAGATCGAAGGAGATTCAGTGGTCTTGTATGTCTTCCATTTCCTAATAATTGCTCCCACAATTGATTTCTTCAAACCAAGCTGCTTACCTATTGCTGTTTCAGTCTTCCCAGCCTGGTGCAGGTCTACAATTTTGTTTCTGGTGTCCTTTGACATCTCTTTGGTCTTGGCCATAGTGGAGTTTGGAGTGTGACTGTTTGAGGTTGTGGACAGGTGTCTTTTATACTGATAACAAGTTCAAACAGGTGCCATTAATACAGGTAACGAGTGGAGGACAGATGAGCCTCTTAAAGAAGATGTTACAGGTCTGTGAGAGCCAGAAATCTTACTTGTTTGTAGGTGACCAAATACTTATTTTCCACCATAATTTGCAAATAAATTCATAAAAAATCCTACAATGTGATTTTCTGGATTTTTTTTCTTCTCATTTTGTCTGTCATAGTTGAAGTGTACCTATGATGAAAATTACAGGCCTCTCATCTTTTTAAGTGGGAGAACTTGCACAATTGGTGGCTGACTAAATACTTTTTTTTGCCCCACTGTATGTATACTATACAGTAATGGGAATTCCACAGGCGGTTGGTGTGTGTGTATGTATGTATGTATGTATGTATATATATATATATATATATTCACCAACTATACCAACCGCCTGTGGAATTCCCATTACTGTAGAAATCTGTATCACCTATCTCAATCATTGTTTCTCTCTTCTCTCCCATACACACCTGTCTGTTAAGCTTGTCGTGCTTTTGTTTAGTTTTTTAAAATAAAGATCTGAGATGAGTCAAATCAAAGGCTCCATCTGTTGTCAAAATGCGATCCCTGCGCATAATAATGGAGAATGCACGCACGCACGCACACACAGAGTGGGAGGCCTCATCAACAGACTGTTTGACTTGACCTGAAAAAACTCTGGGCCCTAGTTTTCCTCTATGAAAACACCCATAGGCTACAACAAGACAGAGTTTTCCTGTAGGATTGTCATGAATGAAAACTCCTGTCACTATGTTTTTCCGATTTACACGTGCATTTAGCCCTTGAGGCTGCCTTCTAGCCTGATTTACCTCTGTTGATGGTGATGTTTGAGTGTGTTGACCAGGTGTTGAATACTGCTGTGGTGTTTTATGGTTTGTTTGTGTGTGTGCTGGAGTTCCCCCAGGGTTTCTAATGATCTGCATATCACACACTGGGCAGAGTTGAGAAAACCTGCCATTCCATCAAAGGACAGAAGAAGAGAAAGAAAGAGAGAGAATCTTGAGTCTGGGGGGGTAGTAGAGTGAGAGCAACGGATAGTCTAACTAGACAGAGACGGACACAGATGGACAGACAGAAAATTGAAAGAGAGAGACATTAGGGGGTAGCATGCAATGAGGGTTCCACCAAAAGCATGGTGCGACCTTCCTACGGGGGGGTGATCATCTGAACCTCTCCCACTTTGTTCTCCCCAAAAATATCCCCATTTGTCATGCCCCCCTCTCCCCACCCCGACCAAACCTCAACAACAGGTATCTGACTATGGTGGCTTCCATAGGCCAAAACCCATTCCTCCATCCTGTCAATCCCAGCACCGCCGGCCAATCAGGCGAGAGCTTCCCCAAGCGGACGCAGCCCACCTATAAAGAGAGGAGAGACAGAGCGAGGGAGAAACGTTTTGCACGCACAAGCAGGTTGGTGTAGCTATACGGCGGTGTAGCGGCTGTGCTGCTCTGTTTCACACTCTGGACCTGGGTGTGTGTGCGGAGGCATGTGTTAGTTGGAGTGTGTGTGAGGGTTAATGGTTTCGGAGACGTGTTGAGTTCCTACTACCCAGGTTCCTGAACGACAATGCCTTTGAATTTGACCTTGTGACCCAGTGGGGGTGTTGAAAAATAAACCCCCCCCATGCTAGCTGGTGACCTCTGGGCCATTAGGTGCCTACAGTGGTGGTGTAGTGTCCTCTGGGCCATTAGGTGCCTACGGTGGTGGTGTAGTGACCTCTGGGCCATTAGGTGCCTACAGCAGTGGTGTAGTGACCTCTGGGCCATTAGGTGCCTATACTGCTGGTGTAGTGACCTCTGGGCCATTAAGTGCCTACAGGGCTGGTGTAGTGACCTCTGGGCAATTAGGTGCCTTTAGTGCTGGTGTAGTGTCATTGTCTATCCTCTATCTTTCTTTGGGGAGGAAAACCAGGCAGGACAGGTATGGATGGATCAGGGATTTTATGATTTCCTCTAAAGAGAGAGGGGGGAGAGAGGGAAAGGGAGCAGGAGAAAGGGGGAGACAGAGAGGTAAATGGAGTGAAGGAGAGAGGCGGCCAGACGTGACTGTGATTAGAGGACAGGAAACCAGGAAGCTAACGACCTGTTGGGGGGGGTAGAGATGGAGGGAGAGTGATGGTTTGCTGGTAAATTAAATAACATTGATTGAATCAAAACTGTAAATCAGAAGTCCTTACACAAATCTCCCCCTCCCAGGTGCAGCTTCACCAGAAGATCTTCCATAACTACAACCTGAAGGCCCAGCCAGCCAAACACTGGGAGCAGAAAGTCTAGGTCAGAGTGAGGTTATCCTTCTCTCAGATTGTCAGTCTGGTACAACACACACATACGCTGAGTACACAAAACATTAAGAACACCTGCTCAGACCAGATTAATCCAGGTGAAAGCTATGATCCCTTATTGATGTCACTTGTTAAATCCACTTCAATCAGTGTAGATGAAGGGGAGGAGACAGGTTAAAGGTTAAAGAAGGATTCTTAAGCCTTGAGACATGGATTGTGTATGTGTGCCATTCAGAGTGGGGGGGTCAACTCAATATTTAGGAAGGTGTTCCTAATGTTTGGTATACTCATTGTAAACATACACATGTCAAAGCACTCGTAAACACACACACTCGCGCATGCATATATAAACACAGCCACGGCCTCCTTCCCTTGGCACTGCCAGCCAGTCTTGTCTCAGCGACATCGAGCCTCCAATCATGCATGGCTAATTAAGCTTTCCTAGGACAGGATTGAGTATAGCAGGCTGCCATGTACAAGAAGATTCACCCCCAACCCCAGTCTAATGTCTATCTCTCTGGGCAGGATGAGAAGAACGAGGCGATGACAACCAACGATGCTCATGAATATGGTGAGCGTCAAACATTTATCCTCATCATCTCTCCTCTAAGCTTCCCTCTCTTCTCATCTCTTTTCAAAATGAAATTATTTATTTCTGGATCTCTCTCGTGTGTAGCCTCGCTCTTCTCACTTTTCGCCTGGCTTTTCTTCCCTTGGTCTGCAGCGCAAATTGTTATTGGAGAAGGGGTGTGTGTGTATGTGTGTGTGAGAGACAGTGCAGTGTCTTTGTAAATGAGACCGCCACAGCAGCGTTAGAAATGACAGCAACATCATAGAACTGTGATAATGATTTCATCTCTGTTCCCATTCTGTCGTTTCTCTATTATCTCCTCCTTGTTTCGTGACTTAATCTCTCTCTCTCCCCCCTCCCTCTTTCTCTAGGTGTGGACAGACTACAGGCTATCATGGAATCCAGAAGATTAGAATAATATAGAAGTCCTCACGATTCCTCCCGACAAGGTGTGGCAGACTCCTGTCCCGCTCCGAAATAGAATAGCATAGAACACGACCAAGAGTTCAGAATAGCATAGAACATGACCAAGAGTTTAGAATAGCATAGAACACGACCAAGAGTTCAGAATAGCATAGAACATGACCAAGAGTTTAGAATAGCATAGAACGCCATCCCTGTTCCATGACCATCAGTTTTTTCTGACTATGTGACACTGAACTGGAAAAACTCTGCACTCCTTAGATGTCCCTAAAACTGGGGCCTTGCGGAACCGGAGGTATCCCCAGAGGTAACCGCCCCTGTCCCGCGAATCGCGAATGAACATTTCGCAGGTTAGCGTTTTTCGTCATGACTCTTGTTCTGGAAGCAGCTCGGCAGTGGTCACTAGCTGGTACAGTCATAAAATCCGATTTGAACCCTAACCTTAAACACACTGCTAGCCCTAATGCCAAACACTAACCTTAAATTAAGACAAAAAAGCTTATTTTTTTATGCATTTTTACAATATAGCTTATTAGCCCAACTAGAGGAAATCTCTCAGTTCTGCCTCAAGGACAAGACTCAATCTCATAAACGTCAGCCTACAACAATTCTTCAAGTTTTACCGGGGAAAACGTCCATGCAGCATCTGCATGCCAACCATTTGATTTCAATCAGTTTCATGGGGTCATGCGTTTAGATGTTCTTGAGTTATGTAGGCTATAGTAGTGTTTCGAAGTAGCCTACCATGTTTTGATTGAATAAAAGCACATATTTTGCTTAGTGGTGCGGGGCCATATGGTTTTGGCCCGCATGAGAGAGAAATGCCGACCATTCGCACAATAATTCTAAAAAGTTTTTGTCTTACAGTAGCATTATACTATGCTACTATATCCGGTTCTGTTAGTTCCAACAAGCATCATTCGTCAGAGTAGCTTGTTCTCTGAGCATCTGAAGTAGAACAAAGACTGTGTAAAGTAGAGAATCATGCACATGTGCAGAAGCTTTGGACCTTTAGCTGTTGGGAAGAGGGTTCCAGAGAAGATGGATCCGCAGCCACTCAGTACAATTTAAATGACCTACAACTTCCGTTTAAGAACCCAACCAATTTTAATTCACGTTGAAGAGATTTTTGAGTGAACTGTTTCCATTGCAAAACATTTTCCAACAGAATCCAACTAATGAATACAACCCTGGTTTTCTGTTATACCTGATAATTACACCCCGCTGGTGTCCCAGGTCTAAATCAGTCCTTGTATAGAGAGGAAGAATGAAAATCAGCAGTGGAACTACACTGGCTTCGATGTCCAGATTTTAATTGATATTATACAGTTGAAGTCGGAAGTTTACATACACCTTAGCCAAATATATTTAACTCAGTTTTTCACAATTCCTGACATTTAATCCAAGTAAAAATACCCTGTCTTAGGTCAGTTAGGATCACCACTTTATTTTAAGAATGTGAAATGTCACAATAATAGTAGAGAATGATTTCAGCTTTTATTTCTTTCATCACATTCCCAGTGGGTCAGAAGATTACATACACTCAATTAGTATTTGGTAGCATTGCCTTTAAAATTGTTTAACTTGGGTCAAACGTTTCGGGTAGCCTTCCACAAGCTTCCCACAATTAGTTGGGTGAATTTTGGCCCATTCCTCCTGACAGAGCAGGTGTAACTGAGTCAGGTTTGTTGGCCTCGTTGCTTGAACACGCTTTTTCAGCTCTGCCCACAAATTTTCTATAGGATTGAGGTCAGGGCTTTGTGATGCCACTCCAATACCTTGACTTTGTTGTCCTTAAGCCATTTTGCCACAACTTTGGAAGCATGCTTGGGGTCGTTGTCCATTTGTGAACAAGCTTTAACTTCCTGACTGATGTCTTGAGATGTTGCTTCAATATATCCACATACTTTTCCTCCCCTCATGAGGCCATCTATTTTGTGAAGTGCACCAGTCCCTCCTGCAGCAAAGCACCCCCACAACATGATGCTGCCACCCCCATGCTTCATGGTTGGGATGGTGCTTTTCGGCTTGCAAGCCTCCCCCTTTATCCTCCAAACATAACGATGGTCATTATAGCCAAACATTTATATTTTTGTTTTATCAGACCAGAGGACATTTCTCCCAAAAGTACAATCTTGTTTTGTTTCAATCTGTAGTCTGGTTTATGGCGGTTTTGGAGCAGTGGCTTCTTCCTTGCTGAGCGACCTTTCAGGTTATGTTGATATAGGACTTGTTTTACTGTGGATATAGATACCTTTGTACCTGTTTCCTCCAGCATCTTCAGAAGGTCCTTTGCTGTTGTTCTGGGATTGATTTGCACTTTTTGCACCAAAGTACGTTCATCTCTAGGAGACACAACGCGTCTCCTTCCTGAGCGGTATGACGGCTGCATAGTCCCACGGTGTTTATACTTGCGTACTATTGTTTGTACAGATGACCGTGGAACCTTCAGGCGTTTGGAAATTGCTCCCATTGATGAACCAGACTTGTGGAGGTCTACAATTTTGTTTTCTGAGTTCTTGGCTGATTTCTTTTGATTTTCCCATGATGTCAAGCAAAGAGGCACTGAGTTTGAAGGTAGGCCTTGAAATACATCCACAGGTACACCTCCAATTGACTCAAATTATGTCAATTAGCCTATCAGAAGCTTCTAAAGCCATGACATCATTTTCTGGAATTTCCAAGCTGTTTAAATGCACAGTCAATAGAGTGTATGTAAACAAGTTTTAATGACTCCAAGCTAAGTGTATGTAGACTTCAACTGTATATTAGCATGTACGTCACGTCAAAACACCTCAAAACAGGACACTAATCAAGAACAAGATAAAACTTTCTGAAATGAGACACTTATGATTCCCACATGGTAGTTTGTAATTGTTGCTATCTTTCCATCCAGAATCACCACACCACACAGACTTCTGCCTCACTGAAGCGCGCACATTGCGTTTCCATTACTAGCATGTGGAGTCTTAACTTTTGTCAATTTGGTTTGGGCCATGTGACACACACAGGCAGTATAGTTGGCAGCAAAAGGGCTGCCACCACATTTGATAAAAGTTGATTTATAATTGTGTAGGGCAGTGTATGCCTACACTAGGGGCTCAATTCACTCTGTCGTACAGTAGCTGTCTTTTCTCATGGTCAGTTAAAATCACAATGATTTTACAAGCCAGAATAACGTACCAGTCTAGTCTCCCCTCATTGGTTGATTTAGAATGTAGCCTACGCCACCAGGATTTGCCAGTTCAGGTGACGGTTAGACACTTGGCAACAGGCACAGTCTAGATGACAAGGCCATAAAAATGAATTCCACATACATTAAGCTGTATTTGTGAACAAAGTCCACTTGAGTAATAAGACGTAAGAAATCGCAACCAAATTACTCCTGAGTTAGCAGTGAATACCCCCGTAGACAGCACCCCCACCACATCTTCCCGCGGCCATGATTGTGGCTATAGGATAGTCCATCTTATTCCCACGCATTAGGCTTAATCTCTATTGAAAGATTCAAGTTGATGTAGCATAGCGTTAGCTGTCATGTACCATTTTAATTTGCATAACATTTCAGGTGTCAGTGCGAGTCAGTGTACATCGCAAAACAAGAAGAAAAAAAAAAGCATACCATTGTTCTAAAAAATGTAATTAAAAAAAGACATCAGTACTCTAGTTTTTCTGAAGCATATTGAAAAACCATGTGTTGTGTGTACCTACCTACTGTTGCACAGAAACACAACCCTGGACCTACCTACTGTTGCACAGAAACACAACCCTGGACCTACCTACTGTTGCACAGAAACACAACCCTGGACCTACCTACTGTTGCACAGAAACACAACCCTGGACCTACCTACCGTTGCACAGAAACACAACCCTGGACCTACCTACTGTTGCACAGAAACACAACCCTGGACCTACCTACCGTTGCACAGAAACACAACCCTGGATCTACCTACCTTTGCACAGAAACACAACCCTGGACCTACCTACTGTTGCACAGAAACACTACCTACTTTGCACAGAAACACAACCCTGGACCTACCTACTTTGCACAGGAACACAACCCTGGACCTACCTACTGTTGCACAGGAACACAACCCTGGACCTACCTACTGTTGCACAGGAAAACCCTGGACCTACCTACCAGGAACCTAACCCTGGACCTACTGTTGCACAGGAACCTAACCCTGGACCTACCTACTGTTGCACAGGAACCTAACCCTGGACCTACCTACTGTTGCACAGGAACCTAAACGTGGACCTACCTACTGTTGCACAGGAACCTAAACGTGGACCTACCTACTGTTGCACAGGAACCTAACCCTGGACCTACCTACTGTTGCACAGGAACCTAACCCTGGACCTACCTACTGTTGCACAGAAACATGAAACGCGTGTAGTGAGTGTCAAGAGTTTATTGATCAAACATGGAAGCGTAAAAAGTAGGCTACATAAACTGTTGCACGTCCTTTTTATGCCCATGTCATAGCGTGTGTGATAATAATGAGGTAGCCTAAACTAAGGGCTATGTCAAGGGGAATAACTATTGGCAATCAGAGGCTAGGCCTGCTAACTAGGTTGTCTAACAGCATAATTGCTTTCTTATCTCCCATGAGTCACGTCCGCTTGTCATTTGTCCTGATTCAGACATGTAGGAGTGGGTTTCTGTCCCTGCCTGACAGGCTGAACACAGCCTTGGGATGTTTCTCAGAGTCTGTAACATCTCTACTTAAGTGCCAGTAAACCTGCCACTGGCAGATGTCATCAGGGAGATCGCTGTACGGCCCCAGCCAATCGCTCGAGCCAGAACACCACACGCCAACACCACATCGACCAGGAATACTGAGAGGCCACAGGCACCCATGAAGGTGTGCAGACGTATGGTTCTGTCCATCTGTAGACACATGGACAGGACCAGGCAGTCCAGGCCAACATTTAACAGAAATATTGGCTGGTGTTGTCCTCGCGGCAGCTCCTGTCCTCTTCCCAGGACTCAATGATGGCCAGCATGCTGAAGCTTTTGCCTTTAAGACTGAGCCCAGCCCCAGAAGTGATATAATGGGTCTGTACGTTCAGATCGACGTCACCAGAAGAATCTGTTGAAGAGTGAGTGGGAAAAGTAAGTAGTACTCTACAAAGAGCTTCTAACAAGCAGGCAATGTTTTTTTCTAGTGTTGTCAGTATTGCCTGGGCTCTTGTGACACGTATACAGAAACATGACCTTAGGGAAGTCTCAATGGGTGTAGTATCCCTTAGTTTGGATTCCACATATATTTCACTAGTGACAGGCTGAAGCTGGTCAAAGGCTAACATTTCCGGGTATAGCAATCCAATTACTATATTTTCAGCTATAGAAAAAAAGTTAGTTCTAGTGTAGGAGGAAATGCATGCCTTCTGAGACGATGCAATTGCCTAACACCGATATTTTCCACATACAGTAACTGGAATCGTCAATGATGAAAAGCGTCAAAAACTACCATGCTGATCTCACGGTCTGCTAGTTCTTGCATCCAGACCTCCAGCTATGAATTTGATTATGATTGGATTCCTTCAGCCCCATCCCTATGCTTAATTGCAAACCAAGTGACTGGGCTGCCTTTTGACTTTATTTCAAATTTAAGAGTTGTTTCACAGCAACATGAAAAAGCTATTGATCCCTGTAAGACTGGGATCATCTGAACACTTCACATTTAGGCTCTACCTCTCAATTGTTGTGGGTAATCCTGGTGTAGGCAGTATTTTCAGGTGAACCAAAAGAAGAGCAGTTTTGTTGATGCTGAGAACAGAATGTATATATTTTTAAGTAACATTCTTAGAACATTCTCTGAACATTCTTAAAGTTTTCTTGTTTTTTATGGAACGTTTTCTTCATTTACTTAGAGCAGAATTTAGAGCTTATTGGTGTTAATGTGTACAATATGGGGCAAAATATATATGGGGCAAAAAAGCATTTAGTCAGCCACCAATTGTGCAAGTTCTCCCACTTAAAAATATGAGAGAGGCCTGTAATTTTCATCATAGGTACACTTCAACTATGACAGACAAAATGAGAAAAAAAATCCAGAAAATCACATTAGGATTTTTTATGAATTTATTTGCAAATTATGGTGGAAAATAAGTATTTGGTCACCTACAAACAAGCAAGATTTCTGGCTCTCACAGACCTAAAGAAGATAGTTTGTGCGTTTGCATTAGCCTGCCTGGAGTGCCAGATGGATGTGGGGGTTCTGTAATAACTCCTCCTTGCCTGTAGGTGGCGTACTTCCCATTTGACTGGCAGAGCTGCATTGTGGTGTTTTGCTCCTATAACTCATCAGAGATGGGTCTCCAATATGCCCTGGATGAGAATGAAGAGGAGATACAGGACATAGATGAGAATGCCTTAATTGGTTAGTGTCTTCTCTAATCTCGCCAGGCTTCTCTTTTCGTATCTCCTACTTTTCTTTTCTCGCTCTGCTCTGCTCTCCTCTTCTTGCACCACAGTGCCCTTTTTTACGCCCCTGTTCCCTGTCACCTCCTCCTTCCTCTCTAACTCCACACTCTCCCCTCATCATCGTGCCCTACATCCTCAACATGGTCCTGGGCATCTTTGTCTTCTATCTACCACCTGACGAATGTCCGTCCCATGCAGGCACACCATGCCAAACATGCACATTGTCTCATTGGCATGCGTAACTTGCATAGAGATGGATACAGGGCACACTTGCCACAAAGCATGGGCAGCACAAAGACATGACGTGTACCCTCTTTCCATCTCTATGATAACTTGAGATGGGTAGTTTGCCATTGTTTATTACAAAGCAAGGAAGTATCATTAAGAATATATGTTTTGCTCCGGGGAAGATGTTTATCTAGTCTGTTTATTCTTTATTTATTTTTTAGAGCATGGGTCTCAAACTGGCGGCCTGTGGGCCAGATGCGGCCCCTGAACTGATTTAATGTGGCCCGTAGTTGTAAAATAAACTATTTGTCTTTAGCTGTTTCATAATGTTTAAGCCCAGTCTTTATCACTTGCCAAACAACAGTAGATCAATAGTCACCATTTTTTAACCCTGTGTTTCCCTTTCTCTCTTAGCTGTGGAGATGACTCTGACCATCACTGTCCTCATCTGTGTAATGCTTCTCCTCTTCGTCTGAGGAGGAGTAGGAAGGATCGGACCAATGCGCAGCGTGGTAAGTTTCCATGTTAATTTATTAACTGAACACACAAAAACAAAATAATGAAGTGAATGGAAGAAACGAAACAGTTCTGCAAGGTGACATACACTAAACAGAAAACAACCACCCATAAACAAGAGTGGGAAAACAGGCTACCTAAGTATGGTTCTCAATCAGAAACAACGATTGACAGCTGCCTCTGATTGGGAACCATACCAGGCCAAATGCATAGAAATAGAAACACAAGAACAAAACAGAATGCTCACGCCCTGACCAACCTAAAATAGAAACATACAAAAGGAACTAAGGTCAGGACGTGACACCCTGGCTATCACTCTTGTAGTTAACTATGTCATGTTCACCATGATCGTGGTCACCTTCTCAGTCATCCTCAGTGTGGTGGTCCTCAACCTGCACCCCTGGTCCCCCTCCACACACAAGGTGAGCTGTAGCCTACATGTCGACGCTATAGAGTCTACATGAGATTTAGACTCTAGGATTCTGCTTTTTCTTTCTTCTGCTTCTTCTGCTTAGGTTCAGGGCAGGGTACTGGAACAAGTGACCAGTGTTCAATGAATGTGTGCCTAGGACAGCAGTCTAATGCCGGGTGTACGTTGCACAATGTTCAAAATCCTAATTGCTTAGCCTCTCACATTAAATTACCATCTTTCCTGTAGTTGTTTGTCTAGCCAACGTAGTGGTGCCCACACGATGGTCACACTACAAGATTCTTCACTAGGTTGTGAGAATTCCCGATACCATGCTGTCTCGCGAAAACAATTATGTAATGATGTGATTAGAATGTTAACGTAGCTTGTTAACGTAGCTAGAATGAGCTGTGCCTCAAAGCGGGCTCATAATCGTTTTCAGTCAGAAATTCACTCTTGCCATACAGAGTTGAAATGTCTAGCCATCATTATGAATTGAATAACATTGGTGGTGAACTTTGCCTCTGGTCAAAGCCAAGTACAAATGCATACTAATTTAGTTGTAATCATCGCTCCTGCTCGAGAGTCTACACATCCTGGGTGACGCGAAACAACGTCATCATCTCACTGGCTTCTTCTCTGGCGAGATCTCATTGGCTATTGCCGATAACTGTTCTCAAAACTTGACGTTGCACATCTCACACTACAAGAGCATAGCAGACTTTGTGCTGTTAAAATCAAACGTTTATTTTTTTAAATATTTTTTTTCTCCCCAATTTCGTGATATCCAATTGGTACTTACAGACTTGTCCCATCGCTGCAACTCACGTACCGACTCGGGAGAGGCGAAGGTCGAGAGCCATGCGTCCTCTGAAACACGACTGCCTCTTGACACACTGCTCGCTTAGCCTGGAAGCCAGCCGCACCAATATGTTTCGGATCTAACACCGTGCAACTGGTGACTGAGTCAGCTTGCAGGCACCCTGCCTGCCACAAGGAGTTGCTAGAGCGCAATGAGACAAGGACAACCTGACCGGCCAAATCCTTCCCTAACCCGAACAACGATGGGCCAATTGTGAGCCGCCTCATGGGTCTCCCGGTCACGTCCGGCTGGAACACAACACGGGATCGAACCTGGGTCAGTAGTGATGCCTTAGATCGCTAATCAAACATGTTTGAACATTTCAGGATGTCTGGGACTGCTCAAAGATGGGATCGGTGGCCCTCAGATTGCGTCTCGCTCACATTAAACAAGCGCCTGTGTGTGTGTGTGAGAGTGAGTGAGGGGGAGAGAGAGAGAGTGAGAGAGAGATCTTTCCACCTCAGGGCCCAGCTATGCTCCGTTCTGCCTACTGCGTGACAACAGCATTCCAGGGCTTCTATTCATTACCACAGACAGATGGAGCCTGCCTCGCTCTGTCACTCACTCTTTCTCACACACACTCACACAGTCACATAAACAGAGACAGATATAATTTACAAACTCACAGACACCCACACTTAGAGAGTAAACAAATAGAGGCACATACTCATGAACTCATACATATCACACCCTCTCACACAGACGCACAGACAGAACAGAGACACACCAGTAGATCACAGCTACTTTATTTTGCCCTTTTTCTCCAGTGCCAGCCTTGCTATTACAGTTAGGTCCACTGTGTGCCCATTCTTGGCAGTAGTATAATCTTCACTAGACCAATTGATGGCTCATCTCAGGGATATGCAGCCCCCATAAAATATGAGTCTGGCATTGTAGTTCTATTCCTCCTATCCCGATACCCTTTATACCACAAACACATACGTACACACACACACACACACACACACACACTTAATCCCCCTTTCTTTACCGGAACTGGTCTGGTTTCCTACTTCCCCGGTCTAAGGGGAGATATCCGGTGTCGCCCTGTGTCCCTGGTGACATCATGCTCCCCTCAGTGACACCCTAGCTCACACACACACTCCCTTAGCCTTTGTGTTGCCAGGAGGTTATGATGTCCACGTGATGGTGGAGGTGGTGACTAATCGGTGGGCTCTGGTGCCAGTCTGGCCTCCCTAAAGAGGTGATAGCTGGTAGATACTGAATGGACCTGGGCCTGGCTAATGAACACACACATCTCTCGTCGGCTGTGTGACTATAAAATAGTGCCAAAGAACATCATTTGAAATATTTGTACATGTATGGTGAAATAAATATTCAATGAGCATCAATCCTGATATATTGATAGTGATATATTGCTAATGATATAGGGATATATTGCTAATAATATAGTAATATTGTGATAGTGATAGTGATATATTGCTAATGATATTGTTACGGTTTTCTTGGTGTGAAGGAGAGTCGGACCAAAATGCAGCGTGGCTATTGCAATCCATGTTTATTTAAAAATAAACAAACACGAACCTTACAAAAACAAAAAACGTAATGTGAAAACCGAAACAGCCTAAACTGGTGCAAACTAACACAGAGGACACTAAGGACAATCACACACGACAAACTCAAAGAATATGGCTGCCTAAATATGGTTCCCAATCAGAGACAACGATAAACACCTGTCTCTGATTGAGAACCACTCCAGACAGCCATAGACCTTGCTAGATAACCCCACTAGCTACAATCCCAATACATACACACCAAAACCCCAAGACAAAACACACCACAAACAAAAACCCCATGCCACACCCTGGCCTGACCCAATACATGAAGAAAAACACAAAATACTTAGACCAGGGCGTGACAGAACCCCCCTAAGGTGCGGACTCACGAACGCACCTCAAAACAATAGGGAGGGTCCGGGTGGGCGTCTGTCCATGGTGGCGGCACCGGCGCGGGACGTGGAACCCACTCAGTCAATGTCTTAGTCCCCTCTCCTCGCGTCCCTGGATAGTCCACCCTCGCCGCCGACCATGGCCTAGTAGTCCTCACCCAGAAACCCACTGGACTGAAGGACAGCTCAGGACTGAGGGGAAGCTCGGGACTGAGGGGAAGCTCGGGACTGAGGGGAAGCTCGGGACTGAGGGGAAGCTCGGGAGTGAGAGAAAGCTCGGGAGTGAGAGGGAGTGAGAGGAAGCTCGGGAGTGAGAGGAAGCTCGGGAGTGAGAGGAAGCTCAGGCAGGTAGGTAGATCTACCAGATCCTGGCTGGCTGGTGGTTTCAGCAGATCCTGGCTGACTGGCAGATCCTGGCTGACTGGCGGATCTGGCGGATCCTGGCCGACTGGCGGATCCTGGCCGACTGGCAGATCCTGGCAAATCCCGGCTGACTGGATCTGGGATCTGTTGACTGGCGGAGAGTCTGGTTGACTGGCGGATCTGGAAGAGTCTGGTTGACTGGCGGATCTGGAAGAGTCTGGTTGACTGGCGGATCTGGAAGAGTCTGGTTGACTGGCGGATCTGGAAGAGTCTGGTTGACTGGCGGATCTGGAAGAGTCTGGTTGACTGGCGGATCTGGAAGAGTCTGGTTGACTGCTCCATGCAGGCTGGCAGCTCTGGCTGCTCCATGCAGGCTGGCAGCTCTGGCTGCGCTGAACAGGCGGGAGACTCCAGCAGCACTGTAGAGGAGGAAGGCTCTGGCTGCGCTGAACAGGCGGGAGACTCCGGCAGCGCTGGAGAGGCGAGGCGCACTGTAGGACTGATGCGTGGTGCTGGTACTGGTGGTACTGAACCGAGAACACGCACAGGAAGCCTGGTGCAGGGAGCTGCTACCGGAGAGCTGGAATGTGGAGGAGGCACAGGATGGGCTAGACCATGAAGGCGTACGGGAGATCTTGAGAGCAGTGCTGGCACAGGACGTGCAAGGCTAGGGATGTGCACAGGAGGCCTGGTGCGTGAGGCTGGCACCAACTTCACCAGCCAACTAACACGCACCTCAGGACGAGTATGGAGCGCTAACCCAGGTGCCATCAAATCCCCGACACGTTCCGTCGGGCGAATTCCATGCAAAAAGCACCAACACAGCAACTCCCTCATTTCTCTCTCCTCTAATTTCCCCATGAACTCCTTCAGTCTCTGTTTCGCTCACCTCCAACACCGGCTCTGGTTCTGGTCTCCTCCTTGGCTCCTCACGATAAACAGGGAGAGTTGGCTCAGGTCTGACTCCTGACTCTGCCACACTCTCCCTGAGCCCCCCCCCCCCAAGAAATTTTTGGGGCTGATTCTCAGGCTTCCTTCCGAGTTGCCGTGCTGCCTCCTCATACCGGCGCCTCTCCGCTTTCACCGCCTCCAGTTCTTCTTTGGGGCGGCGATATTCTCCAGGCTGAGCCCAGGGTCCTTCTCCGTTTAGGATTTCCTCCCATGTCCAGAAATCCTTGTAGCGCATCTCCTCTTTGGGCTGCTCCTGCCTGTTGACACGCTGCTTGGTCCATTGGTGGTGGGTGATTCTGTTATGGTTTTCTAGGTGTGAAGGAGAGTCGGACCAAAATGCAGCGTGGCTATTGCAATCCATGTTTATTTAAAAATAAACAAACACGAACCTTACAAAAACAAAAAACATAATGTGAAAACCGAAACAGCCTAAACTGGTGCAAACTAACACAGAGGACACTAAGGACAATCACCCACGACAAACTCAAAGAATATGGCTGCCTAAATAAGGTTCCCAATCAGAGACAACGATAAACACCTGCCTCTGATTGAGAACCACTCCAGACAGCCATAGACCTTGCTAGATAACCCCACTAGCTACAATCCCAATATATACACACCAAAACCCCAAGACAAAACACACCACAAACAAAAACCCCATGCCACACCCTGGCCTGACCCAATACATGAAGAAAAACACAAAATACTTAGACCAGGGCGTGACAGATATTTTGATATAGTGATATATTGCTAATGATATTTTGATATATACAGTGGGGCAAAAAAGTATTTAGTCAGCCACCAATTGTGCAACTTCTCCCACTTAAAAAGAAGAGGCCTGTAATTTTCATCATATGTACACTTCAGCTATGACAGACAAAATTAGAAAAAAAATCCTGAAAATCACATTGTAGGATTTTTAATGCATTTATTTGCAAATTATGGTGGAAAATAAGTATTTGGTCACCTACAAACAAGCAAGATTTCTGGCTCTCACAGACCTATAACTTCTTCTTTAAGAGGCTCCTCTGTCCTCCACTCGTTACCTGTATTAATTGCACCTGTTTGAACTTGTTATCAGTATAAAAGACACCTGTCCCCAACCTCAAACAGTCACACTCCAAACTACACTATGGCCAAGACCAAAGAGCTGTCAAAGGAACCCAGAAACAAAATTGTAGACCTGCACCAGGCTGGGAAGACTGAATATGCAATAGGTAAGAAGCTTGGTTTGAAGAAATCAACTGTGGGAGCAATTATTAGATCTCACCATGTGGGGTCAAAATGATCACAAGAACGGTGAGCAAAAATCCCAGAACCACACGGGGGGGACCTAGTGAATGACCTGCAGAGAGCTAGGACCAAAGTAACAAAGCATACCATCAGTAACACACTACGCCGCCAGGGACTCAAATCCTGCAGTGCCAGACGTGTCCCCCTGCTTAAGCCAGTACATGTCCAGGCCCATCTGAAGTTTGCTAGAGAGCATTTGGATGATCCAGAAGAAGATTGGGAGAATGTCATATGGTCAGATCAAACCAAAATATAACTTTTTGGTAAAAACTCTACTCGTCGTGTTTGGAGGACAAAGAATGCTGAGTTGCATCCAAAGAACACCATACCTACTGTGAAGCATGGGGGTGGAAACATCATGCTTTGGGGCTGTTTTTCTGCAAAGGGACCAGGACGACTGATCCGTGTAAAGGAAAGAATGAATGGGGCCATGTATCGTGAGATTTTGAGTGAAAACCTCCTTGCATCAGCAAGGGCACTGAAGATGAAACGTGGCTGGGTCTTTCAGCATGACAATGATCCCAAACACACCGCCCGGTCAATGAAGGAGTGGCTTCGTAAGAAGCATTTCAAGGTCCTGGAGTGGCCTAGTCAGTCTCCAGATCTCAACCCCATAGAAAATCTTTGGAGGGAGTTGAAAGTCCGTGTTGCCCAGCAACAGCCCCAAAACATCACTGCTCTAGAGGAGATCTGCATGGAGGAATGGGCCAAAATACCAGCAACAGTGTGTGAAACCTTTGTGAACACTTAAAGAAAACGTTTGACCTCTGTCATTGCCAACAAAGGGTATATAACAAAGTATTGAGAAACTTTTGTTATTGACCAAATACTTATTTTCCACCATAATTTGCAAATAAATTCATAAAAAATCCTACAATGTGATTTTTCTGGATTTTTTTTCTTCTCATTTTGTCTGTCATAGTTGAAGTGTACATATGATGAAAATTACAGGCCTCATCTTTTTAAGTGGGAGAACTTGCACAATTGGTGGCTGACTAAATACTTTTTTGTCCCACTGTATATATTTTTTCACCTTCATTTAACAAGGTAGGCCAGTTGATAACAAGTACTCATTTACAACCTCGACGTGGCCAAAATAAAGCAAAGCAGTGCGACAAAAACAACAGAGTTACACATGGAATAAACAAATGTACAGTCAATAACACAATAGTACAATCTATATACAGTGTGTGCAAATGTAGTAAGGAGTTAAGGCAATAAATAGGCCGTAGTGGCAAAGTACCTACAATATAGCAATTTACACTGGAGTAATATATGTGCAGATGAGGATGTGCAAGTAGAAATACTGGTGTGCAAAAGAGCAGAAAAAACTAAAAACATATGGGGATGTGGTAGGTAGTTGGTTGGATGGGCTATTTACAGATGTGCTGTGTACAGCTGCAGCGATCGGTAAACTGCTCTGATAGCTGATGCTTAAAGTTAGTGAGGGAGATATAAGTCTCCAACTTCAGTGATTTTTGCAATAAATAGCTAGTAGCTAATTAGTTGGCTAGCTCCTGATGGAGGTTCCAGTTATAAGGTCTAAAAAATAGCAGATCCATAACACATTGGATGAGGCGGGTTGCAGGAAGGTATATTTAATTTGAGAATGGAAAAAAGAGATTGAAATGTATACAAAAAAACACATAATATTTACACAGACAAAAACGGGACAAAAACAAACATGTCTTACTGCTACGCCATCTTGGATTGAATATATCAATATTGCTATTGATATAGTGATATATTGCTAATGATATATTGATAGTGATGCATTGCTTTTGATATAGTGATATATTACTAATGATATATTGATATGGTGATACATTACTAATGATATAGTGATACATTGATAATGATATAGTGATATGCTATTGATATATTGATATATTGCTATTGATATATTGCTATTGATGTAGTGATATATTGATATAGTGAAATATTGCTTATGATTTAGTGATATTGCTTTTGATATAGTAATAGGGTGATATATTGCTAATGATATAGTGATATATAGATGTATTGTGTGACGACCCTCCCACTCGGTCTGCCGAATTCTTTCTCTTTGCTCTTGTTTTCCTTAATAGGATGTCGGTGGGCGGAGCCGTGAGGGTCGTCAGCGACATGGGACACACCTGGGCCTTTCACTCAAACCCAGACCCTTTTCTTTTGTGTAACAAGCTGTCATATCTGTTCCGCCCGCTAGGGACGTTTTCCTTTATGACGTAATTTGTAATCAAGTTATGATTAATTATGTGTATGTTTAATTCTGTGTGATTAGTTAGGTATTTCGTAAATAAATAATTAAACCCAAGTTTGCATTGCTGATTCAACTTGTTAGCCAGGGTTCGTGCAGATAACCAAGAATTGACAACTTTCAGATGAGACTGAATTAAGGTGGAGATTAATATTGACTGCTATTGATGTAAAATATTAATAGGTCTTTAAGAGTTTATTTTGAAGATAACAGCTCTACAAATATTATTTTGTGGTGCCCCGACTCTCTAGTTAATTACATTTACATGATTAGCTCAATCGGGTAATATTAATTATGGAGAAATTATTTTATAGAATAGCATGTCATATCACTTAATCCGGCATAGCCAAAGACACGACAATTGCTATTGCTATAGTGATAGATTGATATAGTGTTATAATGCTGATGATATAGTGATAGATTTATATGGTGATATATTGCTAATGATATAGTGATATATTGAAATTTATATAGTGATAGATTGATATATTGATATAGGGATAGATTGATGTAGTGATAGATTGATATTGATATAGTGATAGATTGATATAGTGATATATTGATAAAGTGACAGATTGATATAGCGGTTGCTATTGATATAGTGATAGATTGATATAGTTATATATTGATAGACGACCCTGTGAAATGTGAAATGTCAGAGTAATAGCAGAGAGAATGATTTATTTCAGCTTTTATTTCTTTCATCACATTCCCAGTGGGTCAGAAGTTTACATACACTCAATTAGTATTTGGTAGCATTGCCTTTAAATGGTTTAACTTGGGTCAAATGTTTCAGGTAGGCCCATTCCTCCTGACAGAGCTGGTGTAACTGAGTCAGGTTTGTAGGCCTCCTTGCTTAGGGTTAGGAGTTAGGTGAAAGGGTTCAGTTTAGGTTTAGACGAAGGTGTAGCTAACATGTTAAGTAGTTGCAAAGTTGCTAATTAGCTAAAATAGTATAATTGTCTGTGATGCGATTCAAATGCGCAACCTTTGGGTTGCTAGAGTTTGCATTATACGCCCACCCATCTACCCCGACCAACTACCCTACTTTCGTTTTTGCCTGAAGTAACCTTCTGTCTTATGTAACCATACCAAATGTTACATATCAAACTAATTTGAGTGTCCCGGATTTACACTTACTATCTTACGTCTAGTTTATGAGACCAGGCTGAGTAGTTTCATATGATCTATAAAATGAATGTCACATTCATTGGCTGTTCTCTATGTGAATTGGTGGATATTCTGGTGTGGTTTTTACACTTTGAGCTATTGGACAATCCAGTGTAGAGTTTATATAAAATTCTGATCACTTAAATGCTAAAGGAGTACATAATAGTCAACTTCGATGCATAGTAATTCCCCACGTTACACACAGTGATTGTCAGTGAATTTGTTGAGCTCTCACATAAAGAGAGAGGGGCCGAATACTTTCGCAAGGCACTGTATATCGTAGGGTAAAGTAGTGTTCGGGATGGATTCTCTGACAACACTACTGCTATGGATCAGCTGTGTGCGGCAGGAATACCTATAGGGGTCAGAAGTCATACCAGCACCACAATATGTTGCTCCATGGTTGTCCCAATGTTTCCTCTGTGTCAGGAGTGTGTCACTCCAGCCCGGGGATGGGTCGGGGGGGCTAAATACATAATACTTGTGTGTGTGCATTTGTTTGTTTGTGTGTGTGTTCATATGCTGTTGCTCTCTCTCTCCTCCTTTCCATACACCCCCCCTCTCAGGAGTGAGAATGCAGTGCAGCTCCAGGGGTTCTTTGACAGTGACAACTACTGTCTGATCCTCCCCCCGGACCTCAAGTCAGCCATAGCTGCCGTCACATACATGGCTGAGTAGCTGAAGAAGCAGGATGGCACCGCCTCGATTGGCACCACACACACACACACACAACCTCCCCCTCGCTTCACATTCATCACATTCATCTCCATTCTCTAGTCCCATAGCACAGTCAGTGTTCCTAGCATGCTCTAGTGATTTCCATGTGTCACTGCAGACATACTGTACTTCATTCTTCAATACTTACATTGCTTGCGTACAGTGCCTTCGGAAAGTATTCAGACCCCTTGACCTTTTTATACATTTTGTTACGTTACAGCCTTATTCTAAAATTTATTAAATAAAACAATTTCCTCAGAAATCTACACACAATGCCCCATAATGACAACGCTGAAAACAGGTTTTTAGAAATTTTAGAAAATGTATTAAAAATAAAAACAGAAATACCTTATTGACATAAGTATTCAGACCCTTTGCTGTGAGACTCAAAAATTGAGCTCAGGTGAATCCTGTTTCCATTGATCATCCTTGAGATGTTTCTACATCTTTATTGGAGTCCACCTATGGTAAATTCAATTGATTGGACATGATTTGGAAAGGCTCACACCTGTCTATATAAGGTCCCACAGTTGACAGTGCATGTCAGAACAGAAACCAAGCAATGTGGTCAAAGGAATTGTCCATAGAGCTCCCAGACAGGATTTTGTCGAGGCACAGATCTGGGGAAGGGTACTAAAACATTTCTGCAGCATTGAAGGTCCCCAAGAACACAGTGGCCTCCACCATTCTTAAATGGAAGACGTTTGGAACCGCCAAGACTCTTCCTAGAGCTGGCCGCCCGGCCAAACTGAGCAATCGGGGGAGAAGGGCCTTGGTCAGGGAGGTGACCAATGACCCGATGGTCACTCTGACAGAGCTCCAGAGTTCCCCTGAGGAGATGGGAGAACAAGAGAAAAACAGGACAACAACCCTTAGCACACAGCCAAGTCAACGCAGGAGTGGCTTCTGGACAAGTCTCTAAATGTCCTTGATATGCCCATCCAGAGCCCGGACTTGAACCCCACTGAACATCTCTAGAGAGACCTGAAAATAGCTGTGCAGCAACGCTACACATCCAACCTGACAGAGCATGAAAGGATCTGCTGAGAAAGATTGGAGAAACTTATCAAATACAGGTGTGCCAAGCTTGTAGCGTCATACCCAAGAACACTCGAGGCTGTAATCACTGCCAAAGGTGCTTCAATAAAGTACTGAGTAAAGGGTCTGAATACTTATGTAAATGTCCTATTTCAGTTTTTTTTTAAGTACATTTTTTTTTGCATTTCTAAAGATCAGTTTTTGCTTTGTCATTATGGGGTATTGTGTGTAGATTGATGAGGGGACACATTTTTTTTAAATCCATTTTAGAATAAGGTTGTACCCTACAAAAATGTGGAAAAAGTCTAGGGATCTGAATACTCTCCGAAGGCACTGTATGTCTCCATCTCTTTGTGTGAGTGCCTGCGTGTGTTTGCCCTACAGGAGACAGGACTGGCAGTACATAGCCATCGTGGTGGACAGGCTGTTCCTGTGGCTGTTTGTCATCATCTCTACTCTGGGGACTCATGTTTATGTACGCCAGACTCAACTACACTCCAGAAGAACCCTTCCCCCTGGGGCAGTAGTCCATTCACACACCCCAGTACAGCCACTCTGTTGCCCACACAGGATTACAATGAGTGTCAACTTGTTTTGTATGAATAGGGCCAGAGGTATTCCCTGGTAAAACTCAGGGCCCTATGTATAATTGTCACTGTTGCATTGTTTGGAATGACACAGTACCATGTACTTTTATAGTCCCCTTCTCCAATTCTAATCTAATATATACGGTTTATAGATTAGCATCTATTTATATAGTGCAAATGTATTATTTATATAAGTTATGAATGTTATATATTTAATATATGGTTTGACCTCGTGTGATATTTCAAGACTGAATCCATGTACCAACCATTGTCGAATAATTATTCTCCATAGAGAGGTTAGCCTGGGGCCAGTCTGCTTGGTGCCAGTCTGCTGGATGACAGTCTGTATTCTGCTCTCTTGCTATCTCCTTATGGAATTTTTGTGCCATGTTTGGCTCGGCAATGACAGAAAGGGAGTTGGCAAGATCACAAACAGATCTGGGACCAGGCTATAGTAGAAGGGTATAGTAGTTTCTCTAGTCTGAGTGTAAAGTTCCCATGCTTGTATTGGCAGATTGACTCAATTGTTGGCCGCATTATTAAACTCAACATCCTCTTATACCAAGCTATACCAATGACCCATTCAAACATTCTGCATCTAAAAAAGCACCTTATTCAGTATATAGTGATAGACCTGTGGTCAAAAGTGGTGCACTATATCGGGAATAAGGTTCTGTTTAGGGTGCAGCCCTAGAATGATTTATAGAGGTTGAAATTTTAAAAAGTAACAGATGTTTTGGGAGTGCGAAATAATGGTGATTAACCTCTCATCGCCTGCAGTTGGTCATTTAGACAGAGGGGGGCAGCAGACTGCACTGTATATTCACCTGCTACTGGTATTAGCGCCACTCTGCTGGGTCTGTGAGCATGTGACTGCATGACTATTGCTTTCACTTTGAGTTTGAGGTATTTCCAAAGTCTTGAGTAGACACACAACACCTCAGAACAGGAGTTTTTGTAGAACACATTTTTCTTTATTACTTACATCATGTAATATGTACAGTACCAGTCAACATTTTGGACACACCAACTCATTCAAGGGTTTTTCTTTATTTTTACTATTTTCTACATTGTAGAATAATAGTGAAGACATCACAACTATGAAATAACACATATGGAATCATGTAGTAACCAAAAAAGTGTTAAACAAATCAAAATATACTTTATAATTAGCATTCTTCAAAGTAGGCACCCTTTGCCTTGATGACAGCTTTGCACACTCTTGGCATTCTCTCAAATAGCTTCATGAGGTAGTCACCTGGAATGCATTTCAATTTACAGGTGTGCCTCGTTAAAAGTTCATTTGTGGAATTTCTTTCCTTCTTAATGCGTTTGAGCCAATCAGTTGTGTTGTGACAAGGTAGGGTTGGTATACAGAAGATGGCCCTTCTTGGTAAAAGTCCAAGTCTAACCCTAACCCTGAGTCCAAATTTGAGATTTTGGGTTCCAACCGCTGTGTCTTTGTGAGACACAGAGTAGGTGAACGGATGATCTTTGCATGTGTGGTTCCCACCTTGAAGCATGGAGGAGGAGGTGTGATGGTGTGGGGGCGCTTTGCTGTTGACACCGTCAGTGATTTATTTAGAATTCAAGGCATACTTAACCAGCATGGCTACCACAGCATTCTGCAGCGATACGCCATCCCATCTGGTTTGCACTTAGTGGGACTGTTGTTTGTTTTATTTAACAACCCAACACACCTCCAGGCTGTGTAAGGGCTATTTGACCAAGAAGGAGAGTGATGGAGTGCTGCATCAGATGACCTGGCCTCCACAATCACCCGACCTCAACCCAATTGAGATGGTTTGAGATGAGTTGGACCGCAGAGTGAAGGAAAAGCAGCCAACAAGTGCTCAGCATATGTGGGAACTCCTTCAAGACGGTTGGAAAAGCATTCCAGGTGAAGCTGGTTGATAGAATGCCAAGAGTGTGCAAAGCTGTCATCAAGGCAAAGGGTGGCTACTTAAACACTTTCTTGGTTACTACATGATTCCATATGTGTTATGTGATAGTTTTGATGTCTTCGCTATTATTCTACAATGTAGAAAATAGTAAAAATAATGAAAAAAAAACAATTGAATGAGTAGGTACTGTATGTTTTCTTTTCACAATGATAATGGTTAAATATGCCTGCTCTAGAGATACTGTAAATGAATAGATTATTTATGAACTTCGGTTCATGGTGTGGTTCACACTTCAACTATTTATGTAGGATTTCTTTTCATTTTCACATATAATCTTCCACCTATTGTTAAGAATTCCAAAAAAGTTGCCCATGTTGAAAGATAACTGTCCTCAACACTCTCAAACTGTTACATAACATTGTCTTCTAATTGAACGCTCCCCCTTCTTTCCTCCCTCTCCTTATCTCTAGCCCTGCCCCTTGATTACTTTGAAGTGCACAGCTACCTAGCAAACACAGGACTACACTATGTGCTTTGTAACCTTGGGGGCGGCAGCAGGAAAATGCTTAGAGTTGTAAACAGGCTCTCCACTTACAGTTGAAGTCAGAAGTTTACATACACATTAGCCAAATACATTTAAACTCAGGTTTCACAATTCCTGACATTTAATCATAGTAAAAATTGCATGTCTTAGGTCAGTTAGGATCACCACTTTATTTTAAGAATGTGAAATGTCAGGTTTGTGTAACTGAGTCAGGTTTGTAGGACTCCTTGCTCACACACACTTTTTCAGTTCTGCCCACACATTTTCTATAGGATTGAGGTCAGGGCTTTGTGATGGCCACTCCAATACCTTGACTTTGTTGTCCTTAAGCCATTTTGCCACAGCTTTGGAAGTATGCTTGGGGTCATTGTCCATTTGGAAGACCCATTTGCGACCAAGCTTTAACTTCCTGACTGACGTCTTGAGATGTTGCTTCAATATATCCACATACTTTTCTTCCCTCATGATGCAATCTATTTTGTGAAGTGCACCAGTCCCTCCTGCAGCAAAACACCCCCACAACATGATGCTGCCACCCCGTGCTTCACGGTTGGGATGGTGTTCTTTGGCTTGCAAGCCTCCTCCTTTTCCTCCAAGCATAATGATGGTCATTATGGTCAAAAAGTTATAATTTTGTTTTATCAGACCAGAGGATATTTCTCCAAATAGTACAATCTTAGTCCCCATGTGCATTTTCAAACCGTAGTCTGTCTTTTTTAAGCTGGTTTTGAAGCAGTGGCTTCTTCCTTTCTGAGCGGCCTTTCAGGTTATGTCGATATACTGTAGGACTCGTTTTACTGTGGATATAGATACTTTTGTACCTGTTTCCTCCAGCATCTTCACAAGGTCCTTTGCTGTTATTCTGGGATTGCTTTGCACTTTTCGCACCAAAGTATGTTCATCTCTAGGAGACAGAACACGTCTCCTTCCTGAGCGGTATGACGGCTGCATGGTCCCATGGTGTTTATACTTGCGTACTATTGTATGTACAGATGAACGTGGTACCTTCAGGCGTTTAGAAATTGCTCCCAAGGATGAACCAGACTTGTGGAGGTCTACAATTGTTTTTCTGAGGTCTTGGCTGATTCTTTTGATTTTCCCATGTCAAGCAGAGGCACTGAGTTTGAAGGTAGGCCTTGGAATATATCCACAGGTACATCTCCAATGGACTCAAATGATGTAAATTAGCCTATCAGAAGTTTCTAAAGCCATGACATAATTTTCAGAAAATTTCCAAGCTGTTTAACTTAGGTTATGTAAACTTCTGACCCGCTAGAATTGTGATACAGTGAATTATAAGTGAAATAATCAGTCTGTAAACAATTGTTGGAAAATTGACTTGTGTCATGCACAAAGTAGATGTCCTAACCGACTTGCCCAAACTATAGTTAGTTAACAAGAAATTTGTGGAGTGGTTGAAAAACAAGTTTTAATGACTCGAGCCGAAGTGTATGTAAACTTCCGACTTCAACTGTACATATGAAGTGGGGAAACCAGTATGTAAACATGAATAAGGTTCTTGACACCGAGTGATGTGGATCAATTGGTGGTAATGTTTGTTTTCATTGCCAGATCTCCTTTGAAAGAGAGGTATTTTCATCTCAATGGGACAACCTGGGAAAGGAAAGTTCAATACAAACCACCAACTGAGGTACGAGTACAAACTACCATGACATTCGCTACATACTGTATTCTTCTGTTTAACCAGTCATCAAAACATGTTTTCACTCCCATACAGGTTAGATGGTCAATTGGCCATGAAGTTGAGTACACACATACTAAACGGAAAGAACAACTCTCTTAATGTAGTTTGACCTGAGAAATGAACCCGAAAGATCAAGACAATTTCCCCCGGACTATGTTGCGATCTATGGACTACAGGCTTACCTTGTTGCATAAGAAGACTAAGGGAGAAATAGAGAGAGAATGTAACTGAGCAATATAGAGAGAAATTAGGGAGAGAGAAAGAGAGAGTCAGGGGAGAGAGGGAGAAAAGAAAAGTGGCGGAGGGAGTCAGTCTTTCCCATTACCCTGTTGTGGACTGTTGGCTTTTCAGGGAAAACCATAGGACCCAGCATGTTTTATTGTTAACGGTTCAGTGGCTTCCAAGGGAGCTTGCAGGACTTAAATCACTGCCTTTCACTGGGCTTCACTTTCTCCAACACCAGAGGAGGGCAGGGGGCCTGCAGGAGAAAGGCAGAGATGTTAGCCTTGCCCTTCTTAAGGGCTGATTTAGCTGTTTTTGCTCTCCCATCGAGCAGTGCAACGGCAAAAAAAAAAAAGACAAATGTGAGTTTTCCGGGGGGGGTGGTTAAAGGGAACGGGAAGGCGAGACGGAGGGAGAGAACAGTTTCTTTTGTGTGTCCTGGCAACTCTGGTGCCCTGGTTCCAATACCGGCCAATAGGACGATAGATGAATCGCATGCTGTAACCAGGAGCAACGGCACCGGTGATCAGCACTGAGATAGCTATAGGGGTTACCCTGAGGATAAGTTACATACCCCCTCTCCTTTTCCCCCTCTCCTCCTCTACCTCCATGCTTTCTCAGAGTCAAGCTACAGGCGTAGAGGACATTCCTTAAGTTACAGGGACCTTCTCCCCAGTGACAATGGGCCATTTGTTGATCCTCTGAGCCCAGCATCAAGGCTCCGGGCCTAGCTAGGAAGAGGCTGAGCACTAGCCTAGTTTATACGTGGCACTAACATGGGTCCTTTGTCCTGATCTTGTCCACATAGTGATTGTGCCCACATTTTATGAAATATGTCGATACATGGTATTAATATGTGTCTCATATCTGTCCACTGTGTCTGCATTGTGACCAGATTTCCTTGTGACTCCCTTAGGCTAGGGAAATGATTTGACAGCTACAATATTTATTTATTAATTTTAAGTCAAATGTTGATGCCATAAGTCAATGGTGTAACCTGTCAATGATTTAAGAAGATGGGATAATGATGATTGAATGGTTTCACTGTCCATATGTCTCTGCACTTGTAAGATATCCAGACACAAGGGGTGCCTACTGGCTTAGGTGGTCGGGAAGATCTGATCACATGCAGATCACAACGCATCTTTTAGTCGTCTACACCTGTCTGAAAACAATCAGAATGTGGAGAAGATCAGGACAAAGGATGCATGTTAGAGCCAGGTATAAACAGGGCTACTGGCTGCAGGGTGGGGAGATGAAGGGTGCTGGTGGAGGAGGGGAGGGCAGGGCGGAGATTCAAGGGACGGAGGAGGGGTGATTGGGGAGGGGACTCAGCACTGCCCTTGGGACATCCTGTAGCCTACCATGCTCTGTGAGAAACACCCATCAAGCTCTAAGTATGTATTAGTTTACCTTTAATCCACTGGTGGCTTGCAAAAATCTTAGTATTCTGGCACTGCAGATATGATTTCCTCCTGAGCGTCAATGATCATAGCTTCCTCCCAGTGTCCGGCTGTGGATCGGGGTTTCCTAGCTGTGTGAAGTCACACACACTGTGGCGCCAGTCATGTTGCTCTTGGGACAATGGCGGTCATTGTTCTACGATTACTGCCCAATCACAACCAGGAAGTGAAGTGAAGTGCTCATTGGATGATTGATTGATTCAGCCAGCATGACAGCTCTGGGAGTAGTCCCGTGTAGCTCAGTTGGTAGAGCATGGCACTAGCACTGCCAGGGTTGTGGATTCGAATCCCACGGGGAACTAGTATGAAAATGTATGCTCTCACAATTGTAACCTGCTCTGGATAAGAGCGTCTGCTGAATTATGCAAATGAAATACTGTAGGGAGATCATTATATGTGGACTAGATGGGTAAGGGATCAGATTCGGGGTCAGTTGATTCAACTATAGGCCTACTCTAACAAGTAGTGCCAAACAGAATTGGCAATGATTCCTTTACTGTAGCCAATGACAAAATATATCAAATATGAACTCAAATGTGTTTGCAATTGATTCAAATCAAGCTAAATTTGTCAACAAAAGATTAGATGATTCCTTTAGAAAAAATGCTGAAAACCATCAGATTCCAACTGGCCCCACCAGGGTTGGAGTCGCTTCCATTTCAATTGAAGTCAATTCAGAAAGTAAACCCAATTCCAAATGTTCCTCATTGAAGAGAATTGGAACTGTGTAATTTCAGTGTACTGAATTTTGCATTTTTCAAACACCTGAAACAGCTTTTTCCTGCAATCTAGAGTCATAATCATTATGCCTAATTCTGTGTAAAAAAAAACATGTCTATTTGTCTGCTTAGGTCATCTAAGCATACGACTTTACTGTCTAATTGTAATGAGGGTGTCATTCTGACTGTTGTAAATCACACATCTCAATATACTGCACTAACATGCCTAGGATATTACATCCAATTTACAACACAGCACGTGGAATCATAACACACATCATCAATACAGGCACATACCCTGGCATTATAATTAATACACAAATATCATGATATTATCATAAGGTACCAGATTATATTTAAACCAAGTATTTTTCTGCATATGTAAGCATACCGCTTGATCTGTCTGTATCCTGATTGGAGGCTATTTTTTTTAAAGAAACTAAAAATGCTTCTCTGTATCGCTGCTAAAATCTGGATAAAAGATTGAAAGGAATGTGATTGTTATTCGGTATAATTAGTAATTGCTCGCTTTTCTAAAGTCTAGACAATAAAAAATATTATTCCGACAAAGATTTTATTAAAGATTGATAATAGTCTAATGAGGTGTATCCTGTGTTTAAATGACATAACAAACAAGGTTTACCTACTGAACTGAACAATGCAATATGATTCAACACAAGACTAACTAACGTATTATAAAGAATCAGGTGGATATTTTGGTAACGTTTTACTTAAAGCATTCACGTACACTGATGTCTAACTTGTTATAAGCACATATAAGCCTTTATAATGTTATTAACAAGGCCTATAATGCCATCTCTCTTAAAACAAATGCACGTCTATGACTACAAGGAGAGGCATCACTAACTGTTAAACAAGTTCTAAGAAAAGGTCAGCTGTCAGCTGGACAACTGTTGAAGGTAAAAGATGAACCCACTGGGGGGGGGGTCAGCCCGATATGAACTGTACCGTGGTTTTTACAGTACAGACTACCGAACCGCTAGAGCTTGAGGAACAACTTCCTCGGAATGCAGGAGTAGCCAAATCAATGGGCGTGACATAACGGTAACTGCCACCGGAGGAGGGGATGCGAGAAGAGACCGGGCACCGGACACCTCTCGCGCACACACCATCCAGAATTTAAATATTCCGCCCGCACTCTCACTACTACAGTATTCAAGGCGCGACTCGAACTATAGCAGAAAACAGGTGGAAAGGAGATAGACAAGCAAAACCTTTTCACAACTCAGAGATTGTGTTTACTGATTCCGCTATTCTGCCGGGTAAAAGGAACATAGGTAGATAGACCTAATTGGAAGGATAACGACAGCAGGTGTAGTGAGAAAGGGTGGGCAGCAAGATAACCGTAGCCTTTGGACACACGCACCCAAAGGATTCTTCGTTTTTTCGCCAACAGAAACGTATTTATTTAGGAATCAAAATAATCCACAAAATCGTATTTTTTTTCAAGATGGCAAACTCGGGAATTCAACTTTTAGGATTCGCCCTGTCACTCGTCGGTGTTATTGCACTGATCGTGGGGACCATTCTGCCACAGTGGAAGATGTCTGCGTACATAGGAGACAACATCATAACGGCGGTTGCCATGTACCAAGGATTATGGATGTCTTGCGCTTTTCAGAGCACAGGGCAGCTCCAATGTAAAATATACGACTCGATCCTGCAGCTCGACAGTAAGTATAGATGCTTTAAGGTGGCAATCAGAAGTTGAAACAATAAGAAAGCGATCCCGGCCCCTGTTTTGGTAAAAAGCTGATCGATGTGGCTGGAGAGATACACCCACTCTCAAATTCATAGACAGAGCTATGGATACAAAGGACTGACAATCCATGATATCATCATTATAGTTTTAAGCATGTTTCAAGGTTATACAGTGTTTGTTTAGGTTTTCTTTGTTTACATTATTGGAGTAAAACGATGTTATATTTTGGGTTCTGATGGGGTAGGACAGTTGAAGTAAGCTCATGAGGCGGTTATAAGTTATAGTCTTCAAGAATCAATGGGTACATATCATGAATTTATAAATTCCAAAAAGGGAAGTAGCAACTGCAGATTGCCAGTTTAAACAAAATCTCAAATGTATGCCATGCTTATTTTTTCTTCCAATGTCTGTGACTATGTGCATCCTGTGCAGCACTTTGTTGTATATCCACTATTATCTAATTATCAAAGGAGGATTTCTGGGAAGTTGGTGACTTCACTTGTGTCAGGAAGTCTCATGTTGTACCAGTAAATAGTATTGATTGACAGGTGATACAGGTGAGCAGACACCTGAGACGGTCAGCTGAGGTTCCCCACACTCCCCTTTATGGTGTAGTGCATCCTCAATACAGCACATTGGTGCCGCTGATAAAGGTGTTGGCTCAGAGGTGTTAGTCAGTCATTGGCCCTCATGGTTATCCTTTAGTAGCACCCTTCATGTTAACATACAGTGGGATATTGTTAACTTCTGGCACCCTCTCACCAACCTCCCCACCCACCTCCACCCCTCTCTGCTGTATATTCTCACATGGCTGGGCCACTCCACCCCCTAAGCAGGCCCCTGCCCATTCATCACCCACTGTTCCCTGGCATAGAGAGGGGACTGGGGGCTGGCTGGGGCTCCAGATGCCAGAGACGACTTGGTCCTAACGACCTAACGGTAAACAACCAGAAGAATACAGAACACAGGAGTAGCCATGGCGACAGCAGCACAGTACCCTGTACAGGAATTTTACCTCCTCCCACTTCGGTTCGCCCCAAACCCTTAGGGCACCATGATGACGAGAACCAGGGTGTGATTTGATATAACTCCCCATCTACTCCTGTTGGTTTCTCTGGTCATTGTTGTTGGTGTGAGGGGTTTCATTGAACAGAGAGGCTTGTTCAGATTCAGAACACTTGGGGGGGGGGTAACTCGTTGTAACTGCACCTGCTGACAGAGGGCAGGTTTGGGGGTTATTGGAACGGTACAGGGGGTGGGGTACAGAGGTGATGGGGTGATATTCCATGGTAGCCCCAATTTGCATGCTGGTGAAAGGACCCTCATTGTGTGTTTAAAGTACAGCAGAAGATTAGTATTTCTTCCTTCCTCTCTCCTCATCACCCTCTTCCCCTCTCCGCCTCCCTCTCTCCTCCCTCTCCTCCCCACCTACAGTTGCCTTCTCTCCCACCCCCATCCTCAAATCCTATTTTATTGGTCACATACACATATTTAGCAGATGTTATTGTGGGTGTAGCAAAAATGCTTGTGTTCCTAGCCCCAAAAGTGCAGTAGCATCTAACAATTCACATCAATACACACCAATCTAAAAGTAAAAGAAAGGTACTCTCCCCCTCTCTCCTTCCCTCCCTCCCTTTCTCATGGATGGAGGGTTGTGTTTGTGAGCTCAGGGATGGCCTGGACTGGCACAGACTGGTTCAGGGTGGACCAAGGAGGTACTCTCCCTCTCTGTCTCCCACCCTCTGTCAGTTTTAGGAGGGAGGTGACAGATTAGGGTGTCCTGACAGTAGCTTTCACTGCCCCCTTCCTCTCAACAAAAGCAGATGGAAGAGAGAGAGCATGAAAGAGAGAGAGAGAGAGAGACAGAGAGGGGGAGGGAGAGGGAGGGTGTATCTCAGGGTTTCTCATCCAGGAAAAACACACATTAAAGTATCCTGTCAGCGCACATTAAACCCCAGTGATCCATTGAGCTGTGTTTATACAGTCACTTTTTAAAATCCAATACTTTGTGAACACCATACTGTATATGATCCACGGTTGGGGTTGGATTGTGTTGATAATGCATATTTTATATTTGTTCACAACTTTTGCTTACTTGCTGATAAAAAACTAAAGTTTATTAATTGACATTTGCAATATATCCCCCATGCCTATAAATGAAAGCTTTCTATACAATATCGTTCTATAACTGTACCATATCTCTCTCTCTCTCACACACACACACCCTCCCTTATTCTCTCACTATCTTGCTACTCCTTTCCCTCCTCTCCCTTATCCCTCTCTCGCTCCCCTCCCTGGTGTTTGTGTGTGTGTGTCTTAGGTGCTCTCCAGGCCACCCGTGCCCTGATGATCGTTGGCATCATCGTATCTATCGCTGGGCTGGGCGTGGCCACTATGGGCATGAAGTGTACCACCTGCGGAGGGAACAACAAAGTGCGCAAGTCTCGGACCGCCATGACTGGAGGCATCATCCTACTGATTGGAGGTGAGAGAGGGAGGGAGAGAAAGAGAGAGAGAGAGATCAGGAGAATCCCCACAAACATGTTATTTCTTAGGGTCCAGAGTTTTCCCCACATTATTAAATGACTTGGTCATGAAAATCTCAGGGCCCTACTTTTGTAAAAAAAAAAAAATTCTAAACTGGTCTGAAATCCATGCTCATTAGATCACTTGATCATTCTGGTCCATACCAGGAGCTATAGAAAGAGATCAAGAGAATCACCACAGTCAGTTGGTCGCCATTATAAATGAGGGGTTTGTTCCTCTGTCTGGCCACCAGCTGCTCTCCCACTCATCTAAACCTGGCGAAGGCCTTCGGGTCGAAACGTTGCACAATAAAAGTCCCACTCATCTACCTAGGTTCCCCTGGAGATCAAAGAGGGAGAGAATGGGCACGTTTTACTGACTGTGGCTATTACTCTGACACTATTCCCTATTTAGTGCACTCCTTTTCACTAGTCAAATGTCACTGGTGGTCAAATGTAGGGAACTATATAGGGAATAAGGTGTCATTTGGGATACAGATTGTTACTGTTATATAAGAGGTCATTAGAAACTCTCATAGAACAATGCCAGTAAAAAGCTAATCGGTCTCAGAGTAGAAAAAAATATGTACTAGACTACCTGCAATTGTACAGGTCTAAAGTGTCTCAGAGTAGGAGTGCTGATCTAGGATCAGTTTTGCCTTTTAGATTATAATGAACAAACTAGCATGCGATCTTAGATCATGTGAAAACTCTTATAGGACAATGGCAGTATGGTTGGGGGGAGGGGGGATTTAATAGCTAGCCGCCCATTGACTTCTTGAGAAGTGTTTGGCACCCCTCTCTCAAATACGTATTGATGCTACCTGAATGTACTGATCTGCCATTGTCCGATAGCGCTTCAATTCCTCCTGCACTGATCTGTCTCGTATCTCGCAAAGCGTAATGGGATAGCTCGAAAGTAGTCCGGCTACAATGGGCTATCATACCATTACCTAGGTAACATTGTCTGCTGAACCCCATTTATGCCTCAAAACCGTCTCAATTAATCTAAGCTAAAACAATAACTCTGTCAATAATAGGGCTGTTGCAGTCATGACATTTTGTCAGCCGTTGATTGTCAAGCCAATAGCTGCCGGTCTCATGGTAATTGCCTGTTAATTAACATAAACACGTTCAGCATCTCCTGGCTTCCACGCATAGCCTATAAACCACTGATGCAGAACTTTGGAATGTCTACATTAACATTAAGTATAATAAATCAATTTAATATAGCCTACATATAGTCACAATAAAACCATGATTTATTTTAGACAGGTCTAAAGAAACATGATATGAAGAAAATGCAGTCTATTTCAGAAGAACAGAATAGCATACTCTGACGTTATGTTAGGCCCTGATCTGGCTCTGCCATATGGCTGTGGGATACACTAGTTCATTTAGCAGACAAGATTGGCTTAGAATTCTGTGGCAAAATAGTATGAAGAACACAATTGAAAAAAGCTGAATAAAATAGAAAGGCTATTTTCTCCAAATGATTTCAGAGGGAGTGTGCACATGTGGCTATTCTATATTGAGCGGGTAACAAAGAAATAGGTTCTCCAAATAGTTATTTATTTATGCACCTTTAGTTGTGATTCAAACGTTGGGCTATATGTTTTGATTTTTCATACTGTACATTCCAAGGCTGCATGATGTGACTCTAATGATGATTTGAAAAAAAGTCTCATGAAAGGCATGAGCTCTGCTTTGTTTCTTGCACAGGCTGCACACACTTCATCAGTCTCTCATTCACAATTTGACAAGCACTTGATAATATTCTCACCAAGCCTTGAATTTCACGGCAGCATCCTTGTGTGGCCGTTTTGCCCTTGGGCTGAATATAATAATTATAATTCCCTTCTCCCGGCTGCTAATCGCTGTTCTCCTAAGCACCTCTCACTCACATGGCTCTCTCAGAGATCTCAATTCTTATTAGCCAATGCCCGTCGCGTGATCGGGTCCATTTCACAGGCATCTTAGCTTCGAAGTAGGCTACAAGTGAAGACAGACACATCAGGGACGCAACTGCGCATTTCCTTCTTATCTCATTCCGAGGAGCATATTCAAGATGTTAGAAGAACTGTCCACATTGACTTTTCATCAGCCAACAAGATGAGTAGGCCTAACAAACAGCAAAAGCACTAACCTATGTCCATCTACTATCCCCATAGTACATAAGTTTACCTATTCTATTGGTTCTGTGTGGCCAACATCCAGTGAAATTGCAGAGCGCAAAATTCAAACTACACTATTAGAAATATTTAACTTTCATAAAATCTAAAGTGTAATACATCAAAATAAAGCTTAACGTCTTGTTAATCCAGCCGCGGTGTCAAATTTCAAAAAAGGCTTTACGGCGAAAGCAAACCATGCGATTATCTGGGGACAGCGCCCAGCATACAAACACATGAAAAACATATTTCAACCAGGGCACGAAAGTCAGAAACAGCGATATAAAAAATGTCTTACCTTTTTTTGAAAACTCTGTTTATTAAGTTTTACACACACAAGACAACACAAAGCGATATAAATAATATATTAAACTCAGAGAGCACAACACATCTCTCACCCAATATTTATAAGATTGGGGAGCTGCCATCTTCCAGTTCTGTAGTATTAGCCGTCTAGCTAAAAGAGTTGTATAAGCAACAGTGTCCAACTGGATTCTTGACAGGGGGGTACTCCAAAAAGGGCTGTAAGGGGAGACGGATCTATAACAGTGTCATATATATCAGAGAAACATTTAAATATGAATTCCCAGAAACCTGACAGTTTATGACAGCCCCAAAACATATGCAATAGTGTGGCTGGTTCCATTTTACATCTGACACAGGTAGGATTAAAATCAGAGAATATTCTTCCAAGTTTGGCCCCGGACCAGTGGATACACCTTGAATTGAATGAGGCTGTGTCTCATGCTAAAAGAGGACGAATGCACCCTGTGCAGCACAGATTCCCATGTGTCTTCCCCAAGTTCCTCCCCCAAATAATTTTCCCATCGAGGCTTTAAAGGCACCAAAGAAGGTTTCTGTAGGTCATGAATGGTTGCATATACATCTGAAATTGCGCCACTAGGAAGCTTGTTCAGCTCAAAGATGCTCTCTATAGCTGTATTCGCAGGCCTATGGGGAAATTCAGGTGTGTTAGATCTGACAAAGTTCCTAGTCTAGGGATAGCGGAAAAAGTGGGATTGGCGGAGGTTGAACTTTTCCTGTAGCTGAGCAAAAGAGGCAAATGTATCATCAAATAATAATTGGGCTAGTGAGGAGAGGCCTAGTGAGTGCCAGATGGCAAAAGCCCCATCATTCAAAGATGGAGGAAATACAATGTTCTGATTGATTGGGCCTGATAGAGAAAAGCCTTGGAGGCTAAAGGCAAAACGGAACTGATTCCAAATTTTAAGAGACTGCGTTACAATTGGGTTGACACACCTTTTGCCTAGGGACACTGGGAGAGATGAGCACAACACAGAAGAAAGTGTAGCAGGTTTACACGATTCAGACTCCATCTGGACCCAGAGTGGTCAAGGGCCAGTAGGATCAGTCTGCAGCCAGTATAGAAGGGATCTGAAATTTGCAGCCCAATAGTATGTCTGAAAATTTGGTAGAGCTAATCCCCCCTATGCTTTAGGCTTCTGTAAAGGTTTTCTACCAATCCGTGGTACCTTGCCATCCCAAATAAAATACATTAATGTTTGATCCAGTGAATTTAAAAAAGATTTTGGAATAAAAATGGGTAAACATTGAAATAAATATACAAATTTGGGCAACACATTCATTTTAATGACATTAATCCTTCCGATAAGAGAAAAAGGTAGCGAATTCCAAAAAGTAAAAGATTATTTCAAACTGTCTGCTAGAGCAACAAAGTTTTCCTGAAACAAATTTGAATATTTCCTTGTCACTTTAACTCCCAAGTAGGTGAATTGATCCTGGACGATCCTAAACTGAAAACTTGTAAAAGAGCACTTTAAAGCAGCCTTATTTACAGGAAAAAGCTCACTCTTGCCTAGATTCAGCTTGTACCCTGAGATTGATCCAAACTTTTTAAGAACAGTTATGGCACGTGGGAATGAGGTATCAGGGTTAGAGATAAACAAAAGGAGGTTGTCAGCATATAGCGAGACTTTCTGCTCTAAGCCCGTCCTAATTATTCCTTGAATGGCATCATTAGAGCATAGTGCAATGGTGAGAGGCTCGATTGCTAAAGCAAACAGCAAGGGGGAGAGTGGACAACCCTGTCTGGATCCGTGGTGCAAGGAAAAATAGTCAGAGGACAAGTTTTTAGTCCATACCGAAGCCATGGGGGGAAAATAAAGAATCTTTAATGGATTTGGGGCCAAAGCCAAATCTATAAAGGGAAGCTGTTAGGTAATCCCACTCAACGCGGCCAAAAGCTTTTTCTGCATCATGTGAGACCACCACCTCCGGGTCCCCTGACGCTGGGGAGTACAGTATATTCATAAGGCGCCTAATATTGAAAAACAAATGCCTATTTCTCATAAAGCCAGTCTGGTCAGGGTGTATTACTTGGTGCAGCGAGCCTTCCATAAGAATGGCTAAAAGCTTGGCTTGGATTTTGTAATCACAGTTTAAAAGCGAGATTGGGCGACAGGATCCACATTCCAGGGGGTCTTTGTTTTTCTTTAATAGTAATGAAATTGAAGCCTGATAAAGACTAGGACTATCTTTGAGGTATTAAGGCACTCTGCAAATAATCGAGACAAGAAAGGGCAAAGCAGACCAGAAAACGTCCTGTAAAATTTGGTTGGAAAACCGTCCGGACTCGGTGATTTACCACTTTTCATTGTGGATACTACTGTTGCAATCTCCTCAGGTGTAAATTATTTTTCTAGACAGTCATGGGAGTTTGTATCAATTGAAGGCATATTCAAGCCATTAAAGAAGGAATCAATCAGCAAAGGGTCTTGAGGGGATTCAGAGGTGTATAGCGCAGAGTAAAATTGTTTGAATTGATCATTGATCGCTTTATGTATAACCGTATGGGATTAAAATGCCTTACCTTTGATGATATTCTTCTGTTGGCACTCCAAACGGTTCCAGTTACATCACAAATGGTCCTTTTGTTCGATAATGTCCTTCTTTATATCCATAAAAACTCAGTTTAGCTGGCGCGCTTCAGTCAATAATCCACCCAGTTTCCTTCCATCAAAATGCATACAAAATTAATCCCAAACATTACTAATAAACTTTTCCAAACAAGTCAAACAACGTTTATAATCAAACCTTAGGTATCCTTATACATAAATAAATGATACAATTTAAGACGTTGAATAGTTATTGTCTTTACCGGAGAAAAATACCAAAGAACGCGCTCTCTTCCACACGCTTGGAAACACTACAGCAAAAATGGGAGCCACCTAGAAAAACTACAATTTCTGGCTCATTTTTCCAAAAACCAGCCTGAAACTCTTTCTAAAGACTGTTGACATCTAGTGGAAGCCCTAGGAACTGCAATCTGGGAGGACTTGGCCTTGTAATTAAAGTGATAGCCATTGAAAATAGAGGTAGGCTGACATTTTTTTGGGGGGGGGGTGGTTTGTCCTGGTTTCGCCTGCCATATCGGTTCTGTTATACTCACAGACATAATTTTAACAGTTTTAGAAACTTTAGAGTGTTTTCTATCCAAATCCACCAATGCATATCCTAGCTTCTGGGCCTGAGTAACAGGCAGTTTACTTTGGGTACGCTTTTCATCCGGAAGTCAAAATACTGTTTGTGCTTTAACAAGCAGTATTTCTGAAGATTGACAATGTGCAAATCAAATCAAATCAAATCAAATTTTATTTGTCACATACACATGGTTAGCAGATGTTAATGCGAGTGTAGCAAAATGCTTGTGCTTCTAGTTCCGACAATGCAGTAATAACCAACAAGAATTCTAGCTAACAATTCCAAAACTACTACCTTATAGACACAAGTGTAAGGGGATAAGAATATGTACATAGAGATATATGAGTGAGTGATGGTACAGAGCGGCATAGGCAAGATACAGTAGATGGTATTGAGTGCAGTATATACATATGAGATGAGTATGTAAACAAAGTGGCATAGTTAAAGTGGCTAGTGATACATGTATTACATAAAGATGCAGTAGATGATATAGAGTACAGTATATACATATACATATGAGATGAATAATGTAGGGTATGTACACATTATATTAGGTAGCATTGTTTAAAGTGGCTAGTGATATATTTTACATCATTTCCCATCAATTCCCATTATTAAAGTGGCTGGAGTTGAGTCAGTGTGTTGGCAGCAGCCACTCAATGTTAGTGGTGGCTGTTTAACAGTCTGATGGCCCTGAGATAGAAGCTGTTTTTCAGTCTCTCGGTCCCAGCTTTGATGCACCTGTACTGACCTCGCCTTCTGGATGATAGCGGGGTGAACAGGCAGTGGCTCGGGTGGTTGTTGTCCTTGATGATCTTTATGGCCTTCCTGTGACATCGGGTGGTGTAGGTGTCCTGGAGGGCAGGTAGTTTGCCCCCTGTGATGCGTTGTGCAGACCTCACTACCCTCTGGAGAGCCTTACAGTTGTGGGCGGAGCAGTTGCCGTACCAGGCGGTGATACAGCCCGACAGGATGCTCTCGATTGTGCATCTGTAGATGTTTGTGAGTGCTTTTGGTGACAAGCCGAATTTCTTCAGCCTCCTGAGGTTGAAGAGGCGCTGCTACGCCTTCTTCATGAGGGCGGCAGGGTAGCCTAGTGGTTAGAGCGTTGGACTAGTAACTGGAAGGTTGCAAGTTCAAACCCCCGAGCTGACAAGGTACAAATCTGTCGTTCTGCCCCTGAACAGGCAGTTAACCCACTGTTCCTAGGCCGTCATTGAAAATAAGAATTTGTTCTTAACTGACTTGCCTAGTTAAATAAAGGTTAAAAAAATAAAAATAAATGCTGTCTGTGTGGGTGGACCTATTCAGTTTGTCTGTGATGTGTACGCCGAGGAACTTAAAACTTACTACCCTCTCCACTACTGTCCCATCAATGTGGATAGGGGGGTGTTCCCTCTGCTGTTTCCTGAAGTCCACAATCATCTCCTTAGTTTTGTTGAGTGTGAGGTTATTTTCCTGACACCACACTCCGAGGGCCCTCACCTCCTCCCTGTAGGCCGTCTCGTCGTTGTTGGTAATCAAGCCGACTGTTGTGTCGTCCGCAAACTTGATGATTGAGTTGGAGGCGTGCGTGGCCACTCAGTCGTGGGTGAACAGGGAGTACAGGAGAGGGCTCAGAACGCACCCTTGTGGGGCCCCAGTGTTGAGGATCAGCAGGGTGGAAATGTTCTTGCCTACCCTCACCACCTGGGGGCGGCCCGTCAGTAAGTCCAGTACCCAGTTGCACAGGGCGGGGTCGAGACCCAGGGTCTCGAGCTTGATGACGAGCTTGGAGGGCACTATGGTGTTAAATGCAGAGCTGTAGTCGATGAACAGCATTCTCACATAGATATTCCTCTTGTCCAGATAGGTTAGGGCAGTGTGCAGTGTGGTTGAGATTGCATCGTCTGTGGACCTATTTGGGCGGTAAGCAAATTGGAGTGGGTCTAGGGTGTCAGGTAGGGTGGAGGTGATATGGTCCTTGACTAGTCTCTCAAAGCACTTCATGATGACGGAAGTGAGTGCTATGGGGCGGTAGTCGTTTAGCTCAGTTACCTTAGCTTTCTTGGGAACAGGAACAATGGTGGCCCTCTTGAAGCATGTGGGAACAACAGACTGGGATAGGGATTGATTGAATATGTTCGTAAACACACCAGCCAGCTGGTCTGCGCATGCTCTGAGGGCGCGGCTGGGGATGCCGTCTGGGCCTGCAGCCTTGCGAGGGTTGACACGTTTAAATGTTTTCCTCACGTCGGCTGCAGTGAAGGAGAGTCCGCATGTTTTAGTTGCGGGCCGTGTCAGTGGCACTGTATTGTCCTCAAAGCGGGCAAAAAAGTGATTTAGTCTGCCTGGGAGCAAGACATCCTGGTCCGTGACTGGGCTGGTTTTCTTTTTGTAATCCGTGATTGACTGTAGACCCTGCCACATACCTCTTGTGTCTGAGCCGTTGAATTGAGATTCTACTTTGTCTCTATACTGACGCTTAGCTTGTTTGATTGCCTTGCGGAGGGAATAGTTACACTGTTTGTATTCGGTCATGTTTCCGGTCACCTTGCCCTGATTAAAAGCAGTGGTTCGGGCTTTCAGTTTCACACGAATGCTGCCATCAATCCACGGTTTCTGGTTTGGGAATGTTTTAATCGTTGCTATGGGAACGACATCTTCAGCGCACGTTCTAATGAACTCGCTCACCGAATCAGCGTATTCGTCAATGTTGTTGTCTGACGCAATACGAAACATATCCCAGTCCACGTGATGGAAGCAGTCTTGGAGTGTGGAATCAGATTGGTTGGACCAGCGTTGAACAGACCTCAGCGCGGGAGCTTCTTGTTTTAGTTTCTGTCTGTAGGCAGGGATCAACAAAATGGAGTCGTGGTCAGCTTTTCCGAAAGGAGGGCGGGGCAGGGCCTTATATGCGTCGCGGAAGTTAGAATAGCAGTGATCCAAGGTTTTTCCAGCCCTGGTTGCGCAATCGATATGCTGATAAAATTTAGGGAGTCTTGTTTTCAGATTAGCCTTGTTAAAATCCCCAGCTACAATGAATGCAGCCTCCGGATAAATGGATTCCAGTTTGCAAAGAGTCAAATAAAGTTCGTTCAGAGCCATCGATGTGTCAGCTTCGGGGGGAATATATACGGCTGTGATTATAATCGAAGAGAATTCCCTTGGAAGATAATGCGGTCGATATTTGATTGTGAGGAATTCTAAATCAGGTGAATAGAAGGACTTGAGTACCTGTATGTTGTTATGATCACACCACTTCACGTTAACCATGAAGCATACGCCCCCGCCCCTCTTCTTACCAGAAAGATGTTTGTTTCTGTCGGCGCGATGCGTGGAGAAACCCGCTGGCTGCACCGATTCCGATAGCGTCTCTCTAGTGAGCCATGTTTCCGTGAAGCAAAGAACGTTACAGTCTCTGATGTCCCTCTGGAATGCTACCCTTGCTCGGATTTCATCAACCTTGTTGTCAATAGACTGGACATTGGCGAGAAGAATGCTAGGGAGTGGTGAACAATGTGCCCGTCTCCGGAGTCTGACCAGAAGAACGCTCCGTTTCCCCCTTTTACGAAGTCGTTTTTTTGGGTCGCCGGCTGGGATCCATTCCGTTGTCCTGGGTGAAAGGCAGTACACAGGATCCGCTTCGCGAAAGTCATATTCTTGGTCGTACTGATGGTGAGTTGACGCTGCTCTTATGTTCAGTAGTTCTTCTCGACTGTATGTAATGAAACCTAAGATGACCTGGGGTACTAATGTAAGAAATAACACGTACAAAAACAAAAAACTGCATAGATTCCTAGGAACGCGAAGCGAGGCGGCCATCTCTGTCGGCGCCGAATGTCAAGTGTAGTGCTTGACTTGGACTGAAATAGGTTCCGTGCACGAAAGCTAGCTTGATTTAGGGATAGGTGGGACGCAAATGTCTCAACTGGCCAATTACCAGGGAAAATGCAGAGCGCCAGATTCAAATAAAATACTATAAAATTCAAACTTTCATTAAATCACACGTAAGATACTCAATTAAAGCTACACTCGTTGTGAATCTAGCCAACATGTCAGATTTTAAAAATGCTTTTCAGCGAAAGCATAAGAAGCTATTATCTGATAGCCTGCACCATCTGCACCAGCAGTAAACAAAGGAGTTAGCATATTTCAACCCTGCAGGCGCTACACAAAACGCTGAAATAAAATATAAATCATGCATTACCTTTGACAAGCTTCTTTTGTTGGCACTCCAATATGTCCCATAAACATCACAATTGGTCCTTTTGTTCGATTAATTCCGTCCATATATATCCAAAATGTCCATTTATAAAGCGTGTTTGATCCAGAAAAAAACAACTTACAAAAAACGCAACGTCACTACAAAATATTTGTAGTGAACTTTGAACTTTGCCAAAATATTTCAAACTACTTTTGTAATACAACTTTAGGTATTTTTAAACGTTAATAATCGATGAAATTGTAGACGGGGCAATCTGTGTTCAATACAGGAATGAAAACAAACCAGCGCCACTTTTCACGTCTTGCACAACTCACAAATGTGTACCCAGTTCCTAGATGGCCTACTTCTTCATTGCACAAAGGAATAACCTCAACCAAATTCCAAAGACTGGTGACATCCAGTGGAAGCGGTAGGAACTGAAAACACGTTCCTAAGATATATCCCTTGGCAATAACAAGTCAGGGAACAGAGAGAAGAAAAACAAATTCTGAACAGTCAGTCCTTAGGGTTTTGCCTGCTACATAAATTCTGTTATACTCACAGACATGATTCAAACAGTTTTAGAAACTTCAGCGTGTTTTCTATCCAAATATATGAATGATATGCATATCTTATATTATATTCTTGGCATGAGTAGCAGGAAGTTGAAATTGGGCACGCTATTTATCCAAAAGTGAAAATTCTGCCCCCTAGCCAATAGAGGTTAAATTTGTCCAACATTAGCTTGCTAGCTGAGCCAGTCACTTCCTATAAAACTAATTATGGGATGCTGCTAACCAACCAGCTACCTTGTGCTGCACACTCAATGCTGAATGCTTCCACCAAAAGCTAGCTGTTTTCATGAGGCAGATGCGCTACCTGTTCTGTCTGTTCCCAGAATCAGATAACATTCCCTCTTACTTTTGAGGCAGCATGTCTACAACTTGAGGGTAATTAAACAAGCCAAGCAATACGATTATGTCAGTAAGGTAGAGTCAGCTAGGTAACTATGTCAGTAAGCTAGCTACAAGTTAGCTAACGTTAAGCAGCTGATCAAGGCACTTGCGGCTAACGTGCTTGCACATCATTTTACTAGGAGGTAGCCACCATTTTGTTTTTTCTCCCATTGCAATTGATAATTTAGCTAGCTATTCTGCCTATTTCATAGAGGATCAATGAAAGCGCAGTGACATCATAAATTAGGAAATATGTTTTCATATTTGAATGGCGGATGCTCTGGGAATATTAAAATGTTAATATGAGTTACACATCCTACAAGACTGATCAGTTGAGGGATGAGCGTCACTTAGGAGTGACACCGTCTGACGTAAAACAATGCTGATCCGTCTGATCCCTCTTTTTTTGTATGTGAATGTTTTTTCTTTCTCATTCAGCTCTGTGTGCAGTAGTGGCCTGTTCGTGGTTCGCTCACAATGTCATCCGGGCCTTCTATAACCCTTATACTCCTGTCAACACCAAGTAAGTCAAATGTACAGTGCCTTGCGAAAGTATTCGGCCCCCTTGAACTTTGCGAACTTTTGCCACATTTCAGGCTTCAAACATAAAGATATAAAACTGTATTTTTTTGTGAAGAATCAACAACAAGTGGGACACAATCATGAAGTGGAACGACATTTATTGGATATTTCAAACTTTTTTAACAAATCAAAAACTGAAAAATTGGGCGTGCAAAATTTACTTTCAGTGCAGCAAACTCTCTCCAGAAGTTCAGTGAGGATCTCTGAATGATCCAATGTTGACCTAAATGACGAATGATGATAAATACAATCCACCTGTGTGTAATCAAGTCTCCGTATAAATGCACCTGCACTGTGATAGTCTCAGAGGACCATTAAAAGCGCAGAGAGCATCATGAAGAACAAGGAACACACCAGGCAGGTCCGAGATACTGTTGTGAAGAAGTTTAAAGCCGGATTTGGATACAAAAAGATTTACCAAGCTTTAAACATCCCAAGGAGCACTGTGCAAGCAATAATATTGAAATGGAAGGAGTATCAGACCACTGCAAATATACCAAGACCTGGCCGTCCCTCTAAACTTTCAGCTCATACAAGGAGAAGACTGATCAGAGATGCAGCCAAGAGGTCCATGATCACTCTGGATGAACTGCAGAGATCTACAGCTGAGGTGGGAGACTCTGTCCATAGGACAACAATCAGTCGTATATTGCACAAATCTGGCCTTTATCGAAGAGTGGCAAGAAGAAAGCCATTTCTTGAAGATATCCATAAAAAGTGTTGTTTAAAGTTTGCCACAAGCCACCTGGGAAACACACCAAACATGTGGAAGAAGGTGCTCTGGTCAGATGAAACCAAAATTGAACTTTTTGGCAACAATGCAAAACGTTATGTTTGGCGTAAAAGCAACAGCTCATCACCCTGAACACTCCATCCCCACTGTCAAACATGGTGGTGGCAGCATCATGGTTTGGGCCTGCTTTTCTTCAGCAGGGACAGGGAAGATGGTTAAAATTGATGGGAAGATGGATGGAGCCAAATACAGGACCATTCTGGAAGAAAACCTGATGGAGTCTGCAAAAGACCTGAGACTGGGACAGAGATTTGTCTTCCAACAAGACAATGATCCAAAACATAAAGCAAAATCTACAATGGAATGGTTCAAAAATAAACATATCCAGGTGTTAGAATGGCCAAGTCAAAGTCCAGACCTGAATCCAATCGAGAATCTGTGGAAAGAACTGAAAACTGCTGTTCACAAATGCTCTCCATCCAACCTCACTGAGCTCGAGCTGTTTTGCAAGGAGGAATGGGGAAAAATTTCAGCCTCTCGATGTGCAAAACTGATAGAGACATACCCCAAGCGACTTACAGCTGTAATCGCAGCAAAAGGTGGCGCTACAAAGTATTAACTTAAGGGGGCTGAATAATTTTGCACGCCCAATTTTTCAGTTTTTGATTTGTTAAAAAAGTTTGAAATATCCAATAAATGTCGTTCCACTTCATGATTGTGTCCCACTTGTTGTTGATTCTTCACAAAAAAATACAGTTTTATATCTTTATGTTTGAAGCCTGAAATGTGGCAAAAGGTCGCAAAGTTCAAGGGGGCCGAATACTTTCGCAAGGCACTGTATTTATAAAGCCCTTCTTACATCAGCTGATGTCACAAAGTGCTGTACAGAAACCCAGCCTAAAACCCCAAACAGCAAGCAATGCAGGTGTAGAAGCACGGTGGCTAGGAAAAACTCCCTAGAAAGGCCGGAACCTAGAAAGAAACCTAGAGAGGAACCAGGCTATGAGGGGTGGCCAGTCCTCTTCTGGCTGTGCCGAGTGGAGATTATAACAGAACAAGGCCAAGATGTTCAAATGTTCATAGATGACCAGCAGGGTCAAATAATAATAATCACAGTGGTTGTAGAGGGTGCAACAGGTCAGCACCTCAGGAGTAAATGTCAGTTGGCTTTTCATAGCTGATCATTCAGAGTATCTCTACCGCTCTTGCTGTCTCTAGAGAGTTGAAAACAGCAGGTCTGGGACATGGTAGCACGTCCGGTGAACAGCTCAGTGTTCCATAGCCGCAGGCAGAACAGTTGAATCTGGAAACAGCAGCACGACCAGGTGGACTGGGGACAGCAAGGAGTCATCAGGCCAGGTAGTCCTGAGGCATGGTCCTATGGCTCAGGTCCTCAGAAAGAAAGAAAGAAAGAAAGAAAGAAAGAAAGAAAGAAAGAAAGAAAGAAAGAAAGAAAGAGAATTAGAGAGAGCATACTTAAATTCAAACAGGACACCGGATAAGACAGGAGAAATACTCCAGATATAACAGACTGACCCTAGCCCCCCGACACATAAACTATTGCAGCATAAATACTGGAGGCTGAGACAGCCCTGGCTGCCTACATAATTTCTGAATATCTTTTTAGGGCTACATTAACCTGTTTGCGGCCTTACAAAAAAAGATTGCAGTTTTAAACTGCAGTAAAGTGTAGTAACTGCAGTCGACTGGTATTTCGGGCGCTGTAATTGCAGCATACTGCAGTTAAACTGCACTTTAACTGCAGTTATACTGCACTATGACTGCTATCTTTTTTCGTAAGGGCGATAATGGACAAAACTATGTTTTATTATTGTAAGGCGATAGGGGCAATTTAAGGTGTAAAGTGTTACCGAAGAATGTAAGAACACTGCTTTAAAACCATGTCTCACTCTTCTCTCCCTCATCCCACTCACAGGTTTGAGTTTGGAGCAGCCATCTTCATTGCTTGGGGAGGTTCTTTCCTGGATGTGCTGGGGGGAGCCATGCTGGCATCTTCCTGCCCCAGGAGTAAAAAGCCGGTGCCCAAATACCCCGCCATGAGTGGCGTGAGCGCCCGCTCCCCCCCCAGCAGCACCAAGGAGTATGTGTGAGTGCCCTCTACTGCCCGTAACCGGAATAACAGAAGCTTGAATATGAAAGAGTTTGTACATGGAGTCGAACCTGACTAGTCTGTTGTACTTATGGGGTGACATTTTTGTGGCGCAAAAGAGCACAGATATGTACAAGAAATACCGTAAACTTCATTATATTCTGGCACCGTGATTTCATCTGAAACTTTTCTTCAACAATGTGTATTAAGGATGCGGTTATTTAACTAGAGTTTAGTAAACTGAGCAATGCATAAAGAGTAACGCATGAGTTTCAAATTAAACCAGCTGCCAGATTATAATGAGATTTACTGTAAAAGAAATTTGCACAGATCTGTGCTCTTTTGGACAGCGTAAATGTTGCCCATGAAGTTTGCATTTGGGGGGCATATCGGGATAGTATGACAGGATGACAAAAAAAGAAAGAATTACTGGATGTGAATATAGTTTTACAGAGGAGACCGCCCGACCCCCACCCCAACAAGACTCTATCATGCAGTAGTTTGTTTTTGAGTGACGTCTCTCACCCCCTCCCAACATTCCACAATTGTTTATGAGTTTATGAGTGGACCTCACAAATACACTGTAATTGGTTATTGGAAGCGCCTTATATTAACAGACCATGTCTTAGGGTGTATGTTCTCGTATTACACACACACACACACACACACACACACACACACACACACACACACACACACACACACACACACACACACACACACACACACACACACACACACACACACACACACACACACACACACGTATTACAGCCAAGATGCAGCATCATGGCAAACACTGTCACCCCCCTGTAAGAAACACTGTGCATTTAATTTAGCATTTCCATTGTAATTGAAGGTAATAAATTAAACTCTGTGTGGTGCTAAGGGCATACTTTTGGCATACTCAGGGGATAGCTATGTATGTATAATAGCAAAAGGGACTAGCGCGCCACCAGTTCTTTTACAATGGAGTTTTCTGTCGACATGACTGTCACCAAGGGCGTTCAACGTTCAAGCCAAGTGTTGACGTCACACTAGTTGTGAGTGACTGCATACACTATGGTGAATCCCCAAGCAATTCCCCACTGCACTCCAAAAGGGAGAGGGCTTTTCATACAGGTCTGCAATATACTCTATCCCATTATAAAATATCTTTCACCACAGTCATTCTTAACAGGTGCCTTGACTATTGCTAAGGAGTGTTTGTTTGTTTTTATTACTGAAATACACAATATATATTATTATCATCAAACAGGTTTTTATTTATGTGTTTGACCATTTGTTAATTACTCTGTATGAAGTCTTGCTCTGTTCTGATGTCCACACTAGTATTCTACTTAGGGCGGAGCAATATGTTTGGAATGCATTCTATATAGTATGCTAGTGTTGAGCTCTGATTGTAGCCTCTGTTTGTGTTTTAAATGTAGCAGAATATGGTAGTACCATTCCCAAGTGCTAGTGTAGCCTTGTGTCTCCAGTACAGTCTTGTGTTTTTGCTTTTAGCTTTAGATAGCATAAATAATATTTTATGTTTGATATTTGTGATCACTGAGAAAGCTCAACCATCCTGCCTTTGACTGAGAAGATGCTCAGTGGAATTTTAACCGTGGGTGCTTTTGTATTAGGTGATGTTGTAAGCATAGAAATACAATTATTAGATAGTAATAGTAACCAGATTACTAAATAGTAATTATATTTCTATGGTTGTAAGATGTCCAATGTTTCTAGAAATGTGTATTTTAATAAATGGCCATGTAGCTTACTACATAATACATGTTCTTCTACAATTTGTATATCTAGCCCATTTGTCTTTTATTGAAAGTTCATCCAATGGTTCTTGTTTTCTCATAACAACAGTTCAAATGCAATGTTATAACTGTCATATCCCAATATGGAACATCTCTGATAATAAAATACACAACAGGAATATTATACAACGGGTGATGTGTGTTCTTTGTCATATTTGGTTCGACATGGGGGCTCGTATTTGGCTGTTTAGAAGTACGACACGGGCGAGTGTAATTCTGGAGGTTGCATTTCAATCATAATGATATAATAAACGTTCCATTAAAAAAAGAAAAGCTCTTCCCTCCTTTATTACCAATAATGAATTATTATGCAAAAATCATCACATTTTCATGCAAACATTCCCAATGCACATAACAATTCCATCCATTTAAGCCATGTGATCATGACAGCGTCACTATTAGCTATGCTGTGAAATGCAATGTTTCACTGAAAGTAGTGACCAGTGTACAAGAAAGTTACAGGCATTAGTTAGGTCAATATTGTCCTTATAGTCCACATTAAATATTATATGTGTCCCAAACGGCACCCTATTCCCTATATAATGCACTACTTTTGACTATGGCCCATAGGACCTATGTAGGGAATAGGGTGCCGTTTGGGACTCAACCTTTATGATAAAAACATTTAAACGAAGAAGAAAGTAGCCCTTCTGGACAGGAAGTATACCCCGACTTGTTGATGCTTAAATAGAATCCGTGCATAGAAATATGTAAAGTTTCATCGTCACATATTTAACAGTCATTCCCACAAAGTGCACCATTACGCAATAACATAAGAAAACCAACATAAACCATATATTATATCAACTCTTAAAAAAAATGTGCTGGAAAATAATAGCCATCCATAATTGATTTAAAACAAGGTAATAAACCAAAACAATATTTTTTTGTAAATATAAATGATCAGTAGTAACCTTTTCCAACTGTCCCTGCATTCCAAAACAGTGATCATTCAGCAGTAACCTGATACTCCACAAGGTGAGAGAACCACAGATTTAGATTAAATCACAACTGTCAGTAACTCAATGTTCCACCTGTACGTTACATGTTAACAGGCTTCCGTCCTGCCTTCTTCTACAAAACATCCACCTTGTAAAATCAGTAACCAAGAAGAAAACTGTATTCATAGCCTCTGTGTGCTGATCTAAGATCAGATTTGCCTTTTAGATGATATTAAATAAGATTCTATAGACAAGTGGGGACCTGATCCTAGATCAGCACTCCTACTCCATTTCATTTTACCTTATCATTTAAAGAGTGCAACTTTTTTCAAATGTAGCCCTTTAGAAGCTTTAAAGACAAGCCACACTGTACTTTCCCAAGTGCAGATAGTCCACTACAGAGGTAATAAGAGCAGAACAAGTTTCATTACAATTCATTCACAGTATAACAACAGACAAGTTAACCGCAATATACAAGCTTTTGATGCAAAGGTCTATAGAATCCTAAAATTTATGTCTAGAACTAATGTCTAGAATTCCGGCAATAGAACTCTCCCTCAATGTGCCACGATGAGCTTTTCAGCTATGATATCCTAGGCCAAGCTTCAGGGGAGGTCACTTGTAAAGTTGATTGATCAAGGTCAAATTGATTCAGTTGAGTTTGGCTTCGAAGATCTTCATTGGCACATGTGGTGTGGTTCAGGAGATGGGTGAGAGGTTGAGGGACACGGAACATTATTATTGGCCATTATTATTCATGATGTCATCCACGTCCTCATCCCCTAGGTCCACTGGAAAAGGGAAAGGTAACAATTAGTTGAATATCTACTCATACAAGTGACAATAAGGTTGAGAATAATCATATTTTATTCCTATTTTTGATAAGATTATATAGTGGTGGGGAGGCTGGAAAGATGACAGAGACATTTAAAACCAGAATCTATCTTGGTCTATACTCATAACACCTGACATAACCACAAAATCACAATACAGTAGGCATATATCTCTCAAAATATGTGGGTGTACAGGGAGAGGAATATTTCCACTTTACTCACCTTTCTTGGAACGACCAATTTGTCCGAGCTTGGGCGCCCGCTGCCCTAGTCTCTGGGGGTTGGGCCTCTCATGTCCATTCTGTGCTACCTGCCTATGTCCCGGGTTGAACTGGCCGGCCGGACCAGGCTGTCGCGGGCCGTTCGATGGAATCAGATCTGGCATTCCTGACGATCCGTACATCTCTCCCATACAGAAGGTCGCGCGCAGTATTTCTCCGTTGAGTCCACTTGGTGGCCCCCTATTCTCTCTTCTCACGTCGAGGTTGGGTTTACTTCCGCAATGGCTTTCAACAGTGTTCTGGGATTTTTGATATGCAAAATCAGCAGAAATTGTGCTCGGACACACCTACGGATGGGGAAATAGTTGCCATGAAATTAGTTGCGTTCCTGAGTATTAACCAAATAAAGTGCGCATAACGGGAGAAGCTCGTTTGCCGATGAAACAACAGTATTGACGAATTAAGTCTCTTAGCTACATAATTATTCACAGCATTGAGCCTATGAATTATATAGTGGCCTACCTGTACACATAAACATAGTGTTGCAATAGCCTATACAATATGGATTCATTTCTGGACTTAAGTGTAAAGTGTGGTGTGTGTCATGTCAATGTCCATATTTGCCAAGCCGGCCTGGGCTATAAGAAAGCGTACCATGTACCCTTTTCCTTATAACTAATAAATAACATACGTTTTGTGTATAATTGTCTAGCTGTAAACAACACTCTTACCTTAAAGTTCCGTCGTTTGTATGAACAAGATGAATCCCGGTAAACGGTCTATTCGAGGTTATTCTACCCCCGGCAGTTGTTGTTTATCTGCTCCTTTCGTGTCGTGCTTGTTTTAGGAAGTCTCCGCTTAAAGGAACAGCACCTCGTAACTCTCGTAACTCTCACTGGGGGATTTCCTAGTTGTTCTGACTCACACACATTGCTCTTTTCTACGTCACTGCGAGGGACTGTATTGAAACGTGGGTGTAATAGAACCTACCCGCGCCATCCACGCAATATATGCATAACCGATAACGCACCAACCACACAAAATAGGTGACTCATCTGCAGTAGCTGGTTTCGTCCAGATGCATTGAGGTCAAATGGCAGATAAAAAAGTTTGGACACGCCTACACATTCAAGGTTTTTCTTTATTTTTACTATTTTCTAGAATAATAGTGAATACATCAAAGCTATGCCATAACACATGGAAGTATGTAAGTAGCCAAAAAAAAAGTGTTAAACAAATCAAAATATATTTTAGATTTTAGATTCTTCAAAGTAGCCACCTTTGCACACTTTTGGCATGCACTCAAGCAGGTTCATGAGGAATGCTTTTCCAACAGTCTTGAAGGAGACATATGCTGAGCACTTGTTGGCTACTTTTCCTTCACTCTGCAGTCCAACTCATCCCAAACCATCTCAATTGGGTTGAGGTCAGGTGATTGTGGAGGCCAGGTAATCTGATGCAGCACTTCATCACTTTCCTTCTTGGTAAAATAGCCCTTACACAGTCTGGAGGTTGGTTTTAGGTCATTTTCCTGTTGAAAAACAAATTATATTCCCACTAAGCACAAACCAGATGGGATGGCGTATCACTGCAGAATGCTGTGGCAGCCATGTTAGTTAAGTGTGCCTTGAAGTCTAAATAAATTACAGACAGCTTCACCAGCAAAGCACCCCCACACCATCACATCTCCTCCTCCATGCTTCATGGTGGGAACCACACGTGCAGAGATCATCTGTTCACCTACTCTGCATCTCACAAAGGCATGGCGGTTGGAACCGAAAATCTAAAATATGGACACCGGTCTAATGTCCATTTCTCGTGTTTCTTGGTCCAAGCAAGTCTGTTCTTATTATTGGTGTCCTTTAGTCGTGGTTTCTTTGCAGCAATTCAACCATGAAGGCCTGATTCACACAGTCTCCTCTGAACAGTTGATATTAAGGTGTATCTGTTACTTGAACTCTGTGAAGCATTTATTTGGGCTGCAATCTGAGGTGCAGCTAACTCTGCAGCAGAGGTAACTCTGCAGCAGAGGTAAATCTGGGTCTTCCTTTCCTGTGGCGGTCCTCATGAGAGCCAGTTTCATCATAGCTCTTGATAGTTTTTGCGACTGCACTTGAATAAACTTTCAAAGTTCTTTAAATGTTACATATTAACTGACCTTCATGTCTTAATGTAATGATGGACTGTTGTTTCCCTTGGCTTGTTTGAGCTGTTCCTGACATAATATGGACTTAGTCATTTACCAAATAGGGCTATCTTCTGTATACTACCCCTTCCTTGTCACAACACAACTGATTGGCTCAAAAGGAAGGAAATTCAACAAATTAACTTTTAACAAGGCACACCTGTTCATTGAAATGCATTCCAGGTAACAACCTTATAAAGCTGAATGAGAGAACGCCAAGAGTGTACAAAGCTGTCATCAATGCAAAGGGTGGCTACTTTGAATAATCTCAAATAAAATAAAATATTTTGATTTCGTTAACACTTTTTTGGTTACTACATGATTCCAAGAGTGTTGTGAATACTGAAGTTAACCTTTCTGATTATAACCTTTTTTGGAAAGACAGATCTTCCAAAGGTGGGGGAGTGGCAATCTTTACCAAGGATCACCTTCAGTGCTCGGTTGTCTCCACCAAGTCTGTCCTCAAACAATTTGACTTGCTGGTTTTAAGCATTAAACTTTCAAATAGCTCTTTGTTGACTGTTGCTTTGTGCTATCGTCCTCCATCTGCACCGGCCTATACCCTACCTGCCCTGAGCTCTCTCCTGGCCCCTTAAACTAAGTCTGAATTTGTCCTGCTAGGTGACCTAAACTGTGACTCCTAAAGCAATGGTACTCCCTAAATCTTTCTCAGATTATTACCAATCCCACAAGGTATGACTCCAAACACCCAGAAAAGGCTACTCTCCTTGATGTTATCCTCACAAATAATCCCGATATGTATCAGTCTGGTGTTTTCTGTAATGGCCTTAGTGATCACTGTTTTACAGCCTGTGTTCGTAATGGCTGCTCAGTGAAATGACCTGTCCTGATTTGTCATAGACGCTTGCTAAAAAAGCTTTAATGGGCAAGCCTTCCTTCATGAACTGGCCTCTGTAACATGGTATAGAATCAGCTTGATCCCCTCTGTCAAAGTTGCTGGGACCTTCTTTTTTAATATTTCCTGTGGTATTGTTTACAAATAAGGCCCCATAAAGAAAATTAGAATTAAAAACAGGTTCAGCCCCTGGTTTGACCGTGATCTTGAAGAGTTACTCCACCTGAAGAATTGCATTTGGCGAAAGGCTGGGCACCAGCATACTCAGGCTGACTGGCTCTTGTTCAGGCAAATAAGAAATAAGTGCACTCAGGCTATCCAGAAGGCCAAAGTTAGTTACTTTAAGGAGCAGTTCTCTCTCTGTGGCTCTAACCCCAAGAAGTTCTGGAAAACGGTTAAGACCTGGAGAATAAACCCTCCTCCTCACAGCTGCCCATGCCCCTTAATGTTGAGGATGTGGTTGGAGCACATGGCTGAGCTCTTTAATCACCACTTCATTAAGTCAGGTTTAGACCCTTGGTTCTTTAAGGTTTCTGCCCCTATCATTGCCAAGCCCATCTCTGACCTTTTTAACCTGTCTCTCCTCTCTGGGGAGGTTCCCATTGCTTGGAAGGCAGCCACGGTTAATCATTTACTTAAAGGGGGAGATCAAGCTGATCTTAACTGCCTATTTCTATTTTGCCCTGTTTATCAAAAGTGTTGAGAAAACTTGTCAATAATCAATTTACTGGCTTTCTTGATGTCTGTAGTATTCTCTCTGGTATGCAATCTGGTTTCCACTCAGGTTATGGATGTGTCACTGCAACCTTAAAGGTCCTCAATGATGTCACCATTTCCCTTGATTCTAAGCAATGTTGTGCTGCTATTTTTATTGACTTAGCCAAAGCTTTTGATACAGTAGACATTTCCATTCTAGTGGGCCAGCTAAGGAGTATTGGTGTCTCTGAGGGGCCTTTGGCCTGGTTTGCTAACTACCTCTCTTAAAGAGTGCAGTGTATAAAGTCAGACCATCTGCTGTCTCAGCCACTGCAAGTCACCAAGGGAGTATCCCAAGGCTTGATCCTAGGCCCCACACTCTTCTCAATTTACATAAACAACATAGCTCAGGCAGTAGGAAGCTCTTCTCAGCTGGCCCTTCCCAAGATGTTGTGTTAAACGCTCTACAACAAAGCTTTCTTAGTGTCCAACAAGCTTTTTCTACCCTTAATTAACCTTGTTCTGAACACCTCCAAAATAAAGGTAATGTGGTTTGGTAAGAAGAATGCCCCTCTCCCCACAGGTGTGATTACTACCTCTGAGGGTTCAGAGCTTGAGGTAGTCACCTCATACAAGTACGTGGGAGTATGGCTCGACGGTACACTGTCCATCTCTCAGCACATATCAAATCTGCAGGCTAAAGTTAAATCTAGACTTGGTTTCCTCTATCGTAATCGCTCCTTTTTCACCCCAGCTATCAATCTAAACCTGGTTCAGATGACCATCCTACCCCTGCTAGATTACGGAGACGTAATTTATAGATCGGCGGGTAAGGGTGCCACCAATGCTCCATATAGGACACATCACTCCACTCTATACTCCTCTGTAAACTGGTCAACTCTGTATACCTGTCGCAAGACCCACTGGTTGATGCTTATTTATAAAACCCTCTTAGGCCTCACTCCCTCCTATCTGAGATATCTACTGCAGGCCTCATCCTCCACATAAAACACCTGTATTGCCAGTCACATTCTATTAAAAGTCCCCGAAGCACACACATCCCTGGGTTCCTCGTCTTTTCAGTTCGCTGCAGTTAGTGACTGGAACGAGCTGCAACAAACACTTAAACTGGACAGTTTTATCTCAAACTCTTCATTCAAAGACTCAAATCATGGACACTCTTACTGACAGTTGTGGCTGCTTTGCGTGATGTATTGTTTTCTCTCCCTTCTTGCCCTTTGTGTTGTTGTCTGTGCCCAATAATGTTTGTACCATGTTTTGTTCTGCTACCATGTTGTGCTGCTACCATGCTGTGTTGTCATTTTTTTATTTTATACTTTGAATCCCAGCCCCCATCCCTGCAGGAGGCCTTTTGCCAATTAACCAACTGTTCCCCAGTAGGCCGTCATTGTAAATAAGAAGTTGTTCTTAACTGACATGCCTAGTTAAATAAATATGTGTTATTTCATAGTTTTGATATCTTAGCTATTATTCTACAGTGTAGAAAATAGTCAAAATAAAGAAAAACCCTGGAATGAGTTAGTGTGACTCGTACTGTATATAATATTTTTCCCCCAATTTTTTTCAGATTTTTTCCAACACTACAGATGCACATTTACATGAACAAAACTTACAGAGACACACACAAACAATGATTACATCTAATCTACCCCCGCACACTCACACCCCTATCCCTAGTGACTGCGCTGTTGTTTGCCACTTAGTCTTAAATTGTACAAATTCGTGTTTCTTCGTCTCATGCTATTTCAAAATTTCAATATTACAATGGCTTGCAAAAGTATTCACCCCCTTGGCATTTTTCCTATTTTGTTGCCTTACAACCTGTATTTAAAATAGATTTTGGGGGGGTTGTAACATTTGATTTACACAACATGCCTATCATTGTGAAGATGCAAAATAGTTTTTACTGTGAAACAAACAATGAATAAGACAAAAAAAATGAAATCTTGAGCATGTGTAACTATTCACCCCCCAAAGGCAATACTTTGTATAGCCACATTTTGCAGCAATTACAGCTGCAAGTTTCATGGGGTATGTCTCTATAAGCTTGGCACATCTAGCCACTGGGATTTTTGCCCATTCTTCAAGGCAAAACTGCTCCAGCTCCTCCAGCTCCGCTGGTGTACAGCAATCTTTAAGTCATATCACAGTTTCTCATCAACTGGATTGAGGTCTAAGCTTTGACTAGGCCATTCCAAGACGTTTAAATGTTTCCCCTTAAACCACTTGAGTGTTGCTTTAGCAGTATGCTTAGTGTCCTGCTCGAAGGTGAACCTCCATCCTAGTCTCAAATCTCTGGAAGACTGAAACAGGTTTCCCTCAAGAATTTCCCTGTATTTAGCGCCATCTATCATTCCTTAAATTCTGACCAGTTTCCCAGTCCCTGCCGATGAAAAACATCCCCACAGCATGATGCTGCAACCACCATGCTTCACTGTGGGGATGGTGCTCTCGGGATGATGAGAGGTGTTGGGTTTGCGCCAGATATATCGTTTTCCTTGAAGGCCAAAAACTAAATTGTAGTCTCATCTGACCAGAGTACCTTCTTCCATATGTTTGGGGAGTATCCCACATGCCTTTTGGTGAACACCAATTTTTTTCTTTAAGCAATGGATTTTTCTGCCCACTCTTCCGTAAAACCCAGCTCTGTGGAGTGTATGGCTTAAGGACAGATACTCCAATCTCCACTGTGGAGCTTTGCAGCTCCTTCAGGGTTATCTTTGGTCTCTTTGTTGCCTCTCTGATTAATGCCCTCCTTGCCTGGTCCGTGAGTTTTGGTGGGCAGCTATCTTTTGGCAGGTTTGATGTGGTGCCATATTCTTTCCATTTTTTAATAATTGATTTAATGGAGCTCTGTGGGATGTTCAAAGTTTCAGATATTTTTTTATAACCCAACCCTGATCTGTACTTCTCCACAACCTTCTCCCTGACCTGTTTGGCTCCTTGGTCTTCATGGTGCCGCTTGCTGGGGTCTTTCAGAACAGGTATAGATATACTGAGATCATATGACAGATCATGTGGCACTTAGATTGCACACAAGTGGACTTTATTGAACTAATTATGTGACTTCTGAAGGTAATTGGTGGCACTAGATCTTATTTAGGGGCTTCATAGCAAAGGGGGTGAATACATATGCACGCACCACTTTTCAGTTTATTTTAATTTTATTTTTTTGAAACAATTTCAATAACTATTTTGTGTATGTCCATTACATGAAATCCAAATAAAAATCGATTTAAATTACAGGTTGTAATGCAATAAAATTTAAAAAACGCCAAGGGGGATGAATACTTTTGAAAGGCACTGTAAATCATAGATTTTTTTCATTGTGTTAATGATGACAGATTGATTTCCAAGTTTTTAGTATACATTTTTTCAAGATGAGTGATGAAAAGAGAATCGCCAGCCCATTGGGTATCTCCCCCATATGCCATACTTGAAATATGTAGACAGATGGATTAAAAGTAAGTTTACATTGTAATTCTTCTGACAACCAACTTTCTAGCTCCGCCCACAACTTCCGGACTTTATAGCTTTACCAAGAAAGCATGGATTGTCGAGTCATTATTAGTTTAAACTAAAGACATGACTCTGGCATTGTGCTGTAGAATTTGTGCATTTTGTCTCTTGTATAATAAATTCTATACATTAGTTTATACTGTACATTTATGTTAACTGTAATTTTGTTAGTTATGCTCCAACTTTCCCTTCATCTTGTGCCAACCTCTGTTCTTTTTGTGTATTTTTTTGCAGAATTCAATGGTAGCCCTTGTGTAAAGGGTTTGTGAAGGGTCTGTAGGCCTATGTAGTAAATGTTAATATTTTATTTAAAAAATATTTTATAAATCTTGAATAATGTGATATGATTGCAGAGAGCACACACAATGACTGATAAATTCCAGGTAAACAGATATAATCAGAGAAAGAAATGTACATTTTACATGTGGAGGCCTTTCTTTGAATAGTTACAGATTGAAAAGCCATTGGTAAAAATGCAACAACTAATGGTTGGGCAATGATCACCCACCTTGCATATTGTAGCCCTAGTTACAGATCGAATCTTTACCAAATTAATATGAACACAGCCCCAATCAGTCTTAACCACCACCACCACAACAGCTCTTGCAGCATTGAGGCTAGCCATAGATGGGTCTTCATGGGTTTTTCTGTTTCACCTCCTGTTGTCCTGCCTTTTCTAGCCCCTTCATCATCACATATCAGCTGCGAAGGCAGGCCTGTGGTAGACAAAATCAAAAAGCCCCCACGGCCTGTGCAGACCTATCTCTTTCTCTGCCTGGCAAGAACACAAATAAGACCCATGGAGAGTTGACAGAGAGGCAAGGGGAGGAAATGTACTATTTCACTGAAACACTACTGAGACATTACCAAGAGTAAAGACCCACTTTGTCCTGTGTTCACGGCTGCCATCATCATGTCCAAGATCATCTGGGTGTCTCTCCTGCTGGTCGTCGTGGTCTCCGTTTGGTGCGACAGCACAGGTACAATACAGTATGCAGTATATTATATGTGAGTTTACAATACACTTTCTGCATTACATAGGTAAGTCTTGCATGCCTGCATGTTGTCAGTTCTGTAGATTTATGACACCTGAACATCGCTAGGTCAATGACTAACCGATATTAAACAGTGAATGTACTTCACACCTTTTGAATGGACTGTTGTGTTCTCAGGGGCTGATCAGTAACGCGTTGTTGCAGCATTTCAACATTTATGACAAAATGGGAACAATGATTAAGTTTGATGATTAACTCTTCTCTGTTTTGTCTAATCATCTCTTTTGCCAAATGGTCTGTGAGGGACATGCTCTGTACATGCCGGTGCAAAGGTGAGCATGCCTATTTAGTAAGTACTGTAAATTATAAATGCCAATGAAGACATATTCATTGTATTTGTTGACTATAAAGCAGTTGCTGTAAATTACCACCACTGCCCAGTTAAACTTAAACCTAAACTTGAACTTGAACTCAAACTCCAACTTATTTCTGTACAAAGTATCCTACAGGCCTGGGAAAGGTCATCGTCATCGTCAACATCCAAACATAGCATAACTATGATGAATCTGTCATGTGTTTAAAGACATACGCATGTGTAATTGAATGGCTCAGTGGATCTCATTCTCTCTCTCTCTTCAGTTCTTCCCACTGGGAGAGAAACCTGCTGTAAACCACTGTTTCCCAAAACTGACACGGAGAGGCACAAGCTGATGAAATGCCTTTGCTGCAAAATAACCTGCACTGTATCTCTATCATCTAACCCTGACTTAAGAGTCATGACGAAATCTCAATGACAGATCACACACACACACTGCTGGGCCTTGGCATCAGTTATATCATCAACCAATAACATGTGAAATCACAGTTTTAAAGTGATGGCGCAGTACTGTAATGGATGTTCAGTTGTTTTATTCATCATGGAGAGCTCAACCTCAATCTGGTTTTAGTTTTAAAAGTCCTTTGGCATAAAATATCACCAATTGAAAGGAAAAACTATACAAACTACAGTCAGGTCAGCAAATCCTTGTAAGCTTCCGTGGGAACGTGAGTCCACTGCTGTTTACTCCATGTGGTTTCTGTCTGTTTACACTGTAAACCCCTGGTAAGGACAAGTAACAGAGAGGTAAAACATGATAGCACGGACTGTAATCTGAGAGTACTGAGACACGGGTGAACACTGATCAGGAGACTCCTGAATGGGAACCCAGTCTTCACATCAGGAACTAGCCATCAACACCCCTGTCTGTGAGTCTGACTTAGCAACAAGCTTCCAAGCCAGTAAGCAACACATACAGTCATATTGTATGGTATTGCAACACGACAGTTTCCAATGAATTGAACTCCTTTTAAAGACATCAGTAACTGTATGACTCATTCTCCACTGGTCAGCGATGGACCCTGAGACACTGACATATAGTGGGTCAACTTAAGTGAAAGATTCACCAATGGAATTTGTCCTGTGTCATTTCTTTAACTGATGGGAAACTACTGGTCGTAAACCAAAACAAGAACGTGTGTGTCTGTGTGTATGTGCGTGCGTGCGTATATACGTATGTGAATGTCTGTCTCCTGGTTGCTGTGCCCTGTGGTGTCTGCCTGTGTAAGACAACCAGTGTGGTGGGGGGTTGCCCCCGTCTTCCCCTGCTGGTCTGTATCAGATATGTTTTACTTATTTATTTTATTCAACTAGGCAAGTCAGTTAAGAACAAATTCTTATTTACAATGACGGCCTACCAAAAGGCAAAAGGCCTCCTGCGGGGACGGGGGCTGGGATTAAAAATAGAAATTAACACACATCACGACAAGAGAGACAACACAACATAAAGAGAGATCTAAGACAACAACATAGCATGGCAGCAACACATGACAAACACAGTATGGTAGCAACACAACATGACAACAACATGGTAGCAACACAACATGGTAGCAGCACAAAACATGGTACAAACATTATTGGGCAACAGCACAAAGGGCAAGAAGGTAGAGACAACAATACATCACGCAAAGCAGCCACAACTGTCAGTAAGACTGTCCATGATTGAGTCTTTGAATGAAGTGATTGAGATAAAACTGTCCAGTTTGAGTGTTTGTTGCAGCTCGTTCCAGTTGCTAGCTGCAGCGAACTGAAAAGACAAGCAACCCAGGGATGTCTGTGCTTTGGGGGATGTGTGTGCCCCCTGCCTCACTGGCCATGAGAGTGTCTGTCAGGAAACAATATGGCATAGAGGTAAGGGTAAACTAAAGGGTCTTCTTAATTGATTAATTGCCATACATTAAAGGGCAATTCCACCACTTTTCAACCTCATGTTCATTATCTCCAGCACCATACCAGTGTCTACATACTGTATGTGAAAACAGCAAGTTTCTATGATCTGTGGTTAAAAAGATGACAAGAAAGGTCCTAAAAAATGCTTCTCTTTGACGTGGCAGGGTAGGATTAAAATGAAGAGAAACAGTGATTTTCAAAACCTGCAACGAGTTTCTAGCCAGAGAAAGGGTATTTTCTTGGTCCCCGCATCAATGTAACTGTAGAACTTTTAAACTTCATATTTTTTTGGGGGGGGGAGGGTGGAATTAGCCCTTTCATTTAGCAATTGCTTTTTTGATATATTACTATTAGGATGGTATATTATTATATTATTATTCTAATATGAATATATATCCTGCCAGGTCACCATGATAATGTAATGACAGTGTAATAAGCATGCATCTGGACACTGTGCACAGATGCAAGTAGCTAGTAGGTATTGTTTGTCAACACAACAGCCTGACATGGCACCTCTTTCTCTCCAGGGCCTCTGAAACTGAAGGTCATCAGCTCACACAGTTTCAGTCACTGACAGTGCGGTTGGCGGTAGGCAAATTGGGCCAGGGCCAAGGGGCATATATGAACCAAAAGAACAGAACTGAAATTCCCTGTTAGAGAGGAAGACGAGAGAATCGAGATAAGAGAGGAAGTGATGGGCAATGGGCTGATACCAGTTGTTGGAGTCAGGCCATAGAAATCGAATGGTTTTGGCCCACTGAGATAGAGTGGGCTGTTGCTGCTACTGCAGTATGTGAGCTATAGATACCATACCTTCTGCTAAGCAGTATGTGCAGTTAGTATCTGATGGACGAGCATCTGATTTTATTGTCATGTATTAAAAATATCCTTAAATTCACTACTTTAATAAAGGGGATCAATTAAAAAAATTACAACATACATTTTGGTGCAAACCATTTTGTATGTTCTTCTTCTGGTTAGACACACAGATAAATGCTCACATCTGTGTTACCCTCACATCCTGCTTCTCTCTTTCCATACACACTGGTACGATGCATTCACCTTTCACCAGCATCTGCAACAGAGCAAATCCAAACCACAGATTAAAGGTAGTTCCAAGTAGTTGAAAAACAGGGCGCCAATGTTCCAGGACCTGTAAGACATTAAAGCCCCCATGCAGACTATTTGATTGTATTTTAAATCATCACTGTATGCCTAATAAATCACTGTGTTTATTTCATGAAAATAACAATGGCTTCCTCTTTCACAAAAAGGACATTACCGTAATTTTTAAAATTTCAGAGTGCTTTATCAACCTTATAGTGTGGAAATATCAGATACAAGGTCTAGTTTTTCACGGCACTGCCGTACACCATCTTTGTCTCTAGAGAGAGCTCTTCCACACAAAAACAGAGGCTATTGGTCAATGCACTTGTCAGACTCACTATCAATCTCTGATGATTAAGAAAATAAAATGAAGCAACATGGACAGGTGTCGAAGACTAATAGCTGATCCACCACCTGTTTGAACACTCCTTTGCATGTGAATTGTTTATGTGGTATCAAGTACTGCAACACAGAGATATTCAGTGAACACCTTGTTTATTGTTAGTTTATAACCACCTACACAGTTTGAGCTCTCTGCTACCCACTCGCTCACTCGCTCACTCGCTCACTCGCTCACTCACTCGCTCGCTCGCTCGCTCACTCACTCACTCACTCACTCACTCACTCACTCACTCACTCACTCACTCACTCACTCACTCACTCACTTACTCACACTCTCTCTCTCGTCTCTCTCCATCTCCTTCTGTCTCTCCCTCCCTCCCTCCCTCCCTCCCTCCCTCACTCCTCCCCCCCTCTCTCTCTCACACACTCGCTCTCTATTGATCCCTCTCTCTCCTCCTCCTCCTCCACCTTTACCTCTACCCACCTCTCCACTGCTCTCACCTCCCTGCAGGGGGTGCACTTGATGTAGATGGAGATAGCAATGGAAAAATGACATTGGTTCAGTGTTATGAATTTGATGAATAATGACTAAATGATGTATACATTTAACGTAGAACTATAACTAACAGAATTCTACCCTGTCACTATATGATTGTATGAAATTCATTAGAATCATACATCTAAATCTGTTGTGTGTAGTTCTAGTCAGAATTAGAACTAGGACTTTTTTGTTCCTTTTTAGTATGTAAGCAGGGTGCAAGTGTGAAACAAATGATAAGAGGAGCTATCAACAGACAAGCTGTACTACTGTGTTCTTTACAGGACATTCTGTCCCCACCCAGGGAGGGGAGAGACCTTGGGCTTGTAGTAGATTGTATAACAGGTGGCAGACAATGTATGAGTAGGAGAAGACTTGTGAACTATATTGTCATTGTTACTGAGAGGAGGAGGGACATTTATGACAAAATGTGAGGTATATAGACCAATGTACAGGAAATGACGAGAGCTCTCATAAATAAACATTCATGACTATTGTAGACTGGCCTCTGTCTGTTTTCATTTCTATCAGTATCCTACAAATCCTGATATAGCAGACTGAGTAGTTTAATTGAATTGGTTAATGAACATGAGAACTTAATTCTCGTAACATTCAGTCTCTTCCTGAGGCAACATCATATTATAGCACCATGAGACAAACCTATGACATCATTGACACCGACTACTGACTACACCCTCAGGGCTTTTCACCACATGCAGGCTCTGTCCTTCCTCTCCCTGATCCCTTCCTCATCTCTCCAGCGTCTGATGCGTCATGCAAGCCAACCTATTGCATGAAGAATGAACAAAGCAGCTTGTTCAAAATATTCATATACTTTTGTAAATGAAATTTGTTGTGGTCTCCTCTGATAATTCATTTAAAAAAGGCAGATAGTAGAGAAGCAAATGGTGATGTTGTTAGGAGAGCGGCGAACACGGTGCAATTACACAAGGAAATCTTTGAAAGGGCAAGAGTTTAGAGAATGGCGATAGAAGAAATGAGAGAGGGGAGGAACGATGAGTGATATTCAGTGAAGGTGGGTGTGACTCAGCTTTAAAATATTTTAGTGTCAATCATCTTGGCGATGGCAACTAGTCTGTCCAGTCTTGATAAATACACAGAGTGGAATTTCCACTGCTGCTTCTCTACACAACATGCCCAAATTGCAGTTAGTACCAAAGCTAGCACTACAACAAGAACTCTCTCAATTATTATTGTCTTTGCCTCTTTTACTATCACTTTGGGTGGAATGAGGTGGAATGCAGTCAGTCGGTATTCTATTCTCTTTGTGGTTTATGAGGTTTCGATGGCCTCCATCAACCACCAAATAGATGACATCCAAACTTCCAGGAAATGACTCGGGGCCTTAACATTCCAAAACCATGCCAAACAAGTTCAGAGGAACCTGAAAATCATCAGAGGGGATTAACTAGAGTTGTAAAGGCCGTCTTTTGTTGCTGTGTTTCACACGTCTTTGATATTTTGATTGTCACTGATACGTCTGCATATAATACATTGTTTTAGGTGATTCTAGAGAAATAGCAGCACTTCAAGCTTTTTTGCAGAATCTTGGTTGCTAACATACAGGGTCCTATCTTCAATGCTACCAGATACAGGTAACTGCCAAACGTTAATTAAGAAATTAACCTCAAAAGCTTAGGGTCATGTATAAAAATGCCCAGTTGCCCATTATTTTGGCTACCATGGCTAGAAGAGATCTCAGTGACTTTGAAAGAGGGCTTTCAAAGGAGCATAGGGGGTTTAATGGGTGTGTGTATGTGTGTGTGTGTATCAGTCACCAGATCTCAACCCAATTGAACACTAACGAGAGATTCTGGTGCGGTGCCCTAGACGCCTAAGATGCAAAAAAAACTGTCCGAATAGCTGATTTCTGAAGATGTTATGATCAATAGTTGTGAATAATTTAACGTCTTTATATATCTGGCACACCTGGCTGATTTGGTTGTGTATTCTACATCACTATGAACATTTTTAGATATTATTGAGCATATTCTACAATTATATTTCATACAGGTATGGTCATGCGAAACTCGATTGAGTTGTTTGGCGGCCATATTGAAAAAAAGGCTTCTGTGGGGTTAATGTGTGAATCCTGTGATAGCCCTGAAATATACACATCTTTTTAAAACCATGTTCTAGCTGTGTATGTAACATTTGGTGCCTCTATCACCAAAGTTACAATCCAAAAACATAGCTGCATAATTACACAGAATTGTATGGCTATAAGGTTATAAGCTATATATTATATCACTAAGAAACATTTCAGAAACACTTGTCAAACAAAGTTGAAAATGTATTAGTATTTCCTTTTAAAAAGCAATTTATACATGTCATTCTGAAATGTTCCATAGAGGTCAAAGTTCAAACTTCTGTTGACCTGAACTTTCCCTGAAAATGTGTCTTATGTATAGCTGTGAATCTAATCTTTAAAGATAACTTGTTGTATACTGACATTGTTTTGCCATGGGTAAAATCCCTATGAGAAAATGACCGAGATGGAGGGATAAAACTAGGGATAAAACTAGGGATAAAACTAGGGATTAAAATGCTTTGTTGTCCACCACCAAGTAGAAACGTGTTGAGGAATGAACTGAGCCAATAGTCACAACATAGGAGGTCCTGTGGTGACACCAGATGTTGTGGAATTCTCTTGAAATGAATAAAATACAATACAGTATATCACAGAATTGAATGAAAAAGAATGTAGCATACACCAATACTTTAAATACTGTAAATAGTAACTTACTGAAAACGACTTTACAAACAGTGTACGTTCTTCCCCAAGGAGATGGGGAAGCATCAGGAGGCCAGCTAGAGTATGATGTTGTGTTACCATTCAACTTGGGTCTTGTGCCTTCATGTCTTCCTCGAAGGTAATGTTCATTCTCTCCACATTGCCTTGAAGGACTGCTCCCTTTTATTTGTTCCTTTGCTGTGGGTTGCACTCCATTTTCAATTTTGTCTCTGCCCATATGCAATAACTTTACCGCCTGAGTGGCAGCATATCTCTGAAAGTCTCTGAGTACCTGTGTTGAGTTAGTAAGTAGTTCAAAGTCTAAGCTAAATCCATATTTGTTGAACAAAAAGGGATATTCCATGAATATTTCATCTTTATTGTCACGTCTTTAGTAACTTTCTCCTTTGTGTGAATGTTTCCTCAAGAACACTTTTTATCTTATTTCTTCATTCAGTAGTGATACTGCATCTGATGTGGCCTGGCATGTCGGTGGCTCCAAGTTCACACCGGTTGAAGAGTCAGTCCTACATTTTGTTTTGATGTCTGAGACGCTCCCTCACCCTCTGCTGCTCTTTTCCTAAAACGCCAGACTATGCCTCGCCGTCTGTTCTTTACTTTGTCCATAACACACGTAAGCCACACTGTAGTGGGTGAACCCCATTTGGCCTTCAGGGTGTTACCATTTCCAGATTATGGCATTTGCCATAAACATTTTCTGGTACCTTTCATGATATTTTATTATTTTATCTTTGTTTAACCAGGTAGGCAAGTTGAGAACAAGTTTTCATTTACAACTGCGACCTGGCCAAGATAAAGCAAAGCAGTTTGACACATACAACAACACAGAGTTACACATGGAGTAAAACAAACATACAGTCAATAAAACAGTACAAAAACAAGTCTATATACAATGTGAGCAAATGAGATGAGATAAGGGAGGTAAAGGCAATAAAAAGGCCACGTTGGCGAAGTAAATACAATATAGCAAGTAAATACACTGGATATGTTTATTTTTGAACCATTCCATTGTAGATTTTGCTTTATGTTTTGGATCATTGTCTTGTTGGAAGACAAATCTCCGTCCCAGTCTCAGGTCTTTTTGTCCTGTATTTGGCTCCATCCATCTTCCCATCAATTTTAAAGCAGATTTGCAGTAGGTGAATGTGCAAAGTAGAAATACTGGGGTGCAAGGGAGCAAAATAAATAAATAAAATAAATATGTTGTGTGCTTCGTCAACAAATGCAGACTGCAACATACCCCTCGGGTGATGAAATTGAGGCTTTGTGAGATCCACTTTGTTCCAAAAGGCATTTTGAAGCTTCATTAACAAAGTGTCCTCACATGTAGTGAAATTGTCTGGCCAGCCTTTTTCAGGGGCGTCAGCCCCAGATGTGCCTTCCAGGGGAGACGCTTCAACATTCAAGATGAACTCTGTATAAAAAAATAAACATTTTTGGATACCTCCCCCAAGTTCATGATCGTATGTATTTCAAGTTGTTTTATTCACTCACATGGCAATTGATCTCTGAATTACAAATACCTACAAAAACCTAAATAATTATCCCTACTTTTATTTTAACTGATAAAAATAAGACTTTGCTGTATATACAGTCTATTCAAAAAGTATTCAGATCCCTTGAATATTTCCACATTTTGTTAAGTTACAGCCTTATTCTAAAATGGATGGATTTTTTTTTGCAACAATTTACACACAATAGCCCATAATGACCAAACAAAATCCGTTTTTTAAAATGTAAATAAGTATTCAGACCCTTTACTCAGCACTTTGTTGAAGCACTTTTGGCAGCGATAACAGCCTCGAGTCTTCTTGGGTATTACGCAACAAGCTTGACACCCTTGTATTTGGGGAGTTTCTACCATTCTTCTCTGTAGATCCTCTCAAGCACTGTCAGGTTGGCTGGGGAGCGTTGCTGCACAGTTATTTTCAGGTCTCTCCGGAGATGTTTGATGGGGTTCAAGTACGGGCTCTGGCTGGGCCACTCAAGGCTTTTTAAGAGGCTAGTCCCAAAGCCACTCCTGCATTGTCTTGGCTGTGTGCTTAGGGTCATTGTCCTGTTGGAAGGTAAATCTTCACCCCAGTCTGAGGTCCTGAGTGCTCTGGAGCAGGTTTTCATTAAGGATCTCTCTGTACTTTGCTCCGTTCATCTTTCCCTCGATTCTGACTATTCTCCCAGTCTCTGCATCCGAAAAACATCTGCCACCACCATGCTTCACCGTAGAGATGGTGCCACGTTTCCACCAGACGTGACGCTTGGCATTCAAGTCAAAGAGTTCAATCTTGGTTTCATCAGACCAGAGGTTATGGTCTGCATCCTTTAGGTGCGTTTAGGCAAACTCCAAGTGGGCTGTCTAATGCCTTTTACTGAGGTGTGGCTTCCGCCTGACCACTCTACCATAAAGACCTGATTGGTGGAGTGCTGCAGAGATGGTTGTCCTTCTGGAAGGTTTCCCCATCTCCACAGAGGAACTCTAATGCTCTGTCAGTGACCGTTGGGTTCTTGGTCACCTCGCGGACCAGGGCCCTTCTCCCCCGATTGCTCAGTTTGGCTGAGTGGCCAGCTCTAGGAAGAGTCTTGCTGGTTCCAAACTTCCTCCATTTAAGAACGATGGAGGCCACTGTGTTCTTGGGGACCTTCAATGCTGCAGAAAATGTTTTGGTACACTTCCCCAGATCTGTGCCTCGACACAATCCTGTCTCGGCGCTCTGTGGACAATTCCTTCAACCTCATGGCTTGGTTTTTGCTCTGACATGCACTGTCAACTGTGGGACCTTATATAGACAGGTGTGTGTCTTTCCAAATCATGTCCAATCAATTGAATTTACCACAGGTGGACTACAATCAAGTTGTAGAAACATCTAAAGGATGATCAATGGAAACAGGATGCACCTGGCATTTCTGTTTTTTATTTGTAATACATTTGCAAACTTTTCTAAAAACCTGTTTTTGCTTATTATGGGATATTGTGTCTAGATTGATTTGAAACATTTTTTTATTTAATCCATTTTAGAATTAGGCTCTAATGTAACAACATGTGGAAAAAGTCAAGGGTTCTGAATACTTTCTCGAACGCACTGTACCTTGTGAGTCCTCTGGAAGTGAGTCAGTTTCAGACTACCCATGGAGATGGACTCCTCACAGCAAATGGGTTTCAATGATTCACCAATCATTACCATCAATTTCATGGTAAGACCTGATTTTAAAGAGAATAACATTAAAAACTCAATGTGCTTGTAAATGATTGCAAATTATACATTTGTTAATGTAAGCAATACAATAATATACAACAAAATGCGTTACATACTGTACCTATCTATAGCTTCCATTGATTACATCATATAAAGGATCCATAGCACAAAACAATTGGAGGTCTGCTTTAGTGGTCTGTTTCACCAATTAATTAAAATGGCTATGAATTCACAAGACCTCTACGAAGTAAATGCCCCCTTTTGTCTGAAACTTCAAGATATGTAGGCACCTTTTATTCTGTTTATTTTTTATTTACAACAAATATTTCAATAAACTGAAGGGGAAGCATAGAAGTATAGTACATGGAACAGATCTGCCACTTGTCATATTTTCAATGAAAATGACAGATCTATAACCAGGGTCGGGGTGAATTCCATTTCAATTCCAGTCAATTCAGAAAGTTAACCAAATTCCAATTCCAAATGTTCTTCATTGAAAAGCATTGAAGATAATTGGAATTTCAGTGAACTTCCTGAATTGACTGGAATTTAAATGGAATGGACCCAAATCCTGTTTTTACAACCCATATTTTTATCTGAAAATATTTTGGGTCGCTTACAGACCTGGATAGTGCAGCTTTAAATAAACACTGCATGGACAAAGTTACAGATTTCAATGCAGTTGTAAAGCTTAAACTTGACTCAGGATATGCACCCAAATCACTCGTCAAACAATAAATTCTTCAAAACAATGTATCGTTTGAATCCAATAATGTACACGGTTAGTGGATAGTAATTTAACACATCTGATGACCTGCAGACTGTAGAGTCCTTAGTTACCCTTAGACAATATGCTGATGTGTGATTTTGGATCTTGAGTGGTGCAGCGGTCTAAGGCACTGCATCGATGTTCTAGAGGCGTTACTATAGACACAGGTTCAATCCCGGGCTGTATCACAACCAGCCATGATCGGGGGTCCCATAGGGCTGCGCACAATTGGCCCAGCGTCGTCTGGGTTAGGGGAGGGTTTGGCTGGGGTATGCAGTCATTTTAAATAATACATTTTTCTTAACTGACTTGCCTAGTTAAAGGTTAAATAAAATAAAAAAGTAGTGAACATTAAAATTGTTAAACTGAAACACGTAGAAATATGGCTGCATGTTTTGTTGAAGATGTTATCAATTTGACCAAGAACAGGAATGCCATTATGCATTCCTAGTACCACATACATCTCCTGTTGAGAAGTAATGCCATATTTCATTTTTTTTTAAAGTACATTGATGTAAAGGGCTTGTGCTAGACACTGGACAGCAGGAACTTAGCAATATCATCAGAGAGAATGCTCAACAGCATGGGGAGCAGAGAAGGGGATTTCATCTTTCACCTAGAGGTTGATTGCTTGATGGTACTGATGTCTCAAAGATAAGAGTCTGGCATTGGTTTATGAGTTGTTCGCAACACGCATTAAGCGAATGAAGTAAAAGGTGTTTAGCCTCAAAACGCATGCACCAACATTGCCGCAGTGGCCCCAAAAGCCTTAGGAGAAAGCGGAGAAAGCATCTTACATGTTGAAAAACGGACGCGCGTCTGTGTTGATTTTGTTCACCCACACCAGAAGCGATCAGGACACGCATGTTGAAATATCAAAACAAACTCTGAACCAATTATATTAATTTGGGTAAAGGTCGAAAAGCATTAAACATTTATGGCAATTTAGCTAACTAGCTTGCTGTTGCTAATTAATTTGTCCTGGGATATCAACATTGGGTTGTTACTTTACCTGAAATGCACAAGGTCCTCTACTCCGACAATGAATCCACAGATTAAACTGTAAACCAAATTCCTTTCTCATCATCTCTGCTCCTTCCTCAGGCTTAATTTTTACTTCTTTGGACTTAATATGACGGTTGGCAATCAACTTTACGGTGCATTACTATAAATGACCGAAGTGTGGAGTTCAGTTCATCTTTCAATCACCCACGTCGGTACATGCTCCTAAACACCAATGAGGAGATGGCACGTGGGTATATGCTCTTAAAAACCAATAAGGAGATGGGAGAGGCTGGACTTGCAGCGCGTTGAGCTCCACAAATATGAACTATTTCTATTTTAGTGCCTGGCCACGCAGACGCTCGCTCAGCATGTTAGGATGTTGATTCCCCAACACATAATAAAAGGCGAGGATTTTGTTTTTCGTCCTGTGGGACCCTAATGGATTTACAATTTCAAATTCATCAGAATATAAAATAATCTGGAGTACAATATCATATTTAGAAAATATTGGATGCTTTTGAAATGTTTTTCCATCTTGGAAATCTGATAGGACGCCCTCCACAGATTGGCGAAGACTGAAAACCTCATTTAGTACTGTCTTCATGGTTTCAAGAATTGGAAGGTGGTCTTTTTATCAATCCAATTGCATCTGAATTTGAATTCATTCGGGTAAAAAAAAAATGAAAATGGGCCTCATAATATTCGGCCCTTTTCTTCTGAGTGGACAGTGCTGATAATCCATGCTGAACAAAACTGTTTGATTGTCCCATATATGTGAGCTGCGATTGAATTGTCCAGTCTGTGTGATCCCCAAACCATTTCAGCTTCACTTCACTGAAGATCATTAGAGTCGTCAAGAATAGAGTTACACTTTTCAATGATGCTTTGTATTGTGCTTGAAGCAAGCATGTCGTCCTTGTAATTTAAAAAATGTGACAGCAAGGGTTCTTGTAACATAACAATGTGGATTGTGGCTAGATGGGTAAATAGTTTAGCAAGATTTGTGAAGGTTGTTGCATTGCACAGAGGACAAGCCAACATATTGCAAACAAGCTTGCATGGGCATCAGATGTTTGCCATACACTGTCCTCTCCGGTAGTTAGGATCAGTTATCTTCTCCGGTTGTTTTGAATGCTGACTTTTCTTTTTCATTTGTGATTGTTGTTTGGTTGCCATTTTTATTTATTAAGGATAAGGTTGTGGGAGACAAAACAGAAAGGAGCATGTGCTATCAAGCACTATTTCTGTCATGTGTGATCAGCATCCAGAGTATATGACGTATTCTTACCTGGGTGTATTATATCAATTTTGAATATTAAGGAATACATTTAGTTATTCCATGTCTAGGTAATTCCATGAGAAATGTTCCAGGAAATGGTGGTACCAGGAAGAATGCTATTTGTTTGTCACATGACATGCTGTGCATTCATTGAGATGGCTGTATTCAGTGGGGAAAACCCACAGTGATGGGAACGTTTCACATTGTGGCAGATAGAAGTATGACAAATAGAACTGACAATAATTTTTGGATCCTTTTATATAAACACTTTTACGTCACAACCCAAGGCTCAATGTCTGCCGTATTCTCTCTTTGTTCTTGTTTCCTTATTAGGATGCTGGTGGGCGGAGTTGGGAGGGTCGCCAGCTACATGGGAAACACCTGGGCCCAGTGTGTCCCAGGATAAATACATCACTTCCCCGTTCATGGAAGAGACTCTCGCCATGCAGACACCTTTATAGATTTGGTTGTGAATCTTGGTGGTTTGCTTTGGCACCGTTCAACACCCTGCATTATCACATTCTTTCATGCATGCAGAACCCTCACTTACATTACTGATTACACACACACACACCATTGTATATTGTACTTAGTTTACTTTATTTAATAGATATATGTTTTGTTACTCCTTATCTCCACATTGTCTCCCTTTTGTTGCGGGCTTTGAGCCGGTTCGTGACAAGTGGGTGCTCATCCGGGATCTTTGCACGTATTGGTTTGGGAGAACTTGGAGGTAATGTTAAATTCTATACGTGTTTGGTTTGCATATTTTTTTGGAGTTTGATAGGCCCAGTATTGGTTGCCTTTGTTTTGGTTTGTGTGTTGCGTTGGAGAGTATAATGGTTCGTTTCCAGGCCCTGCCTAGCCTGGAAACTCTTGTTCAACTTTCTGTTGGGACATCGGTCTGAGGTGAGTAAATCGGCTGTGTACCTAGGTGGGAGATTTGGGTAGGGTAGTGGAACTTGCTACCCGGAGCTATAGCCTTTTCCCCCTGATAGGCTTAGCAACATGTTTCATTTTTGGAATATGTTGGGCATGGATAAATGTTATTTTTGTGTAGTCTGTGGACTGAGCAGTTGTCTCAGGGGCACATCTGTGGCTTGGTGGAATTTGCCAGCATGCTGGGGAGTTTTATTTCCTTGCCAGTGGGCTACAGTGCGTAAATACCCACCGCAAATCCACACGAAGACTAGGGTTGAGTTATTGTAGGTTTTGGGGAAGCTCTATATCATCTCTCTTCTGTGGTGCTCAGGGTGATTGTCATTTCTCTGGTTGTGGTCTGTGCTCAGCAGAGGGGTTGAGCAAGATGATTTACTCATGACTATGGCGTCTTATGTAGACGAGTTCATTCGCTTTCCATCAGAGGAACTGTTAGAATGATGTACTAGAGAACAGTTGTTAAAGATCGCTGAACATTACAAGGTTGAATGATTGAAATTAGTGAAATTCTGTTACTTTGGGAAGTGACTATGAATTGTTGGGAAGTGACTATGAATCGTTGGGAAGTGACTATGAATCGTTGGGAAGTGACTATGAATCGTTGGGAAGTGACTATGAATCGTTGGGAAGTGACTATGAATCGTTGGAAGTTGTTCTTTTCATTGGAGTTTGTAGCTGATGCGGTCTCTTGTGCCCTGTTCCTGAATGTTTATGTGACTGACCATTGTTTTGTGTTGCCATGTTCTATCTTTCCTGTCTGTTCCCTCCTGGTCTTGTGTTCTTCCTTCCTCTTAAATGTTGCTTCCTGTGTACAAAGGTTGCTGAGGTCTGGGGAGGAGGTTGGCTGGGGCAAGTGGAAGTGTGAACAGGTACCCCTCATCAATTTGGGGACGCAGAGGCTGTGTCAATTTGGGGACGCAGAGGCCGGTATGTTCCGGGGTCCTTGTTGGTCCCCAGTTTTATGGGAGGGGGGGGGGTGTGATGACCCTCCCACTCTGTCTGCCGTATTCGCTCTTTGTTCTTGTTTCCTTATTAGGATGCCGGTGGGTGGAGTTGGGAGGGTCGTCAGCTACATGGGAAACACCTGGGCCCGGTGTGTCCCAGGATAAATACACCTCTTCCCCATTCATGGAAGAGACTCTTGCCATGCAGACACCTTTACAGATTTTGTTGTGTATCTTGGTTGTTTGCTTTGGCACCTTTCAACACCCTGCATTATCACATTCATGCATGCAAATCACTCACACTACTGATTACACACCATTGTATATTGTACTTAGTTTATGTAATTTAATAAATATATATTTTGTTGCTCCTTATCTCAACGTTGTCTCCCTTTTGTTATGGGCTTTGAGCCGGTTCGTGACAATGTTATCCACCAGTTATTCATTATGCTAATGTCTATCTAGGAAAATGCATGGTTTTGTGTTAAGTGAGTTAAGGTGTTTTCTTGAACAATAGGTTGCAGGTTTATTCCCTGGTTGGGGAAAGTACGGGACCAACTCTTATAGTGGCGCTACATGATCAGAGTTGTACAGGCTTGAATTCTCAATTGTGACTACCCTTTAAGAGTTAGACGTTTTAAGATAGCACAATGTTTGAAGTTGACATATTGCCTTGAATATAAATACGGTGCATTCTGCAAGTATTCAGACCCCTTGACTTTTTCTACATTTTGTTACGTTACAGCCTTATTCTAAAATGGATAAAATAAACGTTTTTCCAATCTACACACAATACCCCAAAATGACAAAGCGAAAAAGGTTAAGTAATGTTTGCAAATGTGTTACAAATAAAACAAGTATTCAGACCCTTGCTATGAGACCTGAAATTGAGCTCAGGTGCACCCTGTTTCCATTGATCATCCTTGATGTTTCTACAACTTGATTGGAGTCCACTTGGTAAATTCAATTGATTGGACATGATTTGGAAAGGCACACCTGTCTATATGGTCCCACAGTTGACAGTGCATGTCAGAACAAAAAACAAGCAATGTGTTCAAAGGAATTGTCAGAACTCCGAGACAGGATTGTGTCGAGGCACACATCTGGGGAAGGGTACAAAAAAAAAGTTTGCAGCATTGAAGGTCCCAAGAACAGTGGCCTCCATTCTTAAATGGAAGAAGTTTGGATCCACCAAGACTCTTCCTAGAGCTGGCCGCCCGGCCAAACTGAGCAATCGGGGGAGAAGGGCCTTTGACAAAGGCCACTCTGACAAAGGTCCTCTGTGGAGATGGGAGAACCTTCCAGGAGAACAAACATCTTTGCAGCGCTTCACCAATCAAGCCTTTATGGTAGAGTGGCCATAAGGGAGCCACTCCTCGGTAAAAGGCATATGACAGTCCGCTTGGACTTTGTCAAAAGGCACCTAAAGGACTCTCAGATCCTGAGATACAAGATTCTCTGGTCTGATGAATCCAATAACTATTTGGCCTGAATGCCACATCTGGAGGAAACCTGGCACCATCGCTACGGTGAAGCATGGTGGTGGCAGCATGGTGGGGATGTTTTTCAGCAGCAGGGACTGGGAAAGTAGTCAGGATCGAGGGAAAGATGAACAGAGCAAAGTACAGAGAGATCCTTGATGAAAACCTGCTCCAGAGCACTCAAGACTTTAGACTGGGGTGAAGGTACCTTCCAACAGGACAACGACCCACAGCCAAGACAATGCAGGAGTGGCTTCGGGACAAGTCTCTGAATGTCCTTGAGTGGCCCAGCCAGAGCCCAGACATGAACCCGATTGAACATCTCTGTGCAGCGACGCTCCCCATCCAACCTGACAGAGCTTGAGAGGATCCACCGAGGTGAATGGGAGAAACTTCCCAAATACACATGTGCCAAGCTTGTAGTGTCTCACCCAAGAAGACTCAAGGCTGTAATCGCTGCCAAAGGTGCTTCAACAAAGTACTGAGTAAAGGGTCTATATACGTATGTAAATGTCATTTAAGTTTTTTATTTTACTAAATTTGCAAACATTTATAAAAAGCTGTTTTTGCTTTGTCATTATGGGGTAGTGTGTGGATTGATGAGTGGAAAAACGTAACAAAATGTGGAAAAAGTCAAAGGGTCTGAATACTTTCCGAATGCACCCTTCTGACTTGGGGGCCCAGGCTTTACCTTAATGGGATTCACAAGTTCCTCACATGATACGCGGTTGTGTGGTTGAGTGGGAAACATTCCCAAAGCAAATGTCATATTAATTTCCTGAGGTTGGGGGTTCTATTCTTCTGACTGTCTCCTTCTCTTCCTGTTTCTAATGTCTAAATAAAGCATTTGAAAATAATGTTGGAATTTCCATTGGTTCAAATAATAATAATACATGGGACTTATAAAGCGCTTTTCAAGGACACAAAGTCGCTTTAGAATTACAGAAAAAAAGACAAAAAACATGAGGCATAACAAAACATCAGACTAAACAAAACATGATTACGGCGAGGGAAGTACCTGGTTAGCTTAGAAGGATGTAGCTACCTAGTGCCAGCACAGTAGATGGAGGCACAAACTACGCTCTCGAATAATTAGAAACTCGTGCAAACGCACGGAGGAACAAACACAGTTCCGACACTTTACATACACGTGCGTAATAGCGAAAAAACAACAAACATCCAATACAATCGAGCGCAATGCACACAAGTCTAATCCTGCACGAATTACGGCAGGTAACAGGTGCCCTATATACCCACAGAAATCAAAGCAACTGAAACCAGGTGTGAAAAGGAACACAGAGAAAACAACCAGAAAAAGAAAAAGGGATTGGTAGCGGCTAGTAGACCGGCGACGCCGAGCGCCGAGCGCCGCCTGAACAGGGAGAGGAGTTACCTTCGGTAGAAGTCGTGACAGTACCCCCCCCCTGACGCGCGGCTCCCGCAGCGCGACGACGCCGGCCTCGAGGACGACCCGGAGGACGAGGTGCAGGGCGAGCCGGATGGAGGCGGTGAAACTCCCTTAGCATAGGTGGATCCAGTACGTCCTCCACCGGCACCCAGCATCTCTCCTCCGGACCGTACCCCTCCCAGTCCACGAGGTACTGAAGACCCCCCACCCGACGCCTCGAGTCCAGTATGGACCGAACTGCATACGCCGGCGCCCCCCCGATGTACAGGGGGGGCGGAGGGACCTCCCGCACCTCATCTTCTTGAAGCGGACCAGCCACCACCGGCCTGAGGAGAGACACATGAAACGAGGGGTTAATACGGTAATACGGGGGGAGCAGTAACCTATAACACACCTCGTTTATTCTCCTCAGGACTTTGAATGGCCCCACAAACCGCAGACCCAGCTTCCGGCAGGGCAGGTGGAGGGGCAGGTTTCGGGTCGAGAGCCAGACCCGGTCCCCCGGTGTGTACACCGGGGCCTCGCTGCGGTGGCGGTCGGCACTGGCCTTCTGCCGCCATTCGGCCCGTTTAAGGTACCCGTGGGCGGCCTCCCAGGTTTCCCTTGAGCGTTTCACCCAATCGTCCACCGCAGGAGCCTCGGTCTGGCTCTGATGCCATGGTACCAGGACCGGCTGATAGCCCAACACACATTGGAAGGGCGACAGGTTCGTAGAGGAGTGGGGGAGTGAGTTCTGGGCCATCTCCGCCCAGGGGATGTACTTCGCCCACTCCCCTGGCCGGTCCTGGCAATACGACCGCAGAAACCTACCCACATCCTGGTTCACTCTTTCCACCTGCCCATTACTCTCGGGGTGAAACCCAGAGGTCAGGCTGACCGAGACCCCCAAACGTTCCATGAACGCCTTCCACACCCTGGACGTGAACTGGGGACCCCGATCAGAAACAATATCCTCAGGCACCCCGTAGTGCCGGAAGACGTGAGTAAACAGGGCCTCCGCCATCTGTAGGGCCGTAGGGAGACCGGGCAAAGGGAGGAGACGACAGGACTTAGAAAACCGATCCACAACGACCAGGATCGTGGTGTTGCCCTGTGACGGTGGCAGATCGGTCAAAAAGTCAACCGACAGGTGTGACCAAGGCCGCTGTGGAACGGGAAGGGGTTGTAACTTCCCTCTGGGCAGGTGCCTAGGAGCCTTGCACTGAGCGCACACTGAGCAGGAGGACACATAAACCCTCACATCCTTGGCTAAAGTGGGCCATCAGTACTTCCCACTAAGACATCGCACCGTCCTCCCGATCCCCGGGTGACCAGAGGAGGGGATGTGTGAGCCCACCAAATTAACCTGTCTCTAACCACCAGCGGAACATACACCCGTCCCTCTGGACACTGTGGTGGAGTGGGCTCAACACCCGATGCTCGCTCAATGTCTGCGTCCACCTCCCACCTCACAGGTGCCACTAGACAAGAAGCCGGGAGGATGGGCGCAGGATCAATGGCCCGCTCCTCCGTATCATATAGTCGGGACAGTGCGTCTGCCTTAGTGTTCTGGGAGCCTGGTCTATAGGAGATGGTAAACCTAAATCGGGTGAAAAACATGGCCCACCTTGCCTGACGAGGGTTCAGTCTCCTCGCTGCCCGAATGTACTCTAGATTACGGTGGTCAGTCCAGATGAGGAAAGGGTGTTGGGCCCCCTCAAGCCAATGTCTCCACACCTTCAGGGCTCTGACAACAGCTAGCAGCTCCCGATCCCCCACGTCATAGTTTCGCTCCGCCGGGCTGAGCTTCCGAGAAAAGAAAGCACAGGGGCGGAGCTTCGGTGGCACACCCGAGCGCTGGGAGAGTACGGCTCCAACCCCAGCCTCGGATGCGTCCACCTCCACTATAAATGCCAAAGAGGGGTCCGGATGCGCCAGCACGGGAGCCGAGGTAAAAAGAGCCTTCAGGCGACCAAAAGCCCTGTCCGCCTCAGCCGACCATCCCAGACGCGTCGGCCCCCCCTTCAGCAGTGACGTAATGGGCGCAGCCACCTGCCCAAAACCCCGGATAAACCTCCGGTAGTAGTTGGCAAACCCTAAGAACCGCTGCACCTCCTTTACCGTGGTTGGAGTCGGCCAATTACGCACGGCTGCAATGCGGTCATCCTCCATCACCAACCCCGATGTGGAAATGCGATATCCAAGGAAGGAGACGGCCTGTTGGAAGAACGAGCATTTCTCAAGGCGTACAGGTCATGCTCCAACAGTCGCCCAAGTACCCTGCGCACCAGAGACACATGCGCGGCCCGTGTAGCGGAATAGACCAGAATATCATCGATGTAAACCACCACACCCTGACCGTGCAGGTCCCTGAGAATCTCATCCACAAAAGATTGGAAGACTGCTGGAGCATTCTTCAACCCGTACGGCATGACGAGGTACTCATAATGGCCAGATGTGATACTAAACGCCGTCTTCCACTCATCTCCCTTCCGGATACGCACCAAGTTATATGCACTCCTGAGATCCAGTTTTGTGAAAAACCGTGCTCCGTGAAATGACTCAATCGCTGTGGCAATGAGAGGTAGCGGGTAACTATACCCCACCGTGATGGAATTTAGACCTCTATAGTCAATGCACGGACGCAGACCACCCTCCTTCTTCTTCACAAAAAAGAAACTCGAGGAGGCAGGTGAGATGGAGGGCCGAATGAACCCCTGCCCCAGAGATTCCGATATGTATGTCTCCATAGCCACCGTCTCCTCCTGTGACAGGGGATACACGTGACTCCTGGGAAGTGCAGCGCCTACCAGGAGATTTATCGCACAATCCCTCGTCGATGAGGTGGTAATTGGGTCACCTTCTTTTACAGAAGGCGATAGCCAAATCGGCATATTCTGAGGGAATGTGCACGGTGGAGACTTGGTCTGGACTCTCCACCGTTGTAGCACCGATGGAAACTCCTACACACCTGCCTGAGCACTCCTCCGACCACCCCTGTAGAGCCCTCTGTTGCCACGAAATCCTGGGGTTGTGACGGGCCAACCAGGGGATCCCCAACACCACCGGAAACGCAGGAGAATCAATGAGGAAGAGACTAATTCTCTCCTCATGACCCTCCTGCGTAACCATACCCAGTGGAGCCGTGGCCTCCCTGACTAGCCCTGACCCTAATGGTCGGCTATCTAAGGCGTGCACTGGGAAGGGTTTGTCCAGCTGAATAAGGGGAATCCCTAACCTGTTCGCTAAACCGCGGTCAATAAAATTCCCCGCCGCGCCTGAATCTACTAGCAATCTACTAGCGCCTTATGCCGGGAAAGAGGGGAAAATTCAGGAAAAACAATCCATACATACATGTGACCAACAGGGGGCTCTGGGTGAGCCTGGTGCCGACTCACCTGAGGTGTCCGGGCAGTGCTCGGCCTGGCGTCTCGACTCCCGGGGGGACCCCCCCAGCACCGGTCAGCAGTGTGCCCTCTGCGACCACAGCTGGCACAGGAAAGGCCCCCTCCTCCGGTCGCCCTCGCTGAAGCACCTCCCAGCTCCATGGGTGTTGGAGTGGTGGAGCTGGGAGATGGAACTGACAGAGCCCGGTCTGGACGTCCGCGGGTTGCCAGCAAGTTGTCCAACCGAATGGACATGTCAATCAATTGGTCCAAGGACAGGGTGGTGTCTCTACAGGCCAGCTCCCTACGGACGTCCTCACGCAAACTACACCTATAGTGATCGATCAAGGCCCTGTCGTTCCATCCCGCGCCAGCGGCCAAGGTCCGGAACTCTAGAGCAAAGTCCTGAGCACTCCTCCTCTCCTGCCTCAGATGGAACAGCCGTTCACCCGCCTCTCGACCCTCAGGTGGGTGATCGAACACGGCCCGAAAGCGGCGGGTGAACTCTGGGTAGTGGTCCCTCGCCGAGTCAGGATCGTTCCATACCGCGTTGGCCCACTCCAGGGCTTTACCTGCGAGGCAGGAGACGAGGGCGTTCACGCTCTCACCCCCCGAAGGAGCCGGACGAACGGTCGCCAGGTATAGGTCCATCTGGAGTAAGAAGCCCTGGCACCCGGCCGCCGTCCCATCAAACTCCCTCGGGAGGGCGAGTCGAATCCCACTGTGCTCAGGCAATGAAGGAGAGGGTAGTGGTACTGGTTGTGGTGTGGCTGATAACGGTGTGGGAAGGCCACCTCTCTCCCATCTCTCCATCGTCGCCATCACCTGATCCATGGCGGTCCCCAGTCGGTGTAACATGCGTCTTGGTGAGAGGTGTAGGAGTCAGGCGCAGGAGAGAGCAGGGATGTCTGAGAAGCGTGTTTAATAATATAGTCCAGCAATACAAAAACGGCACAGACCAAAACCCCAAAACTACGCTCAAACACAGTTCCGACACTTTACATACACGTGCGTAATAGCGAAAAAACAACAAACATCCAATACAATCGAGCGCAATGCACACAAGTCTAATCCTGCACGAATTACGGCAGGTAACAGGTGCCCTATATACCCACAGAAATCAAAGCAACTGAAACCAGGTGTGAAAAGGAAGACAGACAAAACAACCAGAAAAAGAAAAAGGGATCGGTAGCGGCTAGTAGACCAGCGACGCCGAACAGGGAGAGGACAAGTCGTGACAAGAATGCTCTGATCATTGGCTGATCCCTCCTGATGACCTAGATATAATCATGTGATCCTTCCTTAACCCATGCAGCTGATTACAGTAAAATGGTAGAAGCCCTCAAAGGCAATGTCCATGCTAAAATGGCCTTTTGGTCACTAGAGGCCTCTATCCATCTCTTTGGCTTAGCACATTGCCTTCTACTGAACCAGAAATAAAATGAGTAAATTTCCACATGACCGTTAGTCATGGTAATTAGGCTTCTCCAAGCTCTGATGCTGCAGCTGGTCATTAGTAGCCTACCAAACTTGCTAACTGCCTGGTACTCAGCACTCTATTGTCCTCTAATCACTCTGGCATCAACGCAAATGTATTCGAAAATCTAATCCAACACTTCATGAGAGCACATGAGCTCATGTTGCTCAACATTTCTATAGGCTATGCAATTGCGGGAGAAAACAGAGTGATGGCCGCAAATAAAAAGAGGAGGATCCCATCAGCTTTCTATAGGCTAGGCCAACTATATTTATTTCTCAACTTTCCTAATATTAAGCACATTGCTTATATTTACAACAAGAGTGTAGCCTACCTGTCTGGCATGAAAATAAATCACGGGGAAAAGTGTCTTTAAGTGCATAGATGACATATATTTATTCCCACGGCCCCTGTTTCGATATAGGTGCATGCTAATGGTCCATTCTAAATCAAAACAAGTGTCACACATATGTTATTTAGTATATGTAAAGACAAGATTAAATCAAGATTAGTCTGATGGCTGACAATATTAGCCTATCACTTGTGAATGATATATTATCACTTGTGAATGTTGCCTGGCATAAGAAACAATGCCTCTTTTTGCAACTTTTTCGAATCATAGTCGCACACTTCATGTAGCTTAGCCCATTGGCCTATACGTTTTAATAAGGTTTGTATCACAACTAAAGTAGCCAAATAACTTCTTAAAATTAAGCACATTAACCCACTTTACAAGGGGTGTAGAGCCTAACTGGCATACATAAGCAGCGTGTGAGTTTCAAGTTTGAGGAAAATATTTTTCACCATAAAAATGCACCTTTATAATAAAAGCATTACATGCAAAATTGCATTTGCAGTCACTTTTGATAATGGTGTTTTCCGCTAATGGGGCTTATTACCGTATGCGCATTGCTGCGCTTATAATGTGAAGAAATACACGGATAGTTTATCAACATTTTAAGCTAAACGTTCTGATCTGTTGCATCAGCCACATTGCATAAAAAAGTGTTTTATGCTAGTGGTTGTATGAATTTGGGATCTATTGTATCCCACAACTGTCCCAGGCTGTTTGTAATATCTATTTCTCGCACACAGTAGAAAAGGTCGACTTTTGTACTGTAGGGGACAGTAGATTAGCATAGGCTAGTGCTTTTGCTGTTCGTTAGGCTTACTTATCTTGTTGGCTGACGAAAATTAACTGTGGACAGTTCTTCCAATGTCTTCAATATGCACCTCGGATTTGGATAAGGACACGCCCAGTTGCGTCCCCGATATGTCTGTCATCACTTGTAGCCTGTGAGAAAGACTAGATGTGAGCGAGAGGCGCTTCTGATTGTGCAGCACACTCAGGGAGAAGGGCACTCCAAGCTGCAAAAAGCAAGGATTTTTTTAGGGTGCATTACGGCCACAAAGGGGATGCCGCTGTGAAATTAGAGGCATTATGAAGTGCTTGTCAAATTGTGAATGAGAGACTGATGAAGTGTGTACAGCCTACGCAAAAAAAGCAGAGCAAATGCCTTTCAAGCGACTTTTTCAAATCATCATTATAGTCTCATCATGCAGCCTTACAATGTATTAAAAAATCTAAACATATAGCCCAACGTTTGTAGAACAACTAAAGTTACATTAATAACTCTAAATTAACCCTATGGGAGTACCTATGTCTTTGTTAACTGCTCATAAATGCACATTTTGTTCTCTTGTAGGAAGCAATCACTCCCCCATTGCTGACTACAAATTATCTATAACTGGCCTAATAACTCACTAACTAGCAAAACCACTGATTAACTGGCCCATCCATTTTGGCTAAATAGTTCAGATACAGGCATTCCTGGTAAGCACCATAATCTCCAAACCTCAAAAGACTGTGTGACCTGAGCACAACAAATGGCAGGTACCCTAGTGGTTAGAGCGTTGGGCCAGTAGCCGTAAGGTTGCTGGATGGAATCCCCATAGCTGACAAGGTACAAATCTGTTGTTCTGCCCCTGAACAAGGCAGTTACTGTTACAGCCACAGTTCCCCGGTAGGCTGTCATTGAAAATAAGAATTTGTTCTTAACTGCCCAGTTAAAATAAATAATAAAATATGAAAAAATGTGCACAGGTGGCAACATGCAGCTTTCACTTTGATCTCAAAATAAGCACATCTGCTCAAGCTGTAAAAAACAGAGAAGAGAGAATGCTGTTCATCGACAACTGTACAGCTCAGCGTTCAACACCATAGTGTCCACGAAGCTCATCACTAAGCTAAGTACTCTGGTAAGAGTAGGCAAAAATACGTCTGCCACGCTGATCCTTAACACTGGGGCCCCTCAGGGGTGTGTACTTAGTCCCCTCCTGTATTCCCTGTTCACCCACGACTGCATGGCCAAACACGACTCCAACACCATGATTAAGTTTTCTGACAACACAACAGTGGTAGGCCTGATCACTGACAACGATGAGCCGGTCTATAGGGAGGTGGTCATAAAACTGGCAGTGTGGTGCCAGGACAATAACCTCTCCCTCAATGTGAGCAAGACAAAGGAGCTGATCGTGAACTACAGGAAAATGCAGGCCGAACAGGCCTCCATTAACATCGACCGGGCTTTTTATTTTAGCCTACATGGTAAATATTTTCTTCTTCTTGAGCTGCACTGTTGGTTAAAGGCTTGTAAGTAAGCATTTCACGGTAAAGGCTACACTTGATGTATTCAGCGCATTGTGACAAATAAAGTTTGATTTGATTTAATTTTGATTGTAAGATCATTTATAATCTTACAATTTGCCTGGCAACTGTAGCCTATAGACTATTTAAACTACTATAGGACAAAGATTTAGTTACCAGTGTCTTCTTTAAAGTATTAACATATTTTAGAAAATGTTGGGGGAAAAAAGCAGCTCTGTATCTAAATATTTGTTTAATTGTTGTGTACAATAAGATGTCAAATATTTACGGAAAAAATTATCAATCAATACTTACGCTATAAAATGTTTGTATTTCACCATTTGATTCTATGATTCCATTCTTTGTGTGTTTTGATGCTGTTTTGTACATGCATTGATACACAAACAAGTTTTTTCAAGACACTCTCTTAGAAACACCAACATTTAGATTGAAGAACCACGTTGAGAGTACTTTCAGAGTACTTCTACTCTGTTTTTAAAACACTTTCTGTGTGTCATAACATTTACATTTGGGTTTCCATTCAAAAACATCCCAAACACCAGATCTCAGTCTAGGTGCACTTACTTCTCATGGTTTCACTTCACAGCCATGTTTTTTTAAATTGTCTTTCTATTTTGTGTAACAATGACCTATAATTTCAAGTTTGTCGTGCTCAGGTCACGTAGTCTTTTGAGATTTTGAGCTCACGGGGCTTATCAGGAATGACTATCTGAGAGTCTAAACTATTTAGGCAAACTGGATGGGCCAGTTCATGGGTGGTTTTGTCATCTGTGTGTGTGTGTTTGTTGAGACATTCCTTCGTTCTCTGTCCTACATTAAAGCATGCCACACTTCCTAACTGGGTTTCAGTCACTCAGCCTCCCACTTCACACTTCTCTTCTCTGAAGCTAACTCAGGTAAGACAAACATAAATATTGAATATTTACGCATATACTGTATGCCATTAACATATTACCTACTTTTTGTCATTTCAAGGTGGAAATGTTTGTAAAGACGTTGATAAATGAGATTTCAACCTTTATTCACCCACAAGTTTGTTGAATTCCCAATGTGTTTTCACTATGCCTTCAACTATCTAAAAGCACAACCAAATTCCAATAGAAAAACAGTGTCTGATTTTTGATTTAGTTGTCATCTAAATGTGTTATCATATTGCTTCATCTAATATCAGAACCAAATGACCTGGATTCCAGTTGAGATTACATTAACAGTACATAGTGCAAGTGATCAATGCTGTTTGAGATTCTGCTAGATTATTACAGTGCCTTTGGAAAGTATTTATACCCCTTGACCAATCCCACATTTTGTTGTGTTTTAGAACCTGAATTCATAATGGAATAAATCAAAAGAATGTCTTACCCATCTACACACAATACCCCATAGTGACAAAGTCAAAACATGCTTTAGAAATTGTTGCACATTTATTGAACTGAAACACACAAATATCTCACTCACGGTGCATTTGGGAAGTATTCAGACCCCTCGACTTTTTCAACATTTTGTCACAGCCTTATTCTAAAATGGATTAAATAGTTATTTTTCATCATCAATCTACACACAATACTCCATAATGACATAGCAAAAACAGTTTTTTAGAATTTCTTGCAAATGTATGTATATATAAAAAAAAACTGAAATATAAGATTTACATACACTACCGGTCAAAAGTTTAAGAACACCTACTCATTCAAGGGTTTTTCTTTATTTTTACTATTCTCTACATTGTAGAATAATATAGGAAAACTAGGAAACAACACATATGGAATCATATAGTAACCAAAAAAGTCTGGAATCTGAATACTTTCCGAAGGCACTGTACATAAGCATTCACACCCCTGAGTCAATACTCTGTAGAAGCACCTTTGGCAGCGATTATAGCTGTGTGTCTTTCTGGGTAAGTCTCTAAGAGCTTTCCAAATCTGCATTGTGCAACATTTGCCCATTACAAAAAAAAAAATCAATTCTGTCAAATTGGTTGTTGATCATTGCTACACAACCATATTCAGGTCTTGCCAAAGATCTTCAAGTAGATTTTAGTCAAAACAGTTAAGGCCACTCAGGAACATTCACTCTCTTCTTGGTAAGCAACTCCAGTGTAGATTTGGCCTCATGTTTTAGGATATTGTCCTGCTGAAAGGTGAATTCCACTCCCAGTATCTGGTGGAAAGCAGACAGCCTGGTTCTCCGCTAGGATTTTGCCTGTGCTTAGCTCCATTCTGTTTCATCCTTTAAAACCCAGTCCCCAGTCCTTAACGGTTACTAGCTTATGCAACATGATGCAGCCACCACTATACTCGGAAATTTTGGAGTGTGTTACTCAGTAATGTGTTGTGTTGGATTTAACACGTTCTAACACTTTCTATTCAGGACAAAAGTTTTTTTGCAGTATTACTTTATTGCCTTGTTGCAAACAGGAAGCATGTTTTGGAAAATTTTTAGTCTGTACATGCTTCCTTATTTTCACTCCATCAACTAGGTTAATATTGTGTTGTACCATCCTCAGTGTTCTATCATAGCCATTAAATTCTGCAACTATTTTAAAGTCATCATTGGCCTCATGGTGAAATCCCTGAGCAGTTTCCTTCCTTTCCGGCAACTGGGTCAGGAAGAACGCCTGTATCTTTGTAGAGATTGGGTGTATTGATACACCATCCAAAGTGTAATTAATAACTTCACCATTCTCAAAGGGATATTCTGTGACTTAAGGAAATTAAATCAAACATTGTCACATGCGCCAAATACAACAAGAACCTTAACATGAAATATTTACTTACAAGCCCTTAACCAACAGTGCCGTTCAAGAAGAGTTAAGAAAATACTTGCAAAATAAACAAAAGTACTTAAAAATGTAACACCATAAAATAACAATAACGAGGCTATATACAGGTGGTACCGGTACCGTTTCGTCAGTGTGCAGGAGGTACAGGTTAGTTGAGGTAATTTGCACATGTAGGTAGGGGTGAAGTGACTAGGGGGGGGGGGGGGGGGGGGGTCAATGTAAATAGTCCGGTGGCCATTTTATTAATTGTTCAGTAGTCTTATGGCTTGGGGGTAGAATCTGTTAAGGAGCCTTTTGGTCCTAGACCTGGTGCTCCTGTACCGCTTGTCGTGCGGTCACAGAGGAAACAGTCTATGACTTTGGGGACTGGAGTCTGACAATTTAATGGGCTTTCCTCTAACACCACCTGTTAAATAGGTACTGGATGGCAGGAACCTTGGCCCCAGTGATGTACTGGGTCGTACGCACTACCCTCCTTACGGTCAGATGCCGAGCAGTTGCCATACCACGTGGTGACACAACCGAGCAGGATGCTCTCGATGGTGCAGCTGTAGAACTTTGAGGATCTAGGGACCTGAGGGGGAATAGGTTTTGTTGTGTCCTCTTCACGACTGTCTTGGTGTGTTTGGACCATGATAGTTTGTTGGTGATGTGGACACCAAGGCACTTGAAACTCTCAAACCGCTCCACTAAAGCACCGTCAATAGGGGCCTGTTCGACCCACCGTTTCCTGTAGACCACGATCAACTCCTTTGTCTTGCTCACGTTGAGGGAAAAGTTGTCCTGGCACCACACTGCCAGTTCTCTGACCTCCCTATAGGCTCTCATATCGTTGCCGGTGATCCAGTCTTTACTCATAGACTTAAGGGGTTGAACACATTTCAGGTTTTCCTTTGTAAACATAATTCCACTTTGACATGGGTTATTATGTATAAGCCAATGACAAATCTAAATGTAATTCAGCCTGTAAAATAACATTGAAAAAAGTCAAGGGGTATGAATACTTTCTGAAGGCAATGTATAGCGATTGTGAAGATCGTAACAAACATGCAACCTATGCATGCCATCTTGAACATGCACGCTTTTTATGATTACCTAAGACATTTGTTAAGGTAGGTTAATGTTACATATGCCTCTTGGAGGGGGAACGCAACACCCTGCTACAACTCAACTCCCTGTGGAGTGAAAAAAAGTATGTGGCCGTAGGTGCGGAGGAAGGACGATAGAGGCAGAGAAAATGACCTTTTACAGGGAATTTATTATTCCTAACACGGTATTGTTGGGAAAAGGGCTGGACGGACCCAAAGCAAAGAAAGTTAAAGTTAAAGAGAACCCTCTCCTACCTTACCTGCCTTCCCACTACTTACCCAATCTTTCAGCACCTCCTGGCATGCTAACCAAAATACAGGTGGTGGTCCGCCCAGATCTTACCTAGTGTGCGTAGACAGTAAATAATACGGGTTACGCATGCCCGCAGGCCTCTAGCCTAAACACTCCCAATGTGCATTCCCCTTCACCCCCAGGAACAAATAAAACAAAGTAATTACTAACTTAAAGTGAAGAATTGCAATAATCAAAAACTCTAAGTCCTATTGGCATACACATACCTCAGAAAGCCGCTATAAAATACTTTTAACAAAACTGTTTCCTGAAATGCACACACACATACAAACCCACAACAACACAGAAACTGGGGAACGTAACAGCTAACCTCAAAATGTGGCCATGTATGTGTTACTTTGATGGAACTATCCAAGCAGAAGATCTCCTTAAAATGTTGATATTTGGTTGCATTGACAACCAAACACAATTCAAAAGTGAATCCAACATATTAATGATTAACTTGAAGATGACATTTAAAATCACCCAAAGCTTGAAGCCCTAGGCCTATATATATTGTACATTTTTTGTTGAACCCTGGATGGAATACAAACAATGGCTGTTGATGACTTTGAATATGCTATATAGGCCTAAATAGTCTCATTGATGATATATGACTTATAACGTATGGTTACATTTCATTTGCTCTGTTAAACCTACCTTTTGGAATGATTTTGATAGCAATAGTGAATATAGTTATTAAGAGATCTCTCAAAAATCACTCAACAATCATTCTTGAGATAGCACATAGGTGACAAATATCAAAGCTAAGCAGAGCTGGGTTTAATTAAAACCCAGGATGGGAGACCCAATAAATAGCTGTAGATAGATCACCTCTCCAGTAGGAGGTGCTGCCTAGCCAATTGTCTTTTTCTGATACTGGATATAACGTTGAAGAATTTATAGTTTCAAATTTACAAATTCAACATATTTTATACGCTGAAAATGAATTACAGTCATGACATATATCCTGTGGTTGAAATTCCACCATCAAAACAACAGTTTACGTTGATTACTTTTTTCCAATCCAATGTATTTTCCACGTCACAATACATTGACAAATTACGTTGAAATGTTGACTAAACCAGTTTGTGCCCAGTGGGATATTCCGGTATGTAATCGTAATTTACAGTTTACCTCAGACTATTATTGCTGCCATTTTCAAAGAAATAGTTATTAAACAAAGCTTAGTCTGGGGACAACTATACAGTAAGCACTTAGCACTGGACTTTTGTGTGCTGAACATACAGCATTATGAAGAATTTCAACTCAGTTTGACTTCACAAACTATCTTGAAAACTATATAGCACTATTATTGTGGAGTGTGAAACATCCCCTCATATTAGTTTGCTGGTGGTGTGACTCCTGTCATAATTTTTTTTTTTAAATCCCCACAGACACCGCCACCATGTCAAAGAAGATGGTCATTCAGCAGCCCAATCACTTTGTTCAGGCCGTCACATCAAACCAATGGAGCTCCGAAATCTGTGACTGCACCCAGGATATGTCTTCCTGTAAGAGAGTGTGTGTGTGTGTGTGTGTGTGTGTGTGTGTGTGTGTGTGTGTGTGTGTGTGTGTGTGTGTGTGTGTGTGTGTGTGTGTGTGTGTGTGTGTGTGTGTGTGTGTGCGTGCGCATGCGTGCTTGCATGTGTTCGTGTGCGTCTGTTACCACTCGATTCCATTCAATCGATAAACTATGCTTGTATCAATCAACAAAGAGAACATCCTGTTCACTGTGATTTCTTGTCCTCTATATCCTTCTATAGGTTGCTTTGCGTTCTGGTGCTTCCCCTGTTTTGCCTGTATAACAGCGAAAGAGGCTGGGGAGTGTCTGTGTCTGCCTCTGCTAGACGGTTACAGCCTCATCCCCCCAGCCACCATGTCCATGAGGGTGGGCATGCGCCAGCGCTACGGCATCGAGGTACGGACACACAGAACCTCATGCTCTAGTCTATTCTCTGAAGCCTTGATGTTTGCTTTAGATTTAATTTACTGACTTAGCTTGGCATGTCTTATGACTAGAGCCCTGGGTTGTTCCTGACTGATCATATGATCTGACCAGGAAATACTCTGGGCCTTATAGTTATAGGCAATATGTACAGGTATGACTATTGGTGTAGATGTTGTATTATGGAAAAATGTTGTGTCCATAGAAATTAGGTATATTTCCCAGTTCCTTTGACACTGTTCTTGTGAACGTGTGTAATGTCTCGTAGTAGTCTACATCTATCAGTCCCTCCATCTCTCCAGTAATTCATGATGTTTCCCTCACCTTAGCCAACTTCTAATCTGATCTCAGAACTGTCCTAACCAGTTTTCCGTAACTTCTTGCTCAGGGAGTAGGCTGGGTACCAGTCTGTCTGCACTAACGTTCCACTCCTTGCACTCCCAATCATGCCAAACAAGGAGTTGGAATGATAGCACAAACAGATTGGGGACCAGGCTAGTCGGGGAGTAATACATAATGTTCTGATGATGTCATAGTGCTGAACTCCGATCAGATATTCTACCCCCTCTTTGTAATTGATTGACAAATGTAGCCAGTACTAACAGATCCTTAATCAGGTGTAATGTGGAGTGTCTCTGTCTCTCCACTAATCTTAGATCAGTTATAATGTGTAACGATGTATCTCTGTCTCCTCCCTAACAGGGCACCATGTGTAATGACTGTGTCTATTCCTTCTTCTGCCTGCCCTGCACCTGGTGTCAAATGTCACGAGAGATGAAGACCCGCCTCCAACCCATCACTCTCATCAATACACACACAAGATAAGGAAAGATCTCACTCTTTCTCATACTCCTCTTCATCATCACTGTCGTGTAGAGTAGGTCAGAAGGCAAACTGAAAAACCTCACCTCTATCAAATAAAAGGATGGTGGACCAGCAAAAGTACTTCTGTGCAAGGGTGTTTATTTACATGATGAATCTGGAAGAAAAACAACAGTACTGCCATCAAAGTATAAGACAGCTTTAAAAATTAAAAATAAATAAAAAAGGAGGAAAAAATTCTAATTAATTAATTAATAAAAAATATATTGGTGCCCCATCAACAGCTCAATCCAACATGCCCCCTCCCCTTTAAACTGAAAGGGAGGCAGGTTTTGTAGGGGAAGCCCCTCCCATCAGAAACTACCTAACACAAATTAATTAAGCAATTACCATCATCAAAGCCTACATTTTCCCACTCAGCTAAACATCACAAATTATATACATTGCACATTTGCAATCTGTTTCTCATGATACAATATAACACATTTACAAAATCCCATTACTACTGACATGGTGTCTTCCAACATGCCCATTCACATGCACGAGCCATTCGGAACAGGCACTACAAAGCCAGTCCTATTGCCATAGCTCTGGTCCTTATCCCAGCATACACGGAAGCTACAGAGACGGAGAGAGGAATAGAAGCAAACAGAGCACTCATTCATAACATTGATAAGTACAATAAACGTTGCTTAACATGAACGCGTGTCTGTATATTATTTATACCATAACAAAAAAAGTGTGTAATAAAGTGTGTAATGTAGGTACTAAGATGGCGAAGTTAACTGTCGAACCACATTGCTAACGTAGCTGATAACGGAGCCGGCGACGAGTGTGCATGTGTTCCAAACGCTGCCCGCGGCCAGTTGCGGACTTCTCTGTCACAGTCGCACACCACCATCATCATATATCCATCTTCCTCTTCATCATGGTCATTAGACTAATCATATTATATATCATAAGACATGTGAATGGAATACCAACAATATCATACTTATCGTGGACTACACATTATAGCCTCAGTTGACTCTAATAAATCACTCACTGGCACCAAACCCCTCACCATGTAACGTCACTCAGGCACGTGTACTATTTCGAGCTAGTCTGGGTGTTGTGGAATGTCCAATCTTCATCTTTCACCATGCTGTCACAGGTAGTTCACATTCACAACTTCCTCCCTGTCAACAGCTAAATACAGTATGTTTGGTCCGCATAAATACATTTCCAAAACCCTTTTGAAAACTGGACCATTGTATTGCAGAAACATACAATTACGAGAGAAAGTTATGAAAGATTAACAAGGAAAAACAGACATTCATATATATATATATATATATATATATATATATACATTCAGTGCCTAAGGAAAGTATTCAGACTCCTTGACTTTTTCCACATTTTGTTACGTTACAGCCTTATCTAAAATGTATTACAAAAAATAATCTCAGCAATCTACTCACAATTCCCCATAATGACAAAGTTAAAACAGGTTTTTAAGTTTGATAATTTATAAAAATGTATTTACATAAGTATTTAGACCCTTTGCTATGAGACTCAAAATTGAGCTCAGATGCACCCTGTTTCCAATGATCATCCATGAGATGTTTCTACAACTTGATTGGAGTCCACCTGTGGTAAATTCAATTGATTGGACATGATTTGGAAAGGCACACACCTGTCTATATATATTTGTCAGAGCCAAAACCAAGCAATGAGGTCGAAGGAATTGTCCGTAGAGCTCCGAGACAGGATTGTGTCGAGGCACAGATCTGGGGACGGGTACCAAGAACACAGTGGCCTCCATTCTTAAATGGAAGAAGTTTGAGCTGTCCGCCCGGCCAAACTGAGCAACCGGGAGAGAAGGATCATGGTCAGGGATGTGACCAAGAATCCGATGGTCACTCGATGACAGATCTCTAGAGTTCCTCTGTGGAGATGGGAGAACTTTCCAGAAGGACAACCATCTCTGCAGCCCTCCACCAATCAGGCCTTTATGGTAGAGTGGCAGACTGAAACCACTCCTCAGTAAAAGGCATATGACTGCTCGCTTGGAGTTTGCCAAAAGGCAGCTAAAGGACTCTCAGATCCTGAGATACAAGATTCTCTGGTCTGATGAATCAAAGTTTGAACTATTTGACCTGAATGCCAAGCATCATGTCTGGACAAAACCTGCCACCATCCCTATGGTGAAGCATGGTAGTGGCAGCATCATGCTGTGGGGATGTTTTTCAGGGGCAGGGACTGGGAGACTAGTCAGCATCGAGGCAAAGTACAGAGTGATCCTTGATGAAAAACTGCTGCAGAGTGCTTAGGACCTCAGACTGGGGTGGAGGTTCACCTTCCAACAGGACAATGAACCTAAGTACACAGCCATGACAATGCAGGAGTGGCTTCGGGAGTCTCTGAATGGACTTGAACCCGGTCGAACATCTCTGGAGAGACCTGAAAATAGCCATGCAGCAATCCTCCCCCATGTAACATGACAGAGCTTGAGAAGATCTACAGAGAAGAATCGACGAAACTCCCCAAAATACAGGTGTGCCAGGCTTGTAGCATCTCCCAAGAGTCGATGCTGTAATTGCTGCCAAAGGTGCTTCAACAAAGTAGGGTAAAGGGTCTGAATACTTATGTAAATGTCATATTTCCATTCCAGGTGATGCTGGTTGAGAGAACGCCAAGAGTGTGCAAAGCTGTCATCAGGGCAAAAGGTGGCTACTTTGAGGATTCTCAAATATAAAATACATTGATTTGTTTAACACTTTTTTGGTTACTACATGATTCCATATGTGTTATTTCGTAGTTTTGATGTCTTCACTATTATTCTACAATGTAGAAAACATTAAAAATAAAGAAATATTCTGGAATGAGTAGGTGTGTCCAAACGTTTGACTGGTGCTGCATATATCTATCATGGCAGCCTACAATTCTGGTAGTGGGTAATGTTCAATCTAATGATAGATGTCTATCTTATATTTGTTTACAGTATAAATGCATGTGTCTTTAATGGTAAGTAAAATATTAAAAGAAGAGTGCCTGTCTAGCCGTTCTCAAAGATGTAAATACATTGAATACTGTATATCACAGACCCTCAGGATTTTGAATCATATGCAAACCAAACACATGCAAAAAGCCACTCTCCATAATTGTGTTTGTAATCTGGAGGTAGGGATCACAAACCTGGATACAGCCAGGCAGAGTTGACCATTTCAGGTGAGTGTATTTTTTTTTAAAGAATCAGAATTAAAGAAAATGGGACTTGAATATTACCCACTACTATAATTATAGGATGCCATGATTTGTGGTTGATGGGGATATTTATACAATTTAACATCAGGTCAATGGTGAATATCATGATAATGCCCAGTATAGCTTATGATTTAGAAAGATATGGTTCCAAACACTGAGGTTTTGCCGTTTAAAGAGTGCACAGGGTAGCCTATTGGCTGCAAAGTGATGACTGAAAGATTGAAGTGTTTGTAAGATGTGAATGAGAAATATTATTCAATAGGGGCCCAATTCTGATTTAGGAAATTTCTTACGCACGCCTTTCCTACACGATTGTGGGTAGTTCGTATTCAGACTTACCTTACCTTAATCGCTGCCAAAGGTGCTTCAACAAATTACTGAGTAAAAGGTCTGAATACTTATGTGAATGTGATGTTTAGATTTTTTCCTTCTAAAAACCTGTTTTTGCTTTGTCATTATGGGGTATTGTGTGTAGATTCATGAGGGAAAAAAAATACATTTTAGTATAAGGCTGCAACTTAACAAAATATGGAAAAAGTCAAGGGGTCTGAATACTTTCCGAAGGCACTGTATCAACTGAAGGGAACTAACAGTAAATTGGCAGTTGAATATGTGCTGTTATTAGGCATATTGACGGTTGATACTGCTAGTGGCTAATAACATGACAGAAATAGGAAACAGAGAAAGTTGGTATAGCCTATCAAACACTCGAGAGTGCCCACCCCTGCAAGTTAAAAGGCCATACAATTTATATTCTGCATAATGGTACAGCATTTCATAAACTTTACTGTGGGAAAGTTGATATGTTGACATGCTTCAGTTTGCGTCCATATTACATTTGTCTCCAGCGACTATAAGGTAAAATATATCTAAAACAAAATGTAATTTATATTACAATTCCCTTATCCAAACAAATTGCTCATTTACCTAGCTCTTATCAATTACAGTGCATGGAGAATGGTGTTATTTCCGTCTGAAACAATAAAGTAGATGCTTTTCCTACTTTGAACCGGTTGGTTCGGGAAGACCATATTCATGGTTTCCTCATGCATAAAGGTGGTGGAATTATTAGGGAATTAAGTCAAGGTCAGACACACCTCCGCCACATTTTCATTTATTCGATCTCCCCCAAAACGAATAGCAGGTGAATAGCACGCTATTCTCATGCTTAAGTTTGATGTCAGAATATGCACAGAGAGAAAAGTGCATAAAAGGGGAATTACGTTCCATTTATGCACGCTTAAAACTCGGGTCGGATTCAGCACCCCTGAACAATAGAAGGAATTGCAGAGCCGTTAAAAAGCAAGTTGCAGCCAAGTAAAACGTATTTCATTTTTGACACAAGTTGGCATTGAGTTGCAGATAGAGCCAGATAAAGTTAGGAAAAAGTAACAGTCCATTGTTGTTGCTTGTTGTTCATGTTCTTCCTCCTCAGTCGAGCGGCTGGCCAGTCACCATGGCAACAAACGTGATAATCAACAACAACCAACAGTCTCAGCCTCCTCAGCCCTAGACACCAGCTATAATAGCCACCCACTCTAACCAGTGGAGCACTGGCATCTGTGGCTGCTTCGACGACTTACAAGTCTGTGAGTCTGTCGGTCAGAGTTCAGTTTACATCTGTATTTCAGAATGTCTTATTAAAACATGGCATATTTTGAGACATCAACCTCTTGATACAACCACTCTTTATATTCCATGCATACAAAATAACTTCATAAAAACACAGCGCTACACGCTACTAATCACGGTGAGTTAGATACGTCTCCTATCAGTGCTAGCAGATCTTTTCTCTGCCCTGCACTCTGCAGTCTCACCCCATCCTCAGGCTGTTTTGCCTACTGGTGCTTCCCCTGTTTTGCCTACACCACCACCTCAAAGTTCGGAGAGTGTTTCTGTCTCCCCCTGCTGGACATCTTAATGGGATTTACCCAGCTGGTAGGGGTGTCTTCCCGGACCCCTCGGTCCATGTCCATGAAGGTGGCGGTGTGCAACCGCTATGCCATTCATGTAGGTTAACAAATTGAGAGCTGTACTATTAGTCTGAACGCCTGAATGAAGATACTAAAGGGAGACTATCAGACTAAGCTTATGGACTTTGTGTAAGCGTGAGGCAGTGCATTCTCCACAGCACGAGGGCTTATGTGGGCTTGTGCCTAATAATACAAATAATAATAATTTATTCAACTTATTTAGCACTTTTCAAAGAATCTCAAAGCGCTCCAAAGCACAAAAAAAGACAAGTAATTTAAAAAAAAAAACATCTGAGATGGACAGTCATTAAGTTCATGGCTTGAGTGGTCATCTGAGGTAGGTGGTCAAGCGAGAGAGAAAGTCCGGAGGTAGGCAGAAAGCACTGGCTGTCTCTGGCTTTTCCATAATAGAACTCAGTCACATGAAGTTTGAGCTTAGTTTTAGCAGTCAATGTAATCATACAGTATTCCAGGTTTGGTACCCTTTGCCTATACCTTATTGCAACTGTTTGTGACTAGAAACACTATAGAGTCTAAACATGACGCCTACAAGATCAAACGATAATGACTGTTTGAGATTAGAGTATTTAAGTCATATGTCACGTCTCTCTAAAGGGTGACATGATGGCGGACTGTGTGTACTCCACCTTTTGCAACATCTGCTCCTGGTGCCAGCTGGCCCGGGAGATCAAGAGACGCAGACAGACCTTCACAGTCATCAACGCCCAGTCCGCGATGCTGCCCGGTCAGAACATGGTGATGGCCTCCCAGCCTGGGGTCAATACATCTCAGACCACGGGTCATATCCTCTCAGCCTATAATCAACTCCACCCCTCAGGCAGTCTTGGCCACTAGGTTCAGGTAACCTTTGACCTTTGACCCTGCAAACACACCTCACGGGGTTAGCCACGCCCTCTGGTGGTAAAGCCAAGGTATCTACTCTTTCAACTCCTTTAAAAATTATGCTCCCAATATATGTCAATCCCCCAATGCAGATGGAAATGAGTTAAATGTAGATTATGTAAGTGTTAATTATGAAAACATATAAATAGCTTTAACCATAGAATAAATTTAAATACCATAGCCTGTAGCACTCACACTATGTCATTTAATAAACCTTTATTAACCTTTATTTAACTGGGCAAGTCAGATAAGAACACATTCTTATTTACAATGATGGCCTAGCACCATTCTAAGCAAGCCTGTGATGACTTATTCTTACTACAGTTTAGCGTCTCTGTTAACTTAAGAGCCAGGCAGTTGTTAATGTCGTTGGATAAGGCCAGCAGAGCAAGTCAGAGGGGGAGGTTGTAGCCCTCTGATACGACTGTGGTAACAGTCACAGTGACTCATGTGCTGTGATTTTAATCATCGTTAAAGCTCATGTTTATTTTCCTTCTGCTGTGTCCTCCCTCCCTCCCTCTCCGTCCCTTCCTCCCTCATTTGACATTTTAGTCAGATTTACAATTAGCGCATTCATCTTAACATAGGTGAGACAACCACATATCACAGTCGTAGCAAGTACATTTTCAGTCAATAAAGTACTATAGTTATCCTCAAAGTCAGTGTTGGTAGGAAAAGGAGGGTGGGAGGCCCTGTGGGATTTATTCCAGACACTCATTGAAGAGATTGGGTTTTATACATTTTTGGAAGATGGTTGGGGACTCCGCTGTCCAGACGATAGGGGGAAGCTTGTTCCACCATTAGTGTGTCAGGACTGAGAAGTTTTAACTGGGCTGAGCAGGTGCTGACCCCCTGTAAGGGTAGAACGGCCAAGAGACCGGAAATGGCAGAATGGAGTGCACAGGTTGGGGTATAGGGTTTGAGCATAGTGTGCTCTGTCTTGCTCGCTCGCTCTCAATTCCATTCTCTCTCTCTCTGTCTTTTTCTCTCACCCTCCCTCTCTCCCTTCTCCCTCTGACTTTCCAAAACATAAAAGGACATTGCTGTACATTAGTGAAGGGAAGAGTCCATCTAATGTCAAATGGATTTATTGTCAAATAAGAAAATGTTACTTTGCCTGCAACTTGTATATTTGTTGTTAAACAAAATAAACAATTGTTCGCTAAACAACTCTAAACTATTTATTCTCCTGTTTCTGAAAAATTGACAATACAAAAAAATGTAAGAGAGACTGCGCTTAAAACGTCCTACGAAGCATCATTATGAGTCAGAAACATGTATTCTAGTGTTAAAATTTACTACAAAGTGTAAATAGGATCATTTAGGTCATCAAGTCAGTTTAGTCTAAAACTGAGTTTGGAACCGGTGTGTCACAACAAGTAAATTAAGGTTGGGTTTGGATTACAAAATCAACAAATCGTGCTTCCTTTTGCCATTCTCCACGTGCAAATCGTCCTTCCGCTTCCCTTCGTCGCCTCCCGTCGGGTTGAGACTGAAAATACCTATACACATTTGATCATGCGTGGCTGTGGTAACTAGTGGAAACCAAAGTTCTAAAGTTTGCATGCCCTGCCAATAGGACCTTAGTACCAAAGATTTGTATAACTAGTCTCATTGTTCCAGCTGTGCTAGTACTCGTAGCCTAGTATGCTGAATAGGTGGTTGGAGTTTGTCGCTCCCCAAGTCTGCACCAAGTAACGCTAGCTTGGTGTGCATCAAATGGTGGTGCATATAACTATAGATACTTGAACATCATGTCCTAGCTAGCTGGTGTAATTTAGCCAAGGACTCTATATAACATTCTTGCTGGTTATGTAGGTAACGTTAGCTATCGGTTTTTAGAGTGAGGCAGGCTAGCTAATATTTTGGCTACCATTAACGTAGTTAGTTGGATAACTAACTAGCTACCTCATGACAATTTATCATTTGATAACGCTAGCAAGGCAGGCTAGCTAACTAACGTTACCCTACTACAAGTCGGATTTGCAAGTCAGTTTGTAGCTCATACAAGTGTATTCTGTATTGTTTAGGGCAAAATTAAATAATGGATTCAGCTATGATGGTAGCTAATTTATTTCTAAGTCTGACTAATACAATGAACTAGGAACAACAAACCGTCACCGGCCTGAATCTAATCCAATCTGGAGCTAGTCAGTCAACATCTGCAAAGCATAACATTAACTTGACCAGAGGTACTGCCCTGATGACACAGACAGCTTCATCAACAATGTAATGTGTGTTGTGTGAAAAGTTGTAATTACCCAGGTTTGATAAACTAGTAGGTCAAGGTTAATTACCCAGCTAAGCAGATACAAGTAGTAAGTCATTTTGGTTGTGAAGTGCATTATCGAAAAGCTTAGTCCTTTCCTGATAATAATTGACCACTTGGCTGTCCCTTGTATTACCGGCGCTCCCAGTCAGCACCACCTCATAAGATGAGGAAGTACATGTTGTTTATGAGAAATGTTCAGTTTGCAGCCGAACATGCAACATAGAGAAGACCAGCAAACGGACCCTCAGCATCATGCAGACATGCCCTCGCTGTGAGCATTCCTATAAATGGTCAAAGGTCAAAACCGTTTAGAGTTTTGTCCCTATTCACCTTCATAACTTAGCCTGGTGGAACCAACCGGATCGCTGCATTTGCCATTCTATTTCACTTCACATATGATATCGGAATTGAAATTGAAAGGTGAATGCAGCGATCAGGTTGGTTCCACCATGCTAATCATAAGTGCCATTGATAGGGGTTGTTTTTATCTGACCTGTTCAAACCTCAATATAGTATCTGTTTGTTTCTCAGATATATAACCTATCCTAACTTCTGTTGGTAATATAACCGTGACTGTGTGTGTGTGTGTGCACAGAAACATGTATGGAGTCAGCACATGGAGACTTTCAAGATGAAGTCCAGACTGATAGACAGGCTTGATACTGATGTCTGAATTGGGGAGAGAGGCCTGGCACTTGGCATTACAATCTTACTAGACACACATTTTACATGTATTTTTTTAAATGATTGAATGCAATGTTATCAGTCAATATGGGGTGGGACAAACCCTGTGTGCTCTGCACCAGGATCTGGAAACTCCTATTGTATACGGGACACCACATGTTTGCCAAGGTCGCCCCAATTCCACTAGACCAAATGCAGATAATCACAGTATCTATCGGCTGGGAACGACAATGAAAGGTGCACATTGTTATATTAGCAGAACCCTGATTCTACGGTATTATGTGAAGGGCTGTTTATTTTGCATGGACCTGTTAATTAATTTGAAAGTTATCAAAACATTAGTTTAGAATATCTGCGTAAATTCAGCAATTGCATTCTTCTCATATTACTCTGTAGGCTACTGAACTATTCAAAGGCGGCAGGTTGAGCGTTGGACTAGTAACCAAAAGGTTGCAAGATCAAATCCCCGAGCAGACAAGGTAAAAAAGCTGTCATTCTGCCCCTAAATGAGGCAGTTAACCCACTGTTTCTAGGCCATCATTGAAAATAAGAATTTGATCTTAACTGACTTGCCTAGTTAAATAAAATAAAACATATAAAAAGCGTACTCTGTCATTTCTCCATACTGTAGCCTGTAGTTATTGGGCAAGGATCTGACTATCATTAATGTGATGACTGCTATTTATCAGATAATTGCCCACTACGTTTAATGATTACTCAATTAAATGAATCATGTAACAACTCATTAGGAATTTGGGGCACCAGGGGAAAAGTTATTTACTGAGTTACTATCTCCCTACTTAAACTCTAAAGATGATCTCTTACATCCACAACAGTCAATTATTAGTTATCAGTCTCATTCTGAACGTCGTTGACTTCGTAAATCTGCATGAACCCTAAGTGATGAATCAGCAATACACAAATTGGCTTACTTATTTATTTACTAAGTAAATAATCACACAGATATACACAAACACACAGTATAGGTTATTGATTTTCTAACATAATGCAATGAAAACAGGTCCCTAGTGGACTGGCATGATATGATGGCTTGTTACACAATGAAAAGGGGGTGGGGAAAGATAAAGAGCTGGAGAGACTTAGTGTGGACTTATCTTACATACATTTGGAAACTATGATCACCATAAATATGAATATTTAGCACCCTAACAACCGCTCATTCGGATACGAAATGCAACATATATTTATTTACATGTAGATAGATGTCTTTCTCTGTTGAAACCACTCGATCCGTCTATGGGCAGTAGTTTGATGTAAGTCTCTAGTTGTCCACCAGAGGTCACAATGTCCTTCTTAGTTATAGGCTTCTTTGTCTTGGAGTGTTCTTAGAATGGATAACTCCAGGTGTACCATACTGTGGTGAGAGGGATCTGTTCTTCCCTCCCTTCTTTGGTCAATTGTCCTAGACTACTTTACATACCCAGCTGCAGACTTTGAATGTTTGGTCTAGTCTTCACCTTCTTCACTCGTCGAGAGTTTCAGCGGGTCTTACCATTTTCTGGTCTTGTAGTTTTAACCATTTCAACATGTGGACCACGTCCTCACATTCTTTGGTCGAATGTTAATTTTGTTACAAAGGGTTTTATACTCGGGTAGAAAGGGGGCGGTCTATTGCACCAACACAATGTCTGTGCTCACTTGGGTGTGGCCACTGACTGAGCATAGGTTTACATGGAAAACAATTATCTAATTTTAGAAGGCTGGAATCACATTATCTTCACAAAAGTATTCTTATACTTAATCTTTTATTTTATACAACATTTAGATGCAAATCTGATAACTAGGATGTGTACACTTTCAGAGTTACCGTTATCTTGTTATCCAATCCTTAATGACATCACTATTGTTTAGATCCCCACAACCATTCCAAACGTTTGGATTTCAAAACTAATGTTCCAATGTCCAACTTTTGACGTTAGAGTTCTCTACACACAGCACATTCCTTTGTTGGATACTGAGAGGCAGAAAGTTAGAAACCATTTATGACCGGTTAAGTCAAAACTGGGCCAACTCCCTCAGGAGACGGGGGTCTGGCTATCTTCAAACCTTTGCCTAGCTGGCACCTTTGAACCTCAGCAAGGAGAGAGACTCATGACAGCTCTGACAGATGGGTGTGTCCTGGTGGTGGCGCTCAAGAAACACCCACATCAAACCACACCCCCCAAGCCAACTCATGTTTGGCTTCTGTCATGGCTGCCAGCATTTTTGGAGGAGCAAGCCAATGAATGAGTCCAACTCAGCGGGTGCAGTTCCCCTTTAAGGCAATATAGAAGTCTTACAAGACATTACATTGTTAGACAATCCAAATCTACAGAGTATTTCATCATATGGAAAAGAAGTAGCACATGTCCTCCACGCGCTGCCTCGCGCACCTGCAGCCGCAGGACGTTATCAAACTGGTCGAAGAGGAGCAGCAGGTCCAGCACAGGGACCCCGTGGTAGATGGCCTCATACAGGCCTTTGGTGCCTCCGTGAGCCACGAAGGCGCGGGTCTTCGGGTGGCCCAGGAGGTCTTTCTGGGGGAGCCAGTACAGCAGCAGGGTGTTGTTCTCCAGGGAAAAGGGTTGTTCTCCCAGGAACCTCAACACCACCTTATGGGGCAGCTGGGCGAATACTTGGGCCATGACCTCCTTAGGCAGGGCAGACACTATTATTCCCAGAGACATGACCACCACCATGACCACCACCCCGTGCTTCCCAGAGCTCTGCATGTAGGCCTCTATGTCAGCAGGGAGCGGCCAAGCTGGACAGCACTGGAATCCCCCCACATAGACCACGTTGGGCATGGTGGGCCGCAGGAACTCAAAGTCCACCCTCATCAGCCACACGTTCGCCAAGCGCGGCATGGAGTCCAGGTCAGCACCAGGGGAGAAGTGATGTTGGATAAGGCTTGTATACGCAGGGTTATTTATTAAATATTGCTCCACTAAACATAGACATAATGCAACCCATTCCTGGTTCTCTAAAGGAAGTCCATGTGATTGGAGAGTCTGGGCCCGATGCGGGGGAAGGGTGAAGTGGCCCTCTCAAGCAACCATAGCAGGTTGAAGAACAAAGGCAGACCGAGCACATTGGCCAGAAGGACCTCTATGGGCAGACCAGGGTCAGTCAGCACCAGGTCAAACCGGGCGTTCCAGAGCAAAGCCATGAACACCGATCATCAAATATGGTGGCGGCCGCTCTGGAGCAGATCTCGTGGGCCGTTGACTGCATGGAAGTGATCCAGTACTGCTTGCGGAAGGAGCCCAGGCAGGGTGGCAGGGACCGGACTCCCAGAATCCTTTGCATTATCTTGTCATAGTAGCTCTTGCCCACCTCGTCCTCCAACATGTGGACGGTGACGGAGGTGTACGGAGGGGAATTCTGGGGGATGTACCAGCTCTTGGCGGAGCGCAGCACGGTGAGGTTGGGACGTCTGGAGTGGAGCTTCCGTCTACCATCCAAGATTTACCCACCGCAGGTGCTACCGTGGCAACTGTTGCCAGGCGATAGGAGCAGGAAGTAAAGGGCAGCAGTAGTCACTCCTTTTGGTGGAACCAGTCTGATCGCTGCGAATGGCTCCACCAGGCTAGGAGAATCATACAACAGATATGGAATTGATAAAGGAGGAGCAAACCCACAAAACAAATACAAAATTAGTGTAAGCCAGAGCCAGCTCTGGTGTGAGCTAATGTGATTTACAGGTAACTTCCAAGATAAAGGAAATACCAAGGTTTAGCTTTAGAGCATTTATTAGTCACACGCACAGGGTTGCAGATGTAAATGCAGGGTAGAGTGAACATCTTAAGCATTGAGCTCCTACAGTGCTGGTCAAAGGGATGTAAATTGAACAGAAAAAATAATAATTTGAATGGAAAGGAATGAATGTGTCTTAATAGGGTGTTGAACCACCACGAGCCAGAACAGCTTCAACGCGCCTTCGCAAAGATTCTACAAGTGTCTGGCGCTTAAACAACATTCTTCGACGCAAAATGTAATAATTTGGTGTTTTGTTGATGGTGGTGGAAAACGCTGTTTAGGGAGCCGCTCCAGAATCCCCTTAAGTCTTCAATTGGGTTGAGATCTGGTGACTGAGACGGCCATGGCATCATTTTCATGTTCATCAAACCAGTCAGTGACCACTCGTACCTTGTGGATGGGGGCATTGCCATCCTATGGGGGCATAGACATGGTAGCCAAAAAATAATGGCCTGCCAAGCATTTTATACATGACCCTAAGCATGATGGGATGTTCATTTCTAACTTAACTCAGGAACCACACCTGTGTAGAAGCACCTGATTTCAATGTACTTTGTATCCCTCATTTACTCAAGGGTTTCTTTTTATTTTTGCAGTTACCTGTAGTTTGCTATAGTACTTCTGGATTAAACGACAATATGTACAAAAGCAACTGAGGTACTGTCTCAGCCCAACTTCATTGTGTCCATTGTGAACTTCAGTTGAATTAACCTTAATAACATTATCATGGTAACACAGTTAAGGCGATTATGGTGGAAATCCCTACAGACGGGCTATTGTAACCTATTGGTTTGGTAGAGAGGCAGGGGACTGGAATAATAAGGCCCATTGGATGCTAAAACGTGACATGGAAGGCTATAGCATATATAGATTTATAAAGTTAAACTAACAGGAGGAACTATAAATTGATCAATCACCACACATACATATCACCAAACATACATAAGCTCTGTTCTTTGCAGAGTGCAAGCTAGTGTCGCATTGTTATATTTGCATTGACTGAGGTGCAGTTGATTTGAATATAGAGTAGCAGACTTTTGGGAAAGTCCGGAACGTTTCACCTATGTCATGTTGGGTCGAACTAAGTAATTAGAGTGATTGCACATAGATTTCGGATGCTGTAGGTAACGTATCACTCTTCTGTCCCTGGCTGAAGTGTCTTTGTGCAAAAGGCCTGCTATGAGGCCTGTTGCTGTGCACAACGTAGTCCGCTATGACAGGACTAGTAAAGGTCCCGTGCATAACTTTAGTGAAAAAAAAAGTTTTAAAAAATTATTAAAAAGTATATTTTTATTAGTTTTCAGGGGGTGCTGCAGCGGCTATGCCCGAGCCGACTAGGTGCTAAAACCTGTCGATGTGCCCTTGATCACGACACTTAACACTAATTGCTCCTGTAAGTCGCTCTGAATAAGAGTGTCTGCAAAATAACTAAAATGTAAATATATAACCAGGCCAGTACAGCTTGGCTCAGCAGTATGAAAATTGTATATTTTGTATGCAATACCTTAGACATCTTGCAATTCTTAGACATGGGTGTTGTTCCTTAGACATCCTTATCTTCCCCGAGGATGACAGCCAATGGCTTAACATGGAGGTCATTCTCCAAGAGCTCGACTCCACTCACTGCTGCGCTCCGCCATGAGCTGGTACATTCCCCACAATTCCCCTTTCTACACCTCAGTGACCCTGAACCCTGCTCCTCCTCCGGCTGGGCGGGGGACCTCGGTTCTGACTTCAACACCGTCCTGATCCAGTGCTCTCTGTAACTCTGCAGGGTGTTACCTGTCCACCGCCTCCTGGAGTAGCAGAAGGACACGGCGGTCATGTTGATTATGTTTCATGGTGGGGCGCTCAACATGATCTATGCCATCTTGGATGACTCGACCCTTGTCGCCAAACTGAGGGAGTCTAGATTCTACCTGATGTTACTGATCCTGCCTTCCCTGCTAGGGGGCTCCTGGCCCAATACCTGGACCTGCCCATGGTTTATAACATCCACTGGCTCAACGCTGGTGAGGCCCCCATGATCGTCGCCCCCACACCGCCGTCCTATGTCGCCATGTACAATTAACTGTTCAGTGACACAATGGACTTCCTGCAGAGGACAGAGAACTTCCTGCGGTGCCTGGTCATGCTCTTCGAGGAGTGCCTGGTCATCCTGCCTCTCTATGTCGACCTCCTCCGACATCACTTCCCCCCGATGTTGAACTGATCTGTGGAGCCCTATTTTAACAGTAAAATTGAACAATAGCCACATTGTCAACCCAAAATTCATGAAAATTACTGAATAAGGTTGCACATCAAAATATCTTGACTCATGCATTCCTGCATGGATACGTTAGATGAAACCACTTATTTATTGAATACCATCTCTGCTGTCTATTACACCTCTTACAAAGTCATTCACAATGCTTTTTTAATTGGTTAATAATTGTTTATATTGTGTGACGCTACAATGTTTTCGGTTGCGACCAAAATATGGTCGGATGCTTCCAAACGAAAAAGTTAGTGGTACCAGTACCACCAAGGGAAAATGTTAGTGTGGAGCCCTGAGAATGACCCTGAGAAGATTCATTCATGAGACTCAGTGTTGCCAACTAATTTTCTCTGATCTGTGGGTGGACTTTGTCTTTGAGTTACCGAGTCCCACCATGCCCAACGTGGTCTATGTGGGGGGCTTGGAGGCCTGCATGCAGAGCTCTGGGGAGCACGGGGCCGTGGTCATGTCTCTGGGAACGCTGGTGTCTACCCTGCCTAAGGAGGTAGTGACCGAGGTAGTGGCCCAAGCCTTCGCCCAGCTGCCTCACAAGGTGGTGTGGAGTTTCTTGGGAGAAAGGCCCTCTTTCCTGTTAAACAACACCTTGCTGCTGGACTGGCTCCCTCCGAGCAATGTCCTGGGCCACCCTAACACCTGCTTCTTCGTGGCTCACGGAGGCACCAGCGGCCTGTATGAGGTCATATACCACTGGATCCCTGTGCTGGGCCTGCCACTCCTCTTTGACCAGTTTGACAACGCCCTGCGGCTGCAGGTGCGCAGGGCGCCCAAGATGTGAAGTGGTAGGCCATACAAGCTCACAGAACAGGATCGCAGAGTGCTGAAGTGTGTAAATATCACCTGTCCTCGGTTGCAACACTCACTACCGAGTTCCAAACTGCCTTTGTAGGCAATGTCAGCACAATAACTGTTTGTCAGGAGCTTCATGAAATGGGTTTCCATGGCCGAGCAGCCGCACACAAGCCTAAGATCGCCATGCGCAATGCCAAGCATTGGCTGGAGTGGTGTAAAGCAGTGGAAATGCGTTCTCTGGAGTGATGAATCACGATTCACCATCTGGCAGTCCGACGGACGAATCTGAGTTTGCCAGGAGAATGCTACCTGCCCAACTGCATAGTGCCAACTGTAAAGTTTGGTTGAGGAGGAATAATGGTCTAGGGCTGTTTTTTATGGTTCGAGCTCAGCCCTTAGGTCCAGTGAAGGGAAATCTTAATGGTGCAGCATGAAATGACATTCGAGACGATTCTGTGCTTCCAAATTTGTGGCAACAGTTTGGGGAAGGGCCTTTGCACCTGGGCTGGAATAATACAATATGGTCTTTCTCTTGCATTTCAAAGATGATGGTACAAAAAAAAACGCATGTTTTTTAACTTTGTATTATCTTTTACCAGATCTAATGTGTTATATTCTCCTACATTCATTTCACATTTCCACAAACTTCAAAGTGTTTCCTTTAAAATGGTATCAAGGTTATGGTATCAAGGGTATGTCATTTTAGGCGAAAACTGAACTAAAGGGGCAGATCCTTAAGAGGGTTTAAGTTTTTTTTAAATGAAAATAAATAAAAAATAACAATAGCGAGGCTATATACATGGGGTACCGGTACAGAGTCAATGTGCGGTGGCACCGGTTAGTCGAGGTAATTGAGGTAATATGTACATGTAGGTAGAGTTAAAGTGACCAGTCATAAATAATAAACAGTGTAATAGAGGGGTCTGGGTAGCCCTTTGATTAGCTGTTCAGGAGTCTTATGGCTTATGGCTTGGGGGTAGAAGCTGTTAAGAAGCCTTTTGGACTTAGAAGGGCAGTGATTGGTAGATGGGTAACAATAACAAATCAGACATTGAATATCTCTTTAAGCATGGTCAAGAAAATAATTATGCTGCGGGGGATGAATTAAACCACCCAGACACATCAAAGATACGGTCGTCCTTCTAAACTGAGCTACAGGACAGGAAGGAAACTGCTTAGGGATGTCACCATGAATCCAATGGTAATTTTAAAACAGCTAAAGAGTTCAATGGCTGTGATCAACAAAATTGTAACAACTGGGCACAGACCACGTCATTTCAACATAAACATAACATAATTCGGTAATATTTAGTTGAGACTCAAAAAGACAGCCAAAAGTTTACAATGTGTTATCACTCTGCTTTCAACCATCTAAAAGCACATCCAAATTCCAATGGAAAAACTATGTCAGATTTTAGGTTTAGTTGTCACTCAAGTGTCTATCACAGTGCTTGCAACTATTTAAAAGCACAGCAAAGTTCAAATGGGAATACAATGTTAGATATCTTGTTTACTTATACAACAAATTCATGTATTATCACTGTGCTTCATCTAATAGCAGAACCATATGACCTGGATTTCAGTTTTAATTACATTAAAAGTATATGATGCAAGTGATCAATGCTGTTCAAGATTCTGACAGATTATTATAGCAATTGTGAAGACGTGCAGCGATCTATGAAGGCTATCTTGAACATGCAAACTTTATATAATTACACAAGATGAAATGTATAGTTACAGTAACCTCAAAATGGGTAACACAACCAATGACACATTTTTAGGTTACTGTAACTATACATTTCATCTTGTGTAATTATATAAAGTTTGAATGTTGAATTGAATTGAATTGAGTTGAATGTTACATTCGTTTGTAAGGTAGCCTAATACAACCAATATCAACATTTAAAGGAAATGTACAGTGTCGACTGCTTGGATATTTCCATCGGAGTCATTGGCTTAATTCTATTCTTTAACTTTTATTTTTGGTTGAGTTGGAGATGTGAATCCAACATATCATTTGTTAACCTGTCAACAAAAGTGATATTGAATTGTGTTTCATTGTCAACGCAACCAGATATCAACATTTGAAGGAGATTTATCTTCTGCTTGGATAGTTCCATCTGTGCCTCTGACTAAATCTGTCTAATAATTAAAGTCTCCACCTCAAACCAAAAAGTTAAAAGATTAGGACTAAATCAAATCAAACTTTAAATGCACTTTCAATAATGTTTTATTGCGTTGACAACCAAACACAATTCAACATAATTACATTTGAAATCAGCCAGAGCTTGTAACCCTAGGCCTATTGTATTGCCCCCCCCAAAAAAATGTTTTAATATAAACAATAGCTGTTGACTGCAAATGTTATATAGGCCTAAATAGTATTATTGATATGAGTGATAAAGTATGGTCGCATTTAATTTGCTCTGTTAAACCTATCCCTTGGAATGACTTCAATAGCAACAGTGAATCTCTCTCGTTTTTAAGTGGAGATCTCTCAACAATCACTGTCACAATTGCACATTGGCAATAGTAGTTACAAATATCAAAGCTGGGATTAGAAAAAAAACCTGTATGGGAGACCAAAAGGTTTCTGTAGATAGATCAACTCTCCAGTAGGAGGTGCTGCCCAGCCTATAGTTATTTTTTCTGATAGTGGATATAACGTTGAAGATCTGACGTTGTTTCTAAGGAACAAATTCTACATATTTTATACAAGGTTTTTCAATGTTGAAAATTGGTTACCATGATGACATAATACTGTGGTTGAAATTTCACTCTCAAAACAACAGTATGACTTTCAAATCCAATGTATTTACCACGTAGATTCCACGTCACAATATGTTGACAAATTACGTTGAAACAACTAGTTTGTCCGCAGTGGGTAGTAACCAATGTTCCCTCTTTGTTTTCTGCACTGAGCAAATTTCAGGTCTTCAACTTCAACTTTGTGATAATTCTGTGCAACTTCCAGCGTGTTTACTGTGAACACTGAGGCTGTACTCGCTTTAAGTAACAGTTATAACAGTGGCCAAGTAGGCTTCTGTGGGTATTTGATCATAATATAGGCCTACCAGAGTGGTCTACCGTCAAAAGCAATGGAGAAAATGCATCACATCACATGGAAATAGCTGTTGTATCATTCAGTCTACAGAAGCAGCCTATGTGTGGTGTTCAATGTAGGCCTACATTCCATGAGACTTTTGAAAGAAAACATGCAGGGATTGAGATTATTAACCTGTTTACCTACTTGTCCTTCAGGCCTACTGCAGCTTTGATTGATTATGCCACACCGGTCTGTGTAGAGTGTGGGCTGAGTCATGCTCAACAGAGTCCTACTCTGATGCTTCCTGTCTACAACAAAATCAACAACAAAACAACAAAATGCATTGAAAGTGGCTAATATTGCGTTGATTCGATCATAATTGCCACAGTAAAGGGAAACGTTGATAGTGTTAACTTACATGGAAAACTCTAGAAAGTTGAGTGAAGTTCAACTTGGTACTTCTCTCCGTGGGCTACTGGGCGCCGGCACGCAGTTTAGAGTGAACATTGGTAGCTCAACTTCGAGTCTCATAGCAAAGGGTCTGAATACTTAAATAAATACGGTATTTCTGTTTCTAAAAACCTGTTTTCGCTTTGTCATTATGGGGTATTGTGTGTAGATTGATGATCATTTTTTCAATGCATTTTAGAATAAGGCGGTAACATAACAAAATGTGGAAAAAAGTCAAGGAGTCTGAATACATTCAAATATATTGTATTAGTGTTTTATTTTTCATTCATCTTTAAAAGTTACATTATAGAGTATTTAGTATAGATCGTTGACAAAAAAATGAAATTAATGTCACGACCTGACCTTAGAGATCCTTTTTATGTCTCTATTTGGTTTGGTCAGGGTGTGATTTGGGGTGGGTATTCTATGTTCTATTATTTGTATTTCTATGTTTTGGCAGGGTAGGGTTCTCAATCAGGGAGAGCTGTCTATCGTTGTCTCTGAGAACCATACTTAGGTAGCCCTTTTCCCACCTGTCTTTGTGGGAAGTTGACTTTGTTTATGGCACATATCCTTTAGCTTCACGGTTTGTTTTGTAGTCTTTATTGTTTTGTTCGGCGTCTTTTCATTCTAATAAAGAAAATGTACGCTCACCACGCTCCACCTTGGTCCAGTTCTTCCAACGGCTGTGACAATTAAGCCAATTGTAATTCCACTTTGTAACACAATAACATTTTAAGAAATCCAAGGGGGTTGAATATTAATGATATCCACTGTACATGATTCAATAAAAACTGATGAAAAGCTCTTTCTATTCAAACTGCCCTTAGGGAAGATGGTATCTTGGAACTGTCAGCACCTATTGGATTTCAGTCTGGTGACATGCAGTATTTGAAGGAAAATACAAGATGAGAAAGATTACACTATGATATCATGTGTTAAAAATACAGCCTAGCCACCATTGTCTCACACTCCCATTCTCCTCAAACAATTTCAATTGTGCAGTCGGTGGCTTTTTTCCTGTGACTGAGCTACAAAGTTAATTTAGGGTGGGGGGGTGTCAATGTAAATTGTATGAATTGTTCAACAGTCTAATGGCTTGGGGGTAGAAGCTGTTAAGGAGCCTTTTGGTCCTAGACTTGGCGCTCCGGTACTGCATGCCATGTGGTTGCAGAGAGGATAGTCTATAACTTGGGTGACTGGAGTCTTTGACAATTTTATAGGCCTTCCTCTGACACAGCCTAGTATATAGGTACTGGATGGCAGGAACTTGGCCCCAGTAATGTATTGGGCCGTACGCCCTACCCATCAAAGCAAAGGGTGGCTACTTTGAAGAATCTCAAATATATTTTGATTTGTTTGGATACTACATGATTCCATATGTGTTGTTTCATAGTTTTGATGTCTTCACTATTATTCTACATTGTAGAATAATTAGTAAAAGTAAATAAAAAACCCTGGAATGAGGTGTGTCCAAACCTTTGACTGGTACTGTATACATATTTTTAAAACTCCATTTTCTCTTCCACCTAAAGGCCATAAAATAACATTTGACTAAAGATGACTGTCATCTGAAAGGAGTCCATTAACTTGTGTTGAATGTTGAGATTACACTGCCTCTTTGGTCCACAGACTAGTGTTGAATGTTGAGTGTTGAGTTTATATTGGTCTCTTTGTTAAGCTCTTATCTCAGCCTGTCAATCACTTCCACATCTTCCGATGCAGAGGCTGATCCTCTCATCACAGAGCCTCTGTGGCATGTTATCTCTGACCCGGAAATACACCTCATGCACACACACACACCTCTGAGGAATGCATTGTTTTAGAGAAGACAAAAGGGAAATATGTCATGTTATAGAATCTAACTAAAAAATCTCAGTTGTTTCTCCAACCAACAATAAACTCACAGATTGTTAGAAGAAGAGAACCGATAACTGTTTATCAAATTACTGATTTCAGTTACACCTTTATTATGTAAGGACAAAGGGAGCCTGAGAACTACTCAATGACACATCACCCAAATGACCACCCTTGGCCCCCATAGACCTAATTTCTTAATTTCCTTTCCTTTCCTACACTCATAACAACCCTCTCCTTCTCACTCACTTTCTCCTCCTCTAATGGTCAGAGAACGAGGGAAGAGGGAGGAAGAGGGAGGAGAGGAGTGAGTGTTTTTGTTCAGGAGGAGAAAGGCGTTCTCCTGTGTTCTCAGGATGTGGCTGTTAAAGCCTGGAGAAGTGGGCTTCCTGTCTAGGGAAACGATCAGAGAACAGACAAGGCCCTGAGGTTAAGACGCTGTGTTCCCTCAGAGGACGCAGACACTTTGTGCTGCACAGATCACCAACAGATTGAGCGAAGAAGGGGTTCTGTGGAACGGTATGGGAGAGGTGAGTGAAAAGACTCTCATAATGTTTTCTTGTGCTAAATCTCTTTTTCATGCTTTAGTTGAGTGCGTTTTACCCTGAATATCATGCACTATTGCACCTGTTGACATGGTTGCATTGTACATGCATGCGTAATGTTCTGATTGAATGTTGTAGAAATGTTGTAGTAATGTTGAAAAATTATCCTTTCATCATCTTTATCATCATTCTCCTCAGGTTTTCCACAAGGACTAGAGACACCCAATCAATAGATCCTAAGCAGAGCAATATATTGGTGCTGGACACCTGACTCTGGGAGCTAATAGAAACAATATGGACAGATCACAAGCATATGCATTTATGGATGACTTCGATTAGAGACAACTTCCTCGGTCAAACACATCTATTTTCACCTTTTCTACCATTCTACTATTGCATTTGTGAATGAATTTAATGGATATAAAATGCAGAGACTCTCACACCACCGTCTCTCTCTGGGAATATAGATCTGTATCAGAGGGTGATAAAAGCACCTGTGTACTGTAGCACCTGGTTTCTTGTAAAAGGACTTTGAGGGTTCCGGCCCTCACCCAGAGACTGTCAGAGACCATGTCCAACAACAGTGACAGCTGCAACCTCCCCCTGAACACTGACACACTTGGTCTCACCTACATCTACAGCCTGGCCTTCTCACTGGGTCTCCCTTGCAACCTGCTGTCCCTCTGGGGACTGTACCAACTGGGCCGCTCCGGTGGGGGTGGCTGCCAGCTGGTCTACATCCTCAACCTGCTGCTTTCTGACCTCCTCCAGCTGCTCACCCTCCCCCTATGGATCCTGTACCTCCAGGGGGCTCACCGCTGGCCCTACGGCCGCCCCGCCTGCGAGTTTGTGGGCTATGTCTTCTACGTCAATGTCTACGCTAGCGTGGTGTTCCTCTGTTTGATAGCGTTGGACCGTTGCCTGGCTATAGTACACCCGTTGAGTAGTCGTGGCGTGCGGACGGTGCGGGTGGCGGCAGTGTCTGGAGTGGCGGTCTGGACACTGACCTTCCTGTTCTGTTTAGGCGGGTTGCTTCCATCGGTGTTCGACGCAGAGAGGCTGCTGTGTCTGGAGCAGTACCCCGTCAGCCTCAGATATGCCCACTTTAAGATTGCTACAGTCATCATGGGGTTCCTTCTGCCCTGTGGTATACTGGGGTGAGTGGGAAACTGAGTATGAGGAATGATTGGCTGCCTGAATGTATGGTTTCATGAGGAAAAGGAGGAATGTTGCCTGTACTCCACAAAATGTATGTCCCTTTAATGTTTTTCAACAGCAATTTGTCTATATTTGTTGATATTAGACACCCAACATTAAGTTGCTTTTATATACATGTAGTAACTATAGAAACACCACCATAATAACATTTTCTTGCATGGAAAAGTTTGTATGGCTATCAGAAGAGTCTTGTCAAATGGTCACATCTAACATATTTATCTGATACGGACATGACCCTTGACCTTCGTATTTTTCTCACTTTCTTCAGTTACACCTCCGCCCGCATTGGGGTGACCCTCCAACGGTCGCCCTCCGTCTCCAACCAGGACCGCCACAAAATCACTGGCATCCTTGTCGTCATCACCGTCATCTTCATTGTCGTCTTCGGACCCTACCATCTGGTTGGGGGGTACCGTTTTGTCTCCCTCCTCCTCATAGACAACCCCTGCGAGTTGGAACGGTCCATTTTCCTGTGCTACCGGCTGTGCTACGGTCTGACCAGCCTCAACACTCTGCTGGACCCTCTGTTCTACATCTTCCTGTGTCACAACGCCCGTCTGGAGCTCCGCAGGTCCCTAACGCCCTGTCTGGGACGTGGGCACACAGCCCCCAAACAGGTCAGACTCAGTCTCAGAGGGAATCCTGATCCTAGTGACAATGTGTAAAAACACTGGATTGGACAAACTGTTTTTGAATGAAGAAAACCTGGATAATCTGTATTGTGTTTCCTGTTTTTTGATGAGTTTGAATTCAGCAGGAGGACACATTGTGTAGCGAGACTGGACATACAGACAGTATATTACAGTGTTTTCTTGGACTTGCTCAAGGAACTGACGCCACTGGTTTGACTGCTGAGCATTAGTGATGGAAAAAAGCAGCAATTGTGCCACCCAGTGGGGAGAGCATGCATGTTGCTAGCTGAAATTGGAAATAGCGTTCCATCTACTTCACTTTTCTGCTGTGCCCGTCCTCTCTACCTGTTGATGCACTGCCATAGCTGCCTCAGTTACTACTGTCATATGAATGCACTATAATAATAATGTCATAATGTCTTGACTGTTTGCTTGTCATGATTTTTATACTTTCATTTGCTATTCGCAGTAAATAACGTCAATTGAAATACATGATTTATTCATGATAGATATATCTTTCAAAAAAAGAAAAAAAGAAAATAGTATACCATCCTCAGCTGCTGAAATACATACCAACACACATGTACAGAATCAAACCATTCCTCGCAGCTGTTCTCTCTTAATCGGTACAGTAAAGGTTGTCCAGCTTCAGAGCAGAGGTTTGAATAACGGGATGCCAGTGTACTCTCAGTTCACTGGTAGAGCTGAAACCGAGTGACCGCCATGCAGTGTTTGTGGATCATTTTACTGCTCCTGATTGTCTGTCAAGGCTGTACTACAAGACCATCGAAAATATAGCAGATGTATTTAGCCTATTCGGAATGAGTACCGTAAAAAACAATCAGCAAGCAAATATAAAAGCATACTAGAGTACAGCTGAGCCTATACTTCACAGTTCACATTGCTCTACATATCAGTAGATTAAACACGCTATGAGAAGCGTTGCAAAAACACACAAAATATGTCCCTCAGTACTGTATGTTGTACATGATACTGATTCAAAATTCCATGACATATCAATCGATCATTATGTATCCCACAGATGCAGAACCTGGACCGGAACCAAATTTGACAGACCGCTCAGTCAGCAGGGTGTGTCTTCTCCTACTTCGGCTCCAGCTCCTCCTCCACCCTGGAGTCTTCTCCTCTCAGGCAGGGGGCGTTGTTGTGGGACCTCATCCCCCTCAGCAGCAGCTATGAAGCATCGATAGAGGAGTGTTGGGTGCTGCGTTGCCGTGAGAACTCACCTAGGTCTTCCGCCAGCACGCTCTCAAGCACCGCTCCCAGAGACTGTCTGATCTTACCACACAAATCCGGGCAGCTGAACACATAGAGGATGGGGTTTAGCACACTGTTGAGGAAGGATAGACTGGCGGCAGGGGGCAGACCGTGGGCCACGAGGCCCCGGAGGGAGGGTTGGTACTGGGCTACAGCCTCCAGTACACTGAAGATGTGGTACGGAGCCCAGCAGACCACAAAACTCACTACCACAGCTACCACTAGCCGCACAAAGCGGAAAGAGCGCCTTCTGCGGCCACGCCGCGTGATACCAATGTTCACAAACACGTAGCTCCCCACAATGACCACCAGGGGAAGTATGAAGGCCAGGAGGAGCTTAGAGAAGGCCAGGGCATCCTGGCGAGCCTCACACAGCTCTCTTAGGTCAAACTCCCTAACATTGAGGTACTGGGCGTAGTTATAGTAGCACATGATCCGCCCGTCATGTCGGCGAATAGTATCCCGGAACAGATAGTACGGTAGTGTACAGAGTATTGCCAGGGCCCAGATGACCCCACACACTCTTCCGACCAGGCGTACATTCCTCCGGTTCTGGATCCAGACGGGTTTCAGCACCACCAGACAGCGGTCGAGGGAGATGGCTGCCAGCAGGAAGGCGCTGACGAACATGTTGAGGAAGAAGACGGAGGAGTGGAGCTTGCAGAAGGTGGTACCCAGGGTCCAAGTGCCTCCACGGGCCAGGAAGATGGTGAAGAAGGGGAGGGAGGCTGTGGAAAGGAGGTCCGAGGCAGCCAGGTTGAGGATCCAAACACTGATGACTGTGCGGCGGATGCGGAAGCCCACCACCCCCAGGATGAGGAGGTTCTCTAGGATACTGAAGGCGGAGACCAGGCCGTGGAGACACACCGTAACCAGGCTCAAAGCCCCCACCCTGGCCGAGGAGTTGGATGGCATGCTTACGTTCACCATGGCCTGGATGAGAGGGCAGTAGACAGGGCTGCTGGAAGTGGTCATCTTTCAGATTCTGGTTCTGACACTTTGTCCACTTTGGCTCTGAATTCCTGTGCCCAACATTGCAAAGAAAACACAAAGAGGCATTAAGGATTGTAATGTTGTTGGTAGTCATGGCGATCACGAACTTGGCAGGTGACACTGTTGTGCAACTGTTGAACATATTATTAGTCATTGTGGTTTCTGTACAAAAAGTTAGCTTGAAAACATTTCCCTGCCATCTCAAACTAATAAGAGAGAGAGATGTGGTTTATCTCTCCATCTCACCCTCTCCACATCCTCTGTTCTCATTGTAAACACTTTGTAGGCTGGCTTTGCCTGTAAATGTGTTGATGAAAATGTAGTCTATAGTAGACCTTTTCCAATCTTTAATATCAAATTAAGAGCTTTTGTGTAAGCCTACATTTCAAGTTAAATGGATCCAGATCCAAAAATGAGTCTTTATTCTGGAATTCAGCTACACTGAACATAAATATAAATGCAACATGTAACATTTTATAAGATTTTACTGAGTTACAGTTCATATAAGGAAATCAGTCAATTGAAATAAATTAGGCCCTAATCTATAGATTTCACTTGACTGGGAATACAGATATGGATCTGTTGGTCACAGATACCTTTAAAAAAAAGGCAAGGGTGAGGTTAGGAAACCAGTCCGTATCTGGTATGACCACCATTTGCCTCATGCAGCGTGACACATCTACTTCGTCTAGCGTTGATCAGGCTGTTGATTGTGGCCGTGGTATGTTGTCCCACACCTCTTCAATGGCTGTTCGAAGTTGACGGATATTGGCGGGAACTGGAACACGCTGTCCTACAAGTTGATCCAGAGCATCCCAAATGTACTCAATGGGTGAGTATGCAGGCCATGGAAGAACTTGTGACATGGGGTTGTGCATTATCACGCTAAAACATGAGGCGATAGTGGTGGATGAATGGCCATCTCACAGTATCTCTGTGCATTCAAATTGCCATCGATAAAATGAAACTATGTTTATTGTCTGCAGCTTATGCCTGGCCGTACCATAACCCCACCGCCACCATGGGGTACTCTGTTCACAACGTTGACATCAACAAACCGTTCACCCAGATGATGCCATAAATACTTCCTGCCATCTTCCCGGTACAGTTGAAACCGGGATTCATCCATGAAGATTACACTTCTCCACCATGCCAGTGGCCATCGAAGGCGAGCATTTGCCCACTGAATTCGGTTTGCGACGTCGAACTGCAGTCAGGTTAAGACCCTGCTGAGGACGACGTGCATGCCAATTGCACGGTCCCTCAAAGCTTGAGACATCTGTGGCATTGTGTTGAGTGACAAAACTGCACATTTTAGAGTGGCCTTTTTATTGTCCCCAGCATCAGCTTCTTGATATACCACACCTGTCAGGTGGATGGATTAACTTGGCAACAGAGAAATTCTTACCATCAGGGATGTAAAACAAATTTGTGCACATTTGAGAGAAATATTTCTGCGTATCTAACATTTCTATGATCTTTTATTTCAGCTCATAAAACACTTTACATGTTGCGTTTAATTTTTTTTTTCAGTACATTTTAATTAAACATTTAAAATGAATGGATTACAAATAAAAGCACACGTTACCTGAGAATTTTGTCTCCACTGTGAGATGCAACAGTGTTTCTTGTGCTGAGTCCACGTTGGGAGACTTGTTGCGCTGGTTGTGATGAGTGTAGTTATGAAGGGTGTGCATTCAAACGCACTGACGCACCTACAGTCACACCTGCTAGTCAGTTGAACAAGGGGACGATAAGCTTTTGACAGATTGAAGACAAAATTCTTAATTTCCTCATTGTAACCTTGTTGTTTTGATACACTCTATGAATCTTTTGATCATTCAATCTCTCTTTTTTTCTCTCTCTCTCTCTCTCTCTCTCACACACAAACACACACTTTCTTGGAAATGTTGATGAAGAGATTGCTGAAGGCCACAGCAAGACATTGTACTGCAATAATCATGTTTTTCTGATGGCTTTGTTGGTCGCTATGTTTGGTGTGGAAACTTTAAATGCCTTTCAGCAAAGCTCCAAACCCAACAATCCAGTAATCAAAATCAGCGTAGCACTAAAAATAACATAAGATAGAACAACAAAAAAACCTCCATAGACTCCTATGGACCCTGGTCCATGGAAGTGCACTATATAGAGCAGGACTATCCAACCCTGTTCCTGGAGAGCAACAGTCCTGTTGGTTTTCACTCCAACCTTAATCTAGTGCACTTGACTCTAATAATTAGCTGGTTGATAAACGAAATTGGGTTAGTTACAACTGGGGTTGGATTGAAAACAATTACAGGAGGGTAGCTCTCCAGGAACAGGGTTGGAGAGCCCTGATATAGATAATTGGGTGTCATTTGGTATGTAGCCCCACAATGCACACTGTGATCTGAGGGTTGCACCTGTGTTCTTCTTCAAATAATCCTGCCAATCAGATCCCGTGCCACCCATTTGTGGCACAAATATGTGTGTACTCTGTTTTGTTATACAATTTATACATGTAAAGGATAATTAAAGGACAACTACTATCAAAAACGGCAAATCCTATCCAAGCAGTCAATGTGTTGTTTTTGTCAATCTTCGAGGTATAGGAGTTGCAAAATGTATGTTCTGGCACTGTGGTATACATCCTCCCCCAGTTCCACTCTAATCTTGAGAGGCATTTCTTTAAAACATGCATCCAATCCCTTTGATCCCTCACATAACTAGACCAATCATATGCTTCAATGTGCCGCGGTTGAAACAGATGTGGCAAGACAGGAGAGTGATAGAGGTTCTGCTCGTGATGTTACATTGCAGGCGCAGATCCTCCGATTTCAAAACGATTTAAATCCTAGTTGAAAAGTTAACGCGCTAATGGACTAATTAGATAAATAAATGCAGTAGTTTACGATGCGTGAGATATAAGAGGTGTTCTGTGGGAATAGGGTCAGATGCGTGTGTCTCACGGCCAATGCGTGAGACAACTGAACTGTTGGCAGCTCTGCATTCAGATGTTCCGAACTCACTTCAATCGCGCTAAAGAGGCCTCGCTCGGCTGGTGCTAGCAGACGAGCAGATCAAATACACCGCAGGAACGCCTTTTCCTAATAATTCGAAATATTGCGCAGAAAACCCATGTATTTTAATCGGTGGGAATTTATTTCGATTGCTTTTACGCCGATTTAAGATAAACAGGTAAAGTGGTTATATGACTGTTGCATAAACCGATTTAAGATAAACAGGTAAAGTGGTTATATGACTGTTGCATAATCTGCCTACTGGCACAATCAATAATAATATTGTGCATGTAAACGTACTCATTGTCAATAACACACAGCACACTTGAGTGAAAGGTACTTGTAAATAGGGATGACGGCAAAATAACAAGACATGCTGATCATACAAGGCAGAATGGCAGTCTCTAGTCTCGCTAGAGTCAGTGGCACTTATGACAAATACACCCCAGGTAATTGCAGAATGTGTTTCAACAGTAGTTTTTCTGGGGCTCACTCATGGAATGGAGAGACAATGTTCTCTGCTGATTTGATAAAACTTTAAAAAGAACAGCATGGTAGTGGTGTTTTATGTAAAAGGTCAACTAAATGTGGTTGCTGTTACTCCCTTCCATAAATCTATTGCAGAATGCAGCCTTTTGACAGCATGTAGTAAAGCACATTTAATCCACACATTCATTCAATCAAATCAAACTTTATTTGCCACATGCACTGAATAAAACAAGTGTAGACTTTACCATGAAATGCTTTACTTACAAGCCCTTAACCAACACTGTAGACTTTACCGTGAAATGCTTTACTTACAAGCCCTTAACCAACATGCTGACTTACAAGCCCTTTACTTACAAGCCCTTAACCAACACTGTAGACTTTACCGTGAAATGCTTTACTTACAAGCCCTTAACCAACACTGTAGACTTTACCATGAAATGCTTTACTTACAAGCCCTTAACCAACACTGTAGACTTTACCATGAAATGCTTACTTACAAGCCCTTAACCAACACTGTAGACTTTACCATGAAATGCTTTACTTACAAGCCCTTAACCAACACTGTAGACTTTACCATGAAATGCTTACTTACAAGCCCTTAACCAACACTGTAGACTTTACCGTGAAATGCTGACTTACAAGCCCTTAACCAACACTGTAGACTTTACATGAAATGCTGACTTGAAATGCTGACTTACAAGCCCTTAACCAACACTGTAGACTTTAATGTGAAATGCTGACTTACACTGTAGACTTTGAAATGCTTTACTTACCCTTAACCAACACTGTAGACTTTACCACTTGCCCTTAACCAAATAGCTGACTTACAAGCCCTTAACCAACACTGTAGACTTTACCGTGAAATGCTTTACTTACAAGCCCTTAACCAACACTGTAGACTTTACCATGAAATGCTTACTTACAAGCCCTTAACCAACAGTGCAGTTCAAGAAGAAGAAAATATTGACCAAGTAGGCTAAAATAAAAAGTAATAATAAAAAGTAACACAAGAATAACAATAACGAGCCTATATACAGGGGGCACCAGTACGAGTCAGTGTGCAGGGGTACAAGCTAGTTGAGGTAATCTGTACATGTAGGTGGGGGCGAAGTGACTGTGCATAGGTAACAAACAAACAGTGAGTAGCAGCAGTGAAGAAGAGGGGGGGATCAATGTAAATTGTCCGGTGGCGATTTGTATGAATTGTTCAGCAGTCTAATGGCTTGGGGGTAGAAGCTGTTGAGGAGCCTGTTGGTCCAAGGCTTGGCGCTCCGGTACCGCTTGCCGTGCAGTAGCAGAGAAAACAGTCTATAATTTGGGTGACTGTAGTCTCTGGATGGCAGGAAGTTTGGCCCCAGTGATGTACTGGTCCATTCGCACTACCCTCTGTAGCGCCTTACGGTCAGAGGCCGAGCAGTTGCCATACCAGGTGGTGATGCAACCGGTCAGGATGCTCTCGATGGTGCAGCTGTAGAATCTTTTGAGGATCTGGGGGCTCTCGTTTGGTGATTGGGATTTAGGCTGTGACAACAAAAATGCAACAGACAGACCTACAGTATGGAAGTTTGGTACTGTAGAGTGACCTAATTTGTAACTATGAAAATAATTTTTTTCAACAGATTGGGAATCCCAAAAGTGTATGTTTGATTCTAGAGTGGGAAAACAAATAGAAAAATAATTTTGTTAGGGTGTAGGGGCAGATTTATGTCATCATGTCTACAGGAGATGTTATTGTCTATTTACTTTATTTAGTCTGATCAGTAGAACAATTCTCATTCTTAACAATGGTTTAACATATAGGGTAATTACTGTGCTTGTCAGCAAGAACAGTACTGTTATTCCCCAAACGTATTTTATTATTACTCCACTTCTTCCCAATTTTGCCAGTGTAATCACATATTTTAAATCTGATATGCCTACTCGTGTATTTGAAAATTAATGATAGGAGGCTATATATTTTTGCAGCCATACAAATAAGCATTGGATATTAAATACTCCAGGAATTAAATATAATTTTTGACATTTTAGTATTGTGCACATGCTAGGCAGAGATGGTGGACTCACAACTCATAAACACATCATATTGTGTCTATGTAGAGTAAAATGATGGAAAGGATCTTCAACTAGTAGGCGTAAACCACATTAATATATTCATTAGATTGTTCTTGAAGTTTGGGTGATTTTGAGAAATGAATTGCTAAACAAGAACATTTTCAAACACCCAGCACTTGGGAAACATAGATCAGGGGTGGCCAACCATCCTGGAGAGCAAACAGGATTTTCTTCCAGATCTATTTTAAAGAGATAGTTCACCCAAATTACAAAATGTTTGTGTCCTAACCTTGAAATCAGTCTATGGACAAGGAGATTGTGGTTTATGATTTGGTTCCCCTCTGCCATCAACCATGAATATAAAACATTCCTGTGCAGAGCCTTGATGTAGTGGCAACACTCCATGGTACGAGTCACATAAACGTCCTCTCACTGTCAACTGCGTTTATTTTCAGCAAACTTAAAACCTCTTGCCGCTCAGATCTCTTTAGCGGGATCATTTTCGTCTACATTCGGTGAATTGCAGAGCGCCAAATTCAAATTAAATTACAAAAAATATTTGTTGTTATTCCAGCCGGCGTGTCAGATTTCAAAAAGGCTTTATGGTGAAAGCAAACCATGCGATTATGTGAGGACAGCTCTCAGCAGACAAAACATTACAAACAGCTAGCAGCAAAGTAGATTGGTCACAAAAGTCAGAAAAGCAATCAAATTAATCACTTACCTTTGATCTTCGTATGTTTACACTCACGAGACTCCCCAGTTACACAATAAATGTTTGTTTTATTCGATAAAGATTATCTTTATATCCAAAAACCTCCATTTGGTTGGCACGTTTAGTAATCCACAGTCTCGTACGGTCACGACGGGCAGACGAAAATTCCAAATAGTATCCGTAAAGTTCGTAGAAACATGTCAAATGTTTTTTATAATCAATCCTCAGGTTGTTTTAACAATAAATAATCGATAATATTTCAACCGGACAGTAGCGTTTTCAATAGAAAAGAGAAAGAAAAGGTCTCGCTCCCGGCGCGCGCGCACGCACACACAAATCTGAGGACATCTGGCTATCCACTGAGGCGATGTGATCATTCTCGATAATTTTTCAGAATAAAAGCCTGAAACTATGTCTAAAGACTGTTCACACCTTGTGGAAGCCATAGGGAAAGGAATCTGGTTGATATCCCTTTAAATGGAGGGTGGGCTTGCAATGGAAAAGAGTAGTTTCAGAAAAACAGCACTTCCTGGATGGATTTTCCTCGGGTTTTCGCCTGCCATATCAGTTCTAGAGTGTTTTGTATCCTAATCTGCCAATTATATGCATATTCTAGCTTCTGGGCCTGAGAAATAGGCAGTTTACTTTGGGCACGTTTTTCATCCAAACATCAAAATGCTGCCCCCAAGCCTAAAGAGGTTTTAATTAACATGTGTAAATATTTGTATGAACATAACAAGATTCGACATTAACTGAACAAGTTCCACAAACATGTGACTAACAGAAATTGAATAATGTGTCCCTGAACAAAGGGGGGAGGGTCAAAATCAGAAGTAACAGTCAGTATCTGGTGTCTCCTTATCTCAGTGGGAAGTGTTCAAAGGGTGGCTACTTTGAAAAATCTCAAATATAAAATATATTTGGATTTGTTTAACACTTTTTTGGTTACTACTGAAAGAGCTGCTAAATTTACCCATACAAATCAGCGGGGCTAGACAATCTGGACCCTTTAAATTATCTGCCGAAATTGTTGCAACCCCTATTACTTGCCTGTTCAACCTCTCTTAGATTGTCTGAGATTCCCAAAGATTGGAAAGCCCCCTCTTCAAAGGGGGGGACACTCTTGACCCAAACTGCTACAGACCTATATCTATCCTACCCTGCCTTTCTAAGGTCTTCGAAAGCCAAGTCAACAAACAGATTACCGACCATTTTGAATCCCACCATACCTTCTCCGGTATGTAATCTGGTTTCAGAGCTGGTCATGGGTGCACCTCAGCCACGCTCAAGGTCCTAAACGATATCTTAACCGCCATCGATAAGAAACAATACTGTGCAGCCATATTCATTGACCTGGCCAAGGCGTTCGACTCTGTCAATCACCACATCCTCATCGGCAGACTCGATAGCCTTGGTTTCGCAAATGATTGCCTCGCCTGGTTCACCAACTACTTCTCTGATAGAGTTCAGTGTGTCAAATCGGAGGGCCTGTTGTCTCTATGGGGGTGCCACAGGGTTAAATTCTTGGACCGACTCTCTTCTCTGTATACATCAATGATGTCGCTCTTGCTGCTGGTGAGTCTCTGATCCACCTCTACGTAGACGACACCATTCTGTATACTTCTGGCCCTTCTTTGGACACTGTGTTAACAACCCTCCAGACGAGCTTCAATGCCATACAACTCTCCTTCCGTGGCCTCCAATTGCTCTAGGTGTCTGGTTAGACTGTAAACTCTCCTTCCAGACCCACATCAAACATCTCCAATCCAAAGTTAAATCTAGAATTGTCTTCCTATTTCGCAACAAAGCATCCTTCACTCATGCTGCCAAACATACCCTTGTAAAACTGACCATCCTACCGATCCTCGACTTCGGCGATGTCTTTTACAAAATAGCCTCCAATACACTACTCAATAAATTGGATGCAGTCTATCACAGTGCCATCTGTTTTGTCACCAAAGCCCTATATGCTACCCACCACTGCGACCTGTACGCTCTTGTTGGCTGGCCCTCGCTTCATACTCGTCGCCAAACCCACTGGCTCCAGGTCATCTACAAGACCCTGCTAGGTAAAGTCCCCCCTTATCTCAGCTCGCTGGTCACCATAGCCACACCCACCTGTAGCACGCGCGCCAGCAGGTATATCTCTCTGGTCACCCCCAAAACCAATTCAGCCTCTCCTTCCAGTTCTCTGCTGCCAATGACTGGAACGAACTACAAAAATCTCTGAAACTGGAAACGCATCTCCCTCACTAGCTTTAAGCACCAGCTGTCAGAGAAACTCACAGATTACTGAACCTGTACATAGCCCATCTATAATTTAGCCCAAACAACTACCTCTCCCCCTACTGTATTTATTTATTTTGCTCCTTTGCACCCCATTATATCTATCTCTACTTTGCACATTCTTCCACTGCAAATCTACCATTACAGTGTTTTACATGCTATATTGTATTTACTTCACCACCATGGCCTTTTTTTGCCTTTACCTCGCTTATCTCACCTCATTTGCTCACATTGTATATAGACTTGTTTCTACTGTATTATTGACTATGTTTTGTTTTACTCCATGTGTAACTCTGTGTTGTTGTATGCGTCAAACTGCTTTGCTTTATCTTGGCCAGGTCGCATTTGTAAATGAGAACTTGTTCTCAACTTGCCTACCTGGTTAAACAAAGTTGAAATAAAAAATAAATAAAATTGCCTGTTTTAAAGAAATGTAATCATTGAATATTGTAAGAGCATGCATTGTCTGCTTATATGCTCCCTTTTCTTATCCTATGGTTCTGACTTGGTGTACAGGGAGAATAATGTAAGAACGGGCCATGTTCTGAATTCTGTTGCTGTACATTTCAAAAGTGCTGAATAAATAGTTATATTGACTATGTCCGTCCTAGCTCGCTCATTTATGTCTTAATCGAAATTACGGATTCCCTCTCCTCCGCTCGTCGACACCTTATGCCATATTTTGTACATCTCAATTGTCAGTAGAAACCACATTTGTTTAAGCAAGTTAGCCATATCAGTTATGTTTTTTTTAAAGGCAGTAAATTTAGCTGAATTAACTGTTTCGATGCCAGACAAGGCTCCACTGATTGCCAGGTGTGGAAGTGGTAAGGTGTTGGGACTGCTGTTGGGACTCTGCTGTTGGGACAGCTTTATGTAGGCCCTAACAGTTTGTGGGCACAGTTTGTCACCGTTATAGTGCAATTCATGTATTGTTTCACGTTGTGTTATGTAGTGACTTTGCTGGCATGCACCCCCCCAAATGTGGGCTAGTTTGCCCCACCAAGATTTACATGATAAAATTGCAACTGGGCATAAACCATGGCAAAATACATAGAATTGCTGGAAATGAGCTTTAAAACAGTAACATTTTCCAAGTTCCCCTTCTAGGGATTGTGCAAGGGGGGCAATGAAATTCACATAGCAAATCTCACTCCAAGTTTCTTCAAAGGTTGCCAGCCCTGCTGAATGTATGTACCTTAGAAATTGTTCACACACACACATTTTATAGGTCCGAACTCAAAAATAGCTAGTTTTTTTCCCCGAGATCCCAGTTGTCTAGAATTCACTGAAGTCTGAGATTTCCCAGTTTCCAGTTGTTTTGAATGGGCAGAAGTCATGCTGGATTGACAGCATGGCCAATGTATTGAACCTTTTCCGGCCCATGGTGTTGCATGTGAATGTTTAACTTTTACATTTGGAAAAGAGACCCTTAAACTCAGACTTGGAATTTCCAAACCACTCATTGTTGAATTTGCGATTTCCAACTTGTGTAATATTTATGTCCAATGGCCGATGAGCACGGATACATTTGATCTATCATTTCTCTTCATATGAAGAATTGAAAAGGATTTGCCAGTAGATTGTAGTCTTAATTCATGATGATTAAAAGCTGTCTAGCTTGCTAGCTAAGATTTTTAAAGTATGATGTTGACATGATCCGCCATTTGTATTTGATTTTAAATTGTAGTCATTTATTAGACGCTCTTATCCATAGCGATTTACAGTAGTGATGCATACATTTTTATACTATTCGTTTTTTTGTACAGCCCAATCAAAGCTATGGTAGATATAACGTGTTTGGACGTCATTGTATCTGTGGCCAATGACCTTGAGCCTTCTTGGATGGGAACTTCTGATGTAAATCTATGGCAGCACCCAAGGTGCTGCACCAATCACGGCGCATCTAGAGAACATTACCAACCCCTACACTCTGTATTTTCCGCTGGCTGCCCCACCACAGGAAGCATTGAGCTAGGCTGAAACACCTGCATTTTGGCACTTGCTCAAAAAAATAAGCAAAGGAGATCATGTTTGTATGCGGCTTTATTAACTCATTTTTTTTATTGGTTGCAAACTGATGTGACACGTATTAATTTCAAAATAACATGCAAAAATAATCTTGAGCACCACCTGCCCTGAATGACAGGTCGCCACTGTGTCAGTGTGACTCCCAATTGTTGACAATACATGCTCTAATTGCATATTATGTGCCCCGCCCGACGCAGCTGCCAGAGGCTACATCCAATACTACCACACAGCCGGGCCAGTGGTATTAGAACTCTGTCACATTCATTAGTCGGATTCCATTTCAAAACGTCTGTTGCAAAACGTTCTGCAACAGAAACCGTTTACTCCAAACGCTCTTCAACAGTGACGTAAAAGCTGTTAGGTTCTTAAATTAAGTTGTAGTTTCCACACGTTGCCATTCCAATCCGAATAGTCTGCAATGTGTTTGGGACAAGCTCAGCTGCACATCTAAACATTATCGATTCTTCCACGCTCTAAAGTGGAGTGAAGTCCACAGGGTTCCTTCCAACTTCTCCCAGACGTTTTATTTTTTGGAAGACTCAATTGAACTACAATTTCAGTTTAATAACATTTGGAGTAAACAACCAAAAGTCTTGCAAAAGAATCCGACTACTGAATACACCACCGATTCCCTCTTGGGCAGGTGTACACTGCTGCCCCTTGTTGGACTAATTCGGATCTGCCACCTAACTGCTGTAAAAACACTTGAGGCTGCCTACACAATTTACTTTACTCAAATCTGGGAGTGACTATCGCTGGGTTTATTTTTTCCACTACTTGGTATTGGCATCAGATCTTTTTCAGAGCTGATCTGATTGGCCAAAAGACCAATTAGTGGAAAAAATATAAATTGGGCTTCATGTCTAAACGGAGCCTGTACTGGTTTCAGTCACCTGGCCATTTATAAAATTCTTCTGTCCCATTGCTGGCAGTCTTCTGGCTACAGCATCACATCCCTCTTGGGTTCCTTAATCCACAGGCTTAGACATTCTGCATCCTTAATGGAACACTTTTCCCTATATAAACACTGAACAAAATATAAATGCGACATGTAGTGTTTGTTTCATGAGCTGAAATAAAACATCCCAGAAATGTTCCATATGCACAAATCTTATTTCTCTCAAATTTTGCACTTTTTTTTTTACATCCCTGTTAGTGAGCATTTCTCCTTTGCCAAGATGATCCATCCACCTGACAGTTGTGGCAGAGTAGGAAGCTGATTATACAGCATGTTTACACAGGTGCACCTTGTGCTGGGGACAAGGCAACTAAAATGTGCAGTTTTGCACAACCCAATGCCACAGTTGAGGGAGAGTGCACTTGGTATGCTGACTGCAGGAATGTCCACCAGAGCGATTGCCAGAGAATTTAATGTTAATTATCTACCATAAGCCAATTGCATTGATTTAGAGAATATGTCAGGTTGTTCAACCGGCCTCACAACCACGGAGTTGTGTGGGTGAGCTGTTTGACGTCAAAATTGTTAAGAGTGCCCTGTGGTGGTAGGGTTATGGTATGGGCAGGCATAAACAATGAACACAATTGCATTTTATCGATGGCAATTTGAGTGCATAGGTACCTGACAAGCTCCTGAGGCCCATTGTCGTGCCGTTCATCTGCCACCATCACCTTATGTTTCAGCATGATAATGCACATTCCTATGTCGCAAGGATCTGTACACAATTCCTGGAAGCTGAAAATGTCCCAGTTCCTCCATGGCCTGCATACTCACCAGACATGTCCCCCATTGAGCATGTTTGGGATGCTCTGGATCGATGTGTGCTCCAGTTCCCTTCAATATCCAGCAACTTCACACAGCCATTGAAATGGGACAAGATTCCACAGACCACAAATGAACATCCTAATCAACTCTGAAGATGTTGCACTGCATGAGGCAAATGGTGGTCACACCAGATACCGACTGGTGTTCTGATCCACGCCCCTACCTTTTTTTAAAGTTCTGTATTCCCAGTCATGTGAAATCCATAGATTAGGATTTACATTTATTTCAATTGACATTTCCTTAACTCAGAAATTGTTGCATGCTGCGCTTATTTTTGTTAAGTGTATATATAATGCCATAAGACTAACAAGATCCAGGGTGACGTGCTGCCTCAGCCATAATGGACCAGATCTAAATGCTCAGCGACTGCTTTTTCCCCCTTATTAACATAAAGCCCCTTTCTGTATGTAGACATTATCAATGTAAGCTGCTGTACAACAGGGTTTCCTAGGGCCCGCCGGGAGCACATTTAGGTTTTTGCCCTAACACGACACAGCTGACTCAAAACCAACTCATCAAACTTGAATTATTTTCAATCAGCTGTGTAGGTGCTAGGGCAAAAACCAACCCAGGACAGAGTTTAGCAAAATGATAGCTGAAGGCTATCAATTGTAAAGGTTGGCATTAGACTAACCTATTCAATTTACATGTCATCAGGTGAGTGATAACGGGGATTTCAGTCATTAGTCCCAAGGTTTGTGTGTCAAATGTTCTTGATTTAGCCAAAGGGACAAATGCTTATCAAACAATGAAGTCCTTTATTGCCATCAGAACATGTGTGAAGACCAGCCTACCTGACACTGAGGAGTTGACAGTACCTGAACAGTACTACTCGCATACACACACAGAAAGGTCAACATTCTCTCCACCCAGAAAGACATGGGGATAGTGAGCCACAAGCGGCAGATAGTATAAAGGCAACGGAGCGAGGTACACATTTCACACTATAACAAGACAAAAGTGATCCATCTTTCTCAATCCTACATGCAGGCATGCACACATGAACCAAATATAGAAATACTCAGTGCGCTGCTGACGCATTAACACGCAGACAGTTGAAACGAAAAAGGGGTCAATCAATCTGGGTGATTGTAATTCAGTAAACACAATCCCTAACTAGCCTCAATACTTGTGTGAACATCTATCATGCTCAATGTTACATTGAGTATTACAATAAGTATTTAATGAGGGTAAGAAACAATTACACTAAGGAAATGGGGTTTCTTTCATTCTTAGTCATCCTTGTAAAAAGGCAGCAATATTGTGGGTGAATTTGAGTGGTGGAAAGGTATCCCGAACAGTACTTAATAAGTGTCTACGGTATGGATTCTAAAACACATTCAAGGTGGACATTAGCAGCAGTTCTAGTAGCAGATAAAATGGTGAAACTGAAACGTGAACCCTCTGCCTCGTGCAAAGCTACTGCTGAATGATCATGCAGTTGGTTTGTTGATCATTTTAGAAAAATAGTGCAAACTCAGAAGAAATCAACCAGTTCATCTCAAAAGACAGTTGATTTAATTGCCATTTTATTTCATATTTTCTATGTGGAAAGAACAAAACGCAGTTGAGAGAGGTAACCAAGACAGTAACATGAGCCACCAAGGGTTTCTGAGTCACACACACCCCCCGCCTGTCGACCGCCACCTTTAGGAACCGGACAACCATCTCGCTTATAGTTCCATCTCAAAACACTGTAATTTCTCCTTTGACCACAACGCACAGTCGACTGAACCCCTCCGCCCGTGACTGAATTGCAACAGTGTCGTGGTGCGGTTGTGCATCTGTGTAAGCCCGTGTGTGTATGGCTCTACTCATCCCTTTTGAAGCTGTGAGCATCACAGTCAGTCTGCCTGTCTCCTCCCCCAGCCACGACCACATGGACCATTCTAGAAGGGTGAAACAACGTGGCTCGCCTTCAACCCGTCTACCTCCCTTCCCTCGTGGTCGTCGTGGCATGCGCGTTCAGACCGCGATTCTGCAGTTCACCCAGGCATTAGTAAGTGTGGCTGGAAGCTAGAGCGCCGTGCGACCCTACCTCTCTATTCCACACTGCTAGTGGGCCATGAGAAAACGAGGCACTAAAATTCTCATTTGTTTAAAGTCTAAATCGATCCATATATCATCAAGTCCTTAACCTCTCATTGTTTGTCGGTCAGTCGGTCTGTCAGGATGTATAGGGACAGCCCTGGAAACTAGTGTCGAGCATGGGAGACGGGAAGTGATGCAACACTTCCTCCTACCCCGCCCGGCCAAAAGAGCGGCCTCGCCTGCCTTTGTGACCTCACCACCGACCCAGGGCTATGTTCCAAGAATTCTGTGTTCCCCCCGATTTTAATCCTGTGGTTGCCAGCTCTCTCAACTGTGCACACATACGTACAAACACAATCTCTCACACACACACACACACAGCCCAAACACTGTCCAGTCCACTCTCACTGAGGACAAGCGCCTTGAATTTTTTTGTTTGGCACCAGACTTTCTGGCCAGTCACTCGTTCCCTTGTTTTCTGTCCTACCACAGTTAACACCTCTACACTCTTAACTCCCATTCCCTCACTACTGGTCTGTTCTCTGAGCAAAAATAAAAGAAAAACCTCTTTCCTGTGACACAAAACTCAACAATGAACTTTTTCAAATTCAAGGCACAATGTCTATCAATAATCACATCGGTCTGTCCGTCATCACCAACCGACATTTAGGCCAGGGTACGTAGCACTCCTGACACTTGTTCTTCACCGCTTGGACTCATCCACCTATCCCTCCCTTTCTCCAGCTGGCATCTATTCTCCTCTCAACTTTTAGAGACGCTTCTGTTTGAATGGGAGAGCGACCACAAGTCCAAACCAGTAATAACATTTAAAAAAAAATTGTCTCGTCCTGTTTTCTGAGATTCAGTTCTCTTTTAAATCAAGTCATATCCACCAGCCCTTTTGGCAACCTAGTTGTATTTTAAAATAAGCACTAAGTACTGATAGATAGGATAACATACACCGTTACGTGTGTTTAAGTAAGATGCGACTGTCGTTTTTTTGTACTTTTTCTCTCCCCCCTCTCACTCAAAGTATGAATCCGGTATTTTGTTGTTTTTCACTCATCTGTTTTAAGGTTTAAGTAAATGCAAGCAGGGACAGAGTTTGCCATGAAGTCTTGCTCTAGACCTGGGTTTTTAGGGGGTGGGACCTAGTCCTCTACGAGACGCCGTTGACCAGGGTCTCGCTGGGCGTGGCCATGCCGTTGCTAGGGGAACGCTTGGAGGGCACCATGCGCTCGTCCTTCTTGGCGCTGCTCCCGTTCTCCTGGGGGAACAGCAGAGGAGGGGAAACTGTCAGTTTAACAAGTTGCTATAAGCTGGTATTTTCTACGGTGTGTGTGTGTGTGTGTGTGTGTGTGTACTTTAGGCTCGGAAGCAGCAAGTGTCTCCTGGGGAAGGCTCTGTCGGCTCTGCGACTCGGCGCGGGATATGTAGTCTGCCACGGTCACTACAGACAAGAACCCAGAGAACAGTGATTTAAACAGGATATACTGTTTAATGACAAATCCAGCACAACACAGTGACGAATGAGACTAAGGAAGGATACGGTAGACTAGATCAGACTACCATTTTCCTCTAAGGTCTAGACTGACAACAGGGAGGGAGGTTTGGGACGTCTGACACACTGCTCACCCTCGGCTGGCTGTCTGTCACGGCTGGGGGATCCTCCCTCGGGGTGGTTGCCGCGGTTACGACGGCGGCGGCTCCTGTTGCGGCGCTGGGGTCGGCCCTCCTCATCTGATAAAGGAGAGAGAAAAAAAGAGGAAGTATGAGAGACGTAACTTCAACACTTCAACTTCAAACTAGTCACACAGCATAACTAACACTGGTACTCGACAAAATGACCCTCTCCAGACTTCCTACCCAGTCCGTTCTCGTTGGGTCCGACCTGGCTGTCTGACTCTGTGGCGGCGGCGTCCATCACGCTTGGCTCCTGGTCATTACGGCGACGGCGGGAGCGTCTCCTGCGGTCTACTCCTCCCACTCCCTCGCTGGTGTCCGTGTCGCCCTGCTCACTCTCACCCTCCAGCAGGGAGAACGGGTTGCTGTCCGGGTCCCTCAGCACTGGCCAGGAGAGAGGAGAGAAAGAAAGAGAGGCCTAGCATATCAAACTGTACCACCTTCCAGTCATAATGAAGGAAAACTTGGCCATTAGGTTTGACCCGAAACATCCCAGTATCACCAAGGACCAATTTGATTCATTAGAGCACACCGGAACAAAACATTTCTGTTACAGAACACTCAAAAGAGCATTTCTCATTGGACAAGGTCACAAAGTCCCTCCCAATTTCAGTTTGTTTTTACTTCTATATTTGGTGCACAATGAATACAACCCTGTACCCCATTTGGACTATTAATAAGCCTGCTGTATTGCACCATTAATAAGTCTGCTGTATTGCACCAATAATAAGCCTGCTGTATTGCACCAATAATAAGCCTGCTGTATTGCACCTGAGCTGATAGAGTTGGTAGTCCTTGAGGCGGGTCCTCCGCGACCCCGTCCGGTGTTGGATCCACGGCCCCTGCCACCCCGACGGGAACCCCTCTCATCTCCGCCCACGCCTCGGGGCCGCTGGTCGCGCTCGTTGAGGTCCTCTGACTCAGAAGCGTTGGACTGTTCAGAGTTAGTACCTGGAAAACAGAGTAAGGGGCAGCTAGAGACTAAACTTCAACTGACAATAGTATAGATTACAATAGTAAGTTAGCAGCTGTTTTGTTCTGACAGAGAAATGGAGTGAAATGAACAAATGGCGAGATGGGGATGAAGGCAGGAATGATGGAATGTGGAGTGTTTTGTACAAAACTGTAGTTTTTAGTCCCAAGTGTGTGTGGTGTACCAGTTGTCTCAGCAGAAAACCCATGAGAGAGAATACCAAATAAATAGTCAGACCAGTTGGTGTTCACTGCAGCAAAGCACGTTACCAAATCGTCATGTCGACTGACGGAGTGTAGCCTGCAAACACCAAGTTCACACAGAACCAAACTATCCACTTGTAGTCAAAATAATAATTTGCCGTTTTAGATGGAAGCGTGTGAGGATCGTTGGGTTGATTGTAAATGACTGTTTTATATCTTTACATTTTCTTAACATGAATAGATAGGCCTCTCCTGACTGATATGAAGTAGGTTGATATGGATGAAGGAGCATGGAGAAATCCCGGGTGATGGAGAACTACATCTTTGTGGAAGGGAGGGGGGCGAGAGTTCAGGGTACAAGCAGACACTGTTAAAAAGGTATGTACACAGCTGTACACCGTCGCTGAGTAAACATTTGAAACGCCACTCAAAGTTTAGCCTCGTGTATGATAAATATGTTTGTATATTGAGATATTGGTCTTATCAGATGATAGAATGCAGTTAGCAGTAAGGGATCATGGGAGTTGTAATCTCGTCTCACCATATCCAGAGTACTGGCTGTTGGAGGGCCTGCGTCCTCGTCCGCGGCCTCCGTAGGTGCGGGAGGTGTGGAGGTTGGTGGAGTTGCTGCTCTCGTCTGTGAGGTAGCCCTTTTCCCTGTCCCCGGGCCCGGTGCCCCCGACCCGACTAGGGGGAGCACGGTACCCCACCCCGATCTGACGGAGCTGCTCGTCAATCTGCAGCCGCTCCAGACGCAGCTGCTCCACTTCCTGTTAGAGACGGACATGTTAGGACATATATCATTAGGTATATTCCTATAGGGCAGAGAGACAGCGATACATGTTAGGACATATATCATTAGGTATATTCTTATAGGGCAGAGAGACAGCGATACATGTTAGGACATATATCATTAGGTATATTCCTATAGGGCAGAGAGACAGCGATACATGTTAGGACATATATCATTAGGTATATTCCTATAGGGCAGAGAGACAGCGATACATGTTAGGACATATATCATTAGGTATATTCCTATAGGGCAGAGAGACAGCGATACATGTTAGGACATATATCATTAGGTATATTCCTATAGGGCAGAGAGACAGCGATACATGTTAGGACATATATCATTAGGTATATTCCTATAGGGCAGAGAGACAGCGATACATGTTAGGACATATATCATTAGGTATATTCTTATAGGGCAGAGAGACAGCGATACATGTTAGGACATATATCATTAGGTATATTCCTATTGGGCAGAGAGACAGCGATACATGTTAGGACATATATCATTAGGTATATTCCTATAGGGCAGAGAGACAGCGATACATGTTAGGACATATATCATTAGGTATATCCCTATAGGGCAGAGAGACAGCGATACACAGCAGGACATATATCATTAGGTATATCCCTATAGGGCAGAGAGACAGCGATACACGTTAGGACATATATCATTAGGTATATCCCTATAGGGCAGAGAGACAGCGATACACGTTAGGACATATATCATTAGGTATATCCCTATAGGGCAGAGAGACAGCGGTACACGTTAGGACATAGTGCCTATAAAAAGTCTACACCCCCTTAAACTTTCTACATTTTGTTGCGTCATGAAGTGGGAATTAAATAGATTTAAATCGTTATATCAGTCGCTAGGCTTCCATCCAATTTGGCAGATTTTCATGCGAATATTCTCAAATCTGCGTAAAACAAAGCACATTATCCCACCAGAGATGTTTCCATCAGAGTTTTTGCGGATAAAAGGCTGTGTGTAATGACAGTGCACACAAATAACTTTTGCCATTCAATTCCCATGTACCGAATGAAAAATAAAAGTTAAATGGGTTTCCATCACATTTTCAACTCTGCCGGTTGCATTGCCAATGTGCCAACTCTGGTCTTGGCAAATGAACTCTAGCCAATAGCTTGCAGAAGCAGTGCGGGTAGGCTAACTACATTGAGATTATGGAGAAGAGCGATATTATTTGCATTTGTCAAACAGCAGCCAAGCATCGATCATCATGTCACCAGAATAAGACCCTCGATATTTGTTGGAAAGGAGGATCAAGCTCATCAGGAATACAGTGTAGATGTTGTTAATGACTATTGTAGCTGGAAACATCAGATTTAATGGAATATCTACATTCGGCACATTATCAGCAACCATCACTTCTGTGTTCCAATGGCACGTTGTGTTAGCTAATCCAAGTTTATCATTTTAAAAGGCTAATTGATAATGGGCCTCGGTACGCCTATGTAGATATTCCATAAGAAAATCTGCCGTTTCCAGCTACAGTAGTCATTTACAACATTAATGTCTACACTGTATTTCGGATCAACTTGATCCATAAAAAAAAATACAAAAATAAAAATGTTTTTCTTTTAAAAACAAGGAAATTTCTAAGTGCGCCAAACTTTTGAACGGTGTGAGTTTATATATATATATTTTTAAAAAATCACACACACACCGTAAATTTCTTATGAGCCCATAACCAACAATGCAGTAATTAAGAAATTTGCTAAATATTCTAAAAGGAAAAAGAGTAACAATAATGAGGATATATACAAGGGATACAGGTAGTCAATATGCAGGGAGACTGGTTAGTCAAGGTAATTAAGGTAATATGTAGGTAGGGGTAAAGTGGCTATGCATAGATAATAAAGAGGGTAGCAGCAGTGTATGTGAAGAGTGTGAAGGAATGAGAATGTCTGAGTGTGTGGCGTCAATATGTGTGTGTGTGGGTGTGTGTGTTGGAATGTCAGTGCATTTTGTGCGAGTGTGTGATTAGAGTTCAGTGAGTGTTCATCGAGCCTGCGCAAGAGTGTCAGTGCAAAAAACAAGGGGCTCAAGGCAAATAGTCCAGGTTGCCATTTGATTAACTGTTCAGTAGTCTTATGGCTTGGGGGGGTATAAGCTGTTCAGGAGCCTTTTTGTCCCAGACGTGGCGGTCTGGTACCGCTTGCCGTGTGGAAACAGAGCAGTTTGACTTCAGTGGCTGGAGCCTGACTATTTTTAGGGCCTTCCTTTGACACCGCCTGGTATAGAGGTCCTGAATGGCAGGAAACTCTGCCCAAGGGCAGTGTGGAGTGTAGTAGAGATGGCATCATCTGTAGATCTGTTGGGGTGGTATGCAAATTGGAGTAGGTCCAGGATTTCTGGGATGCTGGTGTTGATGTGAGCCATGACCAGCCTTTCAAAGCATTTCACCGCTACAGATGTGAGTGCTACAGGGTGGTAGTCATTTAGGCAGGTTACCTTAGTGTTCTTGGGCACAGGGACAATGGTGGTCTGCTTGAAACAAGTAGGCATTACAGATGGTAAGGGAGAGGTGGAAAATGTCAGTTGGTCAGCGCATGCTCGGAGTAAGCATCCAGGTAATCCGTCTGGCCCTACAGCCTTGTGAATGTTAACCTGTTTATAAAAAGGTCTTAAAGTGGTTGCTCCACTAAAAAAAGTTGTGATTATGCTGCGGTACTTAGAGGTCATTTGTGGTTTAGTACGGTACCCTGCATCACAACTTCATTGCTCCAGACCAGCGCAAGCGGGAGTTAGAGGACTGATTATGCTTTTGGGTCCCAAGGCACAACTGTGTCTCTGTAGTACTGTAGCCTACTCCTGACAGGTCACTTTGTACAGCGCCTTAGTGGCGCGGCAGTCTAAGACACCGAATCGCAGTGCAAGCTGTGTTGCTACAGAAGCTGGTTCAATACCTGTGCTGGCCTCGACTGGGAGACCCATGAGATGACTGCAGGTTTTTGGTTTCTCGTCCTCAAAATTCTAAATAAAAGCTGGGTTTATTTACAAATTAGTAACAATGTCAAGAAATACCCCCCCCTCAAGTTATTTGTAAAGTTATATTTTTTTAAACAGTGATTATTATTATTCATTATGAATGATATAAAAGGCCCTTGGATATTCTCACAGATCTATTATTACCCCTGTTATTAGCCAGGCAATATATATATAAGATATTGGTAATGGCACCCAAATGGCGCAAAATGGGATTGCTTGGCAGATCTCCAGCCTTATCCACTGAAATAGTGGTGGGCGCGCCTGAGGTACAAGGCATGGGGCAGGGGATGGGCCACAGAGCCACACACAGAAGACACACCTAGCCCATGAGGGAGGGGTGGGGGTGGGTAGACCCCCACTCCACCCCAATGGGTAGCATAGAGCAACACTTAAGGGGCATTGCACTAATAATGGTGCTGACTAGGCAAACGTTCCTGCTGTTCTTAGTGCCAGTCTGCACGTTCAAACTAAAACAATGTAACTAATAATGGCGTGAAAAACTCCCCTTAGATATTTATTCAGAGGGCAGATATGGTTAAATATTAAAAGCATTAGACCTCTCACTAAAGGCATAAGACAAGTTTTTTTTTTTAAATGACATGAAATGCACACATTTGTAAATCCCAAACTATGAAAGTAATTGGAAAGGTAGATACAAATGTTGTGACATTGTGGTTACAATAAAGAAAGCAAACAAAATGTAAACAAGATGCTGTGTTTTATTTACATTAGCGAGGGACAGCTGGTGGCATTTTGAAAACAGGTTTTCAAACACTTGTAGCCAGATTAGCAGGACACTACTCTTTATAGCCCGTCTACTGTAGGTGTGAAAGTCACCTTACCAGTACTCTTCACCCCGGCCCAAACTGCACCCATAACATTTACCATTCAAAAACGAGCTGTTTACCCCCCAAAAAAGGACATTGTCACCAAAGAGAACAGACATAGTTTTCATCAAGCCAGCTTCTTTTTATGGTGCTACCCGTTCCTAGGGTTAGTATTTTCAAGAGGACTTGAAAATTAGCCGGAACTGAGATCACCAGAACAAAAAAAAAAGGTATTTTGGTTTAAAAGCATTTTCTATACAAAAAAACAAACATGTATATTGCCTATCAATGTGGAGGCATACTGTGTAATAAAATCAAATAAAGGTTAAATAAAATAAAACATGTGAATGTGTTTTTGCAGAGAATACAACCATGCCGACAACCATCCGTGGAGATCAGTGGACAAAGGGCTGGACAACAGCCCGCACCGAGACAAAACACAAGGTTGCCAAAAAAGTGGTTAGTTTTGCTAGATTCTTAAAATGTGTACGCAGCATTAGTGTTGGAGTCAATTAATTCTTAATTGATCTACCGTTTCTATCATAGGCCACTGTAATCGATGGGGCTCAGGGGTGGTACCATTCTGCTCATCTGATGAAGGTGCACATGGATCAGATTCAAACTTTGAAGATGAGATCAAGTCATTGATGGCAGACCAGCAGAAAGAGAAACATTATCTGAGGGAAGAGATACGGGCGACAGCTGATGCATTGGTCCAGAGCGAGGCAGCATTGGTGGAGAATGACGCGTTGAAGAGGGCGAGGAACGAGAAAGTTACAATCCATGCCAGGCACACCTGTGAGCTCTGGAACTCAACCTCCGACAGGCAGAGTCAACATACCTGGTGGGTTCATCAGGTCATCCTGACATTTCCATTTCTCTTCTGACAACAGAACTTGACCAACTGCTCACTGGGCAGAGCAAGTGCCATCCGGACCATTATGCTGTTCTGCTATGTTTACTTGTCAGACTGCACAGTGGCCTGATAAGATATAAGCCACCTGCATTTGTTTAAATACTTTATTATCCAAATGTAAAAGCACATACTGTACAATACTGTATTTCTTCATTAGCATCTTTATAATAAAATGATAAAAATACTCATTCAAAATGCAGATGTTTATTAGTTATGAATCCATAAAATTACTATGGGAATAAATATCACAGAACGACAGGAATATTGGAACAAAGTTGTCTAATGAAGGTAAACTAATTTCAGTTTACTGGAAAATACTCTTTCAAACACACGGTCACGTTGTACAGCGCCATTATGGCTATTAGCAGGTAGCTGGTCAATAGACTTGCCTAGGAGGGTAAGGGGGAGAATTCTATTGTCAAATGTATTTCTTAGTTAGGCTGGCCGTACTACAACTAGGCGTGATTGGATTAAACTGAAATTGCAACCACCAGAAAAGATAAAACAAAAAAAGTATTATGCATCACATCTGACCGTGATTGGGAGTCCCAGAATGCGGTGCACAACTTGCCCGGCATTTATCTCCCTCTAAAAACAGAAATAAATGTTTTGGCCTTTACTCAGATTACAATCACTCACTTTCATCCCCCCCCCCCCAAACAAAATAACCTCCAAAGTATTGTTATATATTATCAAGTTGATGGCACAGTCCTATAGCCCAGCACCTACATAAAGCTGAGTGACTCACTCATTCATGGCTTTGGATCAAAATAAGTACCAACATTCTTTCTGATAGTCTTTAATAAATACATGTTTTGGTTATCCTGACCTGGACACCATGTACAGTATTATAATAGCCCATTATGGGTTATAAGCAGGACAATATACCTTTACCAACACCTCTCTGTATTTTGTTACTTTGTGGATGGAGCCTCCCGAGTGGCGCAGCGCAAAATGCGTTGCTACAGATGCAGGTTCGATACCCGTGCCGGCCACCACCGGGAGACCCATGAGGCGGCTTTTGGTTTTAAATTTAGAATCCTCTATATGTCATTATTGGCGGCGAGTCACGCCATATTTTCCAATATACTGAAGGCCTACCGTAAGTGACATGAGTCCCACTAGTTTTGAGTAATGTGCTGTTAAAAGTAGTCTTATTTATTTAAAGAGCATATTGAAGCAATAGCCTACAACTATTTTAGCACAGTTTCACACTGCGCTGGGGCAAGCATGGGCACTGGTCTTGATAAATCAATGAGAGATTTTTATTTTCACTGAATCTCCGTTTGGGTATTGGTTAGACAAAAATGGTGTATAAATGTTATGCTCTTAGTGTACCCTTTATTTAACTATGCAAGTCAGTTAAGAACAAATTCTTATTTACAAGGACAGCCTACTCCTTCCTCCTAGTTGGGGAATTGAACCCCGGTCTCCCGCATGCCTGCACGACACAGCATTCTTTAGCTAAATAGCCCAATACTGTAGCCTACTCCCTACGCTGCAACTTTTAAAGAACGAACCACTGTAAATCGGCTACGGAGAGTGTGATCACACAGTGGTCCTGGACAGCTGGTGCTCTGATGCAAGGTTCAGTGTTGCTTGCCTTGAAGAAAGCATAGAAAGAATTATGCCCGTCTGGTAGGCTCACATCACTGGACAGCTCGCAGCTGAGTTTCCCTTTGTAATCCGTAGAAGTTTGCAAGCCCTGCACATACGATGAACGTCTCAGCCGGTGTAGCAGGATTCAATATTAGTCCCATAGACGCTTTGCCTGTGATGGTTCGTCTGAGACATTTTACATTTTTTTGTAATTTTGCAGACGCTCTAATCCAGAGCGATTTAGTGTGCATACATTTTTGTACTGTCAAGTATTTGTCCCCCATGGGAATCGAACCCACAACCCTGGTGTTGCAAATGCAATGTTCTACCAACTGAGCCACATGCGAGACATGCATATGTATGCAACAACGCATGATTGTTGTCTGTGAAACACAGCAAAGGCCTACACTTTTTGGCCTAAATGCAAAGTCTTATGTTTGGGGCAAATCCAACATGTCACTGAGTAAATACTGCCTTATTTTCCAGCACAGTGGTGGCTGCATCATTGTATGGGTATGCCTAATATCAGCAAAGACAGGATAGTTTCTCAGGAAGAAAATAAGCAGGATGAAGCTTCGAACAGGCAAGATTCTAGAGGAAAACCTGCTTCAGTTTGCTTTACACCAGACACTGGGAGAGGAATTCACCTTTCAGCAGGACAATAACCTACAAAGCCAAATCTACACTGCAATTGCTTTCCAAATGAACGTTCCTGAGTGGTTGAGTTACAGTTTTGACCTAAATCAGACTGAAAATCTATTTCAAGACATGAAAATGGCTTTCTAGCCATGATCCAGCAATGTTACAGAGCTCGAAGAATTTCACCTAAAAATTAAAATGGGCAAATATCACACAATACAGGTGTGCAAAGCTCAGACTAACTCAAGAAAACACAGTTGGCAGTGATTTGAAGTGAGTTAACACATGCATTGCCTCAGGGGTGAATATTTATCTAATAAAGGTATTAGTTTTATTTTTCATTAATCCTTTAACACATTTGGAATTGTATTCCACTTGACATTACAGAGTATTGTGAAGATCGTTGACAAAATTACAATGAAATCCATTTCAATTCCACTTTGTAACAATAAAATGTGAATAAATCCAGGGGGTGGGGGTGTAGTCTTTCTATAGGCATTGTATGTAAGATTCCTATAGGGCAGAGGCCAAGGTACATGTTAAGTTAAAAAGCATATGTGTTGCTTAGAAGTGGAGTCGGAAGTTTACATACACTGAGGTTGGAATCATTAAAACTTATTTTCAACCACTCCACAAAATTCTTGTTAACAAACTATAGTTTTGGCAAGTCGGTCAGGACATCTACTTTGTGCATGACAAGTTATTTTTCCAACAATTGTTTACAGACAGATTATTTCTTTCAAACTTAGTGCCTGTTTTGCTTGACATCATGGGAAAATCTAAAGACATCAGCAGAGACCTCAGAACAAAAATTGGAGACCTCCACAAGTCTAGTTCATCCTTGGGAGCAATTTCCAAACGGCTGAATGTACCACATGCATCTGTACAAACAGTAGCACGCAAGTATAAACACCATGGGACCACGCAGCCGTCATACCGCTCGGGAAGGAGACAAGTTCTGTCTCATAGAGATGAACATACTTTGGTGCGAAAGGTGCAAATCAATCCCAGAACAGCAAAGGACCTTGTGAAGATGCTGGGGGAAACAGGTACAAAAGTATCTATATCCACAGTAAAACGAGTCCTACATCGACAACCTGAGAGGCCGCTCAGCAAGGAAGAAGCCACGCTCCAAAACTGCCATAAAAAAGCCAGACTACAGTTTGCAACTGCACATGGGGACAAAGATCGTACTTTTTGGAGAAATGTCCTCTGGTCTGATGAAACAAAAACAGAACAGTTTGGCCATAATGAACATAATTATGTTTGGAGAAAATAGGGGGAGGCTTGCAAGCCGAAGAACACCATCCCAACTAGAGGTCGACCGATTCATCAGAATGGCGAATTAATTGGGGCCGATTTCAAGTTCTCATAACAATCGGAAATCTGTATTTTTGGACACCGATTTTGATTTATAAAATATATATATATATTTATTTATTTAACTAGGCAAGTTAGTTAAGAACACTCTTATTTTCAATGACGGCCTAGGACCGGTGGGTTAAACTGCCTTGTTCGGGGGCAGGACGACAGTTTCACCTTGTCAGCTCGGGGGATCCAATCTTGCAACCTTACAGTTAACTAGTCCAATGCAATAACGACCTGCCTCTCTCTCGTTGCACTCCACAAGGAGACTGCCTGTTACGCGAATGCAGTAAGCCAAAGTTGCTATCTAGCATTAAACTTATCTTATAAAAAACAATCAATCATAATCACTAGTTAACTACACATGGTTGATGATATTACTTGATATTATCTAGCGTGTCCTGCGTTGCATATAATCTGACTGAGCATACAAGTACCTAAGTATCTAAGTATCTGACTGAGCAGTGGTATGCAGATGCAGGCGCGTAAACATTCATTCAAACAGCACTTCCGTGAGTTTTGCCAGCAGCTCTTCGTTGTGCGTCAAGCATTGCGCTGTTCATTACTTCAAGCCTATCAACTCCCGAGATGAGGCTGGTGTAACCTGTAACCGAAGTGAAATGGCTAGCTAGTTAGCGCGCACTAATAGCGTTTCAAACGTCACTCGCTCTGAGCCTTGGGATGGTTGTTTCCCTTGCTCTGCATGGGTAATGCTGCGTCGATGGTGGCTGTTGTCGTTGTGTTGCTGGTTCGAGCCCAGGGAGGAGCGAGGAGAGGGGCGGAAGCTATACTGTTACACTGGCAATACTAAAGTGCCTATAAGAACATCTAATAGTCAACGGTATATGAAATACAAATGGAAAAGAGGGAAATAGTCCTATAATAACTACAACCTAAAACTTCTTACCTGGGAATATTGAAGACTCATGTTAAAAGGAACCACCAGCTTTCATATGTTCTCATGTTCTGAGCAAGGAACTTAAACGTTAGCTTTCTTACATGGCACATATCGCACTTTTACTTTCTTTCCAACACTTTGTTTTTGCATTATTTAAACCAATTTGAACATGTTTCATTATTTACTTGAGGCTAAATTGATTTTATTGACGTATTATATTAAGTTTAAATAAGTGTTCATTCAGTATTTTTGTAATTGTCATTTTTACAAATACATTAAAAAAATCTGCCGATTAATCGGTATTGGCATTTTTGGTCCTCCAATAATCAGTATCGGTAACGTCATTGAAAAATCATATTCGGTCGACCTCTAATCCCAACCGTGAAGCACGGGGGTGGCAGAATCATGTTATGGGGGTGCTTTGCTGCAGGAGGGACTGGTGCACTTCACAAAATAGATGACATCATGAGGGAGGAAAATTGTGGATATATTAAAGCAACATCAAGACATCAGTCAGAAAATTAAAGCTTGGTTGCAAATGGGTCTTCCAAATGGACAATGACCCCAAACATACTTCCAAAGTTGTGGCTAAATGGCTTAAGGACACCAAAGTCAAGATATTGGAGTGGCCATCACAAAGCCCTGACCTCAATCCTATAGAAAATTTGTGGGCAGAACTGAAAAAGTGTGTGCGAGCAAGGAGGTCAACACTCCTGACTCAGTTACACCAGCTCTGTCAGGAGGAATGGGCCAAAATTCACCAAACTTATTGTGGGAAGCTTGTGGAAGGCTACCCGAAACGTTTGACCCAAGTTAAACAATTTAAAGGGAATGCTTCCAAATACTAACTGAGTGTATATGTAAACTTCTGACCCACTGGAAATGAAAGAAATAAAAGCTGAAATAAATCACTACTATATTTCTGACATTTCACATTCTTAAAAATAAGTGGTGATCCTAACTGACCTAAAACAGGGAATTTTAACTCGGATTAATTGTCAGGAATTGTGAAAAACTGAGTTTAAATGTATTTGGCTAAGGTGTATGTAAACGTCTGACTTTGACTATGTGGACTAGCAAACATTTATATGATTTGGTTATTTATTTAGCAACATAATGGGACCCACCCATACTTATGGGCCCTGCTCAAAAGTAGTACACTATAAAAAGGGAATAGGGTGCCATTTGGGATGCACATTCAGTGGGGAAAACCCCATCACTGCAGAGTTGACACAGCCTTAAGTCATGTGACTTTACCATGTGCAGCAGTTTGATGTGATTTCCCAGTGGTTTTGTGAAATAAGCCATGTAAGAGCCAAACACTAAGTTCTGCAGTGTGTACAAGGGGGTGGTCAGTTTAGGCGTTTTAGGGATTGGGCTAAAGTACAGACAGCAGTTTACTGGGAACTTTTGGTTAGGTGAGGTGGTTGAGGGTGGAAGGGTTGGAGGGTGTCACTTCAGAATGCGACAGCTGTCGCCACTGAGCCTTGTGTGAGGTGGCTGACTGTGGGTGAGGGGGTGCAAGGATGAGTAGAGGGTGTGTTATTTTTGGAGGCTAGGGTCCAGATATCCTGTAATCTACACCCCTACCCCTCGTCCCAACCCTGAGTAGGGGGCTATTTTTAAAAGCACAGGGTAAGGGCAAAATGGAGCCACTCTCAGCAGCTTTCACATGAGGTAGGTGGAAGAGGGTGGGACAGGTGACCAATTTGGAATGATCTGACACCTCCACCTTCTACACACTGCATCTACTCCCCTCTCCCCATACAGAAGTGGTGGTGTGTAGAATACACAGAAGAACACCAACCAGTGTAAGACAACGTCTTCCATGAATGTCCACACAAGAATAGCTAGACTAGAACTTGCCCCGGATTCAGGGTCAGATATTTTTTCCATTCCCTTTAACGGTTATGGTTAGGGGGGGTTGGGTAATCTGATCCTAAATCTGTGGGTAATGGGAACTCCTACCATGCATCTATATACTGGCCATTGGCCCACAGTACATATGTATGTATGTAAGCATGTATAAAAAATACACAGGCATATAGGGTCAATATATATATCTTAACGTGTCGTAACAGAGAGGGGTCCAATGTTTAATTGACATGAGCAGAGGTCAGGCCTGAGAGCGGCAGTGATCTCTCCCCTCTGTGTGTGTGCGCCTCACCTGTAGGTAGGCCACATGGTACTCCAGTAGGGCCTGGGCGTTGCTGATGTTCTCTTTAGTTCCCACAAAGACAAAGGGGACCATGCCCTGGAGAGAAGGACAGTGTAAGAGAGTGGACTGGTAGACTGTTACGCTTCATTATACATTTAGAGGTGGACATTTGGACACATTTTTGCATTTCCATAAGGGCCAAATAACTGGTGTCTTTAAATTGATGTAGAAATACATAGAGGTTTCTCTTTGAAGGGACATTTTTTTTTAAATAAAGTGGGGGAAAGCACACTGAACAACAGTGATATACACCAACCGATGGAGTGGGCCCAAGCAACCCCTCCTAGAATGGGTAATGTACAGTACAGACATGCAGCGGAAACTGAAATGGGACAACTGACAGCGGCGACAGACCAAGCCTATGGATTGCAAAATTCCATTCACCTCTTGTTTAGGGGCAGTGTCTTCTCTGCCAGCCCCCTGCTTGCCTACCTCCTCACGGGGAAGCTTTTTGTCATTGTCCCCCTCGATCCGGACCCGCACCACCCCCGACTTGTCCACAATCTCCTGGATGACTTTGCCGTTCTTGCCGATCACTTTTCCTGGGAGAGGAGAGAGAGAGGAAGAAGAGGGGGCATTTGGAGACCAAAGATTAGCTGGATGAATCCGTAAACATGGGCACCCTCATAGATATCATCCTGACCAACTTGCCCTCTAGTTTATATCAAATTATAAAAGATGCCACAATTCAGACAATCATTGTTTCTCAGTACATGTGTATGCAGGAACTTTCCTGATTGACTAAATCATGGGGGTGGGGCGTCACTCACCTACAAGGTTCCTTGGCACCTGGAAGTAGTCTTCTTTGAACTCCAGGAAAACCCTGGCCAGCTTCACCGCTTCTGGGGTCTGCAACGCAAACACAACATCAATCCAACCTGCCATTAAACACATACAGAGAGAGATAAAGGCTGACAGCCTGCCACACACACGCTGACACACACCAAGACCCCACTCTCACCACAACATACCCACCCACCTCTCCGTAGATCCTGAAGGTGCAGCTCTCCTCCTCCAGTTCGATGGCGGTGACACCAGGCACCTTCCTGGCCTGCTGGATGTTGGCACCGTGGGAGCCAATGGCCAGACCCATCAGGTCTTCCCTTACCTTCACCTCTTCCTGGTACGCGGACGCCAGCTGCTTACTTGTCTGGGGGACAAGGACAATAGGGTGTCTGTCTACATGTTGATGGCCAGTCTCCAAGTTACATTCTCATGCGTGTTTGATTCTAACTGAATGAACATGGGGGGGGGAGTGTGTGTGTGTATACCTCAAGGTGTTTAGTGGCTTCTTCGTTGCGGGACATGAGCATGAGCTTGGTACGGATGCTGCGGAAGTGCATGTCGCTCAGGAGAGCAGCACGCTTCACTGTTGTCTCATTTGTTGACTAGAGAAAGTAGAAGTGTTAGTCTGAGAAAGCTGGTTAAAGAAGAAGAAAAAGGGACATTACTAAAAACGCTAGCCTTGTAGCACTGCTCTCAGAGTAGGAGAGCTGATCTAGGATCAGGTCCCCCCAGTCCATATAATTGCCTAATAATGAACTAAAAAGGGCAAACTGATCCTAGATCACTAAGCTTCTCAGAGTAGGAGTGCTGAATACAGGCCCTGGAAGCAGTAGTGGCTGTGATACTGACCAGCACGATGAGCTCGTGTGAGGCTGCACTGTAGAAGATGCAGTTGGCTCCAATGGCTTTCCTGAAGTCTTTATGGATGTTGTCGTTCGCACAGCTGTTGGTAAAAAAAGAAAGAAAAAATAACTTGGGTCAAACCACAGTTATTCACAACAACAGTGCACTATGTTGCTACTGTGAGAGGCTGCTGGCCTGCCCAAAAGACAGCTCAAAGACAAAGCTCCAATGACAACATTTCGATGTCTAAACAAGAAACCCTTCACAAATAGCACCCTATTCCCTACATAGTGCACCATGTTACGGAAGTAGCCTTTCAATAAATAGGGAGCCAATTCAGGTGCAGCCAATGTACTCCAATGACTAGTGGAGTAACATGTTGCCTCTGGTTGTTCAATCTGAGTAGTGCTACAGCGCCACCCCAGTGGTGAGGATGGTGTAGTGCACTGCCGGGGTCAGAGGTCAAACACTCACATGTTCCGTAGGTCTTCTGGGATGGCGATGGGGACCTTGTGGAAGGAGTTTCGGGAGGAAGGGCTGTTGGGGTTGACGGGCCGGATGCGTTCGTGCGTGACGATCTCGTTGTATGTGGCGTCGCACGCTGCGTACTCGATAACGTAGAACTAAAGGGTTCAAATAGAGAGACAAAAGTTCTCAGAGATGGCGAAATTGCAAGAGAAAGAAAATATTTAATGAATAGAAATAGACCCAGATGAATATAAAATATGGGTAAAATAACAAGGATCATAAAAAAAAAAGTATATTTTACACAGAGCTCCACCATAAACCTTTATTAATAACCAACGTTTCAATCCTGCAAGGATTTTCGTCAGATCATTTCAAATAACAAGGGTTTTCAGAGATTGAGAAATGGCAAGAGAAATAATGTGTGCCGAATAATAATAATGGGGACTATAGTGTGTTAGGCTAGATGAGGTACTTCTACCAAACTACCTAGGGAGCAAACAGAGCAAACAATCAAACAGCCCAAAATACGTAAATTATTCATTCCACACAAGACAACTCACATTGAATATTCATAGGGCTTTGGGTCAAGGTTAATCAGAAATGGCACTTCTCTTTAAAAATGTAATTCAGCTAAGGTTTTATTCATGTGATAAATTAACCAATAGTCATTTTCTTAGTCCCTTCTGACAGAGCGAGGGCAAGAGAACGAGCGCGAGAGAGAGAGCGAGAGAGATGGAACTCCACACAAAGCACAAACCACACAAAGCTGACATTCCAAACCTTTATCACTGATCAAACGTGTGGTCAAATCCAGCATCAAGCCTCACTAACGCCGTCCGCATGCTTCCCATTCTAAACAGTTTGTGCATATATTATGACGACAATGTGACGTTTCTGTTCGTTTTGGTCGCCGGCAAGGTTTTTGGGGGAACTGCTAATAATACTAGGTAAATTTCATATTCACAAATGCAAATGGTCTAATTCAAAACCAAACTTTATAAATGAACTTAAACAATATGGCACTACTTTAACTAAAATGAAAAACAAACATTTTTCTCTAGCCAAGCGGAAGTTCGGAGCCAAAGTCCACACTCCATTGGTCATTAGTAGGGATTCTTCAATTAAGTGTTTGTTGTCATTCAACGATACTCGTTTTCATGCACATTGACAAATAGGCTACAGCGCCAAACATCTTGGACGCAAAATTGCACGACTTAGATCCCCTCTGCAAAATTATAAAAATGTACAACAGATTTCTTAAATCATCTAAGATCAATTCTGAAAACTTTGAAGAAGCATTGACTGGCTACGGCTTCTTAAGACGAACAAGCAGTTCCATTGCCGCCTTCTCGTTTTCCAAGCAAAGGTTGTTTTTTTTAAAGAATGCGAGTGCACTCGTTCTGTTGGCCTAGCCGAGTTCGGTACAGTGTCAGCCAAACTGAAGCATTCGGAAGCCTTAACACCCCCCAGTCACATTCTACTGACCCAGGATCAGTCTGCCTGTCTGGAAGACAAAGTGGTTGCGTCCCAATTATTTATTTATTTACATTTTAAAAAATAAATAAAAATGTAAGTGTCATTTGGGACTCCGTTTGCCAGACAGGGAATAGTGTTTAATGTTAGTCGCTAAATTCCTAAATCAACCCTCGGCCCTTACTCAATAGCCAAGCCAGAAGATCTGAGAGGATTGGATAGGTATATAATAATATAAAACTTTTTTTTTAAGGTAGTTGCTTCAGTTTTCCTTCTCAAAGACTAGGTGGGATCTACAGAAGTGCTAGGGGTCAATAAGGAATGTAGAATCTGTGTGTAGTCTAGGTGACCCTACAGTACGTGACTGCCTGCTTTAAACAAGCTATGTGCTTCCTGCTGCATTAGTTATCCCAATTAGCCTACATTAGAGTGCTGTGTGTGGGTCTATACAAGGGATGACTGAGGGGTATCCCGTAGTGGACGGAGCGTGTGTGTAAAACGCTGATGCAACACACAACATGCACATGACATTGCACAAATGACTACTTGGACTGATCAAGAAAATTTAAAAAGGGGACAATTTAGCAACAATACACCAAAGTCTTGGTTGAGATACGGGGATGTTCATCACCTCTTCACACGAGTGAGACCCGACCACGTTGCATGCAAGCACACAGAATTGTTTTTAAAAATCACACGCAGTGCCCCCCCCCTACCGACCCCATGCCGGCCCCAGCGTGCACCCGACCCCTAACTCACCAGTCCCTGACTCACCTCTCCCTTCATCATTCTCACCCGGGCCAGCCACCAGCCACATGGCTCCTGCTCATTGGCCCTCGAGTACACCTGTTGGAGGGGTAGACAGGAGATGATTATAAAAGGACATACAGGTGTTTATACCTGCTCGGGTTGCAAAACTCCAGTAACTCGCAGGTTTTACTGAAATTCTGGATTTCCTGATCATTTCATCCTGCTTAAGGATGACCCAGAGCAATGATACCAGAACAATTACAAGAAGAGGGGAAACTTTCTGAAATCTACCATGTAACATTAACCAAACAGGTCAGGCAAAATATTTAGTAAAGTGATTATGTAATGATATGATAAACAGTGAGATGGAGTGTCTCTCCATGGCGATGATGATTAGAGTGCTGCTGTGCTGAAGAATGGAATCCTAGCTGGCTAATCATGTCTAAATTGGACTGTGGTTAATCCGTCTCCACATCGCTCTGCCGTAGTGAACAGGACTCTGGGTAATCTCTGGACTGGCTGGGACCCGGGCTCATGGGTAGTAATCTCCAGCTATGAATGGAATCACGACGGAGGAAGCAAACTAAACCACTGATAGCGATATGGATTAATGTGTGGTATGGAATGCTTTATGACATCACATGTGGGTAGGGTCAGTGCTATCCGGGATCCTTGAGACATCCCCACCCTTACTTAAACTTAACCATTTTAAAAATGTCAACTTTAATGGGGTAGGGACATCCCAAGTATCCGAATAGCACGGAGCGTGTGGGCAATGGACTAAACAGGAGGTAGAAACCAACCAAGGAAGGAGTTTCCACTGTTTTTCTGGTCAGGTCACACAGTGAGGAACAACTCCTGGCCCTCAAAAAATGATGAGGGGAATTAGGTTGCAAAATTCCAGAAACATTCCCAAAATTCCCAGGTTTTCTCAGAAATCCCAGGTGGAAGATTCCTGGAATGTTTCTGGAATCTGTTTTGCAACCCTAGTGGGAGATAGTGGGATCTGGAGAATTTGGGGACATAACATGAGCGGGCAGACGTACCTCCACCTCCTCTCCCTCACCGATGTCCTTGTTGTAGTCGGCTGGGGGCGGCAGCCGAACGTCACTGAAGGGCAGCTGTCTCTCTGGTTGCCAGCTTTTTTTGGGGGGGAGAGAGAGAGAGATGGCAGCGATGTGGAGAGAGCGAGGGAGACAGATGGGGAAGGGGGAAACAAACACCTTTTAGTTACAACAGTAGGAGGAACATCAGCTGACCCCCCCCCCCTCTTCCTGTCATGTGATTTATGAAAGTTCACCTCCTGTCCAACACTTTATATTACATTGACAGACATCGCGACACCAGTTCGGTCCAGAATAAAGTCAGTGTGTGATAGAGCAGGCTGATGGAGGAGCTATAGGAGGACGAGCTCATCGCAATGGCTGGAATGATACCAAACAAACACATGGAAACAATGTGTTAGTTCCATTGATTCCATTCCAGCCATTACAATGAGCAAGTCCTCCTATAGCTCCTTCCACCAGCCGCCTCTGGTGTGTGCGCATGTGTAGCGGAAACTTCCCGGAACACAGACCCTAATGAAAGTACCATAAAGAAACAGGAGCGAGACCCAAAAGCGTGTCAACCCCGAACATAACTAAAGCTTAATAGTCATTCTGCCTGAAGCAGTGTTCTCTAGCTGACAGACAAATCACTTGGTGACAGGCAGTCAGTGGGGGCCAGGAAGTGAGATGAATGAGCGTTTACAAGAAGGGGAAAGCCATAAACCTAATAGAGTTACTGGATTACATATGGTAATGATCCTAAGACATCACCTATAATGTACATTAGATCATTTATCTACGGGAAGACTGTGTGGGTGAGAATCAAGCATCATATAAAAAACTAGGATATCCGGTAGGTAGTAGCGTGTCCTTTTACATAAAACACTCCAAATGAGAGCTCAGTCTAAAAACAGTTCAACCTACTGGCTTCAGATTCACAGAAAGATATTTATGTCAAATGTGAAGGGGTTCATCATAGTTGTATTTAGGGATGAAACGGTTACCGTTTTAGTTTTTATGAATAAAATAAATAGCTGCGAAAAGGGGGCAACACTTCAAATCTCTTGAGTCATTTTCATGACCACCACCTACTACTTTATAGCGAATACAAGGTAATTTAACTTTTAGCTCAATGCATGATGTGGGGACTTTGGAAAGGGGGAAAATGTTATGGTTTGTCTGTAACTTACTAATAGCTTGTCTAATGTAAACTGAAGCTTTCAGTGTTACCTACTCCTGTAAAAACACTACACGTTCTGCTGCTGTATGTGTCTGCAGTCTATTTGCCCATTGCACACAATAACACGCTACGTAGTCGTCCCCCTACCTAACATATTTTGTTCATTTAATATCTGGCAGACGTCGACTTGGTTTTAAAGTGTTCCAACAGGAAAAACACTCTAGACTCCTGTATTTATGTCAATTGTTGGGCTCATTGCAATTTGTGTTGTTATTTTAAATGTCAACACTGCACATTGGATTTGTTTACATATGGTTGTATTGTTCTCACGTGCACATTGCTTTACCTGTGTTGTTTTTATATGCACATTTGATTTGCTTACTTTTTTTATTTTACCTTTATTTAACCAGGCAAGTCAGTTAAGAACAAATGATTATTTTCAATGGCGGCCTAGGAACAGTGGGTTAACTGCCTTGTTCTGGGGCAGAACGACATTTTTACCTTGTCAGCTCGGGGATTTGATCTTGCAACCTTCCGGTTACTTGTCCTACGCTCTAAACACTAGGCTACCTGCCGCCCCAACTTAAGGTTGTGTTCATTAAAAATCTGCACTTGGGAAACTTTTACCTCTCATGGCCACATGGTGCCATCTTTAAAGTTATTATTTTAATGTTTACGCACAAAAAAAGTGCATAGTGATTCTAATTTGATTGGTCGTCTTTCAATATAGAATTGTGAAATTATTTCAGTGTGTATCAGTACACTTAGAATATTTCCAGCACATTTGAACAATACCGCGATAATACTGATAAGCATAAATTGTCACTATAATCGTGATATGAAATTTAAACACTGTTTCATCTCCAGTTGTAATATAGGCTAGCTAGCCAATATAATGTAAAGGTCAACCCTATTTTGAAGTCAGTGGTTCAAATATGAAGGAGAATGGTGTCAAGGAGCAGTAGCCAGCAGTCTCATAGAAAGCAAGGCTTTTCATTCATTCACGTAGTATCTCACAACCAGCTACTCCTACACTTCCACAAGGCAAGAGGACAGGAGGGAGGGAGGTTGTTGGAACGGCAGAGCCATCCCAAGAATGGCAGGGGCCACTGTCCAGCCCCCCTGCCTGCATACCATAGGGAACTATATTTAGCAGGGGACTATATTTATTTACAGAGTCAACTAGAGAAAGAGGAACAGGGGGTAGGAGGAGGGTGGCTAGTGAGATGGGATGGAACAGGACAGGGGATATGAGTTCCAGAAAGAAGGGGGGGGGACTATAAAGGTTTTGTGGACAGCTGTGTCCGGACCACAGGTGGTTCTGAAACGGGGATTTCAGGACAGTAAAACTAGGCCAAAGAACTGGGGGAGAGTGATGACTTGAGCAGAGTGGCTAGACTGGTGATAGTGTGCAACTCGGACAGATCTTCCATGAGTCAGTAACCACACAAGCAGAGGGTCATCTCTACACGTTATGTCACGAAAGAGAATGAAAACTTACTTGTTTTCGAATACTATTGTGAGTGAGTCTTCGTGGACATCTTTGATGAACCCCTGAAAAAGAAGAGAGAAACCCCAAACGTTATGTTAGGCAAACATCTACCCAACTGACTGATGGGAGGGCAGAGGGACTAATGGGTAGACTCATAACCCATGAAAGAACTATGACTGTTACTGAAAAGACTGTGTAGCCATCTTGGGGACAGGGAAATATGACTGAAACTCTGGATGTGTGAGAGCTCTGGGGATGTGGCAAAAAAACAGAATTATCTTGACAGCAGTAGACAGTCCTGCTGTGCTGGACATCTCTCATTTCAATGTAATAAATGTGGCTTTGCGTGTTGTCAGAGGGTAAAAACAGGTCTGACTACATGGGTATCAAAAGCGCACACGACCGTGCCCACTGGAGAAAGTAATGCGATACCATATCCTTGATCAACAACCATTACGAGACCCCCTCGCCCAAATCTGTTCCTCATCCATCACAGTCAGCCATTAACAGATCTATCACAGTGGCATAAACTCTCCATCAGGGTGGGAGTAGAGCAGAGACATGGGGGGTTGCCACGGTGCTCAGTGTTACACTGCCTTATATGGGGCCGATGTCGCTGGCAGTGGCACTAGGGCCTGAATGGGAGTGTCAGAGCTGAGGTGAGGGAGTTTCACCTGCTGGAAATGAAAGGGCCGGCACTTCCCAGGAAAACCTGCTTAGATTTCAGGAGGCAGTCTGAGCGAGCATTAGGCTAAGTATGAAAGCCCTCAGCATTAGATTCCCTCATATTACACAATCTCACAGTAACTTCACAGCTCTGCTGCCACATTCTCAGGCCCCAGAGAGATGGCCAAAGAGCCAGATGGAAGCCAGATTGAACTGCAATGTCACAACACAAACAGTCACCATTTGTGTCGCTGTCACGCAAACTGCAGGCATGGGCACAGACTGGATAGGTAGTACCTACCACAGAGGAAAAACACTGTCCTGATAGCTGCTGTGATGGAAGAAAGGAGGTAGGCCTAATAGCTATATTCCATGACAGGGCCTACTGAAGTAGCCACGTGTTGTGTGATGTAGTGAACAGTGTTCCATTCTACTATCAGGTCAAGGGTCAGGCAAGCCATTTGGCATGGCAGTCATGGTCACATGACCCCAGGAGAGCACAGAGGTTAGAGTGGTCATTCACGGCCGTACAGTGATGTCACTCCTTCTCCAGCCACGTGCTGTTCCAGGAGGACTAGAACTCCCCACATGCCCAAAGAGGGTCTCCTCTGGGGGTGCCAGGTCTGCGTAGAGTGGGGGTGCCAGGTCTATACCCCTGACATTACTGGTATAGCAGGATATTCCTTTTGGCATCTGTGTATGGGTTACTGTAACCGTGCAGAAAGGGCAGCGCTGAAGGGGATTGTAGTTTGTGTGTGTTGCGCATGTGCAAGACATCAGGCATGTCTTCTTCACCTAAATTATCCAACCAATCTGGTTCCTCTGGAAATCATAATCACACCTTTAGAATACACAGGGAGAACTTGTTCTCAACTAGCTTACCTGGTTAAAAAGGTGAAATATAAATAAATAAAATCTGAACAAGAGTGAGGAGAGAAATAAGCGTGAATGGCCAGAGTGCAAAACTGTCAGCCAGTAAACAGAACAGGTGAGAGGGAGAGGAGTGTAAAAATAGTCTAAATCACGAGTCAATGAGAGGGGAGAGTGGAGCTAGAGAAGAGACCGGAAAAAGTGAGGAAACAAATGAGACGGGGCTAAACAAAAGAGGTAGAGAATGACAGAATGGAAAGATGAGGAAAAGAGGGATAGGAAGAGAGCATGGAAAGGGGGAGGACTATGGTGTTGACTGACTGGCGGAGTGTTGAGATTAGGATAATCTGTTCTACCAACACCTGATTCAGTCCCTCAGTCAGTGTCAGCCCTGGGCCATTCAACTCATAGCAAATCACTAGGGCCTATTCAACTGTCTGCCAGTACACACACACACACACACACACTCTTACACTACAGCAACCATTTGGCACAGACATTGAATCAAGTAATTTGACTCAATTTGAAGAGTCACTAAATAAAATGACTGAAATCGTTGACTTCCCCTTGTTGTGTCACGTATGGTTATTAAGCCATTGTGGTGTGATGATTTTTTTGGAAACAGTCATGTGACTGACTGACTGACTGCCTGACTAACTAAGTAAGTAATTTGATTCACTGAAATAATGAAGGCTGACTCAGCCCACTCCTTGGAAAGAGAATTGAAGGGGGGGTTATTGCTCGGGATAAACCGGGAGAGCAAACAAACAGATCGATATTTCATTAGGTATCACCATTTCAGATGTGGCATCATTCTCCAACCCACATTCTCGCCAATTTGAGAGGTTAGCTAGCATTCCAACCAAAGAAAGGAGTGCCCGGGAAGATGTTAGGTGATGCCAGACTAGGTAGCTAACTGGCTAACGTTGGCTAACTGAACAGCCCGAACAGAAAACATAGTTAAGACATTTGGAATTTAGCTAACAAAAACAGGCCACAAGCGTTCACCAATGGCAAACCCTGACGAAGTAGAAATCTATGAATAGGGACCTTATCATTTGATGTTGGGCCTACTCAATGAATGATGCGACCCGAATCTGCCAACTAACAACTAAGATGAACTCACTACCTACCTAGCTACTCTAGTTAAAACAAAACAATGTCGACTGATTCATATCTGTGGTTGTTTAACGTTAACGCATGACTAACCTAATTACACCGGTCATTTCCTTTACCTTGTAGAAGGCCCCGTTCGAGCCGCGAACCTCCACCGCCAACCCGTCCATAGTAGTCGGTAGGTCCCCACGACTAGTCTTTTCTGAAGCCGCTACGACTCCGTGCGGTTCCGGTACCACCCCCAGCTTCCCTGCCGCTGGCCCGTCGCCGCTCTCCAACCGTTTGTGGATTTCCAGTGTTTCGGGTGGTGGAGGGAGAGGGGTGAAGGGGCTGGGGAGTTGGGTGTTGATGGGATCAACAGATATCGTCTCCAGCGGTCAACTTGACGTTTGCTCACACTAGTTAGCAAACTATCGATAGCTTTGTTAGCTGGCGTGCAACGGCACAATCAAGGTGCTGTCCTGCGTTGAGACGGGGACCACGGCAGTCAAGTTGCAATGTGCTTCAAAGCTAGTAAACTAATGATGTTAGCTATCGCTAATTACCTAAGTTAGCTATCACCAACACCTTGATTCCGTCACTTGCGGGGATGTTAAAACAGGCATACAAATGCAGCAGTCGATGTAATGTTTTTGTATAAAGTCGTCAAAAGGGATTCCTTTATTTTATATTGAAGTACAATTTTGCTAGGAAGACTCCTCCCGATAAAAACGTATGTGGTGCACTATCGCCCGGCAACTCCTTTTACTCCAACCGCCCGTCCCCTCAAACGCACGCCGAGTTACGGAATGACCTCGAAAATCCCACCCCTCTTGAAAGAGCCACCCAAAACGACATCCTGAATGATCATTGGTCAAAAGAATCGTCAATCAACTCTAGATTTGTTTTTATTGGTTCAATAGTTAGAGGTTGGTCAGTGTATTATCCAATAAATGAACCAAATATCAATTTTTGTAATATCTATTGGAGATGATTCCTATCAATTATGTTGGCCAAATTAACTTGCTCTTATGCTGCGTTCGTAACCAAGTGGGAATTTACCACATAAACTGAGAACTCCACTTGAACTGGCCTCCAACTCATAATTACCAGTTGGAAACAAATTCATCATCCTGAGCTCCCTCTTCTCCCACATTCTGTCCTCTGACGCCACCTACTAAGGAAATTACCACGATAACAGCATTTTCGGCAGTTAAATGCAACAACAAAACATTATTTATAAAAAGCAATCTCTTAATATGGTTTTTGAACACTATAATTTGTTTCCTAGCATGATTGCTGTACTTTTAGCGTATGGTTGACACCGTTTGTTTGCTATTAGCCAATCAGTGTTTCTCAATGAGTTCAAAGCACGTAAATGCATCTAACTGGGGCCGCAGGTAGCCTAGTGGTTAGAGCGTTGGGCCAGTAACCGAAAGGTTGCTGGATTGAATCCCCGAGTTGACAAGGTAAAAATCTGTCCTTCTGCCCCGGAACAAGGCAGTTAACCCACTGTTCCCCAGTAGGCTGTCGTTGTAAATACAATTTTTTTTCTTAACTGATTTGCCTAGTTAAATAAAGGAATAAAAATAAAAAATACACTCAGATTTACTACTTCACAACTGGAAATTACCACCTACCTACGTGGTTATGAACATAGCATTATGGCTAGCCAATTTTGTGGACAACTACATGCCACCATTAGTCTATGGGTGGTCTGCAGTTTCTCAGTGAAATGTTATTGAATGAAATATGCAATAAATCGGTATGACACTTCTTACTGCTCTAAAATCTATTTGGTGGAAAAACAACATTTTGACTGATTTCACTTTTCTATGCATTATTAGAATATCAGGTATAATTCAGTTAGGAAATGCAGGTATTTATATACATTTTGCAACATGTAAAATCATTTCAATTTCTAGTCCTAGTTGAAGAAATAAAAACAAAAGCTTGTAACCACAGATTCCTCCTATTCTACCCTGGTTGGTCGTTATGAAAGGACCAACCTTACAAAAACCCTATCTGAGGGACCATGGATGGCCATGACAAGAATAAGAGTTTGTTAAGCATAATGTTATGGTTTCAGCACAATGTTGTGGTGTGTCTGTGATAAAGTGCTGCTTTGCTTTCTTGACATCATAATAGACCAAACAAGTCCTACAGGCCCTAGTTTTATCATACCTGGACTAGTGCCCAGTTATATGGTCAAGTGCTGCAAAGAGGGACAAAGGCAAATTACAGTTGGCCCAGAACAAAGCAGCAACATCTGGCCCTTATATGTACTCGGAGTGTTAATATCAATAACATGCATATCAATCTCTCCTGGCTCAAAGTAGAGGAAGTAGAGGAGAGATTGAGTGCATCACTACTGGTCTTTATGAGAGGTATTGACATGTTAAAAGTACATAACTGTCTGTTCAATCGGCTAACACACCTCAGACACTCATACATACCACACAAGACATGCCACCAGAGGTCTCTTCACAGTCCCCAAGTCCAGAACAGATGCTAGATTACACACAGTACTATACAGAGCCATGACTACATGGATCTCTCTTCCACCTCAAGTAACTCAAGCTAGCATTAAAATCAGATAAAACCCCCCCAGATAAAACAACACCTCATGGCACGACGCAGACTTTGAAGAGACACACACTCTAAAACTCACACTCTACACACACCCACGCACTATTCTTAGTAATGAAATGTAGTATTGTAATATTGTAATGTAACAATGGAGCAATGTCAATTTGTATAATGCGCAATGTTTTGTATGATCTAATGTTGTATCTCTGTTTGGACCCCAGGAAGAGTACCTGCTGCCTTAGCAACAGCTAAAAATACAAAATACTAATTATGGACCAGGGCCTGTATTCAAAAAGCATCTCACTGTAGTAGTGCTGATCTAGGATCAGGTCCCCCTCCGCCCATATTATATTATTCATTATAATCTCAAAGATCAGCACTCCTAGTCTGAGTTACTTAAGATGACATTAAGGGATAGGAAGTACTAGGGGGAAGGCTCGTCCGGCCTGAGGGGCAAGCTGTGGTAACCGAACATGAGGGGTCACAGGTCAAAAAGAGTGACAGCTATAACAACTTTGTCACATGGGTCTGACAGACCTATGATTAAATACATCCTTTGGTTGAAAAAGAGCAAGTATGGAGATGTCATTGCATTTTCTTTGCTCCATGCAGGAGGAAGACAGGTCCCACTGGGCACACGTCATTTCACCATGTAAATGTGGGTAATATTTGGCGAGAGATTTCAACCATTATTCACCCACTCAAAAAGACAGTCTGAAGTTTATTGAATTCTCAATGTGTTATTACTATGGAAAAACAATGTGTGATTTTTGGTTAAGTTGCCATCTAAATGTGTTATCACTGTGCTTTCAACCATTTAAAAGCTTAAAAGCACAACAAAGTTCAAATGGGAATACCATGTCAGATATTTTATATTTATACAACAACTTAATGTGTTACCACTGTGCTTCATCTAATATCACAACTAAATGACCAGGATTATAGTTGAGATGACATTAAAAGCACACAGCGCAAAGTGATCAATGATGTTCAAGATTCTGATGGATTATTATAGCAATTGTGAACATCTCCACAGACCTGCGACCTTTGCATGCTATCTTGAACATGCATGCTTTCTATGATTACATAAGAAGACATTTATAGTTACAGTAAACAAACCTCAAAATATGGCTATGGACGTGTTACTAAATTCAAGGTTGAATAAATACAGTTACATTCGTTTGTAAGGTAGCCTTTACTGTTTTACAAAAGCATTAATTAATTGTGCTTGGTTGACAACGCAGATAAACATCAACATTTAAAGGATATCTAATACTTGAATAGTTTCATCTGAGCCACTGGCTTAATTCTATTCTTGAACTTTTATTTTTGGTTTAGATGGAGACGTGAAGCCAACATATAATTTGTGAACTTGTCAACACTTTAGTAGGCTATTTACTGTAAAAGTGTAATTGAATTGTGTTTGGTTTTCAACGTTTGAAGAAGATGTATCTTTTGTGCCACTGATTTAGTCTAGCTTTAATTCCAGTTTGTCTGCAATTTAATAATTGATATGTTGGATTCACGTCTCCATCTCAACCAAGAATCAAAGTTAAAGAACATGACTAAATAAAATTAAACTTTATTTAAAGTGTTTAAAGTTTGATTAGATTGAATACATTTTTTATTCAGATTTTTGGTTGAGATGGAGACATGCATCCAACATATAAATTATTAATTTGTAGACAAACTAAAGCCAGACTAATTCTGTCACATTCTGACCATAGTTCTTGTGTGTTTTCCTTGTTTTAGTGTTGGTCAGGACCTGAGCTGGGTGGGCATTCTATGTTGTGTGTCTAGTTTGTCTATTTCTATGTTTGGCCTGATATGGTTCTCAATCAGAGGCAGGTGTTAGTCATAGTCTCTGATTGGGAACCATATTTAGGTAGCCTTGTTTTGTGTTGGGTTTTGGGGGTGGTTGTTTCCTGTCTTTGTGTTCTCTGCACCAGATAGGCTCAGTCACTTTGGTTTTCTTTTTTTCTTTTTTTTCCTGGTTTTGGAAGAGAACGTGAGCCGAGAACGTGAGCCATCTCCTTGCGGAGATGGTGCAAAATCCACCAACACGGTCGGTCCCTGGGATTGGGCTGGCCAACACGATTCGGTTTGCTTGGAAGGAAAAGGAGTTGGAGCCTTTAGGACGGGAAACTTTTGGAAGGACAATCTTGATGGGGATTCTAAAGCGGTCGGTGACGGACGTGTTTTGCTTCCAAGGCAACTCGTTGGAGGGAGCATACGACGTGGCACTAAATACAGAGGAGAAACATGATGATATCCTGAGAAGGGCAAGAGCAGTGGGAGGTGAGAGGCCGATGAGCCACTATGAAATAACAAGCCTGGCGAGGAACAACTTTAGGGTTGTAACTGTCAACATTTACAACCCATACGTTAAGGACGAAGAGTTGAGGGCCTTTCTGGGGAGATACATGGATAACATCTCCTCAGCAAGGCACCTCAAAGACTCCCTTGGGTTTTGGAATGGGAGGAGAGGCTTCCAGGCCCTCCTCAGGGAGGACCCAAAGGGACATGGTGGCTACCTCCATCCTCCTGCTATGTTCTCCCTAGGGGCTGACAGGGGGACGTTGTTTTATGCACGTCAGCCCCCATTTTGCAGGCGCTGTATGGCCTATGGACACATCTTCGCCTCGTGCAGCACAAGAAAATGCAGATTTTTGTGGATCTGGGGAACACGAGGCGAAGGATTGTGACAAGCCGAAGGCGTGCCACGGGTGTGGCTCGTCAGCACACCTGTGGCGGGGGTGCCCGGCCCGTCATACGCGTCTGCGGCTGGGTGGGAGCAGGAGCGGGGGATGGGGGAAAAAGAGGAGGGGAAGGAAGCACGCCTCATGACCAGAGTACAGGTCCAGAGGGGAAGGCTGCAAAGAAGGAGGAGGAGCAAGAAGCGGCGGATGGAAGAGAGAAGGAAACAGAAGGCACGGGAGTAGGAGAACCAGGAAAAGCGGCGGAAGAAGGCAACCGAGTGGAGGAGCATGAGAGAGAAGAAGCCGATGGAGGGGTGGTGGAGAAGGAGATGGTGGAAGAGCAAGTGGAGTGGGGGGAAAGTGCCCTGGTGGAAGAGATGAGGGGTATGGTGGAGGAGCTGGCGGGGGGGAGGGTGGTATCTCTCCACTGCCGCCATCACCAAAGAAGAGAGTGAAGAGGAGGGTGCGATTGGCCGACAGTGAGAGAGAGGGGATGGCCAAGAGAGCGATGGGGGTGGGAGAAACCTCTGGGTTGCTGCTGGTTTCCCCAGGCCCTCAACTTCTGTTGGGTGGGGACACACCTAACAAGACCCAGGACTGGGTACAGGAGGAGGTGGGGAGTTTTTTGTTTGGGGACTCAGCCTCCCCTATTTTTTTCCAAACCAGCTGCAGTGCTGTGGAGGGGGAGGAGTGTGGGAGTAGATCCAGGGTGCAGGGCACCCCGGAACCAAACACTATTCCTGCATCCTGGGTTGGTGAGATGGAGGAAGAGACGTCGGGAGTACGGATGGTGTTATCACCGGTAGATATGGAGCAGGGGAGCATCGGGTGAGTCTCCTGTTTTTGTTTTTTTTCTGTCTGGGTTTAGTATTTGAGTGTATTACATGTTTTTATTTTATTCTTTCATGGGGTCTAATTTTACTTTTGTTAGTTTAAATGTAAGGGGTTTAAGGGATTTTGTTAAGAGGAGGGCGGTTTTTAGTTATTTGGAGGGTGTGGGGTTTGATTTTTGTTTTTTACAGGAGGTTCACCTGAGGGATGGAGGGGATGTTAGTAGGTTTAAGAGGGAGTGGGACAAGGGGGAGTCGGTTTGGGGTATTGGGGGGGTGCACTCATCAGGGGTAGGGATTTTGTGTGGGCACAGGGAGGTAAAAGTGGAGGGTTCTTTTGTGGTGATGCAAGGGAGGGTTATAGGGGTGGATGTCACGATAAGGGATTGTAAATTTAGATTAGTGGTGGTGTATGGGCCACAGGTGGTGGCAGACAGGAGGGAGATGGACTGTCTGGCGCCCCTGTGTGTCACAAATAGGAAATTAGTGATAGGGGGGGGATTTTAATACAGATTTAGGAATAGGGGGGGATAGCAGTGCAGGCGCCATCACCGGGCCTAATGGCTTGCCATGGTCTGGTTGATGGTGGCCTGCACACTACTCCGAAAATGGCCGGTCCTACATGGCGCAACTCCAGGGGGGTTGCGCGGAGGCTCGACTATATTTTTGTACCCACGTCTTTGGGTAAGTTGTCTGGGCGGCTGTTGCCTGTTTTCTTTTCGGATCACGACGGGGTTCTCCTGCAGGTGGGGTCGCCAGTCTGCCTCTTTGGTAGGGGGTACTGGAAGTTAGATCGGGATGTGCTGGAGGAGCAGGCTTTTGTTGACGTTTTTTTTTGTTTCTTTTGGATGCTTGAAGGCGGAGGGAGGTGGATCGTATCCAAAGGTTAATTGAACTCGAGTACGAGGCAGGCAACCTCGGCGGGTCGTTTGACTGGGAGAGATCCGCAACCCTAAAGGCGCAGCTTAGGGAGTTGCAGGAGCTTTCCTGGAGCGTGCGCATAGTGGCTTTCTAGAACACAATGAGACTTGTTCTGCTATGTTCTTTAAGTCGGTTAGGGCCAGACAGAGTTGGAAGGTAATGCATGGCGTTAGGGAAGAAAATGGTAGTATAGTTAGAGAACCAGAGGATATGGTCCGGGTGACAACTGATCATTTCCAAGGTTTATTTAAGGAAAGGGAAATAGATGTAGAGCAGGGAAATGTGTTTTTAGAACACTTGTCCAGGCGGTTGCCGGAGGACATTAGAGAAGTGATGGAGGCCCAGATCTCACTAGAAGAGGTTGAGAGCGCTCTTAGGAGGATGGAAAAAGGGAAGGTGCCTGGGATGGATGGGCTGCCGGCTGAGTTTTATCTCAAGTTTTGGGGTATACTTGGACCAGTGGTCCTCGAAGTCTTGAAGGCCATCCTTGAGACGGGGGTCCCAGGGGGATCAATGGCTGTAGGTGTGCTGTCACTTTTATATAAGAAGGGGGAAGTAACAGACCTTGGCAACTGGCGACCGTTGACCATGCTGTGTGTAGATTACAAGCTACTTGCAAAGGTTTTAGCAGACCGGTTGCGCACAGCCCTTCCCTACGTCGTCCATGAGGATCAGACGTGCGGGGTAGAGGGCCGCTCTATTAGATGGAACCTACAGTTAATCAGGGACTCCATCGCTTGGGTTGAAGATAGAGGACTGCCTTTTAATGGTAGCAGCGCTAGATCAGGCGAAAGCCTTTGATCGCGTGAATAGATCCTTTTTATTCAGAGTGTTAGGTCGATTAGGATTTGGGGAGAAGTTCATAGGATGGATTCGTACATTATATGTCGGAGCGGGGTGCCGAGTTAGTGTAAATAGTCACTTGGGTGATGTTTTTGACCTCTCGTCTGGGGTCAGGCAGGGGTGCCCACTCTCGGCTCTCCTCTTCGTTCTGTACATGGAGCCTCTGGGGGCTGCCATTAGGGTAGACACAGGGGTGGAAGGCTTGTTGATCCCTGGAAGTGGTGAGCTGCGTGTTAAGATGACGCAGTACGCCGACGACACTTCCTTGCTGCTGTGCAAGGACTCGTGCCTGACAAGGTCCCTTGCCATCTTTGGGGATTTCACCCGAGCGTCGGGAGCGGTTCTGAACCATGCAAAGTCTTCTGTCAAGTTTTTCGGAAGATGGCGCGGTAGAACGGATGTGCCCGGGGGGTTATCTCTCTGTGAGGTGGCCCTGAGGATTCTCGGGGTCCATTTTGAGACCTCCGGCTCAGCGACGCTAAACTGGAACATGCGTATCGCAGTGGTACAGAGGAAGCTAGCAATGTGGAAGGCTAGGTATTTGTCTTTTATGGGCAAAGTTCTGGTCCTAAAGGTGGATGTGTTGCCGTCTCTTTTGTATTTGGCGTACATCTACCCATTGCCGGCTTGTCTGAGGATGCCTCTAGTGAGGCTTGTGTTTCAGTTCATGTGGAGTGGCAGGTGCGAGTGGGTCGCCAGGGCACGCATGCTCTGTCCCATCGGGGAGGGAGGTAGGGGGGTACCACATCTCCCCCTCAAGCTGGACGCAATTTTTGTTTCTTTCTTGTTAACGGAGCTTGCTCATCCAGTGATACACCCGTCCGGTTACCTCCTGCGGGTGTTCTTCTCATATCAGGCGAGAAGCGTAATGGTGTGGTCTAACACGGGTCCTCGGGCGGAACAGCTGCTGTGGCACTTTGGTCATGCGGCCAAGTGGCTGCATGCGCACCCTGAGGTTGAAGTTGCCCGAGTAGGTTTAGATCACAGGCACCTGTACGAGGAGGTCAGAAAGGCAGAGAGTCCGGCGCCTGTAGTGGGCATCTCGGAAGTGGTCTGGGAGGGAGTGCAGGTGCGGGGTCTGGACAACAGGCTCAAGGACCTGAATTGGTTGAGCCTCCATAAGTGCTTGCCGGTACGTTCCATCATGTACCGGAATAGTTTGGTGCAATCCCCCACCTGTCCAACATCCTCTTGTGGCAGGGAGGAGACTGTGTGCCATGTCTTTTGGGACTGTGCCTTTGCCGGAGTAGTATGGGTTAGGGCACGGGTGTTGTTAGGTTTGGTAAGAGGGGATTTTGTATTGACGTGGGCCAGGTTAGAGAGAGGTGTAGGGAGAGCGAGAGGGATGGATAGGGACAGGTTTCTGCTCTGGCTTCTCATGAGTCTCTTTAAACGGGGGCTGTGGGAAGCCAGGCAGAACATGGTGAAGACAGGGAGAGATTGGGGGGTGGAAGGGATAGTGAGGAGAGTGGAAGGAGATTTGAGGGGGAGGATAAAGAGGGAGGAGAGGAAGTGGGGTTAGCATGCTTCCCGGGAGAGGTGGAAGGGGGGTTTAGGGCTGGGTGTCATTTAGATTTGTAAGGGGATAGATTAGGGATGGGGAGATAGGGAAAGGTAGTTTGTAGGATGACGGGGAGGGAAGATGCTCCCCTGAGGTTTTGTTTGGGGTTTTTGTTTAGTTAAATTAAAATACCATTATTAAAAATGAATGAAAATTATGAGTTGTAAAGAATGAATGGTATTGAATGTAATAAATTATTTTTTATAAAAAATATTTAAAAAAATAGGACTGTTTCGGGTTTTGCCACGTTTATTGTTTTGTAGTGTGTTCATGGTTGAGTTTCTCTTATTAAAGAGCCATGGACACTTACCACGCTGCGCATTGGTCCTCCGATCCTTCTCGCTTCTCTTCTTCAGACGAAGAGGAGGAGGAAAACCCTTACAGAACCACCCACCACAACAGGACCAAGCAGCGTGGTAACGGGCAGCAGGAACAGCGGCCGAAGACACAAGACTCCTGGACGTGGGAGGAAATCCTTGACGGGAGAGGGCCCTGGGCAAAACCAGGGGAGTGTCGCTGTCCCAAGGTGCAGAAGCAACAGCAGCAGCAGCAAAAGCAGCAGCAGCAGCAGAAGAAGCGGCAGAAGAAGCAAAAGCAGTGGCAGAAGAAGCAAAAGCAGCAGCAGAAGAAGCAACAGAAGCAGCAGAGGAAGTGGCAGAAGAAGCAACAGCAGCAGCAGGAATGTCAGGATTCCTGGACATGGGATGATGTGTTGGATGTCAAGGGTTGCTACACATGGGAGGAAATCCAGGCTGGTAGGGATCGCCTACCATGGGAACAGGTAGAGGCATTGAAGAGAGCAGAGGCAGCCGGAGAGAGGAGCCATCGATACAAGGGAACGCGACTGGCAAGGAAGCCCGAGAGGCAGCCCCAAAAATGTATTGGGGGGGAGCTGTCGGCTACTCTGAGGGCTGAGTCTGAGAGGGTCGAGGAGTTATTGGACAGATTGGAGGAGAGTGAACGGATGGGAGGGGAGACACTCGAGGAGTTGTTAATAGAATTGGAGGAGAGTGAAGAGAGAGAGCAGTTGATTTGGCGTAGTATGCAAGGCATTCGCCCTGGGGTGCGTGTCCCCAGCCCGGTACCACCAGCACCCCACACCAGCCCCCATGTTTATTGTTTTGTAGTGTGTTCATGTTTGAGTTTCTCTTATTAAGGAACAATGGACACTTACCACGCTGCACATTGGTCTTCCGATCCTTCTCACCTCTCCTCTTCAGACGAAGAGGAGGAGGGAGGAGGAGGAAAACCCTTACAAAGTCAGTGGCACAGATGGAACTATCCAAGCAGAAGATCTCCTTTAAATGTTGACATTTGGTTGCATTGAAAACCAAACACAATTCAAAATCCAGTTTGCCTATAAATTAATAATTGATATGTTGGTGTCATGCCCTGACCTGACTATTCTTTGTTTTCTTTATATATTTTGGTTTGGTCAGGGTGTGACAGGTGGTATGTGGGTTTTGTACTGTCTAGGGGTTTTGTAGGTTTTACGGGGTTGTTTACCATCTAGGTGTTTATGTAGGTCTATGGTTGCCTAGATTGGTTCTCAATTAGAGGCAGGTGTTTATCGTTGTCTCTGATTGGGAACCATATTTAGGCAGCCATCTTCTTTCGGTATTTCGTGGGTTATTGTCTGTTATGTTGCACGTAAGCGCAGTGTTTCGTTAGCAGTCACGGTCGTTTTGTTTAAGAGTTCTTCGTGTTCTTCCTTCAATAAAGAAGAATGTATTCACACCACGCTGCGCTTTGGTCCCCTCCATACGACGACTGTGACAGTTGGATTCATGTCTCTATTTCATACAAAAATAAACATTTTATTCAAGGTTTGTCTACGTTGAAATTTTTTACAATGATCAAATCGTATTTGTCACATGTGCCGAAAACAACAGTGAAATGAATATTTACAAGCCCTTAACCAACAATGCAGTTAAGGAAAATACCCCCCAAAAAGTAAGATAAGAATAACAAATAAAGTGCAGCAGTAAATAACAATAGCAGTTGAAATGTTACCCTCAACGGAACAGTTAACTTTTTCAAATGCAATGTATTTTCTACATAGATTCCTCATCACAACATTGATTCAACCATTTTGTGTCCAGTGGTGTACTGCATGTCAAGTTCAGTCATTTCAGACATCAGCTCAGTCAACTAAAGGGGTCTGCTCTCAGATTTGCTCAATGCTTCTCCATGGTTGGTTGAGCAAGCTCAACAAGCATCCAATGATAGATTTGGGCCCATTTTACTCTTACAGTATGTAAGAGTATATTCCCATAGTATGATTGTTAATTTAGTCATTCACATATAGGCTTAGAGAAAGCTTTTCTTAAACCCAAACACTTTATAGCATGGGGAAAACTCCCCCTTCCCCCACCAATAGTCTCCACCCACAACCACAAGGCATAATACCATATTGCTGATATTTGCTCAATCTCAGGGCGTAGGCTTGCTGCCATGGCTTTCAGAGTCAGTAAATATTAGCAAATACATTAGTGACAAAGGGTGACATACACAGACAATAGTAAATGGGCTGCCCTTTACAGTAACGTAGTATGTAACAAGGCACTTTTGATCCCTCGCAATCACCTCCATATTAACACCAGACAGTCACCAAGTCAAGACCAGCACAGACCTCTCAATAGGTGGGTCATTTTTCCTTGTTAACTCTCTGATGTTGTTACATGGACTGTTATTGCCACATACATATGACAGCAAAGACATTACTGTGTTACACAAAATTGACACCGTGTGCTAGAAATCAAGATTGATTAACGATTCTGTGTTTGGTTTATGCCAAGGTGCCATTTCAGTTCATATAAATCTAGCACTTTGTGACATCTGCTGATGTAAAAAGGGCCTTATAAATACATTTGAATTCAATTGATTGATGTACAATAGTGTTTTGGCTGTTACAAGTTAATGTACAGTGTACAACAATGTCATGATTATGGTATTGGATCACAACCAGTGGAGGCTGCTGAGGGGAGGATGGCTCGTAATCATGTCTGGGATGGAGCAAATGGAATGGCATCAAACACATGGAAACCATGTGTTGATGTACAGTATTTGATACCATTCCAGTAATTCCGCTCCAGCCTTTACCACAAGCCGCCCTCCCCAATTAAGGTGCCACCAACCTCCTGTGATCACAACATCAAATCTAATAGCCTGCAGAACACTCAAAAAGTGGTATTTTCCTTCTAGACATTTTGTGGTGATATATAACCATTTTAGAGTGATTCTTTTTTTAATATGATTTGTCAGTACATTATGTAAATGTTTTGCTGATACAGTGGTTCAGTCTGCAGAGATGGCAGACGTTGGAGCAGTGGTCTCTTTGCCTGCTGTCAAGACATGGGCAGCTGTAAGAGCACAAACCTGTCTGTCTGTCTGTCTGTCTGTCTGTCTGTCTGTCTGTCTGTCTGTCTGTCTGTCTGTCATCTGTCTCTCTGAGGGACAGTCCTATCTCAATTCCATATTGAAATTAACTCAAATTATGATCATATAAGAAGCCTTCATCAGCACTATTTACTCTGTTGAACTATATATAACCTCATAAACACCCAATCCATCCTACGGGATGCTGTGGCTCCTGGTGCTCCTGTTGTCTGTGGTGTCTCACGGACAGTGAGCTTGGCCAGTGTGCGTGTCTCCCCCTGCTGGACGTGTTCTACTGTGCCCCAGTCCCATCTGTTGCTCTATCTGTGAGTAGCTCAATGAGGGAGAGTTACCACATCCAGATAAATACAACAGGTGTCATGACAACTACAGCCAAGTGTTTTTCCTGACCAAGTCACCTGACCGGGAAAACCTCTAGTTAGCTCTAGTCCTAGTTTTAAATTCTCTCTCTGTAAGACCGGCAGACAATTTTTAAAATTGGCCTACCCCGGCCAAACACTAACCCGGACGACGCTGGGCCAATTCTGCGCTGCCCTATTGGGTGGGTAGTGGACTGAATGTCATCACAACTGTCCATTACAGACAGGTCCCTGACCTGTTCCTGAATTTCTCTCTCCCTCTTCCCTATAGGGGTCAATGTGTGATAACTGCCTAGTGGTCACATTCTGCAGGCTTTGTGCCTCGTGTCAGATGTCTCGGGAGCTGAAGACACGTCGTATTTTCACAAAGTCAAATTAATTTGGGTTATATGGTTCATGGTGATTGTATTTAAACCAAAGTAGATTGTTTTGTACATCAGTTGGGGTCTCTATAAGTTACAATATCAGGTCCTAAACCTAGTATGAAAGTACAGTACATCCTTGTAGCGGTGTTGGCTAATAGAGTCAAAATGTTTGCCTTGGGTTAAATTGAGCCAATGGCCGCCATACCCAATACAAATTATGATTACATTTTGTCAGTTTTATGCATAATATGTATAGTGTTTTTGCAGTGTCATGCATATAAACTCAAGATAGTGCATTTTTATTCTTTCAGAGCAGACAGCGTCATGCATCTCCCGTGTATACAAACACAAAACAACAAGGGGTCTAGCCCCTCTTGAGGTTCTTGAGAGAGCAACCACGGTAGTGAGAGAAGGGAAGAAGTCCATTCTAGCAGCAGCAAGGGATGAAAAATAGACCATGACGCTGAAGAGGTACATTGACAAAAAAATTAAAATGTACTGGTGCGAAAGATAGGCTATGATAGAGTAACAGAGGCACTCAAGGTCTTATCTGATGACATTGGGTCTGAGCTCGCAAAATATATCAAGAATCTCACAGACCAGTTTCATGGTACTTTTTAAAATCTTTACTAAATGACATGTTACTACTGTTTTTTAGTAAAGCCAGTGTTTCTGTGCATATGGATGACTCAGCAATATACACGTCAGCTACTACAGCAACTGAAATGACTGCAACTCTTAACAAAGAGCTGTAGTTAGTTTCAGAATGGGTGGCAAGGAATAAGTGAGTCCTAAATATTTCAAAACTAAAAGCATTGTATTTGGGACAAATTATTCACTAAACCCTAAACTTCAACTAAACCTTGTAATGAATAATGTGGAAATTGAGCAAGTTGAGGTGACTAAACTGCTTGGAGTAACCGTGGAGTGTAAACGGTCATGGTCAAGACATATTGATACAACAGTAGCTAAGATAGAGATCTCTCCTGGCTCAAAGTATAGGAGAGATTGACTTCATCACTACTTGTATTTGTGAGAGGTTGACATGTTGAATGCGCCGAGCTGTCTGTTTGAACTACTGGCACACAGCTCGGTCACCCATACATACCCCACAAGACATGCAACAAGTGTCACGTTGTATAATGTTAGGAGACAAGTGCCGGAATACGTAACAGGGGGTTTTATTTTCCCTACCCAAACAAAAGAGCGAGGTGTAAACCTCTAAATAATGCACAGGACGAGACCCATAAATAAATGCACAATAACACGTTGCATGGAAGCCAGTACACCAGCACAGGTGGTCACAAGACCAACGGACATGGTAACAATAACCGACAAGGACAATGGGGAACAGAGGGCACATATATCCACGTACTAATCAGTGGCAATGGGAACCAGGTGTGCGAATTGAGACAAGACAGTCAGGGGTTGGTGGTAATGAATCCAGTTCAGTGACGCCTAGAAGGCCGGTGACGTAGACCTCTGGAGCTGGTGAATGGAATGAGCAGCAGTACCAGGGGGATCCGTGACAACAAGAGGTTTCTTCACAGTCCCCAAGTCCAGAACAGACTATGGGAGGCGCACAGTACTACATAGAGCCATGACTACATGGAACTCTATTCCACATCAAGTAACTCAAGCAAGCATTTTGATTAAAAAAACAGATAAAAATACACCTTATGGAACAGCGGGGAATGTGAAGAGACCTCTGGTGGCATGTCTTGTGGGGTATGCATGGGTGTCCGAACTGTGTGCCAGTAGTTCAAACAGACAGCTCGGTGCACTAAACGTGTCGTGAAATCAGTTGTGAATGTATTGTAATGTTTTTACAATTTTATAAATGCCTTAATTTTGCTGGACCCCAGGAAGAGTAGCTGCTGCCTTGGCAGGAACTAATGGGGATCCATAATAAATACAAAAAATACAAAATATCAATCGGCTTAGTACCCTAGAATGCTGAGAACTTGCCTGCTAACTTGCCTATGAATTGGCATATCCAAACAACATCCCTGTCCCAGACAACTGGTCAAGAAATGGAAGGGTAAGTGATATTGGAGTGGACTAACTCTACAAGGTGTCAAAAGCATTCCACAGGGATGCTGGCCCATGTTGACTCCAATGCTTCCCACAGTTGTGTCAAATTGGCCGGATGTTCTTTTGATGGTGGACCATTCTTGATACACACAGGAAACTGTTGAGCATGAAAAATAAAGCAGCATTGCAGTTCTTGACACAAACCAATGCGCCTGGCACCTACTATCATACCCCGTTCAAAGGCACTTAAATCTTTTGTCTGCCCATTCACACTCTGAATGGCACACATACACAATGCTTGTTTCAATTGTCTCAAGGCTTATCTGGTCAGTCTATATCATCAAAAGAGCAGGTGTCCTTAATGTTTTTGTGCCAAGAGACCACTTTTTTTTGGACAAGCTATGTTTTCAAAACCGTTGTGTTTGCATGAATTCTGATTTTTTTTCCCCCAGATGTACACAACATTCTGAAATATATATGAAAACTGAACAAAAATATGAACTCAACATGTAAAGTGTTGGTCCCATGTTTCATGAGCTGAAATAAAATACATTTTCCATACGCACAAAAAGGTTACTTCTCTCAAATTTTGTGCACAAATTTGTTTACATCCCTCTTCGTGAGCATTTCTTCTTTGTCAAGATAATCCATCCACCTGACAGGTGTGGCATATCAAGAAACTGATTAAAACAGCATGATCATTAAACAAGTGAACCTTGTGCTGGGGAAAATAAGGAGCCACTCTAAAAATGTGCAGTTTTGTCACATAACACAGTGCCACAGAGGTCTAAAGTTTGAGGGAGTGTGCCATTGGCATGCTGACTGCAGGAATGTCAGAGCTGTTGCCAGAGAATTGAATGTTAATTTCCCTATCATAATCCACCTCTATCATTTTACAGAATTTGGCATTACGTCCAGCTGGCCTCACAACCGCAGGACACGTGTAACCACTCCAGCCCAGGACCTCCACATCCGACTTCTTCACCTGCAGGATCGTCTGAGACCAGTCGTCCTCACCAGGGTCTTGACCAGTTTGGCGTCGTAACTGACTTCAGTGGGCAAATGCTCACCTTCGATGGCCTGGAGAATTGGATGAATCCTGGTTTCAACTGTACCGGGCAGATGACAGACAGCGTGCATGGCATCGTGTGGGTGAGTGGTTTGCTGATGTCAACCTTGTGAACAGAGTGCCCCATGGTGGCGGTGGGGTTATGGTATGGGCAGGCATAAGCTGCATTTTATTAATTGCAATTTTAATGGACATAGATACCATGACGAGATCCTGAAGCCCATTGTTGTGTCATTCATCCACTGCCATCACCTCATATTTCAGTATGATAATGCACGGCCCCATGTTGCAAGAATCTGTACACAATTCCTGGAAGCTGAAAACGTCCCAGTTCTTCCAATGGCCTGCATACTCATCAGACATGTCACCCATTGAACGTGTCTGGGATGCTTCGGATTGATGTGTACGACAGCGTGTTCCAGTTCTCGCCGATATCCAGCAACTTTGCACAGCCATTGAAGAGGATTGGGAAAGGATTCTACAGACCCCAATCAACAGCCTGATCAACTCTAAGTGAAGGAGATGTGTTGTGCTGCATAAGGCAAATGATGGTCACACCAGATACTGACTGGTTTTCAGATCCACCTTTTTTTAAAGATACAGATGCATATCTGTTTTCCCAGTCATTCATGTGCAAGCCTTAGATTATGACCTAATTTATTTATTTGAATTAACTGATTTCCATATATGAACTGTAACTCAGTAAAATCTTTGAAATTGTTGCATGTTGCGTTTATATTTTTGTTCAATGTTGACATCTTTGTTAGAAAGAATACTGTATTTCCCTTGATGTGGCGATTCTAAATGTAAAATATGAACTCTTACCCCACTCTCCCCTATGACAATGCAAATTTCACAAGTGATAGTGACACACACACACACACAGGTTCCACCCACCACACCGATACATTTGGTTGCCAGAGAGAACCTCAGGTATACACTAACCTGTGCTCACCTGAGATATCATTAGCTGTGTGTCGACCCATCCGTCCATGTGAATTGGATTCTGTGTATCCAGCCTTGTTTTCTGCATCTCCACCCCTCCGAGACACGCCGTAGACCTGACCATCACCATCACCTCCAGAAGCAGGTAGGCTGAGATGTATTTTGTGGTTCTTCGATGATAAGTCAACTTTTATTTTTTATGTCATAACTGAAAACAGACAATATTAATGTTGATGTGCAATGTGAGGTATCTTTCAAGCAATTTGGAAAGAAAAATTGTTTACAGAAATATAGTGGGTTAAACGCAATATCATTACCATTAATGTGGTTATATCATAATCAATATAGTATATCCGGATATTTGTATGTGAAATAAATGATGGATGGTGTTTTTGCTTTTGAAATAATAACTTTATATTCGGCTGTAGAGCTGTTGATAAGTTATTAATAAGAGACTGAACGCTGTCATTGCATATAGTAATACGTCAAAGTAAATGCTAAAGTTATCATAGCAGAAAATCTGTGACATTTACAATAGATCAGAACATTAACCGCACACAAAGTTGACCCATGCTGTGAGTACCTAAACCAGTTTATAACCACACCACAATTGAACCACAACTTCAATTGTTTTGAGTGCTCTGAGAGACCAGTTCCGTAGTCTATAAAATCCCAGACCTAGAGCAACACATAGGCAACAGCACTAGTGAATGCTGGAATATTGTTAATGTGGGAGGCAACCCGGCAACTGACTAACAAGACTACCAGTTCCCTAGAGATGAATTGAAGAGGAGGAGACGTGCTTCTGTTCTTCTGTTTACTGTGAAAAGACCGGGCCTGCCCCTCTGAGCCGAGTATACACATACTTCCTGACAACCAGCCTGCTACTACAGTTTTTGCTCGTCATACCAACCAATAAACACTGTTGTATTAGCTACTGACCTGCTCCCTCTGGCAATAGTGAAAGGAGATGTATTCTTTGTGACCTCAAGTGTTTAAATTCCAGGAGTATCTTAGCTGAATAGCAGAATAACCTGTTAACAAAAATACAATTTAATAATTGTAAATTGAATCAGCATGACTCATGATATATATATTCATGTATATTATTTTCAGTTCCTCATATAACTCAACTCCATATTACCTGGGCAGATCTCTGGCAGTGCTTTTGATTTGCATTGTCCTCTGTTTATCCATAGTGATGGCAGTCCAGCCCCAGCCGATGCCTGTAGTGAACATACAGCCAGGCATTTTTCGGTCCCCTGCTGACATAAAGACTGAGGTGTGGAGCAGCAGCATCTGTGACTGTTGTGATGACATGAAGATCTGTGAGTGTATTTAATGTGTGTGTGTGTGTGGCCGTGTGTGTGCATGTGTGTGTGAGTAACTTGGTCTGTCTGTCTCCTGTCAGGTTGCTTTGGGTTCTGGTGCCCATGCTGTCTGAGATGTCAGACGAGTACAGACTTTGGGGAGTGTTTCTGTCTCCCCCTGTTGGACATTTCCACCAGCTGGCTCCCAGCTGCTTCTCTGGCCCTCCGGAGCACCATGAGGGAGAGATACCGCATCCAGGTAGAGTGAAACACCCTTGACATTACTCTTTGCTGATATCGTAACATCTCCTATTATACAATTAACTAGTGCCTCATACACACAGAGCTGTCAGGTGATGCTAGACAAGATCAATAAATACATAATCATAATGACTGCAATAATAGGGCCAATGGCATATATTTTATAATGGAATCGGGTCAGTAGAAGAGATGTGATCATGGGAATGAAAGCCACTGTATTAACATGATCTGACAACCCATCTGTCTAATTAATATCTGTCTCATATCCTCCCCACCTACCACCACCGCCTGTAGGGGTCCATATGCGACGACTGCCTCTTGGTCACCTGCTGCACCCCCTGTGCCTGGTGCCAGATGGCCCGAGAGCTGAAGTTACGTCAGCGCCCTCTCCTCCTCGTCAATGTCCCATCCCCTGTCCAGATCAACATGCATCCCCCTCAAGCCTTTTCTAACCCCTCTATGCATCTACAGCCTATGCCTGTAGGACTCTACCCCTCCGCGCCACAATATAGCCAGCATAAGCAAGAGACAAATTAGGGGGTTGTGGATGAGTGCCATTCTAGAATGTGAAACAGGCAGCACAGCCAGCCAACAATGCATCACATAGATATCTGTTTGTTTTTTTATTATAGGAAAGCAAACACTTTTAGAGAAATCATAACATGATCAGGAAATCATAACACTATCAGAATGACATTGATTGCAATGAATTAATTAAACAAATAAACGTCCTTAGTGTTTTATATAGCTTGTTTAACAAAATTATAGGAAAGCAAACACTTTTAGAGAAATCATAACATGATCAGGAAATCATAACACGATCAGAATGACATTGATTGCAATGAATTAATTAAAATATACACTTCCTTAGTGTTTTATATAGCTTGTTAGACGCTAACACTTAAATTGACACGATTAACACAACCATGCAACTACGGTATCTGATTCATGTACCATATCAATTTTGTACTTTAGAGAATATTAATGTAATTAATAAAATATTTTTACTTTAATTGTCTGAAAATGAATTATTTGGGTGTAGGTATACTGAGATGTGTGAGCACCTATTTACATTGGTTAGCACTGAGCAGCACATGGGTTGAAAAAAGAAGACCAACGTTGAGTCGATTTACCGGAAGATTAATTTGAAAATCACTATGTTGTGATTGGGCCAGTTCGTTTCATATGGGTCGGTTCCCCGGTTTAAGTGGAGATTTCGCTAAATGGCCAATGGAATGGTCTAAAAAAATTCAAACGCTTACATACCCGGAGCACCGGGCCTTACAAAACGAATTGATCCCTTTTTGTCCTCCGTAAATTCATTTTTTTTGCCAGTTTGTCCAATCAAGCTGCGTATTTGACAATGAAGACTTTACTGGTAAGGCCATTCACCAATCAAACTTGTTAGTGGGCGGGACTTGTTGCATTGTTAAAAAAAAACGGACGTGAGGTGTTATATCGGCTTCATGCACCTCAAACGTTTGTTTGTGGACCGCCATTATACGCATATAGAAGAAGGGTTGGTGTAACGTTAACGTGTGTCGTCGTCCTAGTAGCAGTGAGGTGAGTTTGTGGAATCTTACTACGGCAATCATGTATTCATTATTTCTATCTTTTTATGCCAAATTAACTGTCTGAACTTGCTTTACGATAATTGTATTGCATGAATTTGACATTTTTATTTTGGTCGTTATATTGAGCTAGCTAGTTAACTATCATAGCTAACGTCCTTAGCTAGCTAGCTAACATTGGCTAAGTTGGCTTGCTAACGTTGTTAGCCACCCAGTCGACGCTGTGATGGAGGAAGTCTTGCCTACTTTCGATATTCCACAGCTAACTCCGATTTCCAACTTTGCTTACCAGACAACAGCTTGCCAGACTTTAGAAATGTGAACTTAGACATTGAAGATAGTTTGTTTAACTAGTATTCAGCAATTGTTCGGCCAGTTTGAATTAAATTGCACTAGTTCGCTAGCTAACATAACGTTAACCATTGCACTTCCTGTCCATGCCGCCCACTCACTTGACATCACGATTTTATTTGCAGCCTAACTGGTATATTGACATGCCTCTCCTATCTCACAGGCTCTGCGTTAACATAAAGATGGTGAAGATCTTTATTGGAAACCTCCCTAACGAGGTCGAAAAAGATGAGATTGAGGCCCTGTTTACTGAACATGGCACAGTGACAGAATGTGCAAAGTTCAAAAACTATGCCTTTGTCCACATGGATGACCGCAAGTCTGCAACCAAAGCCATCCGCAGCCTGCACCTCTTCAAGCTTCATGGCAGGCCAATCAATGTGGAGCCGAGCAGGGGGAAGAACCAGGGTCCAGTGAAACTTCATGTGGCCAATGTGGAGAAAGGCAACGGCGATGAGCTCCGCACTCTGTTCGAGGAGTATGGAACAGTGACAGAATGTGCCATCATAAAAAATTTCGCATTCATCCACATGTCCAACTCAGATGAGGCCAAGGATGCCATAAAGGGATTAGACAACACTGACTTCCAAGGTAAGAAAATTACCCTCATTAAGATTTACGATTGAACTGTTGGAAAGTCCTGAAGTTAAATATGGACTTGCGTGTCACTGTCTGACTGTTAATCATGGTTTTCCTCTTTAGGCAAGCGGATTCACGTTCAGATGTCAAAAAGCCGTCCCAGAGGGGAGGAAGAGGATTACGGCCCCCCACCAGATAGGGGTGGATACTGGCCACCACCCCGTGGCTACCCTGGGGACAGGGGTCTTCGTGAGCCCCCTCATTACAGAGGTCGCATGTCAGGGGGTTACCCTGGCCCCCCCCCACCTCCACCTCCCCCTAGACGAGCCCCTTACCCCCCAGAGCGTGCTTATGAGCGTGAGAGGGAAAGCTACGGGGTGGTCGATTACTATGAGAAGTACAGAGCGCGCCCTGCCCCTTACGGTGGCCTTTCAGGCTATGGAGATGAAAGGCGTGTTGGCGCCATACCCCCTCCACCACCACCCCCTTCTGCCATGGTTAGGGAGCGCCTTGGGGCCTCCTCCCTCAACCCGTACGAGCGTCGCCCCCTCCCTCCTCCGTCCTCCTACTATGCCCGTGATCGCAGTCCCATCAGAAGACCCCCTCCCCCCATGCCCCCCGCAGGTAACGGCTACTCCTATGAGCGCTCTCGGCTCTCTCCTCTGTCCAGGCCAGCGATGTACAGCGTACCACGTACCAGAGACCCCTATGCTGAGAGGGTGCCTCTGCCCCCTCCTGCCCGCTACTCGTATTGAAAGCACGCTGGTGCTTGACTCAAGGTGAGATATCAGAAACAGGATAGTACACCATGCAATTACACTCCATATCTAGCTCACTTAAAACAATGGGGAGTGGAAGGATTGAATTAGGGGTGACTCCTCGCATTGACGTTCAGTGGCTCGCTTAAAATACCAGACTAGAAAAGCTCCAAATGCATTGTTTCACCATATCCTTAGCATTTTACGAACTCTCCAAATCTGCTTCAACTGAACAATGTAAAATCGTAATATGCCTTTTAAAGAATGCTGGAAGTTTTACTGAACCTCAGCGCGTTCCTCCATGAGTAAAATGCGCTTGACTTGTGTGGTTTGCTCTCTTTCCAGGGTTAAATTATCCGACAAGATCGTCGTCTCCTGATGCACGTGGCACTATACCCCCCCTTCGTCTGTGGCGTTGCGTTCACCTGCGACTTACTGGAAGATACTCTATTGCTTGCGGCCACCCATACAAAAAAATACGCTTTTGTCTACGGTTTCGTCCTCTTTCTTGAACTGTTTTACATTTGTTCTGCTTGATTTTATTGTTCGAGGTTCATAAGCTGTTTTGGGGCAAAGGATAAAGGCAGAGGGGGTTACTGTGTTTTTGAGGTGTTATTCTATTTTGAAATGACGCAGTACTCCTAAGGGCTCTATGTTGGCCTAAGACCTAACATAAAATTTCTTCCTTCATAAAATAATTTTCATGGATACAAACCCTCTAAACTGTGATATTCATGAAGGGACTATTTGAATGTTAATTAAATAGCAATCCATGTAATTTTGGTAAACATGAATGTTACGAAGATTCTGCAGATGTCTTTTTCAGAGCTGTACCTAGCTTCAGTTTGATTAATAAACCACACACTCATTTGCATAATTAGTCCAACAACGTGTTAGTGTAATATCGCTTTAACGGGTGTGATCTTGGTTTTGGGTGGTACTTACCAGTATTCAAGACGTTTTGCGACGCAACTGTTAGCGTAGTGATTTAACTACCTATGCAAATTTGATTTGTTAGACATTTTGTGTTCAATTATATGCCGATTTACATACCTAGATACCCCAAAGCTGCGTTTTATGTATGGTTTTCTTTTCTTTACAGATGCCATTTTTGATTTCAAAGCTTTTTAATAAACAGATTTGAACTATCGTCACTTTGAACTTCCCCATCTTTCCTCGTTATTATAGGCGTTTCATGACGATGCTCATTGCAGTCAGTGAAAGCCAATATGCAGCAGCACTAACTTAATCTATGGCATTTCGGTCCATTCTGAAAAATACGCTTTTCAATGTTTTAATTTATATTCAAAGTAGTGGGGAAATTACCCTCATCATTTTCTTTGCGATGGCAAATGTATTATCTCTTGCGATCTCTGAAGGTGCTTAATTTTACAATGTTAGTTTCCATCTTTCAACCACTGCATACCCTACCATGTTCTTCACCATCATTCTCTTAAATAAATGTAATATTTTGGCTTAGTGATCTAATGCCCTCTCCCATGATACATAGGACAATAAGCCCTGGTATGCTTAGCACTTCTGCTTTTTGTAGGTTGTTAGAACCATGATCTGTGGATAGGTGTTGTGGACACAATGTAGGAGACGGTCGTGCTGTCTTTTGCTGTATCCTACGATATGGACATGTGGAGGTAATGTTCAATTAAGGTCATTTATACAGAACTAAGATTTATTGTACTTTAAAGGTGCTACAAAGGATAGGTTTTTTTTTTTTTTTTTTTGCATTGTAAATTTCAGGTTTTCATTATCTGCAGTAATAGTGGAATGATTGTGTTTCACAGTATTACATACCCACCAGTGTGATTTGCTGTGCTATTCGTCTATTGGTTTCCCCGCTGAAGCGGAACTTGTCAAAATGGTAAAGCTGTTCTGACTTTGGCTGTTTACCTAGTGGAAATCGCTCTGTCATTTCCTGGTTGGTTAAAATTCTACACTGTTCGCTCAATTTCAGTTTGTGAAAATAAGCCCTGAATAGTGAAGCGACTCATTGTACAATCTAAATCGCTGTGAAATCTTTTCAGTGAAACAAAGGTTCAGCTTCAAACAGCTACACCCTCTGAGAAGTGCTACAAACTAATTTTGTTTTTGAAAATATATTTTGCAGCGATTTAGATGGTCAAAGTCAAACAGCTTTCCCAAATGATTATCACAGCCAACGTTAGCGGGTAAGTGTTTCAGAGTATCATTCCACTATTAGCGGCAGATATATTATAAAAATTCTGAAATGACAATGCAACAAAAAAAATCCTATGTTTAGTACCTTTTTTTAATTCCCATTTCATGACACTTTGCCCATGCTTAGTATCCTTTTCTATCCAACTGATTCTCCTATCTTATTGCTCCAATCCCCCGTATCTCGGCCTCTTGTTCTTTCCTTGCAAGAGGTTGGTACGGAAGTGGAATTCTGCTAGGGAAGGTATTGTGAAATAAATTTAGCAGAATACTGTTACTATGTAGGTATCAGTAATGAAATGTTGGAATAAGTGTCATGTTGGATGTGCTAAATTTATTTTTGTAATTGTATGGATGAACAGACTTCCCCAATGCTTAGTATGTCCTTTTTAATGATACTTGCCTTCCATCCTATTTCTCCCATCTCTTCCTCTCTAGGCCATGGTCTTTCCAGTGGTTGGTACAGAAGTGGACTTCTGGTACAGAAGTGGACTTCAGCTCCTCTTGATATTCTGACACTGCTCTTCAGGGTTATGTATGCTGTGAATGGGTGCCACCACTACCAGATCGGTCCTTATGCAGGAAGTGCAATGGCCCATCATGGTCAGACATCTCTCTGTGCCATTTTGTGCATTATGTTTAATATTTCAGTGAGGTAAAAAAAAATGCATCTCTTCAGGCCTCCCGAGTGGCGCAGCGGTCTATCGCATCGCAGTGTTGCGGCGTCACTACAGCCTGGGCTCGAATCCCAGGCTGTGTCACAACTGGCCGGAAGTCCCATATGACGGCGCACAATTGGCCCAGCGTTGTCTGGCTTAGGGGAGGTTTTGGGGGCTCGGCTTTACTTGGCTCATTGCGCTCTAGCAACTCCTTGTGGCGAACCAGGCGCCTGCAAGCTGACTTCGGTCGTCAGTTGAACGGTGTTTCCTCCGACACATTGGTGCAGCTGGCTTCCAGGTTAAGCAAGCAGGTGTTGAGAAGTGTGGCTTGGCAGGTCATGTTTCTGAGTACTCGACTTTTGTCTCTCCCAAGCGCGTTGGGGATTTGCAGCAACGATACTAGATCGCAATTGGATATCATGAAATTGGGGAGAAAAAGGGGTTAAAATTACACTTTTATTTTAAATAATCTCTTCTTTCTTCAGGAGGGACTTGGGCAGGACCAGCTTGAAGAAAGAATACTGTCTGACTGTTGCCTAATCATTTGCTGACCAGATGAGACTCCTTAAGTTGAAGTGGCATCAGCATACTGTTGTCCTTGATGCTCACCATTTCTATGTACTGTCACCATTAAAGTCATAAATTGTTTACAATTTTTACTGTTGCCATCAGTGTTGCTTTTGCTTGCATACTCAACTGCAGAAATATTACTTGAAAGCACTGATTTTCAAATGTATTTCATTTACCAATCTAACTACCAAAAATGAATAAATTATTTTTTATGTATAATTGATTACTTTATTGAGTATGGACAAAATATCCTGTCTTTTTGAGGCACCGTTCACATTATCACAGCTGATCACAGAATGGTAAAGGACTTCCTAATATAACTCTGGGGAAGTACAGAGGCATTGAAATGCAACACTCAATGGTAAAGAACTGCAAATGATCCCTGAGTAGGTGCTTTCCAGACATAAAAATACTCTAGGCTAGTCCTGGAGGACAATGGATTTTGTTACTGTGAGCTTATTGGTCATGCTCCTGTCTGGGGTGTGGTTTACTGTTTTGTTGAAGCCCCATTGGTTGAGTGTGGCACTGGCAATACCTGCACTGTGGCTCTACTAAGCCCTCAACCCTGCCACTGGTTTGCCCTGGTTCCTCACTACATCCTTTGAGACCTGGGTTCATGACTCTGGAGTCTTATTTATTCTTGTCAGTCAGGTGATGTAACCCTGGCTTGTTTGGAGCTGGGGTGCAGGGAGAACTTGACAGTGAGGCTAGGGGAGGTGGAGGTGTTTACATCAGGGGTGCCTGGCAGGGTTGCAATCGCTGTGGGGAACTTTGAGAGAGGGTTGAGTGATTCAGTGTGTAGTTGCATAAATGCTGTTAAGAAAGAAGATACTATGATATTAATAATACATTGATACCACTTTGTTTTGATTTTGTTACTCCCTGTGACAAAGAGTTGTAGTGTCATGTTACACCCTCTGAGAAGTGCTATTTCCTAGTTTCCTCTATCCTTTACCTAGGTTGTGCTATACACACTATGTGAGCACAGGAGAGGGGAAGCCCGGGGAAGCTCTCCATGTGGGATGGTTCAGAGACATCTAGAGAGGAGGTTGCAAGTTTTCTCCATTGTCCGGGGCCCAGAGCTCATAGTGACATGTCGGCAGCATGACGACCATGACATTCCCACTCTACAACGGATGCTCCACCTGTCACTCCTGAAGCCTGTTGAAATCACCACCTCCTTGTACATTGCTCACGTGTCCCTCCGTCTCTGTGTACAGGTGAGCTGATGGACCCTTTCCACTTCAGGGGCTCTTTAGTAAGGTCATATTAAGGGAGCGCCGTCAACATACCAATCAACACATCTATAATGGTTTATTCGTGAACATTAAAATGTATAACTGGATATTTCCGAGCCCACTAGCCACTTGTTATAACTCACTCTTTTTTACATTTCTGTCCACATCCCTGTATACGGGGAACGAGACGCATAGCCTCTAACCCAGTTGGACCTTCTCCAAAAGAACAGAACCCACTCCCTGGATCACTCACATGGGGGAAACGGCTACCTCTTCCACCGGTCCTCTCCGTCCGACTCTGGGGTTTATCGCTGTTTCCAGGAGGGGCAGCTGACGGGGTTACCTCCTGCGGATGGATGAGCAAAAGAGAACTGACAGGACCAAGCCCAAGTCCAGATGAGCCATACCTTCCTCAGAGCTAGTGGCCCTTTGCCTGGCTACCCAGACGCCTTGCTCAGGCCAAACGGCACGCTACTTCTCCACAGATTTCTGGATCACAGTGCATTCGGAAAGTATTCAGACCCCTTGACTTCATCCAAATGTTACGTTACAGCCATATTCTAAAATGGATTAAATTGTTTTTTTCCCCTTATCAATCTACATACAATACCCCATAATGACAAAGCAAAAACAGGTTTTTAGAAATGTTTGCAAATTTATTAAAAATACAAAACTGAAATATTACATTTACATAAGTATTCAGACCCTTTACTCAGTACTTTGTTGAAGCACCGTTGGCAGTGATTACAGCCTTGAGTCGTCTTGGGGCCCTTCTCCCCCGATTGCTGTTTGGCCGGGCAGCCAGCTCTAAGAAGAGTCTTGGTGGGTCTGAACTTCTTCCATTTAAGAATGATGGAGGCCACTGTGTTCTTGTGGACCTTCAATACTGCAGACATTTTGTGGTACCCTTCCCCAGATCTGTGCCTCGACACAATCTTGTCTCGGAGCTCTAGGGACAATTCCTTCGAACTCGTGGCTTGGTTTTTGTTCTGACATGCACTGTCAACTGTGGGACCTTTATATAGACAGGTGTGCCTTTCCAAATCATGTCTGATCAATTGAATTTACCACAGGTGGACTCCATTCAAGTTGTAGAAACATCTCAAGGATGATAAATAGAAACAGGATGCACCTGAGCTCAATTTCAAGTCTCATAGCAATGGGTCTGAATACTTATGTTATGTATCTCTTTATTATTTGTAATAGTGATCAAAACAAAAATACCTGTTTTTGCTTTGTCATTATGGGGTATTGTGTGTAGATTAAATAAATAACAATTCTCAGCAATCAATTTTAGAATAAGGCTAGGCTGTAACTTAACAAAATGTGGGAAAAGTCAAGTGGTCTGAATACCACTGTATGTACCTCCCTGACCCTTCACCAAATGCAAACACATTCAGGGCCGTCTGATTGGTTCAGAAACCTTGGTGCCTTGCAAATAAAAGTTGAATTACTTGTTAAAGGCTTTGGCAAGTATACGACGTGTAACACAATAATCAAATAAAAACAGTTTTATTATTATAGTCAACATTTACAAAACCATATGATCCTTCCCCATCTTTCATTTAACACTGATACTTGAACTACATGAAAAAGGTCAATATTCAGAAGCTTTAGTTTCACATTTGATATAATAACGTAACAGTCTTAGTAACACTTGCGGAGTGATAAGAAAAACTACACTTGAGGTCCCAATGGCTTGGCCCTACATTCAGTCAACAGTATGATTAAGTTTACAGAATGTTTAATCTCGGTTACCCAGAAGTAAAATTATTGTTAAGGTTTGTCACTTCCTGTCCACGAGAGATTATACAATGTTTAACATCAATATTGTTTAAAGACAACTGCTACTAGGTAAAGAGAAAATCATTGTCTATGAGAGAAACATACTGCATGATTGGTACATGATTGTCTCATCCATCTCTATCGGCCCATGGCTCATGAGTGGTGGGATGCCATTGTTTGAATGGTCTGAGCCTGTATCCATGACGGGAACAATACTTGGCACGCCCACCTCTCTGGAAGGAGGCACTGCCAGCACCCCAAACTCCACCTCGAAGCTCCCCTTTGCCTCTCCATTCTCACGACGTATCAGCAGCTCATACTCCCCGAACCGGACCAGGGCCTTATTCGGCAGCTCTGCCCTCTCCAGGTACCTCAACTCTGACCCGTTGACCGTCACGTGTCCCTTCTGGCTCAGGTTCTGCACAGAGAACAGCATGTCAGGGCTGTTGGCGGTGAGGTAGGCCTGCAAGGCCAGCTGCTTGCGGGAGACCCGTGGGTCAGCCAGGGCAAAGGTGCATCCGTGGGCGTCCCGGCCCAGCCTCAGGGGGTCCTCGGCTGGGTGCTTGTGCCTGGCGTCCAGGGGCAGCAGGCGGTAAAGAGCCTTAGAGGCCTGCTGGGGGTGGTAGAGCTGGATCTGGAGGTAGGTCATCAGCTCCTCTGTTTCCATGGTGTGAGGCAACTCCATGATGTGTGTTATGATAGCTTTTGCAATTGAGAGGATGCTGACTTTCAGTTTCAATTGGTCTGAAAGAAAAACAGAGATAATTATTAAATTGACTATTTTTTGTTATTCTGGCACTAAACAAGTCTTATTACTAGAAATAGAATAACAGCTCAGACAGAGGGTACTGAAATTAAAAACATTTCATTCTATTGCACAATTCTATAGGGAGAAATGTCAGGGTATTTCCATAAAGCAGTAGAAAATCTCTTGTTTTGTTAACACTTTTTGTTCTCATTTTAAGGAATACTTGTCAGAATTGCATCATTCCACACACCCAGCCTCATTCAGCATTTCCTCTAAAACTTTCACTTGATGAAAGTAATTTCACTGTGCTATGAATGTAGCCTATTTTATATGGGTCGTTCCATGAAATGAGTGCCTTTTGCCTCAGATATTTTAAGTAGAAATTGTGCACCAATGTTGAATTTTAAAAGCCTGTTATATTAAATGAAGTGCTCTTTACTATAGACCACATGGAAAATGCAATACATCAAAAACAAATGTATGAATAAAGACTTGCTAAAGTGTCAATATTCAGCATTTTGACATGTTCCACTGCATCCTCTACACTATTAGAAAAAAAGGTGCTATATAGATCCTAAAAAGGGTTATTTGGCTGTCCCCACAGGAGAACCCTTTGAAGACCCCTTTTTGGTTCCAGGAAAAACCCATTTGGTTCCAGGTAGAACCCATTTGAGTTCCAGGAACCAAAAAGGGTTATTTTATGGGGACAGCCGGAGAACCCTTTTGGAACCCACTTAACCCCAACATTTATCCATGTTTTCACCATCATTGGCTAGGTTTCCATCCAATTGGCAACATATTTTAATGCAAATATTCTAAAATCTGCATAAAGACAATATTGTTTGTGAATTTTCCCACTAGTGGTGTGCTTCCACCAAAAAGACGTTCTGCAGATAAAAATCACTGCTTGATGACAGTGTAACAATGTTGCTTCACGTCCCTCTCCGGTTACAATTAGCACACACAAAATATACTTTTTAGCTAATTTTCATGTACCGAATAATAATCTAAAGTTCAATGTGGTTCCATCACATTTTCAACTCCATCGATAGTTTTGTCACAAAAACTGTTATGTTAAATGAAATGTGCTTACTCTGGTCTTGGCATGTACTCTCTAGCCAACAGCTCGCAGATACAGTGCAGGTTGGCTGTGCGGGTTGTCTAGTCTACATGATGAGATTATTTTGGATGAGAGAGAGAATATTAGTATTTGTCATACAGCAGTCAAGCATTGATCATCATGTCACCAGAGTAAGACCCTCGATATTTATTGGAAATGGAAAGGAGCAACAAGCTCATGACCGTGCACATTCACCACTCTGTGCAATTCATCCTAATTTATTTAATCGGTAGTTCAATAAACTGCATGGTTTTCCGAATAGTAATGGGAGGACCACACAACATATCATCGCGTGACTCTCAAGTTTACGTCGATATGATGGTTATTAAATCAATATTTGCTCATAAAGGCGTTTCCACGGTCATTTCTAGAATAATAATTGTTACTGTCACAAAAAGTTCCCTCGTGGGGATTTATGGGTGATTTAATAGGCACTTGGTTGTCGAATTATGGGCGATATCAGGTCCGTCGTGTGCATTATTTCTCCCAAAAATAGTTGTCCGAAATCGGGCAAATTGGTCCGTTCATTTTAGCAGAAGTTCAGTCTACCATATTATAGTCATTCTAACAACATGACAATACAATTCGTTGAAATAAAACGTTATTTCACATATGCTATTTAACATATATATTTCACATATATATGTATGTATATATATATATATATATGTGTGTATAAAACGTTATTTCACATATGTATATATATATATATATATATACATACATATATACATATGTGAAATAACGTTTTATTTCAACGAATTGTATTGTCATGTTGTTAGAATGTTGTTGTTAGAATGACTATAATATATATATATATATATATATATATATATATATATATACTCAAAATACACGTAATATATATTATATATATAGAAGTTACACTACTCAAAATACACGTAATTGGTGGAACAACCCATACTCCGCCAGTTTAGGAAACAGTTTTTCACAACAGCATGTTCGATCTGCAACATTCTTGCACACATGTTTTTCTATAGTTCTAATAACGTGACTAGACTTGTCGAAGATTTTACTGATATTGAAATGGCATGACATTCAATCAAACAACAAAACCATTCTGAATGTTCACTACCAAACTTGCTAGGCTATATCTTACCTGTAAAATTAGGTAGTTGTAGCAATTGTACACGCAGCGTCTGCAAAGATCAGGCTACATACAGTAAGTATGCGTCTCCGACTGTTGACTTGCTTCCTTGAAAGGGTACAACAACTATTGCCTGCCTACTGGCGCACCAACCTTTGTGCGAACTATAATGGGTGTCGGAGGATAGTAACAAAGATATGTTCTATCTATGATAGTACAACAGAGTTTCTAAACCATACTGTACTGTGATAGTACTGCCGAGAGCAAAACAACAGGAAGGGGATAACCGTTGAGTCAGCAAGCACGCGCTCCACCATTCATGGTTATGACTAGATGGGATACAGTTTTTGTCAGATTTGACTTTTTGTAACAGGTTAGGAGAATTTGAGGGCTATGAGAATTTATGCAACAGTTTATGAGAGTTAACGTAGCAGGTTAGAATAATTAGGTTAAGGTTAGGAAAATGGTTAGTGTTAGCTAAAATGCACAAAAGGTCAACATTTTGACGTTCATTTGACAAAAGCCGTATACCTTCTAGCATTGACCATATTACATCGCACCACCGTAGACAGTGAATTGCTGCTTGCCTTGGGAAATTCCAGAATTCCCCAATAGCTCTATCTCTTTAGGGAAAGTCTGTTTATGATTTCAATTTTGCAGGCTCCATGCAACTTCCTTACAAATTTCAGTAACCCCATATGGAAAAGTAATATATGGCCTTTATATATCAGCAAGGGAAGATTCTGAAAACTCTCAATGGGAAGAAAATCACAGGTCATGTCCCTAGAGCTTTGGCTAGCCTGAGGATGGTCGTTTCTGGGGTTCCACCATAGATGATATAAAACAAAATGTAGAGGGGTCATAGTGGTTGAAGCCAAAAGGCTGTTCAGTAAGAAAGAGAGGCAGAGAAGTGAAAGCCTGTCAGTGTTATTCATGTTCGAGAAGGTTGAACCAAAGACAGAACAGATGGGCTTCCTGGCTTTCACTGTTACAAAGAGTTTGCCCCACCTCAATTAATGTGTTTTAAAATGCCAAAGAATGGGACATGTAGCGGCTCTGTGCAACGGAAATAAAATATGTGCCAAGTGTGTAGGGGAACATGATTATGTTGAATGTGGAAACAATGTCAAGGTTAAATGTTGTAAATGGGGGGGCACACAGTACAGCAGTTGGTGGATGCCAGAAAGAGGCTAGAGATGCCCAAAGATATAAAATCACTCATAATGTCTCTTATGCAGAGGCATCAAGGCAGATTGGTTTAACTATTAGGCAGAATGATGGAGATAATAGGGCTACTGCTGGAATTAGTGGACCTACTGTAAGAAATGTTACTTATGTTGGTCCAGACACGGATAGGATACCTGTTCAGAAATCTTGCGCTCACAAATATGTGTTGTTTCAAAGGACACCTTAATAGTTAATCAGATTGACTTTTTTAGCCTTCATTGGAAAGGTTATTGATTATTTCTGGTTATTGCTCAATCATACCTGATAGATCAACTGGACAGGGTGGTGGGTGTGTTAAGTTCATAAGAGAAGGTATTGTATATCGTCATTTAACTGTGCCATCTGAATATGAATGTGTGATTGTGGAAATCTACATTGCAGGTAGTAATATTAAGTGACACAATTTTTACAACCCTTGTCGTCAACTATCTGTAGTGATGTTTCATGAAATATCAGGAAAATTGGGCACTAGAGAGATGTGGTTCGCCAACTTTAATGCACATAGTAGTTTATTGGAAAGCACACATACAGATGCTAATGGTACTATTGTGGAAGATATGAGCATTAGTATGTCTTAACGATGGATGTGGTACAAGAGTTGATGTTGTTAGAGGGGTTACATCCTGCCTGGACCTCACAATGGCTTCTAACTCTATTGCATTTATGTATGAATGGAATATAATGTATGTGTCACGCCCTGATCTGTTTCACCTGTCCTTGTGCTTGTCTCTATCCCGCTCCAGGTGTGGCCCATCTTCCCCATTATCCCCTGGGTACTTATACCTGGGTTCTCTGTTTGTCTGTTGCCAGTTCGTCTTGTTTGTTCAAGTCAACCAGCGTTTTGTCTCAGCTCTTGCTTTTCACCAGTCTCTCTTTTTCTCGCCCTCCTGGTTTTGACCCTTGCCTTTCCTGACTGAGCCTGCCTGCTGTCCTGTGCCTTTGCCCCTACTCTGGATTACCGACCTCTGCCTGACCTGACCCTGGGCCTGCCTGCCGCCCTGTACCTCGGGCCCCACTACTCTGGATTATCGATCCCTGCCTGCCTTGACCTGTCGTTTGCCTGCCCCTGTTTTTGCAATAAACATTGCTACTTCAACACAGTCTACACTTGGGTCTTACCTGAAACCTGATAAAAGGATTCTACTGTTGGAAGTGATCATTTCCCGATTTCATGCACCATGAACTTTGATGTTACTATTCCCGATGGGGTAACAGTCAGAAGATGGTGCTTTCAAAAAGCAGACTTGAAAAGTTTGGTGATCATTGCTTAAAGTCTGTTGGACAGTTGATGTATGTGCTGCCTCTGTGACCTCTCTGATTTTGAGTGCTGCAAATGTATATGTGCCAGTGAGTGAAGTGGGTGAGAAAAGGAAGGTGGCTCCTTGGTGGACTGAAGAGGGCACTGTGGCTATTTGAGAAACAAATAGGGCTTACAGAGTGTTGCGTAGGAATATGACTCCTGAGAATAAGCAATAAGAAGAAGCAAGCATCTCGAAATCCATTTTGGTTGTGGGTCAGAAAATGGACGTAACTGATAAAGAAAAAGCTGATTTGTTGGGGAAGACATTTGCTAGGGTACATAGTGGGGTTACTTTGGATGAAGTATATAAGCAACGCAAGTGTGCGATTTTAAATGCTCATGTTAATGTGTATAAGAACAGGGATACTGTTGAATTTTCTTTGGATGCTGTTTTTACCATATATGACATGCATTCAACCTTGATAGGCTGTGGATTTCCAGCCCCAGGTCATGATCAGTTGTGCCATGTAATGTTTAAGGTAATACATGTTTTCCTGGGATTATTTAATACAATTTGGAGTGAGGGAGTTATACCTTCTGGTTTGAAATGTGCAGTAATGTTAACTTTTGTAAAGCCTGGTAAGAACCCTTCATCTGCTGATTAGTTATAGACCAATAGCACTGACCTCTAACTTGTGTAAGCTGTTGGAAAAGATGATAGTCAATAAATTGTCATATTTCCTGGAACATAGAGGTTTATAGCGTCAATGTCAAAGTGGATTCCGTAAAGGTAGATCAACTTTGGATGCATTAATAAAGGTGAGCAATGATGTAAAAAATATATATACTCTGGTCATGAAAGAAGTAATGGCTACTGTCTTTTTTTTACATTGAAAAGGCTTATGACACTATGTGGAGAGAAGACCTACTGATTAAGATGGTTAAGATGGCCTTATTTATTCGCTCTTTTAGGCCGCTCAGCAAGGAAGAAGCCACTGCTCCAAAACCACCATAAATAAGCCAGACTACGGTTTGCAACTGCACATGGGGACAAAAATCTTACTTTTTGGATAAGTGTCCTCTGGTCTGATGAAACAACAAGAGAACTGTTTGGCCATAATGGCCATTGTTATGTTTGGAGAAAAAGGGGGAGGCTTGCAAGCCGAAGAACACCCAACCGTGAAGCATGGGGGTGGCAGCATCATGTTGTGGGGGTGCTTTGCTGCAGGAGGGCCTGGTACACTTCACATATAGATGGCATCATGAGGAAGGGAAGTTATGTGGATATATTGAAGCAAAATCTCAAGACATCAGTCAGGAAGTTAAAGTTTGGTCGCAAATGGGTCTTCCAAATGGACAATGACCCCAAGCATACTTCCAAAGTTGTGACAAAATGGCTTAAGGACAACAAAGTCAAGGTATTGGAGTGGCCATCACAAAGCCCTGACCTCAATCCTACAGAAAATTTGTGGGCAGAACTGAAAAAGCGTATGCGAGCAAGGAGGCCTACATTCCTGACTCAGTTGTCAGGAGGAATGGGCCAAAATTCACCCAACTTATCGTGGGAAGCTTGTGGAAGGCTACCTGAAACATTTTACCCAAGTTAAACAATTTAAAGGCAATGCTACCAAATACTAATTGAGTGTGTGTAAACGTCTGACCCACTGGGAAGGTGATGAAAGACATAAGCTGAAATAAATCCCTCTCTACTATTATTCGGACATTTCACATTCTTAAAATAAGTGGTGATCCTAACTGACCTAAAACAGGGAATTTGTACTAGGATTAAAATGTCAGGAATTGTTTAAAACTGAGATTAAATGTATTTGGCTAAGGTGTATGTAAACTTCCGACTTCAACTGTATACTGCAGCCTATACTGTAAATAGTTGTAGTGGTTTTTACAGCTGTACTACTTGAATACTTGGATTTAAAAGTATACAGTCCTAATAAACTTTTTTTCCCTGATATGTCATGCACTCATAATAAAATAATTAAAACCATAATCTTGTTTCTTCACTCTGGTTTGATAGTGTCCTTTCCAAACAACGGTACTGTACATAATGTTGGAAGGCTAGCCAGGCCAAACTACAGATAATCTATCCTTTTCTATAAACCAACATATGGCCATCATCATATGACTGGTAATGAAAAAGTATGAACATGTAATGCACTCACTACTGTAAGTCGCTCTGGATAAGAGTATGCTAAATTACTAAAATGTTTTTAAAAATAAACGTGAATGATGAGATCCTTCCTTTGCCTGTAGTCTGTTCCCTTTGTGGAAGTTTACTGCCCTCTGCTGGATAGGTGGTGTACACACAGATCAGGGAAGTCAAGACATCGCCGAAGAGCAGGGTTTCCCAAACTCGGTCCTGGCTAGCCCAGATTCCCAATCACCGAACCTCATAACTAGCTACCAAGAAGCCATTTCAGGCTATCAATCATGTTAGAGTAGCTAGCTTGTCTTACGATCTTAGCTGGCATGCCTGCTGACAAGGTTGGTAGACTTTAGAAAAGCAAGCAATAACTAAATGTACTGAATAAGACTCACATTCCTTTCAATCTTTTACCCAGATTTTAACAGAGATGCAGAGAAGTATGCTTAGACATGCAGAAAAATTAAAAATAGACAGTTTTTTATTATTATTTTTTTTTTATAGAATTAAGCACAATGATTATGGCTCTAGATTGCAGGAAAAACGTTTTAATGTGTTTGAAAAAATTAATGTACGGACGGACGGGCCACCACTCAGACATTCTCACGTACTTTGTGCTCCCTCAGATTTTTTGGGTGCATGACGCCCCTGGTCACATGTGAATGACAACACAAAATGGCAGGAGCCATTTATGTAGAAACACAAATCACTAGTAAAAGAGTTTTACCCTGTAAGGACAACGATGGCGATCAAACTCAAGATGTTGGACACAATTAAAGCTAGGAGTTTGGGGTTTTAAGGAAGTTGTTGGTATTCTTTCTTAGAAACACAGGTACACATGTCAAATTTTGTAAACTTCGTCTTCGACCCTTTTACAATTCAGAGTTGCATCAGCAAATTTATTTTAGAGTTTGATTTGTCTTGAATTGTTACAGATCAGAGATGAATTATTACAGAATAAAATCTAAATTTAGAGGTTCAAAGCAAAATACCTTCAATGTCCAGCTTTGTCCCGTTTCCAAAAAAGGATCTCCCCACAAAGCCACAGCACAGTAGTAAGTTCCAGCATCAGACAGGCTGAGGTTCCTCTTGGGGAGGTTGTAGACACATTGATCACTCCTATTTTCGTGTGGGTAAATTATTCTGGATGGGATTCTCCTGAGCCATGTCTGAACCAATAGACACTGTGTTCTCCTGCACAGGTCTCAGTTTGTGTTATACAGTTCAGAGTCACAGAGTCTCCTGGCTGGACTGACTAAGACATAGGCTGCTGAGTAAGATGCTGGTTCCTGGAATCTGCACCCTTTATAACACAGTAAAACCAAGGTTCTCATAATTGTTTTTGTTTTAATATAACCGCTTAAAAGAGCCTCATAGGCACATGATAATACATATATTTGTTACTTACCCTAATGCAAAAGAAACACACCCTTTCTGAAGATCATGGCATCAATCTAGTGTGTGGCACAGTAACACAGCCCCTTATCTGATGGTCTGGCGTCTTCAATAGTCAGCACAAAACTAGCTCCACTTTCCTTGCTACAAACCAGGTGCTGTTGTTAAACTCCCCATAGAATGTTGGAGTGAATGTAAAGTGACAGCATGCAGACTGAAGCTTGTCCCACTGTCATCTTGAACCAGTTGAAGTAACTTCCTTCGGTTTCTGAGATGAAACATCTCAAACCAACTGTGTATCCAGAGATGAATGTATTTAGGACATTAGACAGTCTGGTGGTAGTAGACCACCCTTTAGAAAGGACAAAAACAAAGATTTACATGACTTGAATATCTTCACATGTTTTTTAGTCTCTTCTCATCCCTCTATTCTGTCAGCATTTTCTAATGCAGTTAGTTTTTATACATATGGATTCCTTAAACCTACCTGTACTAAATGTCAGCAAAGAAAATACATGTAGTTGGGTCATTGTATAATTCCACCTCCGATGACGGCATCTTCTCATGTGTAGACTAGTCGTCCTGTGTTACAGATGGGAGTGAGAGTCAAGAGGTTATGGGTGTCTTTTTATACACTACTGGAGTGTGTGGGTCCACAGGCCTGATTGGCTGCTGTGACATCAGTAAACAGACAGAACAGGACAGCCATACCCTCCCCTCTGACCTTTTTCTGTCCTCATGCTACATGTCTTCAAAAAGCTATCGAGAGATAAGCACACCCTATGGAACATATGCAAATATGCTTGCCCTCATTTTAGATCTTGAATTTTTATGGTAATACGGCATGATTATTATTGGAAAGCTCCAATTTACACACTCAAACAGTGGTGGAAAAGAACCCGATTGTCATACTTGAGTAAAAGTAACGATACCTTAATAGAAAATGCCTCAAGTAAAAGTCACCCAGTAAAATACTACTTGAGTAAAAGTATTTGGTTTGAAATATACTTATGTATCAAAAATAAATGTAAATGCTAAACTATAGTCAAGTATCAAAAGTGAAAAAAATAATTTCAAATTCCTTATACTAAGCAAAGCAGACAGCACCCTTTTTCTTTTCTTACATTTACAGATAGCCAGGGGCCCACTCCAACACTCAGACATCATTTACAGATAGCCAGGGGCCCACTCCAACACTCAGACATCATTTACAGATAGCCAGGGGCCCACTCCAACACTCAGACATCATTTACAGATAGCCAGGGCCCACTCCAACACTCAGACATCATTTACAGATAGCCAGGGGCCCACTCCAACACTCAGACATCATTTACAGATAGCCAGGGGACATCACAGATAGCCAACAACACTCAGACATCATTTACAGATAGCCAGGGGCACACTCCAACACTCAGACATCATTTACAGATAGCCAGGGGACATCATTTACAGATAGCCACACACTCCAACACTCAGACATCATTTACAGATAGCCAGGGGCCCACTCCAACACTCAGACATCATTTACAGATAGCCAGGGGCACACTCCAACACTCAGACATCATTTACAGATAGCCAGGGCACACTCCAACACTCAGACATCATTTACAGATAGCCACACTCCAACACTCAGACATCATTTACAGATAGCCAGGGGCACACTCCAACACTCAGACATCATTTACAGATAGCCAGGGGCACACTCCAACACTCAGACATCATTTACAGATAGCCAGGGGCACACTCCAACACTCAGACATCATTTACAGATAGCCAGGGGCACACTCCAACACTCAGACATCATTTACAAACAAAGCATTTGTGTTTAGTGAGTCCGTCAGATCAGAGGCAGTAGGGAGGACCAGGGATGTTCTCTTGATAAGTGTGTGAATTCAGTAACTAGTACTTTTGGGTGTCAGAGAAAATGTATGGAGTAAAAAGTACATTCTTTTCTTCAGGAATGTAGTGAAGTAAAAGTTGTCAGAAATATAAATATTAAAGTAAAGTACAGATACCACAAAAAAACTACTTGAATAGTACTTTAAAATGTTTTTACTTAAATACTTTACACAACTGCTCATAAAAGGTATTAGTAGCATTAACATTATCATTAACATTATTCATTGGTATCACAAATGCTTTCTCCAGCAGTTTAATTCAGGAATCTTAGACATTGTGGCAAATCATTTTACATCAGACAGAATACCATTGGTGCACTTTATATATATATATATATATATATATATATATTAGACTATTGAATGTATACACTGAAGACTGTTTTTACATTAACATATTGTCTAATTCTGATGGATCTCAAAATGACCAATATAGGCCCTGACCTGCAGGGGGAAGGTTGCCCTGTACTTCCTCATACCTACTTTCACTACATCTCTATAGTGCTCACACAAAGAGATTGTATCCATACAAATTGTATATCCTCTCAATACTTTCTCAAGTCATCGAAAGCCTTCTGATAGATATCAGGCATCAAATGTGATAAAGTATTTTGTTTCCTTTGTCAGATGACTATCGTAACAACATCAGGTTCTGGTCTGCATATAAACATGTGGTATGAGTGTGGTTCAGGGAGGAGTTTTGGTGTGATGGTGGGGGCTGAGACCTTGGTTGCATCCAAAATTGCACCATATTCCCTATATAGTGCACTGCCTTTGGCCAGAGGCACTTCTTTTGAGCAGGGCCCACAGGGTGCCATTTCAGAAGCGCACTTGTCATTTGGTTGAAGCTGTAGGTAGTGTGACAAACCTCTTCAAGGTTAGGAGAGTTTGTCACAAGTTTAACAGGAGACTGTCACCAAAATCACCCCAGAATGAGAGTTATTTCAAACAGGACAGTACCTGTATGTTGGTTTCTATGTCCTAGTCCACCCAGGCCTCAGGCATGGTCAAGGATAGCAGGGTTTGGTACACAAATCGGGTTCTCAGTCGGTCCAGGTCCAAATACCAACAGGTAAGTCCAAACAGTCCAGGTCATATACGGTAAATCCAGACGATATATATTGTCTCTTTTTCCCCCATCCCCTTCCTCTCTCTCTTCCTGGTTTGTCATTATCCCATTATCTGTGGGTCGGCCCCACCTTCCGAGCATTCCCCTTGCTTCTGGGGATTGTCGTTTTTAGAGGCCGGCCATTTTGTGATCTGTAGTTCTTTATTAGTTCTGCCGTCACATATCTGCCATTTATCACTCTGCCCCCTTCTTTGCCACAGTGTGTTTTTGTCAGCTAAAAGTAAACCAAGCCTTGACGAGTGCACGGTCCACCCTCCTGCCTCCCTGAAAATAACAACATGAAAACTATGGGCTGAAAGTGTTGGACCTGAGGGCAGGTTATCAACCTCCTCAGAATCCCTCAGTGCAGCATAAATAGTGAAATCGAGTGCATGTTGAACAAAGACATCACAAGGCTTTTCAAAGGCATTATCAACACAATTAGCAACATCATTATTTGCATGCAACATCAAACTGCCTTGGTAACAAACCATAACTGTTCTGTTATAATCTCTACCCGGCACAGCCAGAAGAGGACTGGCCACCCCACATAGCCTGGTTCCTCTCTAGGTTTCTTCCTAGGTTTTGCCTTTCTAGGGAGTTTTTCCTAGCCACCGTGCTTCTACATCGGCATTGCTTGCTGTTTGGGGTTTTAGGCTGGGTTTCTGTACAGCACTTTGAGATATCAGCTGATGTACGAAGGGCTATATAAATACATTTGATTTGATGATTTGATAACAAATGTCAGAAAGAGCTCATACCTAAAAAGATACTCCTTGATATTTGTATACTCCCCAAATGTTCTCAAGTCATCGAAAGCTTTTACGTTATGTCATTTATGTGTTACGCCATTTATAACACACTATTTCCTCTGCAAGATGAACATCGTGACAACAACAGGTTGTGGTCTGCATAAATGTGGTACGAGTGTGGTTCGGAGAGACAGAGAGTTTGTAGAAGGTGGGGGTGGTTTCATCCAAAAGGGCACCCTGTATTCCTTACATAGTGTACTACTTTTTGCAAGGGTCCATAGGGCTCTGGTCAACAATGGGTCCTTAATGGTCAAACGTAGTGCACACCCCAGAAAGTATTCACACCCCTTGACTTTTCCACATTTTGTTGTGTTATAGCCTTAATAAAACATTTATTACGTTTAGATTTCTTGTCACTGGCCTACACATAATACCCCATAATGTCAAAGTGGAATTTTTTACAAATGAATTAAAAATGAAAAGCTGAAATGTCTTAATTATGTATTCATTATGTTTTCAATCCCTTTGTTATGGCAAGCCTAAATGAGTTCAGGAGCAAAACTTTGCTTAACAAGTCACATAATAATAATGTTTAACATGAGGTTTTCCAATGCCTTGCAAAGAAGGGCCCCTATTGGTAGATGGGTAAAAAAAAAGCAGACATTGAATATTCGTTTGAGCATGGTGAAGTTATTAATTATACTTTGGACGGTATATCAATACACCCAATGACTACAAAAATACAGGCATCTTTCCTAACTAAGTTGCCGGAGAGAAAGGAAACAGGTCAGGGATTTCACCATGAGGGCAATTGTGACTTTAAAACTTCTTCGGGATCGGTGTCATGTCAATTGGACAGTTGTAAATCATGTAGCGCAGTGTGTCTTGTACGCAGATTTTAGCGAAACAAAAAATGTCGGTGCATATAAGTGTCTTATATCGGTTCAAAGCTTAACTTCTTGTTAATCTAACTGCATTGTCCAATTTACAGTAGCATTACTGTGAAAAAATGCCATGCTATTGTTTGAGGAGAGCACAAAACAACAAAACACCTTTTTCACCGTGACAGGTTTGATACATTCACATCTAAAGGTGAAATGGGTACTTATATTCTGAAATCTGGCTCTGATATGACATCTTAAGGGTCCCAGAGATAACATTTAGTATTGTTTCGTTAGATAAAATCCTTTTCCATATCCTAAAAAGGTCCATATAGCATTCACAATCTATTTTGTATTTCCACGCATTCAACTTGCAAAGAAAGGAATTTGTGAAATGTTGTTTCAACCAGTCACATTATGTTCGTATTTATTCCTCAGACACCCTAGAATGTAACCAGACTTCACTATATCGTTTGACATATAGTATATCCTATAGGACATCAATTTTAGTATTTTAGTAGTCATGGCGTGCCGATGACATGGGCAGTGTTCACTTGATCGACTGTAACTTTGTCAAATGAGCACCAATCATATTCAAACAAAGCTAGCTAGATAGCCAATGAGCTGGGCTTTACAAGAGTATGTGGAAACCCTGTATCCATCGCACTATCGTCCAGCTAATCTTGTGCACCAGAGGGCTTCTTCCTTTTGAACATTCATGCAAGAATCTGGCGAAGCGCGTTACGCATATCTGTGAGTTATGAAGTTATGAAAACTAAGTGTTTTGCAAATGTTGAACAATATGGCTACTAATACTGGAAAAGCTAAATCAAAGTCTAAGTATACAGATTTTGGACGATATTCTTGCAGAAAAATGTAATAGATAACAGCTAAAGGAGAGAACGCTAACGTTACCTGCTAACGTTACCTTAGACTGGTAAGTAAAATACGAGTCTTTATATTTAAATGCTTTTATATTGTCAATCCGAAAGCCACAACATGTCAAAGCCAACATACAATACACATTGGGCACCCGACTGGCACAGTCGTCTAACACACTGCAGTAGCTGGTTCGAATCCAGGCTGCACCTCCTCCATAGGGAGGCGCACAATTTTAAGCGTCATTGTAAATAAGAATTTGTACTGACTTGCCTAGTTAAATAAAGGTTAATTAAAAAAAAGATATATTGGTACCCAACCTTCAACACAGTGTTCTCCACTCAAATATAATATATGTTTATAGACGTGCTGTTGTTTATTTGATGTATTGCTAAAATAAAGGTTCAATATAATAAGTAATAAACTTGAGTTCTTACTGATTTTTCTAGTGTTAAAGACTGACTTCAAAGAGACGTCATTCAAGTTCTCCATCCCCCACTCAGTCTAACTGCTGCTCTCTCTGGCTCCACAACAAACCCCCGCCTGGCCACCTAGAGGTGTGAATACCCAGCCAGCCTACAAGTAGAGGATGGTAAGTGCTTTACAGCTGAAAGGGACTTAGGACCAGCAGCATAATCTTGTGTAGAGGGCGTGTTGTAGGTACAGTCATTGTAAATAACGTGTACATTAATTTATTAATATTTTTTTAACTTTGTGTTTGTAGTGTCTTCACTTATGACATTAGATCAGTGTTGGCTGCCAACTTGGCCCTTATCTTAAATATTTCACCTCTGTGTTTGGAGACATTGTATCAGCATTTTTGTTGGGTCTCCTGTTAGTACATTTTATGTAGGGAAGCTAACGATCCATAATGTTTGACATTCCTGGGAGTGTGTAAACTTGTATTTTTTATTAGCATAGAATTTTTGTATGTTTTCTAATGTAGTTATGTTCTTGAAAATGTATCAATTTACCAATTTGGCTACTTGGTTACATTTGGGCAAATTGTGAAGGACACCTTGGTGACTTCATACTAAATATCATGTAGCTTGCTCATTCTTCAAGTTATCAATATAACAAAAATACAAAAAAAGGTTGTTTTTTTTCTTTGTATTTTCTTCTACCAGAGCTTTTGTGTTATATTCTCCTACATTCATTTCACATTTTCACAAACTTCAAAGTGTTTCCTTTCAAATGGTACCAAGAATATGCATATCCTTGCCTCAGGGCCTGAGCTACAGGCAGTTAGATTTGGGTATGCCATTTTAGGGGAAAATTGAAAAAATTATGCTGATCCCTAAGAAGTTTTAAAACAGTTACAGAATTGAATGCCTGAAATAGGAGAAAACTGAGAATGGATCAACAACATTATAGTTACTCCACAATACTAATCTAAATGACAGAGTGAAAAGAGGAAGCCTGTACAGAATAAAAATATACCAGAACATGCATCCTGTTTGCAGCAAGTCACTAAAGTAATACCGCAAAAAATGTGGCAAAGCGATTCACTTTTTGTCCGGAATACAAAGTGTAAATGGAATGGAGCTAAGCACAGGTAAAATCATAGAGGAAAACCTGGTTCAGTCTGCTTTCCACCAGACACTGGTAGATCAGCAGGACAATAACCTAAAACACAAGGTCAAATCTACACTGGAGTTGTTGAACAAGAAGAGAGTGAATGTTCCTGTTTTGACTTAAATCGGCTTGAATATCTATGGCAAGACCTGAAAATGGGTGTCTAGCAATGATCAACAACCAATTTGAGTTTGAAGAATTTCGAAAAGAATAATGGGCAAATCTTGTACAATCCAGGTGTGGAAAGCTCTTAGAGACTTACCCGGAAAGACTTACAGTTGTAATCGCTGCCAAAGGTGATTCTAATATGTTTTGATTCAGGGGTTGAATACTTATCTCATCAAGTTATGTTAGTGTTTAGTTTTTCATGAATGTTTTACACATTAGAATGTGTCTTCAACTTTGACATTAAAATAGTATCTTGTGTCGATCGTTGACAAAAAAAAGACAATTAAATCAATTTGAATCCCAATTTGTAACACAACAAAATGTTTAAAAAATCTAGGGGTGTGAATACTTTCTGAAGGCACTGTATAAGGAATAGTGTGCCATTTCGGATGCAGACCTTGTTTGATTGATGTTATAGGTCGATATTTTTGTCAGTTTGTCAGGTAAGTGTAAACAAGGCTTTGATTGGTGGCAATATGAAACTATGCACAGAAAGTGTTGGAGGTCAAATAAGGTCAAAAGTATTGTTTGTGGGTTATCCGAATCTCTGTGTCCAGAAGAAATACAGATTTCCTAAAAGTGCATGTTGACCAAAGTTACCACACGGCTTATCACAGGCCCTAGGAGCACAATTAGCAACATTATGATCTAGTATGCAAATCAAACTGCCTTGGTAACAAACCATAACAAATATAACTCAATGTCTCAGAAAAGATGAGGTGTGATCTCAAAAGCACTGAAGAAAAAATGTTGATGCCAAATTTGTGATGGCTTGATGTCTGATTGTTTTATTGTTCCATGGAAACTTCTGACCACAAAGATGTATGTGTTTTTTCTTCCATCGAGGTTCACACCAGCAAGGTGACACTGACCACAGTTTGAAGATGCTGAGTCTGCAGCGAATGCATGAGATGAGTCTGCTGAGAGTATTGACATCTGCCTCGGCACATTCAACATTAGTGCAGTAGGCCTAATGGTAATGGATCCATTCCCCATGCATTCAAACACGTCATGGATTCACTATGGTTGAAGTAGGCCTACAAGTGTTAAAGATGTAGAATAAAACACATTAAATGTGTGGTTATTTTACTAAGCAGCAGGTGGCGGTGTACAGGTGTCCCAAACCCCAGGTGTCCACCATACATACCATTGTACATCATGCGTTCATATAAATTAAACCATAAAAATTGTGATAACAGCAGATAATGTTTTGAAATATCATAGTGTCTGTCTCTGTCTTCCAGCGGTTCAGGTTGCTTGTCTTTCTTCAGCAGAGAAAGCGTGTTTACCACAGTGTATATTAACGTGGCCTAACAGTGTCACCAATATACACACAACATAAAATAAAATAATTTTATACAAACAATATATATTTCACCTTCAAGATACATTACAGGTATTATGAGTTTGGTCAAAAGGGACCCAGTTTTGTTGCAGTTCGCATCCTAAATCTTATTTATACCGAATTAGAGATATTCACCCATGTCAAAGTCATCTTTAATTTAAAAAAAAGTTAAAGTTAAAAGTTTTAGAATAAATTCAAAATAATAGTTTTTAAGATTGATTGCTATCTTTTTGTCAAGACTAGAAGAGACCCAGTGATGTTCACCTCATCAGGTCTCGCTCTACACTGAGCTGCTACTTTCTGTCATTCACAGCACAGGAAGTGATGCTCCCCTCCTCCTCTATTTAAAAAAAATATAGATATATATTTAACCTTTATTTAACTAGGCAAGTCAGGATGGGGGGCAGTATTGAGTAGCTTGGATGAATAAGGTGCCCAGAGTAAACTGCGTGCTACTCAGGCCCAAAAGCTAAGATATGCATATTATTAGTACATTTGGATAGAAAACACTCTGAAGTTTCTAAAACTCTTTGAATGATGTCTGTGAGTATAACTGAACTCATATGGCAGGCAAAAACCTGAGAAAAAATTCAACCAGGAAGTGGGAAATCTGAGGTTTGTAGGTTTTCAAGTCTTTGCCTATCCAAGATACAGTGTAAATTTAGTCCGATTGCACTTCCTAAGACTTCCACTAGTTGTCAACAGTCTTTAGAACCTTGTTTCAGGCTTCTACTGTGAACGGGTATTGAATAAGAGCTGTTTGACTAAGGGGTCTGGCAGAATGCCATGATCTAAGTCGCGCGCGGCCGTGAGAGCGAGCTGCATTCCCTTTCCTTTCTAAAGACAAAGGAATTGTCCTGTTGGAATATTATTGAAGATTTATGACAAAAACATCCTAAAGATTGATTCCATACAACGTTTGACATGTTTCTACGAACTGTAATGGAACTGTTTGGACTTTTCGTCTGGACCTAGTGCTCGCGCCTTGTGAATTTGGATTTGTGAACTAAACGCGTGAACAAAAAGGAAGTATTTGGACATAAATGATGGACTTTATTGAACAAAACAAACATTTATTGTGGAACTGGGATTCCTGGGAGTGCATTCCGATAAAGATCATCAAAGGTAAGTGAATATTTATAATGCTATTTCTGACTTCTGTTGACTCCATAACATGGCGGGTATCTGTATGGCTTGTTTTGGTCTCTGAGCGCTGTACTCAGATTAGTCCATGTTGTGCTTTCACTGTAAAGCTTTTTTGAAATCTGACACAGCGGTTGCATTAAGGAGAAGTATATCTTTAATTCCATGCATAACACTTGTATTTTCATCAACATTTATGATGAGTATTTCTGTAAATTGATGTGGCTCTCTGCAAATTACCAGATGTTTTGGAAGCAAAACATTACTGAACATAACGCGTCAATGTAAACTGAGATTTTTGGATATAAATATGAACTTTATCGAACAAAACATACATGTATTGTGTAACATGAAGTCCTATGAGTGTCATCTGATGAAGATCGTCAAAGGTTAGTGATTCATTTTATCTCTATTTCTGCTTTTTGTGACCTCTCTTCGGCTGGAAAAAATGGCTGTGTTTTTCTGTGACTAGGCACTGACCTAACATAATCGCATGGTATGCTTTTGTTGTAAAGCCTTTTTGAAGTCGGACACTGTGGTGGGATTAACAAGATGTTTATCTTTAAAATGGTGTATAATACTTGTATGTTTGACGAATTTTAATTAAGAGATTTCTGTTGTTTGAATTTGGCGCCCTGTACTTTCACTGGCTGTTGTCAAATCGATCCCGTTAAAACTTCTTGGCGCACCCATCCCGTTAGCGGGATCATTTTCGTCAACATCCGCTAAATTGCAGAGCTCCAAATTCAAATGAAATTACTAAAAATATTTAATTTTCATGAAATCACAAGTGCAATATAGCAAAACACAGCTTAGCTTGTTGTTAATCCACCTGGTGTGTCAGATTTCAAAAAAGCTTTACAGCGAAAGCAAACCAAGAGTTTATGTAAGGACATCTCTCTCAGCAGACAAAATATTACAAACAGCTAGCAGCAAAGTAGATTGGTCACGAAAGTCAGAAAAGTAATAAAATTAATCGCTTACCTTTGAGGATCTTTGGATGTTTGCACTCACGAGACTCCCAGTTACACAATAAATGTTCCTTTTGTTCGATAAAGATCCAAAGAAAGAAACATGTCAAACGTTTTTTTGTATTCAATCCTCAGGTTGTTTTTACAATAAATAATCGATAATATTTCAACCGGACCATAGCTTTTTCAATAGGAGAGAGAGAGAAAATGTCTGCTCTAAGCTGTTGAGCATGCAAAACTCTGGTGACACCAAGCCACCCACTGATGCAATGTGGTCATTCTCGCTCATTTTTCAGAATAAAAGGCTGAAACTATGTCTAAAGACTGTTCACACCATGTGTAAGCCATAGGGAAAGGAATCTGGTTGATATCCCTTTAAATGGAAGGAAGGCATGCAATGGAACAGGGAGATTTGTTTCTCTTAGGTTCTTCCTTGTTGGATTTTCCTCAGGTTTTCGCCTGCAATATCAGTTCTGTTATACCCACAGACAATATTTTGACAGTTTTGGAAACGTTAGAGTGTTTTCTATCCTAATCTGACAATTATATGCATATTCTAGCTTCTGGGCCTGAGAAATAGGCAGTTTCATTTGGGTACATTTTTCATCCAAACATCAAAATACCGCCCCCTACACTCAACAGGTTAACGGGATTTCAGCCGTAAGAAGTTTTAATTAAGAACAAATTCTTATTTACAATGACGGCCTACCTAGAGGCAAAAGGCCTCCTGCGGCGACGAGGGCTGGGATTAAAAATAAATGTTGGACAAAACACACATCATGACAAGAGAGACATCACAACACTACATAAAGATACATAAAGACAACAACACAGCATGGTAGCAACACAACATGACGACAACATGGTAGCGAAAGAACATGGCAGCAGCACAACACGGTAGTAGCACCTCTAGCCCCAACCATAGCTGATGTCTCAAGAGGATCAAAGTTTATGGGGAAATAAATGGGGTTTGGTAAGTGTTTTGGATAAACGCTGCAAATAAGGTCTGTGGATAACACAGGTTTAGGAAATCTTATATGTCATATATCGTCATTAGCTTACGTCACTTTAAGAATTTTGAAGCATTTATGTAACCAAAAAAGCACATAAAGGCTTCATAATTCATAAAGGTCATGTTAACTGACTAAACAAAATTTATCAGATCTCCTAAGCCTGTGTTATCCTCAGACCTTATTTCTGTTGTTTATCCAAAAACTCTCCAAAAAACCCATTAATCTTCCCATAGGCTTTGACCAACGAGCCATGGCTAACTCATTTCTGTTTTTTAGGACTAAAAGCTGGCGAGCTCTATTGGGTTACAGAGCACCACAACAACAATCAGTAAATTCTATATTACAAGGGAAAAAATATTCTAAAGATTATATTCGTTCTTCATCAGTGCTACACTGATATCAACATTAAAACATTTGACATTATCTTGTTGCAGCATAAACAACATTTGGCTCCATCTCCATCATTTGACCTTTAGGTGTCTTCTTATTTCTGGACCTCTTCTGACAGAAACTCAGTGCTGTGTAGTTCAGAGAATCTGGGTCCTGATCCGGAACCTGTAGAAAACATATAATAAGACTACACATATCAAACAAATCTCAACAAAACACACAACTCTAATCAAGTACTGTTAATGTACGAAAACAAGTAAATATAACAGTTTCTATTACCTGGCTATTTTGTGGCTGCAGTTGAGCCCTGATATCTGAATAAGAACAATCATTATTTGGGTCAGGACACAAACAGTTGTTTAAACATACATTTTACTCTGTGTTACCGTACAGACATTTGGTCAGAGAGAAATATCCTGTGCATGTGGTTTTTTCACAATTTAGATTCTAAAATCTGACACATGTGCCTTGCTGAAAACGTTTATGGTCCTCCATCGTACCTGTGTTGTGTGTTTTTGAGTCTCTTCTGATCTTGAGGACCAGGATGAGGATGACTATCATTAGAACAGCAGTCACAACACCCAGGATCACAACCAGGGGAAGGAGGCACATGGTTCCCTCATCATCCTCTGCTATGTCATCACCCTCTGCTACACGACTGATAGTTCCATTACACTCTCCTAATACATCAAATGGAATCAAATCAGTCTGTGACAGAGCAAAAACATGTTTGTGTTTTTTGATTCCTTTTTTGAAACATGGCTTTGGATCTGCATGAGAAAGAAGAAGAAACTCACCATATTTAGATGACTCTGGGTTTTCCTCACCACCATTGTGCCCTGTAACATTGAGATGTGTAAGAATAGAGAAGTCTTTTTTTTCTAAATACAATTCTACAAAATATGACCAGCAATGGTTTGCCTTTGTTTCATGACAACTCATGATTAGCTTGCTAAACATTTTCGAATGTATCGAAAGCCAAATAAATTGTTCAAAACGTACCTTGAATTTTTAGATATGTTGCGTTGACAAAAGAACATGTGGCTCTGTGGAAACAATCCACAGAAATGCAGGCCACAGTCAGCTACTTCCACTTGTGTGATTTTGAGAAAGATAGTGGTGTTGTTGCTGAACATTTCCAAATGGCTCCTTTCAAAACCATTGTGGAGATCAGGTGTTGAATTAAAGCCGTACATAGACGAGATACACACAGGCTCTGATCCGTTGACTTGCTTGAACCAGGCTGTGTGTCACACAGCCGTTGTAACATTGGAGCACTGCAAGGAGATGGTATCCCCAGTACGGACCACCATAGTCTGAGACTGAGAATCCAAAACAGAGACCAAAGCTGAAACACAAAGAACAAAGTCCTACGTTATTGACTATAATCGGTGATATCACATGTACATGTTAGAAAAAAGGGGTGCACTAAACGTTATCATGCAATGCACTCTGATCACCTCATCTTTGGTTCTAGGACAGATGATACAATCAATTTTAGTCTCGATGTTAATTAGCAGTAGCTTACTTACTCAATCCATAGAGCAGTAAAGCTTGTAGGAAGGTTCTGGCCATTCTGTTTGTAGATCTATTCTGCGCTGTCTGGCTGAGAATCAGAAAACATCTCTTCATTCACCCTGAGACCACAGTGAGGTCAAAATGTAGGGGAAGTAGTAGGGGGCGTAGTAGTTGGTATTGGACCACAATGTCAATTTACAGGAAGCAGAAGTGACACTTACATAAAGTGCATTAACAAAGTATTAAGACCCTTTCCCTTTTCCCACATTTTATTATTCTAAAATGGATTATTCATTCTTTCCCCTCATCAATCTACACACAATACCCGATAATGACAAAGCAAAAACAGTTTTTTGCAAATGTATTACAAATTTAAAACAGAAATACCTCATTTACATAAGTATTCAGACCCCTTGCTATGAGACTTGAAATTGAGCTCAGGTGCATCCTGTTTCCACTGATCATCCTTGAGATGTTTCTACAACTTGATTGGAGTCCACCTTCAAATCAAATTAATCAAATTCTATTGGTCACATACACATGGTTAGCGGATGTTAATGCGAGTGTAGCGAAATGCTTGTGCTTCTAGTTCTGACAGTGCAGTAATATCTAACAATTCCCCAACAACAACCTAATACACACAAATCTAAAGGGGTGAATGAGAATATGTACATATGGATGAGCGATGGCCGAGCGGCATAGACTAGGTGCAATAGATGGTGTAAAATACAGTCTATACATGTGATATGAGTAATGTAAGATATGTAAACATTATTAACGTGCCATTATTTAACTTCACTAGGGTAGGGGGCAGCATTCGGAATTTTGGATGAAAAGTGTGCCCATATTAAACTGCATGCTACTCAGGCCCAGATGATAGGATATGCATATAATTAGTATATTTGGATAGACAACACTCTATAGCTTCCAAAACTGTTAAAATAATGTCTGTGAGTATAACAGAACTGATATGGCAGGCGAAAACCCGAGGACAATCCAACCAGGAAGTACTATTATTTTAAAAGGCTGTTTTTCCATAGAAAGCCTATCCACCATACAAAGACTTAGGACCCAGTTCACAAGCTCTGTGGCTTCCTCTACATGTGGCCAGTCTTTAGTCATTGTTTCAGGCTTTTACTATGAAAAATGAGGGAGTTACAGCACTTTCAATCAGTGGCCAGTGGACATTTCCATTCATCAGTCATGCGCCTGATCGGGAACACGGCTTTCTTGTTTCTCGTTTCCTACTGACAAAGCTTTTGTCCGGTTGAAATATGATTTATTATTTATGACAAAAACAACCGGAGGATTGATTTTAAACATCGTTTGGCATGTTTCTATTAACCTTTATTGTACTTTTTAAAAACTTTTCATCTGGACTTAGCTTTCGCAGTAAAGCCTTTTTGAAATTGGACACTGTGGTTGGATTTACAAGAAGTTTATCCTAAAAATGGTGGATAATAATTGTATGTTTGAGGAATTTTAAGTATGGGATTTCTGTTGTTTTGAATTTGGCACCCTGCAATTTCATTGGCTGTTGTCGAGGTGGGACACTAGCGTCCCACTTGTACCAGAGAGGTTAAAGTGGCATTGTTTAAAGTGACTAATGATGCATTTATAAAGTGTCCAGTGATTGGGTCTCAATGTAGGCAGCAGCCTCTCTGAGTTAGTGATAGCTGTTTAGCAGTCTGATGTCCTTGACATAGAATTTGATTAACCATGTGATTATTCATGTCTTTATTCATGACTATTTATTATTCATAACTTCAGAGTTCGCTGTTCGAAGTAGGACTATGATAGAGAAGGCTGTCCTCATCCTTCTCTGTTGGTCTCAGAATAGCCAATCAGTCCTGGCCTGGGCCCAACACTCCAGCCATGTAAGACAGTCACTGTAATCTGACAGACAGAACGACTAGTCTACACATGAGGAAGATAATGACGAAACTGTCTTTCTAGCTCTCTGTTATTTCCAGTAGGTAAGGCCAGTTACACTATATATACAAAAGTATGTGGGAAAAAAACTATATTCAGATTACCTTCACAGTACAAAACATGTCCTACCATTGTTTTCAAAACCTCCACACAATGACTCTCCATACATCAAATCAAATTTAACTTCTGAGAGTCCATTGCTTGCTCAAAGCCATGAGTGGGCCTGTGGCTGTGACATCTAGCCTCCTTCTAAGGCTGTTCGGAAGACTCTGGCTGTAGTGTCTATTTTTTCATTTTGAGTGTTAATAACAATAACCTGGGTGTCCTCTTTAGCCTTGTCTACAAGGCTTGCTGCCACCAAATGCGCCTTGGTATGAAATATTTTTTTCTGAGGGGTATTTTTTTATTTATTTTTTACTTCTGAGGCGAAGGATGTTAACCTATTGTACATTCCACCCACTCTTTTGCTAGTTTAACCCATCCAGTCGTTTCGAGACCCAAGCTCCCTACCTTTGCATGTTGTACAGCCCAACTTTGAAATTATGAATGACAAGCCAGGGGTTATATGTTTGCTTGTACTTGAACTGCAAATTACACCTGCTCCGAGCACTTCCCCAGGGGATGCACTGACCCCCTCCCCCACATCTCCATCTCCCCGCTGAGTCTGACTCGCTAGCAGCCCTACTAGCTAGTGGAGGTGCCAGTGGTGATGCTGAACTGGCAAGTGCTGCTAGCTAAGGCATCACCATCAGGAACAGTTTGCCCCTCACTCCTCTCCTCCGGCAATAACAGTTCTCTGGCTCATTCTGGGTTCGATTCACCATCTTTCTCTGGATTTTTTGACTTGAAAATTGTCATCAAACTCGATTGTCTTTTCTTACCCATTTTTTGGGGGGGTTTTCCCACGATTCAAATTCAGTAGTGAGACGACTAAGCCTACGCTAAGTGATGTGATTATGTAGGGACCTCTTCACTAGCTGACCACCACTACCAAGACCTGTGTCAAGATCAGTTACTTACAACGCCGGCCCTCCCCATAACTTATGTACAAAGAAGAGAGCAGGTCTGGAATCAGTGTGACAGGATAGGATGATTACACAGAATATTTACAGCACTTTTACATAATGGTCTTTCTGGGGGGCAATTTGATTTAACGCGGATCGCTTTTATTAGAACATCTACAGTGCGAACAGTGAAAGAATTAATAATTAATGTCGCAAGAGGTATCCGGGCAAATAGGTGCTGGAACAAACAAAGTCAAATCTGAGAGGTGCCGGATCCTGCTCCGGCAAGATACAGCTCAAATTAAGATCTGACAATGCCCCTGTGCACAAAACGAGGTCCATACCAAAATGATTTCTCAAGATCGGTGTGGAAGAACTTGACTGGCCTGCACAGAGCTTTGACCACAATCCCATCGAACACCTTTGGGATGAATTGGTGCAACGACCGATTCCGGTGAGAGTTATCTGGCCCAAATGTATATATTACTTGGGGCTCGGGCCGATTGGGGCTACTCTCTGGCAGATGATTACACGGACTGTTTCATATAATTAACATTTCATTATTTATTTTTCCATATTTTCCTCATTGTTTCTGTGATCAAAAAATAGAATTAACATTTAAATGAAATTCTTTGAGTCATATGTAGTATTTTTAGTATTTTTATACTTTGTGCAAGGCAATTGATAAGCATTACAACTTTATGGATGGAACCTCCCAAGGGGCCCAGCGGTCTAAGACACTGCCTCACAATGCAAACTGCGTTTCTACAGATCCTGGTTCAAGACTCTTGCTGGCTGTGACCGGGAGACCCATGAGGTGACGCACAATTGTCCTTGTCCCATTGTGCTGTAGCGACTCCTGTGGCAGGCTAGGCGCATGCACGGTCACCAGGTGTATGGTGTTTCCTCCGACACAACATTTTTGTGGATGGGTATAATTTGTATGTATAATAGTAATATTTAAAATGGCTGAATCGGGTAATTTTGTATACATTTATTTAAAATTGCATCGGGACGCTTCTGGGGGGGATTCTGGTAAGATGCCGGCAAAGTTGGCTGAATTCTGGTAGACAGAAACGGTCTGATGCACTTGGGCCGATTCTGGGCAGTCGTTAATTTTGATTCCCGGGCTGAGTCGACACCCGATTCTGGGCCGATTCAATCAGTTCCGACCTCCTGGAAGAGGGCCGCATCTGGGCCGATTCCTCATTGCTAGCTGGGAAATGTTTGATGAGCAGGTGTCTACATACTCTTGGTCATGTAGTTTATATTGTGTGTTCATGGTGTTCACCGTGTAACTATTATGAACTTGTTACAGTACATGCTTGAACTATGATATGTGTATTCTTTATTACAGTTTTTTTCTGAATGCTTAAACACTAACAGTGATTCTTGAAGCACTATCCCTGCAACTATTAACACTTGTAGCCAATGCATTTACCAAGTGTGCCAAACTCAATGTACGTTCTCTGCTTTACACTCAGTTTGAAATTCTATAACACACTTTTTGCAAAACTGTAAACACAACTGATTGCTTTACACCCAGTGTGCAATTTAATAACACACTTTTAGCAAAACTGTAAACATTGATCTCTACATTGCTACACTATTTCGCCAATTGCCTTTCCACTTTGACACGTGAAAACACTTTTAGATAATGAATTTGCTTACAAATCAGAGCTTGACCACTATAAATAGGCCACATGTAAACATTTGGTTTGGACAACAATGGTGGCCAATGTTGGACAGAGAGTCAGAGGGGTGAGAACTAGAGGAGGACGAGGAGGAGGAAGAGGAGGACGAGCAGGACGATGACGAGGAGGAGGAGGAGGAGGAGGAGGAGAAGGAGGAGAAGGAAGAGGTGAAGTAGGACGGGGAGAAGGCGAGGATGGGGAAACTGCTATGCCCTGCACTCAGAAAAAGCAAAAGTGTTTTTCATTTATAATATCATTGCGTAGTTGGTGCTTCGTGTGCTTATTCAAATGATGGTTTGTGTGTACTGTACTGACGCAAAAACAACATTTTTAAAAGAGTTTGAAGAGTTTTGCATGAATTGTTTGCTTTTGCAAGAGATGTATAATGTTTTGCCGGTTTGGTGTAAGGCTTTGTGGTTAGTGTGTAGAGTTTTGCAAAAATAGCCTATAGTTTCAAAGATAATGCCTAAGCAATCAGAAAAAACTGTAATACAGGCCGTAATTGTTAATTGTTCTTAACCGACTTGCCTAGTTAAATAAAGGTTAAATAAAAAATAAAAATAAAATGATTTTTTTTTTTTTAAGCATTATCTCTTGCTGCTGTCACTCAGTCTGATGTTTGGAAGACCTTCATCCCTGGAAAAACAGTTATTTTAGAACGCTTCATTTCTGACGTGCTTACCACAGTCTACCGCTAATGGTGTAAGCTCACAGTTGAACAAGCTCCAATGTTAATGCTAAGTCTTTATGCTTCCAACACAGTTACATTCAATTGGGTGTTTAATAACCTCAGTTTGCTGCGGGGAGGAGCAAGAGCCTTTTTGTGAGGACTATTTCAGATGCCATGGTGTCAGACGTGGGGATATATTACTGTCGTGAACGCGATTATGACCCCACGAATTTCGGGTTCATGAGGATAAGTATTTCAGAAGTTCAATTACGTGGCCTTGTCAGAATCTTTGTTTATGATAATCTTATAATGAATATTTAATTCAATACTTTTATTCAGTAGAACCTTTCTGTTTTCATGTGCAATGAACGGTGCACATACCAAGACCCAGCATGTTGTTCAGGAGGCTGTGTTTGAGACAGTCCAGCCAGGAGACTCTGTGACTCTGAACTGTACAATACACACTGAGACCTGTGCAGGAGAACACAGTGTCTATTGGATCAGACATGGCTCAGGAGAATCACATCCAGGAATCATTTACACCCATGGAGGCAGGAGTGATCAGTGTGAGAAGAGCCCTGAGGCTGGGTCTCCTACACAGAGCTGTGTCTACAACCTCCCCAAGAGGAACCTCAGCCTCTCTGATGCTGGGACTTACTACTGTGCTGTGGCCTCATGTGGGGAGATACTGTTTGGGAACGGGATCACGTTGGACTTTGAGGGTGGTGACTTTGCATCCCAGATAGGAATCCTGTTCCCTCTCTCCATCATAAGAAATGGAGTTCTCCTATGCTGCCTCATCATTTGCATCCTCCTCTATAACACAAATAAATAGATAAAGCAAAGGACAAAGTCACTGGAGGGGAATATGTCTTCCTAGCATATATTACCTAGCATATTGCTTGTACGTTTTTTGTATATGCTTTTGCCAAATCCCTGTGTTTGCACCTATTGTAAGCATGAATAAATAGCATTGTAAACTGAAGTCATTATGTGTTGAGTTCATGAGTCAGAGGTGGGCTTTGTACACTTGCTGAATGCTTGAGAATGAAAATGGCCTTGTTTGTTTTCTTTACACACTAATCTTATTGAGCAGCGGGGTCTGGTGTTTCGACCAGATGAACAGATGAAGAGAGGTGTGAAAAGAAAATGTGTGGTTTTGATGCACTGAGTGGTGTGGTGAGAGCTGAATGCCAGACATCCTGTGGCCCAGGTTGCTCATTTTCAATAGGGAGATAATGACACACAGTGGAAAGTTACTGGTGGTGTCCCTCAGCCCCAACCCCACAAGTGCTTCACCATCCATAGCATCTGTTGGCAGGCACATTACAACTGGTGAAACATACTATTACTGGGACAAGACTAATCATTACTGAAAAAGAGAAAACAATAAGTAAATTGATAGTAAATATAAATGCATAGGTGCTAAGCATTCATTTATTTTATGGCACTTCTATAAGAGAGATACTCTCCTTCAGTGTAACATACAAAGGCCATTTCATCCCCCAGTGATAGTCAACGAGAGCCATGTCATTTTCACCTCAGCAGGTCTCACTCAACACTGAGCCGCTCCTTCCTGTCACAACAGGAAGTGATGTGTTTCTTACTGGCCACTCCTCTACATAAGGTCCCAATATGTTTGAAATGACACGACATCTCAGAAAAGGTGCCTAAGGTCAGACAATATTAACAACAACAGGAAATAGAACATTAGATTTAATGTGTATATTACATTTTATTTTATTTGATTAGTGATAAAAACCTCTTCTGACATTGGCCTTAGCTTTATCTATTTCCTACTAGATGGCCAAGCTGCAAAATCAAAATGGTCTATGTCCTAAACATTTATGAAAACAAAACGGAGCCTTTTGGTCTTAATTTAAAGTTTTCAAATTTGATTTTCGAAGATAAATTGGAGAACTAGGCGGGTCTTTTGACTTTGCAACTTGGCCAGATAGTGACTACTCTATTTCCTGGTGGTGTAGATGATGATGAAGATGGTCAGACAGCAGAGGAGAACTGCAATTCTTATGATGGAGAGAAGGACCAGGATTCTGATCTGTGAAGAAAAGTCACACCCACCTTCTCCATGATGCTTAGTGACCTTCTCTTCACCATACTCAACAGAATTTGGACATACATTATGTTCCCCTTTGCTCTCACAGTAACTTTCCATACACAAAGCTCATCCTCCCCATTAATTGACACATAACAAATACATTCATTATGCAGATGACAAATCAATGTAAATAGTTCGGTGGCCATTTGATTAATTGTTCAGGATGTTATGGACCCTTTTGGTCGTAGACTTGGCGTTCTGGTACTGCTTGCCATGCGGTAGCAGAGAAACAGTCCATGACTTGGGTGATTAGAGTCTTTGACCATTTTGTGGGCTTTCCTCTGACACCTCCTAGTATGTAGTCCCAGTGATGTACTGGGCCGTACGCACTACCCTCTGTAGCGCCTCACGGTCAGATGCCGAGCAGTTGCCATACCAGGCGGTGATGCAACTGGTCAGTATGTTCTCGATGGTGCAGCTGTCAAACTTTTTGAGGATCTGGGGACCCATGCCAAATCTTTTCAGTCTCCTGAGGGGTAAAAGGTGTTGTCGTGCCCTCTTCACAACTGTCTTGGTGTGTTTGGACCATGATAGTTTGTTGGTGATGTGGACACCAAGGAACTTGAAACTCTGGACCCGCTCCACTAAAGCCCCGTCGATATTAATGGGGGCCTGTTCGGCCCGCCTTTTCCTGTAGTCCACGATCAGCTCCTTTGTCTTGCTCACATTGAGGGCGAGGTTGTTGTCCTGGCACCACGCTGCCAGGTCTCTGACCTCCTCCCAAATGGCTGTCTCATAATTGTCGGTGATCACGCTTACACTGTTGTGTCATCGGAAAATGTAATGATGGTGTTGGAGTCGTGCCTGGCCGTGCAGTCATGAGTGAACAGGGAGTACAGGAGGGGGCTAAGCACGCATCCCTGAGGGGCCCCTGTGTTGAGGATCAGCGTGGCAGACGTGTTGTTACCTACCCTTACCACCTGGGGGCAGTCATCAGGAAGTCCAAGATCCAGTTGCAGAGGTGTTTAGTCCCAGAGTCCTTAGCTTGGTGATGAGCTTTGAGGGCACTATGGTGTTGAATGCTGAGCTGTAGTCAATGAAGAGTATACTCACATAGGTGTTCCTTTTATCAAGGTGGGAAAGGGCAGTGTGGAGTGCAATAGATCTTGCATCATCTGTGGATCTGTTGGTGCGGTATGCAAATTGGAGTGGGTCTAGGGTTTCTGGGATAATTGTGTTGATGTGAGCCATGACCAGCCTTTCAAAGCACTTCATGGCTACAGACGTGAGTGCTATGGGTCGGTAGTCATTTAGGCAGGTTACCGTAGTGTTCTTGGGCACAGGGACTAAGGTGGTCTGCTTGAAACATGTTGGTATTACAGACTCATTCAGAGACAGGTTGAAAATGTCAGTGAAGACACTTGCCAGTTGGTCAGCGCATGCTTCGAGTACTAGTCCTGGTAATCTGTCTGGCCCTACAGCCTTGTTTAAAGGTCTTACTCACATCTGCTTCATCTGACAACTTTTTTATTTACCGAGTCACTTGTGCTTTCTGCTTTAGTTTTTGCTTGTATGCTGCAATCAGGAGGATAGAGTTATGGTCATATTTGCCAAATGGAGTGCGAGGGAGAGTTTTGTACGCGTCTCTGTGTGTGGAGTAAAGGTGGTCTAGAGTTGTTTCCCTCTGGTTGCACATTTAACATACTGGTAGAAATGATGTAAAACGGATTTAAGTTTCCAGGCATCTTCTTGTTTGCTAATGGATGTTTCCAGCTCATTGAGTGAGGTCTTAGTGCCAGCATCGGTTTGTGGTGGTAATTAGACAGCTATGATGAATGTAGATGAAAGCTAACTTGGTAAATAGTGTGGTCTTCAGCTTATCATGAGATACTATACCTCAGGCGAGAAAAATCTTGAGACTTCCTTAGATTTCGTGCACCAGCTGTTGTTTACAAATATACATAGACCGCTACCCCTTGTCTTACCAGAGGCGGCTGTTCAATCCTGCCGAAAAGGTGTAAAACCCGCCAGCTGTATGTTTTTCATCTTGTCATTCAGCTACGACTCGGTGAAACATAAGATATTACATATTTGTAGGATTATACATGCTCGTAGTTCGTCTACTTTATTATCCAATGATTGTACATTGGCTAACCCGGCAATTCAGTTAATAACACAATTTTATTTACAATGACGGCCTACCAAAAGGCAAAAGAACTCCGGCAGGGAACTGGGATTAAACAAATAGGACAAATCACACATCACGACAAGAGAGACACCACAGCACTACATCAAGAGAGACCTAAGACAACAACATAGCATGGCAGCAACACCACATGACAACAACATGGTAGCAACACAACATGGTAGCAGCACAATGCATGGTACAAACATTATTGTGCATGGACAACAGCACTAAGGCAAGAAGGCAGAGCTAACAATACATCACACAAATTAGCCACAACTGTCAGTAAAGTTCATGATTGAGTCTTTGAATGAAGAGCTGGAGATAAAACTGACCAGTTTGAGTGTTTTTTGCAACTCGTTCCAGTCGCTAGCTGCAGTGAACTGAAAAGAGGAGCGACCCAGGGATGTGTGTGGTTTGGGGACCTTTAACAGAATGTGATTGGTAGAATGGGTGTTGTATGTGGAGGATCAGGGCTGCAGTACGTATCTCAGATTAGAGGGAGTAAGGCCTAAGAGAGTTTTATAAATAAGCAGTGGGTCTTGTGACGGGTATACAGAGATGACCAGCTTACAGAGGAGTATAGAGTGCAGTGATGTCTCCTATAAGGAGCATTAGTGGAAAATCTGATGGCCGAATGGTAAAGAACATCTAGCCGCTCGAGAGCACCCTCACCTGACGATCTATAAACTACATCTCCATAATCTAGTATGGGTAGGATGGTCATCTGAATCACGGTTAGTTTGGCAGCTGGTGAAAGAGGAGTGATTACGATAGAGGAAACCAAGCCTAGATTCAACCTTAGCCTGCAGCTTTGATATATGCTGAGAGAAGGACAGTGTACTGTCTAGCCATACTCCCAAGTACTTGTATGAGGTGACTACTATTTCTAAACCCTCAGAGTCAATAAAAAGTCAATAAAAATAATTGCACAACATTGCTTAGAATCAAGGGCAATGGTAATAAAATTGGGGACCTTTGAAACCTGTTAGTGATCCCTTCCCGCGCCAAGTGAAATTGCAGAGCACCAAATTCAAACTACAGAAAAATCTATATTCAAGATTCACTAAAATATAAGTGTAATACAACAAAACATAGCTTAAATTCTTGTTAATCCAGCCGCAGTGTCAGATTTCAAAAAGGCTTTATGGCGAAAGCAGACCATGCGATTATCTGAGGACAGCACAAACACATGAAAATCCTTTTCAACCAGGAAGGTGGAGACACAAAAGTCAGAAATAATGATATAATAAATGCCTTACCTTTGAAGATCTTCTTCTGTTGGCACTCCAAAATGTCCCAGAAACATCACAAATGGTCCTTTTGCTCGATAATGTCCTTCTTTATATCCCCAAAATGTCAAATTTTTGGCGTGTTTAATTCAGAAATACACTGGTTCCAACTCGCCCAACATGCCTACAAAGTCTAATAAGTTACCAGTAAACTTGGTCCAAACATTTCAAACAGCGTTCCTAATCCAACCTTAGGTACCCTAAACGTAAATAATCGATAAACTTTAAGACGGGATAAACTGTTTTAAATACCGGATAAAAACAACATGAAGCGCGTTCCAGGTCGCGCGCACCAAAAGACTTGAGTCCATCTGAGTGACACATGGGAAGAACAGGACAACTTCTTCATTTCTCAAAAGAAAAACATCAACCAATTTCTAAAGCCATAGGAACTGCAACCAGATTCCTATTAAAAAGGGCTTCCCATAGAAACCTAATGGAAAACACATTGACCTCAAAAAATGTTTTCCCTGGATGGATTGTGCTCGGGTGTCGCCTGCCAAATCAGTTCTGTTATACTCACAGACATTATTCAAACAGTTTTAGAAACTTCTGAGTTTGTTCTATCCAGATCTACTAATAATATGCATATCCTAGCTTCTGGGCCTGAGTAGCAGGCCGTTTACTTTGGGCACGCTTTTCATCCGGACGTGAAAATAGTGCCCCCTATCCCTAAGAGGTTTTTAAGGTTGCAGTCCATAACCAGAGCGGAAACCAGATTGCACACCAGAGAGAATACTATAGGCATCAAGAAAGCCAGTCAGTTGATTATTGACAAGATTTTCCAACACTTTTAATAAACAGGGCAAAATAGAAATTGGCCTATAACAGTTAGAATCATCTTGATCTCCCCCTTTAAATAAAGGACGAACCGTGGCTGCCATGAAACCGAGAAAGGATCTAAACCTGACCCAGATGTTGTTTTCATGTCAAGTTTAAGGAGCTCCTTTAGCACCTCAGACTCAGTGACTGCCTGCAGGGAGAAACCTTGTAGCGGGGCACAGGAAAAAGAGGGAGGAGCATCGGGGATAGTCGCGTTAGAAGGGATGTGAAATTTGAATGTGCATCACATGGCAACAAGATCATATTGTACAGCAATTTCATCAGGAAACATGAATGCAAAGCCCGTGAGAGGTGGTTAGAATAGGATGGAAGGCCAAGAGTCCTTGTAACCAATAAAGAGTCAGAGTCCCGAGTGTGGGAACAAACATAGTCTGTCCCACGGTTGGATAAACAAGCAAGTTAGTCAACAAAGCATGAGGCAAATAGCATAAAGCACAATAAAAAAAATTAATGACTTGGGGCTAGCCATTGTAAGTTCAAAGAGTCACTCGCGCCAACAAGATCCCTGTTTATAAAAAAAATACCTCTATTTAACTAGGCAAGTCAGTTAAGAACAAATTCTTATTTTCAATGATGGCCTAGGAACAGTGGGTTAACTGCCTTGTTCAGGGGCAGAATGACAACCTTTCGGTTACAAGTCCAACGCTCTAACCACTAGGCTACCTGCCGACTCTATGAGTCCAGTAGGCTATAAAAGTATGAGATAAAATAAATAAATAGTAGGCCTATACTGGCCATTCTGTGTGTAGATCTATTCTGATCTGTCTGGTTGTGAATCAGAGAACACCTCTTCATTCACTCTGAGATCACAGTGAGAGATTTCATTGGTAGGGGGTGTGGTTCTTGTTATTGGACAGCAATGTCAATTTACAGAAAGCTGAACTGATACATTTAAAGGCATTTTATGTGGAATATCAAAAGATAAGTGTTTAAATATATGTGCACATCAAAGTAAATGACCTACAGTTAAACACACCACAAGGTTTAACATGTTTGAGGAAGCGTTTGGGTTCGGTTGAGTTCATAGGAGACCACAAGGCTACAGCCTATCAGAGTTAGTGCTGGTTATGCATTATTTAGATAGTCCCCTACAGATGGTTTATAGATGTTCAACTAGCTATCCACTTACCCTAAAGCGATTCCATAACCCCTAACCCCAGCCCCAACCAAAGACCTAGCCTAACCTTAACCCTAACCCTTGCCTGGCTGTAGCTACAAAAGTAGACAGATCTTTTCAGAAACAGGGCTTTTGGCTCATGATCAGAGCCTTCAGATAAGTCTGGGTGTCATGGCTACTAACCAATAATATCAGGCCATCACTGGCTCCAGCCTTCACGTTCCTGTCACCTCACGCTGTGGTTGAGGCACTGTAAACTTTTATATCTTCAATTAGACCACGAAGAACAAACTGCAGGATATGGGCGTTAACTGACACTTATAGAGGACCCCAATCAGGCCTGTGGATCATCACTCCATTCATGTAAGACCGCCAACCCCTTGACTCTCACTCTCATCTGACAGACCAGTATACACGACCAGTATACACATCATGGGGATCTATCTACAGAGAAGGGCAATGACAAAACTCTGCCTGGCCAACTCTCAGTTATTTGCAGCAGTAGGGCCAGCTGTATTAATGCAAACGTACTATTCAAACGAAAGGGAGGATCATGCCTATGTATTTAAGATTTAAACATATTCTTTCTGACAATACACTTTGTATCTACTGTATTTTACAGTATAGTACCTGAACTAGATTGAGATTGAGGTCTTGAATTAACATTTTATTGCTCTGGAAAAGGTACAGATTCCAGGACCCAGCATCTTATTCAACAGCCTGTGACTGAGTAAGGTATTTTATTTTAAAAGGTGACTTGGGAATCCTTATCCTTCTCTCCATCATAATAACTGGAGGTCTCCTCTGCTGTCTGACCATCTTCATCATCATCCACACCACCAGGAAATAGATACATATAAGACAAACGTCAGTAGATTTATGTAATATGTTACTTGCTTTTGCCATATCCCTGTGTATATGCAGCTATTGTATGTAAACATGAATAAATATCACTCTGCACATTGATACTGATTGCATCTACTGCATCTTTATGCAATACATGTATCACTAGCCACTTTAACTATGCCACTTTGTTTACATACTCATCTCATATGTATATACTGCACTCAATACCATTTACTGTATCTTGCCTATGCCGCTCTGTACCATCACTTATTCATATATCTTTATGTACATATTCTTTATCCCCTTACACTTGCGTCTATAAGGTAGTAGTTTTGGAATTGTTAGCTAGATTACTTGTTGGTTATTACTGCATTGTCGGAACTAGAAGCACAAGCATTTCGCTACACTCGCATTAACATCTGCTAACCATGTGTATGTGACAAATAAAATTAGCTTTGATTTGATTTGATTTGAAGTTGTTACAGTATGTATTGAGCACATTGGTCAGAGGTGCCAGAGGTTATCATGAAGGAAAATAGTTTTTTATTTCACGAAAAGTGACAGAGAACCTGGATGTTGTAGTCTTGTTGAATGCTTAGGGTATGGGAAATCATTTTAGCTTGTTTATATTCTTCACATACTTTTCACATCTAACTGAGGGGCATTGGTCTGGTATTTATCGTCCAGATGAACAGATGAAGAGAAGTGTAGTGCTGGGTGCTCGTCTTAAGCAGAGAAAGAGAATGATGCATTAGGCCTAAATGTAGTGGAAAGTTACAAGTTACAGCTGATCAGTGTCTCTGTCTCACATCACCGTTATTGTCAAATGCCTCTCAAACCACCCACACATTTACACTTGGTGGAAAAGTGACCAGGGTCCGGTTTCCCTAAAGCATATTAAGGCTAAATTCATTATTAGAAACACAGGATCCTATGGTTCTAACTATTAACTTTGCCTTAAGATGCCTTTGGGAACCCGGACACTGGTTTGTTTGGATCTGGGATGAGCAGGCAGAGTAAAGTAGAGGCAGACAACAGTTTCAACAAACAACACTTTTTAATAGGGAATAGCGGTGGTCACACGTTCCCTTTCATCGTTGTTTTCTAAATTTCTAAATCACAAACAAAACACAAAATTGAAAAAACAAAACAAACAGAAAGTGACACAGGAAGTGGTGAAGCCCTGAAAACATATTCTCTCTTTAGTAGCATTGCTTCAACTGAAAGTCCTCTGTATGATCTCAACAAACGCATGCGCTCTCAGCCAACAAAGGGATCCACCATGCCCCTGGACTGCCTCAATTCCTGTGGGCGGCCGTACCTCAAACAAACAGAAACAGGGGTTAAAAGGGATATTTAGTGAGGCAATCAGTCACACCTGTGACACACACCTAAATATTTTGCCCATTTTTAAAAAAGAGATTCAAAGATTAGATGCTTCACCAACAACACTCGGTTGGCAGGTGGACAGTAAATCTGGCAAAACATACTCAGAGAGAGAGAGAGAGAGAAAGAGACATAATAGCCATCTCATCGCTCAGTCTATGAGAGGCCCAGTGATGTTCACCTCAGCAGGTTTCACTCTACACTGAGCTACTTCTTCTTCTCACTACAGGAAGTGATGTGTTCCTCCCTTGCCCCTCCTCTAACTCAGACCCCAATCATATTCTCCTTAAAAGGTGCTTCTCGAAATAGGGGGCTGTGATCAGTGCAAAGCCAAGAGAGGAAATGCTAATTGACGAATAACATCATGACAAAGGCTATTTTGGTTTAACTCTTTATTTATCTTTAGAAGTGATCAGTATAATACAGTTGTCTACTGCTGGGTACTTTGTCCCTCAGGGTCACCCTATAAAAAATATAAAAAATCACCAACACACACAACAGAGATCTAAGTTAAGAGAGGCCAAAAAAGGCAACTACTCTGTGGCTCTTAAACAGTTGTGTTTTTACTTCTAACTCCTCCTCTCTAACCACACTCTATACCACTGACCTAACTGAGTTGGAGAGGGCTACAGTCACCCTGAGATACAATTCACAATTAGAAACTGGGTGGTTCGAGCCCTGAATGCTGATTGGCTGACAGCCGTGGCATATCAGACAGTATACCACGGGTATGACAAAACATTCATTTTTACTGCTCTAATTACATTGTTAACCAGTTTATAACAGCAAAAAGACACCTCTGGGGATTGTGGTATATGGCCAATTTACCACGGCTAAGGGCTGTATCCAGGCACTCCGCGTTGCATCGTGCTCAAGAACAGCCCTGAGCTGGGGTATATTGGCCATATCACACACCCCCTCAGGCCTTATAGCTTAATCATACACTGCAGAGATTGATTTAGATTTCAATACATTTAATTTAACTATACAGATACAATATAGCAAGATTTGAACTTATGGCCAACCAAAAAGATATGGCCAACCAATTGTCCTCCTCTTCCATCCTCCTCCACTTTATCATCTTGTAGCAGCATACACTACATGGGGGTCCAGCTCCTTCTCTCTTCTCCTCTCCATCTTCCTCTTCTTGGAGGTGAAATTCAGGGCGGCATAATTCAATGTATCTGGATCTTGTATCTGTAGATTTATAAATATCATCACATACAATTATAATTTACAGTGTTTCTGATTAGTATTTCTGAATTGTATTTAAAAAATATGGCTGAACATACAGTATTTAATCATACAGTGTTTACCTGATCACTTTGTGGTTGTTGTTGAGAATCAGTTCCTGAATAGGATATGAAAGAGAGTTGGGATGAGAGAAGAGGTGAACATATCATTTCATTCTAGTTCACAGGCCCCATATTATCATGAAATGGGCTTCTACCTGTGTTGTGTCTTTTTGTGTCTCGTCTGATCTTGAGGACCAGGATGAGGAAGACTATAGGTAGTGCCGCAGTTACAACACCCAGGATCACAACCAATGGAATGAGGTACATTCCTACAAAATCGATTTCAATCAGAATCAGAACTATTTAAAACATTACCCTGTTTGCTACCAATGGAAGATTCTCAGTCTGGATTGCTTTAAGATGCCGTTGCACTTTGTTTCTATTCTGCTGTACTTTAATGGTAGATAATATTAATGAATTTACGAAAGATTCTCACTTAACATAACAGAATAAACATACCTTCTTCACAGTTCTCTGTAAGGTCCTTTTCTGAAATGTTGCGACCTTTTGGACGATTAGGAGAGTTAAACATTCCTGCAGTTATTTCCACTGTAGTACGATAGAGTTATATCTCCAACATCTTCTCAATAATATCTCTGATACATCAGATACATGTTAGGGCAGTTGGAGTCATAGCAGACAAGTTGTTGAAATGATTACCTTGGACCTTCAGGACAGTCGCATTGGTGAAGATTATGTATTTATCAAACATCCCACAGAAGTAAACACCAGAATCAGCTTCATCCACCTCTGTGATTTGGAGGAAAATGTTTCTATGGCTGATGAACATTTCCATATGGCTGGGCTGAAAACCATTATGATGTTGGACAGTTGGCTCAGAGCTGTACATAGATGCGATGCATAGGGGCTCTGAGCCATTGTCTTGCTTGAACCAGCCAACATGTCCTGGAGCACCAGTGACATCCGTGCAGTGAAAAGTGACATTATCTCCAGGTTGGGCTACCACTGAAGGCGGAGGAGAGGCAGACACAACAGGGGTCAGACCTGAAAGAAAGAAGACAAAGGTTTAGAAACAATCCCAAACATAGAACTTTCTGTTCACTCATGCACTACTATACCTAAACCTAGTCTCAACTATGAATCACAAAATCATAATGGCTTAGATAACTCACACAAGCTGTAGATGACAAGAGCTGATAAATATATGTGTACCATTCTGTGTTTAGATACACACTGCCAGTCCATGAAGGAAGAACTACGTCTTTAGATGAAAGTAATTTGTGATTAGGGGCGGGACATAATGTGAGAGCTATAGCTGCATAAAATGACAAAAGATAAAATTTTTCTTACCACCAACCACTGATTTTCCACTCTTACATTTGGTTTGAGAGAGAGAATGATAAGATATTAGTCTGTAGGCTGTAGTTTATCATCATAGAAGTTCCCACAATTTACCATTTTAAGTTTGTTAAACATAGTGTATATTGTCAATTATAACATTTAAACAAATGTTCTGGGTTACAGTAAACATAAAAAATATGTTTTCACAGTGATGACACCAATTAAGGTTGCGTCTAATCATTATTTTGGGCATTCTATCCACCCCCTGGGGTAGATAACTATTGGCTAGAATTGGTGGTTGTTAACCAATAGGTGGTGCTCCTCTGACTCCACCAAGTAGATCACTGAACTGAAGAACTCATGCAGTTAGCAGGAGCCTTGGCTTTTAGTCCACCTATACCTTCAAGGTATTCTGAGTTTCGCTGCATTACATTTGATCATAGAAGATAAACATGGTAGTGTCAGCCCAACAGGACGCTCAGCTCTGTCTATCCGGCCTCTTGTAATCTGGGTTGTAATTCCGCTTGTGAATATGTTAGTTGCAATCAAGATGATGATGATAACAACCAAAACAAATGTTATGTAGTTCAGCAATCCGGTATGATTCTCTTGAGAAGGAGATATTATATATATATATAATATATGTTTCAAATGAAGGAATTGGTAAGGTTTCTGACCAAAACAAACGGTGTAGTTAATAATACTTATATTTGGTGCCTCGTGTGAGGAGAAAATGATATTATCCCATTTTCTTGCATTTTATGTAGCCTTTATTTAGAGATCAGGTCTCTGATCGCTAAAGTTTAATAATGTATCTAATAATATTAGTAGTCTAATCATTTCTATGGGGGGAGATTATATGCTAAAGGTTACCTGATGGACTGGTGCAGTTGGTAATCTATCAGTTCAGATAAAAAAATAGGCAGTAAAAAAATGACATTAAGTACAGTATTACAAGGAATCTTACTGAAGCAGTATATTTTCCTCTTACATGGACACATCGTCGAACATTACTGTGAAACATACATAACAGTAAGTCGATTAGTAGCTATTAATATGCACATCAGATGCAAATGATGAGTCTTTCTATACCTCTAAGTCCTTTGTTCCTTTCCTTGCATATTCCCCATGACAGTAGAATCACAGTAGAATCACAATGACAATGTTTGATGCAGCCAGACAAGAGCGGTAAGAGTCAGGGGAAAATCATACTCTGAAACCAAAGGATTTTATTATTTGAATCTGCTCATTTTCAATAAATGTTTTATTGGAGGAACATCAGGTAATATTACATTTTATCTTAAAATACAGGTTACAAATATGCCTGCTATAAAACTCTGTAAATGGTAAATTGGTGAAATAAGTGAATTACCTTGACTCTCCTGGCTGGACTGACTCAGACGCAAGCTGCCAAATGAGATGCTGGATCATGGAATCTGCACCTTTTGTAATAAAACCAAGGCTCCATATGAATCTATATGAAAGGTATAATTTCCACATACAAAAGCCAGACAGTTATGTATTATTAAACTTCTGTGTTACTTACTATCATAAATCAAAAACACACCATTCCTGAAGGTCACAATTTCACAATCTTGTACAGCAAAGTAATGCATCCCTATATCTGACTGCCTTGCATCTCTGAAATGGTCAGGGTTCAGGGTCAAAATACATTATACTTCATTCTCTCCTTCAGGTCACTCAATATAACATACTATGGGGGACACACATTCATGCCCCAAGCCAACTCAGAGGGCACCAAACTTGGTGCAGCCCAAGCACACAGAGGTTCCATCGGCTCCAAAAGGGGACTTACAGAAGGTACCTTTTCCCCTAATACTTACCCGAGAAGCCTGAACTATCAGATCCTCAAGAAGCCTGAGCTGTCAGAGCCCCATATAGGGAAGCAGAAACCTGCTGCAACTTGACTATGCGTACTGACATGCTGCAGCCCAAGTCCATAGACACCACAGTTCCAAGAAACTTCCCACACATAGCACAATACTTACCTTACAAGCCTGAAATGTCAGAACTCATACAAGGAACCGGAAGTCCACAACAACAGAACAACTGCTGTAACTTGGCAGCGCATACTAGCATACTCGCTCTGCATAGCATTGACCAGAGTCGATGAACCACGATAGCTAAATGCTCAAACCCACACAGAACTGTGGTAACCCTGATAAAATGGTGTCTAACTTCAACTATGACGAAGTCCATAGACCTGAATGGTTCCAAAAAGGCTCACACATGTACCTGAGGAGTCTGGAATGCCTGAAATCACACTAGGAACTGCTAGTCCAAAAAAACAGAGCACCTGCTGTGACTTGATAATGTGCATTCACACGCTTCCTCATCGATGAACCATGGCAGCCCAAGGCTCAATCCTACAGGGGAACTGTGGTAACCCGGATAAATGTGCAATCTGTGCACTGCCGGACACCAAGGCAGCCAAAGGCTCATTCCCACAAGGGAACTGTGGTAACCCGGATAAATGCGCAACCAGCGTGCTGCCTAACACCCTCTCCCAGACCCAGCCATAAGAACACTATGAGCCAGACTGGGAGCAGTTACGTCCAAGCGATAAAACCTCACAAAGGCATGTGGGAACCTATCACCAATTGTCATGCCCCTGAACAATGCCAAAGAAGCTGCCACACCCCTAGTGGAGTAAGCATGCACACCGCTATGCAAACCTTGCCCTTTGCTGGCATACGCCAAGGAGAAAGATGCTGTTTAGAAAGTGCCTTACCCCAAGATGGATTAGCAAAACAGACAAAAAGCTGGTCTAAACGGGGAAATCCCTGGGCCGGTCAATATATGTGCACAGAGCAAGCAATGGTCACAGGCCACTCAACTTTCGTTGCTCACTAGAAACAAATGGAGGACATGAAAAGGGGAACAGTTTGAAAGCTAGAGAGCTGTAAGATATAGGCATGACCTTCGATGTAGGACGTAATCTCACCTTGGAGTTGCAAGTCGCAAACTCCAAAGAGGGAGGGTGTACTGATAGCGCGTATAGATGTCCACAACTGCCATGAGCAGGGCCGTCTTGTAGAAAAGGACCTCCAGGTCCACAGACTCCAATGGTTCAAAATGAGGCTAATACAGAGTGGCCAGGACCAAAGCCAGATCCCAGGTCGGTGCCATAGGCTTAGACACTGGTCTAAACCGATGCTCGCCTTTCAAGAACTGCACCATCAGGTGCATGAGACCCCGGGGTTGAGCCATCAAACCTTACGTGACATGCTGAGATGGCTGCCACATAAATGTTCAATGTAGAAAAAGAAAAGCCCTGTTCAAAAAGCTCTTGCCAGAACATCAAAATGTCAACCAAACTCCTTTAATCTGACACCAATCCTAAAATGTGCACCACTCATATGTTTACAACTCTCGCCGACTGTAGAGTCTGTGGTGGTTAATTTCTGTATTACCAAATGAGGAGAGATAAACTTAACAGAGTTATACTTAAACTACATCTTTAATAATAAGAGCTTTGCAATAGCAATGACTTTCGATGATTCCCTATTTCTAATGAACCATTGAGAGTGACAACACAATGGCTACTGAGATCTTTTATAGCAAAGATACACCCCAACCTAGTCGACATAACAAACCACAGATATTAGGAACAGTTCACAAAGGAAAACTTAATAATTGGAAAGGAGTATCCCGTAGCCAGATAGCATTCGCTATAAATTATCGTTCAGTTTGGTCCCTACAACAAGGTTCTAATCTTGTTTCTGGTACTTCATAGCACAAAAACACCAACTCATCCAATGGCATAACTCAATTGTCAACTCTAGATACTCCCATCTCAAGTAAAACCCCTTCTTGACCCCACTCCTAGACAAGCTCACTGAGGGGATTGAGCCTCTAGGTCTTACACTATCCCAGGATAAGTACAGCGCCAGCTGAAAACTTACCGACAAATTATTAAAAACATACATTATGTTTTACGTTACATTTTCATTTTCGCTACGTTACATTTTCTTTTCATAAATTGATCTTAATGTTATTTTGTTGTTTGCAGGTGCTCTATCCTTCTGACCCTATGCAGCCAGGTCCCATCTACTTTTTAACTCCCCACAAGTGTGGTTTGTTTGGTGTCCACTGTGAAGGAATACCACAACAAGTCAACTACTTGATTGATGAAGGTATGTCATCCAGCAAAGGCAGCAGAGCAGTCATCAACTACATGCACCATTTCTTCACCAACTACGAAGTTGGGGAAACACATGTGGACCTGAGTTGTGATAACTGCAGTGGCCAAAACAAGAACAAGTTTGTGCTCTGGCATTGTGCCTGGCGGACCATGCACAAGCTCCACCACAGTCTGGACCTTCACTTCCTGATCACAGGCCACACCAAGGCCTCATCAAGCAGCGCTTTAGAAAGACCAGGGTGAATACTGTCTGAGATTTATGGTGTTGTGAAGGACAGCACTGTGACAGGGGTCAACATCCCACAACTGGTTGGACTGGAGGATGGTACGGTGCTGGTGGAAAGCTATGGCTGGCAACAACACTTGACGCCGTACTTCAGGCTACTGCCACAGATCAAGCAGTACCAGCACTTCAGGTGAATATCATTTTCATTGCATTGTATGAGGTTGATCTTGTGCAAGGTTGTAATGTCTACAATTTTTTTGTTATTTCCTGTTTTACAGCTTCGATGTTCTGGACTCTGGTGTTGTTGATGCCGAAGGAGCGTTCGGACTCAGTCGGGACCAGGTTTCAGCTGCTGCGCAACGCTGACATCCTTCCTCCCATAGATGGTCTGCCTGTACAAGCACCACCTGGACTGGACACAGCTAGACAAACTTATCTTTTGAGAAGATCAGGGAGTTTTGTGACGAAGAGGCTATTGACATCACATGTCCTGCATAGATTCCTTTGTTCATGCATGGTTTGGACGGACCAGTCATCAGCACTATCTGCAGTGCCTCTATTCAAATTACTCTCTCCTAACACACACACCATTATGTTTCTGCTACTATTTTATCCTGCTGCTCAGCCACTTTACCCCTGATTGTATGCATATAACTACCTCGTCTATCACTGATATCATTATTGATATTGTTCTTGTACAAACTGTATATTATTTTATTTATATTGACGCTATCTTTTTCTGATATTGCTACTATGCAAATAATCATTGGTCATCCCTACTGCATCTGATCTGTCAGACTCACTAAACACAAATGCTGAGTATTGGAGTGTGCCCCTGGCTAAAATTGTGCCATCTGGTTTGCTTAATGTGAGGAATTTGTAATTATTTATACTTTTACTTTGACTTTTGAGACTTAAGTACATTTTAGAAATTCCATTTACATCTGGTACTTTTAAAACCAAATACTTTTTGACTTTTAGTCAAGTAGTATTTTAGTGGGTGACTTCTACTTTTACTTGACTCATTTTCAATTAAGGTATCTTTACCTTTACTCAAGTATGACAATTAAGTACTTTTTCCACCACTGGATGTGGCCGGGGGGTTAAAGCATTTATTTCACATGACCCATCAATTTAGACAAGTGTGTCTGGGTAAGCATCATCTAATATTTGTTTAAAAAAAAAATCTGGACACTTTCTGTTTACCTGGGATTTTTCCTTATTGTAGGCTACTACTTTTACCACTTTTAGTCTTAATCTTTACTACACTACTCACAGTTTAGCACAGGACCTCATATGTGAATCGTTAAAGAGGTGGGTGTGGCTGGCTTAAGAGGGTGTGAACACTGCTGAATGTAGACAAAGGAAAGTTCTCCAGTAGGTTCCAAATCATTCAAAGGCCATTTTCTCAAAAGTGAGGTTACAAGTTTATCAACTTTCAAAGCAGAATTACTTTTCCATTGTTCATCAAATGCAGTGTATGATATACAATTTTGTTGCTCTGAGGCTCTACTTTTATCCAATGTAAAAAACACAATTTAAAATGTTGAATCATAGAATAGATCTGAATCATAGAATAGATCATCTATTTCCTGATGAGGTAGATGAGGAAGATGATGGTCAGACAGCAAAGGAGAACTCCAGTTCTTATGATGGAGAGGAGGACAAGGATCCTCATATCCACTTCAGTCGCAACCTGAATGTCACCACCTGAAAGAATTAAACATTTTATATTTCCCATTTCTGTATATATAATCAGGGTTGGCTAGGTTACTTTCTAAGTGTAATTCATTACCGTTACTTGTTATCTGTCCCCAAAATTATAATCAGTAACATAACTTTTGGATTACCCAAACACATTTGATGTCTCATCATAGTGGTCTCTGACTTGTGGTCAGACTCAATCAGGTGAAAACAAATTTAATTTGCGCCTTTTTTCAATGCCGAATTGAATGTCATTGAGAAAACAGAAAGGTGTTATAATTTTTTTTCCCCAACCATCCTTTCTGAATTTACAAGTAATCCAATAATTAATCATCTAGTTTTTCAAAAGTACCTGAAATCTGATTACAATATTTTTGCTGGTAATGTAACTGATTACGTTTTTGTTTAAACCTGATTACATGTAACTGATTACAGTTACATGTAATCAGTTACTACCCAGTTGCTCCACAACCCTGTATATAATATAGTATTGGCTAATACAGTGTAATAACTAAGGGTTATGTTTGTATATTGTTAATAAACAAGCAAATTATATTTACCATGAATGTCCAGCTTGGTCCCGTCTCCAAACAGTATCTCCCCACATGAAGCCACAGCACAGTAGTAAGTCCCATCATCAGAGAGGCTGAGGTTCCTCTTGGGGAGGTTGTAGACACATCTCTGTGTAGGAGACCCAGCCTCAGAGCTCTTCTCACACTGATCACTCCTGTCTCCATGGGTGTAAATGATTCCTGGACGGGATTCTCCTGAGCCATGTCTGAACCAATAGACACTGTGTCCTCCTGCACAGGTCTCAGTGTGTATTGTACAGTTCAGAGTCACAGAGTACCCTGGTTGGACTGACTCAGACACAGACTGCTGGAGCACAGACATGCTGTTGGACTCTGAACCTGAAAAGAGTGTTTAAATATGTCAGCAAATTGCATTGAATATGCTGTAGTAAGACTATATCCAAAATGTAACTTTTATTTTTACGGCTCTTTATCTATCAATTCAATTTTTTGGGAATGTCTGAAAATATCAAAATACATTTCTCAGCACTATACCTTTTACATTGAGAATGGTCCCTTTTCCAAATTCCACCACATTTGAGTGTGCGCTCCCACAGTAGTACGTGGCTGAATCCGAGCCTTTAATGTCTGAGATGCTGAGGTGATTTACGCCGTTGCTGCTTTGCACTGAGAACCGAGGGTTATCCTTAAACTCATGGTAAAATGTAGCATATTTGTCATACTTATAGATGGTTGAGATGAGATGAGGTTTTTCTCTGAAGGGCTGCTTGTACCAGGAGAAATGCATGGCCATGTCGCCTTTATAGAGGCATTGCAGAACCATTGTGTCTCCAACATTGGCTGACATGAGACCACTCTCCTGTTGTATGGCAGAGGGCTCAGTCCCAGCTAGCGCATGAACTATAAATAAAACAAAGGAAAACGTCTTACAAAAATATATTAAACCTTAAAAGATTGTATTGCCTGCACCTTAGAGGCTGCTGCCTATGTACATAGACATGGTCACTTTAATAGACACTGGTCACTTTAATAATGTTTACATACTGTTTTACCCACTTCATATGTGTATACTGTGTTCTAGTCAAGGCCTATGCTGTTTAACTATTGATGTGCATATACTATTCTATATTACGTATTCTTCAGATATATTACATATTCTGTCCATACATCCCATCTCACACACACACACATATACAGCTCGGGAAAAAATGAAGAGACCACTGCAAAATGATCCGATTCTTTGGTTTTACTATTTATCGGTATGTGTTTGGGTAAAATTAACAATTTTGTTTTCTTCTATAAACTACTGACAACATTTCTCCCAAATTCCCCCCCAAAATATTATCATTTAGAACATTTATTTTCACATAACATTTATTTATTCAAGCAGCTCAGCTTTGTTTGACAGCTTGTGACCATCCATCTTCACCTTGATCACATCAATGGGGTTCAATGGGGTTTAGGTCTGGAGATTGGGCTGGCCATGACAGGGTCTTGATCTGGTGGTCCTCCATCCACACCTTGATTGACCTGGCTGTGTGGCATGGAGCATTGTCCTGCTGGAAAAACCAATCCTCAGAGTTTGGGAACATTGTCAGAGCAGAAAGAAGCAAGTTTTCTTCCAGGACAACCTTGTACGTAGCTTGATTCATGCGTCCTTCACCAAGACAAATCTGCCCGATTCCAGCCTTGCTGAAGCACCCCCAGATCATCACCGGTCCTCCACCAAATTTCACAGTGGGTGCGAGACCTGGAGAGGCCTACAAGCCACAGTGTCTCGCACCCACTGTGAAATTTGGTGGAGGATTGGGCTATCATTGCCAGCCCAATCTCCAGACCTGAACCCCATTGAAAACCTCTGGAATGTGATCAAGATGAAGATGGATGTCACAAGCCGTCAAACAAAGCCGAGCTGCTTACATTTTTACGCCAGGAGTGGCATAAAGTCACCCAACATCAATGTGAAAGACTGGTGGAGAGCATGCCAAGAAGCATGAAGTCTGTGATTGATAATCAGGGTTATTCCACCAAATATTGATTTCTGCACTCTTCCTAAATTAAAACATTCGTATTGTGTTATTTAATTGTGTAATTAATATGAACTTATTTTATTTGCATTATTCTAGGTCTGACAACACTGCATCCTTTTTGTTATTTTATAACAATATTTGGAATTTGGGAGAAATGTTGTCAATACTTTATAGAATAAAACAAAAATTCTCATTTTACCCAAACACATACCGATAAATAGTAAAACCAGAGAAAATGATAATTTTGCTGTGGTCTCCTCATTTTCTCCAGAGTCGTATATACAGTATATACATACAGTGGAAAGAAAAAGTTTGTTAACCCTTTGGAATTACCTGGATTTCGGCAGAAAATAGTTAGAAAATTTGATCTGATCTTCATCTTAATCATAACAATAGACAAACACAGTGTTTAAACTAATAACACACAAATTATTTTATTTTTCTTGTCTATATTGAATACATCATTTAAACATTCACAGTGTAGGTTGGGAAAAGTATGTGAACCCATTGACTTATGATTTTGACTTATGACTCTGTTGGAGTCAGGACTTTATTTTAAGAATGTGAAATGTCAGATTAATACCAGAGAGAATTATTTATTTTATCATTCTCACATTCCCAGTGGGCCAGAAGTTTACATACACTCAACTAGTATTTGGTGGCATTGCCTTTAAATTGTTTAACTTGGGTCAAATGTTTCAAGTAGCCTTCCACCAGCTTCCCACAATATGTTGGGTGAATTTTGGCCCATTCCTCCTGACAGAGTTGGTGTAACAGTGTCAGGTTTGTAGGCCTCCTTGATCGCACATGCTTTTTCAGTTCTGCCCACACATTTTCTATGGGATTGAGGTCAGGGCTTTGTGATGGTCACTCCAATACCTTGACTTTGTTGTCTTTAAGCCATTTTGCCACAACTGTGGAAGTATGCTGGGAGTCATTGTCCATTTGGAAGACCCATTTGCGACCAAGCTTTAACTTCCCGACTGATGTCTTGAGATGTTGCTTCAATATATCCACATAATTTTTCTCCCTCATGATGCCATCTATTTTGTGAAGTGTACCAGGCCCTCCTGCAGCAAAGCACCCCCACAACATGATGCTGCCACCCCCATGCTTCACGGTTGGGATGGTGTTCTTCGGTTTGCAAGCCTCCCCCTTTTTCCTCCAAACATAATGATGGTCATTATGGCCAAACAGTTCTATTTTTATACCACCAGACCTGAGCGGTATGAGCGGTATGATGAGCGGTATGATGGCTGCATGGTACCATGGTGTTTATTCTTGCATACTATTGTTTGTACAGATGAACGTGGTACCTTCAGGCGTTTGGAAATTGCTCCCAAGGATGAACCAGACTTGTGGAGGTCTACAATTTTCTTTCTGAGGTCTTGGCTGATTCCTTTGATTTTCTCATGATGTCAAGCAAAGAGGCACTGAGTTTGAAGGTAGGCTTTGAAATCAATCCAGAGGTACACCTCCAATTGACTCAAATGATGTCAATTAGCCTATCAGAAGCTTCTAAAGCCATGACATCATTTTATGGAATTTTCCAAGCTGTTTAAAGGCACAGTCAACTTAGTGTATGTAATCTTCTGACCCACTGGAATTGTGATACAGTGAATTTTAAGTGGAATAACCTGTCTGTAAACAATTGTTGGAAAAATTACTTGTGTCATGCACAACGTAGATGTCCTAACCGACTTGCCAAAACTATAGTTTGTTAAAAATAAATTTGTGGAGTGGTTGAAAAACAAGTTTTAATGACTCCAACCTAAGTGTATGTAAATTTCCGAATTCAACTGTATATAAGAACTCCAGACTCTGACGTTGCTCGTCCTAATATTTAATCATTCCATTTTTTACTTTTTAGATTTGTGTGTATAGTTGTGCATTCACAAAAGTTCTGAACCTTTCTATTCTCACAGTTTCTAAAGATTGCAAATGAAAGATATATATTTTTGCTAAGAGTATTATTTTATTATTGATCTATGACAAATCCCCCAGCAGTGTTATTTGCAGTGTTAACTCCAGGTATTAATTGCAATTCTCCATCCTTTCCTGAACCTCCGACCAAAAACAAGCTACATATGGACAGTACCAAAACAAATGAACTAATGATTCTGTCTCTTTTTAGAAACATCTGCAGAGCTGGGATGGTTGTATCCCCCCATATGTTTAACATTGTATTGGTTGCAAGAATTGTGTATAATATTTGAAATTGAAATACTCTAAGTTTCGAATCCAGCATCGTTTTGTGTATCAGTTCATAAACTATGTGACTCGGTACATCGAAAATCTCTTCCCAATTATTTTGCAATCTACATTGTACAGCTGTCATTTTTTTGGTCCTTAAGTTAAACTGGTATACATTTCTATTTAGCACAATTCTCTTAAACCAAATTGGCCTTTAATGCAGAATCGACTGAAAAGTTTCTTACTTTCTACTCTTTCCACTTGCCTCTTGCATTTTTGAGTTAATGTTGCAATTAGTTGGTTGTAGTTTTGAGTAGAGCAGACATTTCCATATATTTTTGCTAGCTGCATGTGTGACATAACTCCGCCAGTCCTATTTATGATACAATTTACAAAGATTATACCTTTTTAAACATTTTTTCAAAAAATATTGTTTTTTTATCAATTAGTATATTTTCTGGTGCATTAAACAGAAATTGCCACCAACTTTCTACGGCTTGTTTTAAAAATAGCAACATTTTGGAGATTATTTCCTTTCAAATAACTGAAAGTGAGAGGTTCTAATCTGAATAAAGGGAAAAAGGCCTTTCTTGAACATTGGGTGAGACATTCTTACTAATCTGCTAGAGAACCAATTCGGAATCAGGTATAACTTTTGTATGACTGAAGCCTTTAGTGAGAGGTCTAATGCTATAATATTTAATAATTTCTGCACTCCGAGTTCATATTCATTATATAAATAGGCCGGTTTAATTTTGTCTGGCTTGCAGTTCCAAATCAAATTTGATTTAATATTAATTTAAAAAACAAGTCATTAGGTGTGGGCAAGGCCATAAGCAAATTGGTCAACTGGGATATGACTAAATAATTATTCAGGGTGATTTTTCCACAAATAGACAGGTATTTTCCTTTCCACGATAGCAAGATCTTATCTATTTTTGCTAACTTTCTATAAAAATGTTTTGTAGTGAGATCATTTCTTTCTTTCGGGATATGAATAACGAGTATGTCCACATCACAATCAGACAGTTTTATCGGTAAACTACACGGTAATGTAAAAGTTTTATATTGTTGTGATCCAATATGTAATATAGTACATTTATCATAATTTGGTTGTAATCCAGTGAGGTCAGAAAAATAATCTAGATCCTCCAAATTGTGGATTTAAAAGAAAACATGAATAATCAGTGTACAATGATACCTTTGTTTTTGTTGTGTATTGTTAGATATTACTGCACTGTTGGAACTAGGAACACAAGCATTTCGCTTCACCCGCAATAATATCTGCTAAATATGTGTATGCGACCAATAACACTTGACTTGATTTGCAAGATTAGGTTGCCTCAAAGTGTCTGTGAATGTTAATTAAATCAATTGTACCGTTGTACTCCCTGATGAAGGGTATGCTGAAACGTGTTGGAGTTTTTTTTAATTAATGTTGTTCTATTGAACATACCATCACAATAAAGTTAATAAAACTTACCCATCTCTCCAAGAAGAAGAAATTGGCACAGTGGTGCGAACATCTTAATAGCTGTCATCCTCTTCAAAACCTGTGTCTTCTGTGGAAAAGTTTACCCCTGTTAGAACAACCCTTCTCAAATGAAGCTAATTCGTTTCTGAGATGCGTTGTATAGTCTACGGTATGTCATTTAGCATTTCAGCAGAATTTTCTAGTTTCCCCAGTGGTTGGCTAAGTGCCCCTGTGGTGGCTTCACCTAACCCAGATTAAAAGAGACCGGATGGATAGAGCTGAGCGTCTTGTTGGGCTGACACTAGTGTGTTTATCTTCTATGATCAAAGCTCAGAATGTCACTTTTTTGGATGAAGAATGGAATTTAGCTAATGCCTGGCCTTCAATTTCAAACGAGGACAGATACTGTTGTCTTAAAATAAAGTCTGTCCAATTTCAAAGGACAATCCCCTTTAAGGTATACATTTGGTGGACAACAAGCCAATGCTCCTACCAACCGCAAGAGTTCCTCAGTTCACTGATTTACTTGGTGCAGTCAGAAGAGTGCCCCCTATTGGCCAATGACCACCAACTCCAAAAGTTACCCATACCAGGGGGTCCTCCCGCCCAACACAATTATTCAAAGCAACCGTTCTGGGTGTCATCACTGTGAAAACAGATTTTGAATACTTACTAACTGTCATCCAGCCCCTTTATTTAAACGTCATTACTTTAAGATGGACAATATACACTGTGTTTGAGCAACTTAAAATGGTACAATTCTGGGAACCTCTGTGATGATAAACTACAGCCTACAACTAAAATATTGTATCCTTCGCTCTCTCAAAGCAAATGCAAGAGTGGAAAATCAGTGGTTGGTGATAAGAAAACATTATCTGTGGTCATTGTATGCAGCTATGGCTCTCACACCATGTCCCGCCCCTAATCACAAATTACATTCATCTCAAGATGGAGTCCTTCCTTCACAGTCTGGCAGTCTAGCTCTAAACACAGAATGGTATACATATTTGTATCAGCTGTTGTCCTCTATGGCTTGTGTAAGTTTTCTGAGTCATTACGATTATGTGATTCATAGTTGAGACTAGGTTTAGGTATAGTAGTGCATGAGTGAACAGAAAGTTCTATGTTTGGGATTGTTTCTAAACCTTTGTCTTCTTTCTTTCAGGTCTGACCCCTGTTGTGTCTGCCTCTCCTCCTCCCTCAGTGTTGGACCATCCTGGAGATAATGTCAATTTGCAGTGCACCAAAGTCACTGGTGCTCCAGGACACATTGGCTGGTTCAAGCGATTCAACGGCTCAGAGCCCCTATGCATCACATCTATTTACAGCTCTGAGCCAACATCATGTCCAACATCATAATGGTTTTCAGCCCAGCCATATGGAAAAGTTAAGCAGCCATAGAATATTTTTCCTGAAAAGAACAGAGTTTGATGAAGCTGATTCTTGTCTGTACTTCTGTGGAATGTTTAATAAATACATCTACTTCACCAATGCGACTGTTCTGAAGGTCCAAGGTAATCTTTTCAACAACTTGTCTGCTGTGACTCTAACTGCACTAACATGTATATGAGGAATCAGACATGTAACATGTATACGAGGAAAACTTGGAGATATAATACTATCGTACTACAGTGTAAATAACAGTGGGAATATTTAACTCTCCTAATCGTCCAAATATTTAACTCTCCTAATTGTCCAAAAGGTCACAAAGGTTCTGAAAAGGACCTTACAGAGCACTGTGAAGAAGGTATGATAATTCTGTTATTTTAAATGAGAATCTTTTACAAATAAAGTAATATGAAGTACAATGGAAGTACCACAGAATAGAAATAACCAGCTACCTAGCCAGAGAATACTTGTTATTTCAGTTGCTGATCCACAGATGAGAATCCTGGTCCTTCTCTACGCCATAAGAACTGGAGTTCTCTTCTGCTTGAACCTATTCATCATCCTCTACACCACCAGGAAAAATAATAAATAAATAAAGCTAAGGCCAATGTCAACAGAGTATATGTAGTATGGTACTTGCAGAAATGTCTTTTCGAACATGTGAGCGTTCATGTGCCTTAATAACAAACTTATATGCCATCTATAAATATGAATATAATTGTTACATTACAAGCATTGGTGGTTAAGCCACAGAAAGAGAGCATAATGACTGGGCTGAACATGCGAGAGAGGAGTTCGGATTGGACTGCCATATAGAGGGCTTCTGTCTATTTGAGCTGATCAGTCTGTGTTGGTAAGTCTGTGTTGGTAATCCTATCGAACGCGGCTTTAAAAAAACTTTTATTGTGTAGTGGAGCTGCATAAGTGTTGTTCTCCACTTTCTGGAGGATTATATTTTGAAATCAGTGGAATTAGAATATGATAGCTAAAGAGATGGAGAAAACACCTGTCTCCAGATCACATCTTCAAATTAAAGCCAAAAATAATACAACAAGCCAATACTTCTCTCACACAATTAGCATTGTTTTACAGAGCTAATAGAAGAATGTAGCTAGCTACATAAGCACGATTGAATATAACACCATAAAGGTTATGAAATGAGTAAGGTTACCTCACATGTCCACGGTTATAAGGAATATAACAAATCTATTATGCTCCATACACACGTGAGCTACAGTAGAAACGGTGTAACACGAAATACGGAAACTATTATAACGTAATAAGGCACTTACTTTGATAGAAACACAGTCTGTAGTGACGCCTCTAGCACTGAGACGCTGTGCCATAGACAGCTGCGCCACTTGGGAGTCATAAGGCCAGGGTAGCTTCAAAATACAATAGATGGTAATACTTCTCTGATGCAATTATCATTGTTTTCTAGAGCTAATAGAAGAATGTAGCTAGCTACCTAAGTATTGAGTATAACACCATAACATTTATGAAATGAGTAACATTACCTCGCGTGTCCGGGGTTTAAAGGAATATACACAAAAATATTAGCTACAGTAGAAACGACATAACAGACATGCAGAAACTATTATAACGTAATAAGGCACTTACTTTGATAGAAACTCATACATTTCCAAAGTTATTATTGGTAACGAAAACAACTATGACTACGATGCAGGCAACAGACGGAAAATGTGAACACCTGTGTGCAGGAAGGGACATGAGCAAAAGTCTGGAGACTTGAACTGCACAAACAATTGTAAAGTGTTTGGGGAATTTTGTCCGGGTCAGAAATGTCAAAAATATTTATTGGTCTGCAAAAGTAAAAATGACTACTTTTATGTGAATGAATGAGGCAGAACACAACTCAATTCAAACTGTTCTTAGAAAATAAAAAACTAGTTTGAAAATACTTTGAACTTGCCTTGGTTTGACGGCAGTGTGGATTAAATGTACTGTTGCGTAACAATCCCTTTCTGGAATGGAGAGAATGTTCTAACATCACTGGCATAAAAAAATTCACGCTGGGGCGATCGTTAGAGATATTTTGAACTCACGCATGAAAGGGTTAACTAGCTAACGTTAGCTGGCTGGCTTGTTAGCTTACGTGACATAACGTGTGTGATCTTACACGTTGTTTACCTAGCTAGGTTCATTGTTTACCTAGCTAGCTACTTGTCTTAAGCTAATGGGTACAACACCCGTTGAATATGGACAGTGTCAGTAAACATCTGAATAAAAGCGTAACGAAATTGTTGCAAGCAGAGCTGGTTAGGCTGTTTTCATGTTATCCGTAGGTAAACAAGTCATCGGCCAGAGCATCAAATGTGCGCTCTGAACGCTCCTAGAGCGAAACGAGATGGGTGGGGCTAAAGCTTAAGAGGGTGTGAACGATGCTGAATGGGTGTTGACAAAAAACTGCTCTTCACTAGATACCAAAACATTTAAAGGCCATTTTCTGAAAAGTGAGTTGATCAGAATTACTTTCCCATTGGTCTTCAAAAATGCAGTATGTGATAAACCATTTTGTAGCTCTGAGTCTCTACTTTTATCCATTGTAAAAAACACAATTTCATATTTCGCCACATAAGACCGCATCCAGGTGGTGAGTCACAAATATATAAACAGTGCATTCGGGAAATATTCAGACCCCTTGACTTTTTCCAAACGTTGTTACGTTACAGCCTTATTCTAAAATGTATTAAAAACATTCCTCATCAATCTACACACAACCACAAATTGACAAAGTGAAAACAGTTTTTTAGACATTTTTGCAACTGTATTAAAAATAAAAAACAGAACTAACTTATTTATATAAGTATTCAGACGCTTTGCTATGAGACTCAAAATTGAGCTCAGATGCATCCTGTTACCAACGATCATCCTTGAGATATTTCTACAACTTGATTGGAGTCCACCTGTGGAAAATTCACTTGATTGGACATGATTTGGAAAGGCAAACACCTGTCTATATAAGATCCCACAATTAACGGTGCATGTCAGAGCAAAAACCAAGCCATGTGGTCGAGGCACAGATCTGGGGAAGGGTACAAAAAATGTCTGCAGCATTGAAGGTCCCCAAAAACATGGTGGCCTCCATTATTTATAAATGGAAGAAATTTGGAACCACCAAGACTTGAACCGCCCGGCCAAACTGAGTAATCGGGGAAGAAGAGCCTTGGTCAGGGAGGTGACCGATTAAATGAATAATGCAACAATTAACTCATTAGGACCTGTGGCACCACGAGATCGGTACTTTATAGAGCTACCATCTCCTGAATTAAACTCTGAAGGTCTTTACCTATCACATCTATAAACAGTCAACTTATTAATCATAACCTCGTATCATATCATCATTCTGAACAGTCGTAATCTCCTTTCATCCTCAAAAACCAGAACCTTACTTATGATTCAGTTCTACACAAATTGGTTAAATTATTTATTTACTAGCTAACTAAATGGTAAAACAGGAGACGCCTTGGAAAGGGGGGTTTGGGCCTTTTCACGCCATGCTTGTAAGGCTCTGATTGTCCAAAAGGGGTTTCTCTGTTGTTCTCCCCTGCAGTCATCCGGTATCCAGAGACTTGTCATGTAGTCCTGAAAATAACTACAAGTTTATTCTCCTTCCATTCGCTCTGGATGATAATTCTTTGTAGATAGGCTAGCCAGGTTCCCAGTGGGGTGATGCGAGTAGTGGAATACGATGGTTTGAAAAGAGTAGTAGAATGGTCCCACTTAAATGAGCTTTTCTAGATACTTTACATAGGACAGTTAAACAGAGTCATGCTGTGGTGATGTTTTTCAGCATCAGGGACTGGGAGAATAGACAGGTTCGAGGGAAAGATGAACAGAGCAAAGTACAGAGAGATTCTTGATGAAAACTTGCTCCAGAGCGCTCAGGACCTCAGACTTGGGTTAACATTCACCTTCCAACAGGACAACAACACTAAGCCCACAGCCAAGACAACGCAGGAGTGACTTCGGGACAAGTCTCTGAATGTCCTTGAGAGGCCCAGTCAGAGCCCGGACCTGAACCTGATCGAACATCTCTGGAGTGACCCTCCCCTTTCAACCTGACAGAGCTTGAGAGCAAAGTACAGAGAGATTCTTGATGAAAACTTGCTGCAGAATACTGTGTAATTGTGAAAATTATATAATGTCCTTTTAGTGTAAGAGCTGTTGAAAAAGAGCTCCTGAAATATCAGTCAGTTTTGGTGGGAAGGAGCTTTGTCCTGCCTGGAAACATCACCAGGCTGTAAATTAGTTAATAGACCAATAAGAAAGAGAGTTCCAGTTCTTTGCCAATAACAGCTAGTTTGCAGTTTTTCCCTCCCCACTGAGATCACTCCCAGACAGTCCTAGCAAAATTATAGCTTGAGAAGGTTGTCACGATCGTTGGAAGCATACTCGGACCAACGTGCAGCGTGATTTGGGTTCCACATCTTTTATTCGAAATAAGTGAACCACACCACACCACACAACAAAACAAAACAATAACGACTAAACGAACCGTGACGACAATGGAGTGCTAACATGCAACTACACATTAACAATATCCCACAAAACACAGGTGGAAAAAAGCTACCTAAATATGATCCCCAATTAGACACAATGATTACCAGCTGCCTCTAATTGGGAATCATACAAAATCACCAACATAGAAAAACAAAACTAGAACCCTACATAGAAATAATAAACTAGACTAACCCCCAGTCACGCCCTGAAAAAAGTGAGATAAAATGTACATTGTACTCTCGTTGAATGATTTATGGTATGGGAAATTATATTAGCTTGTTTTTTGTATTCTTCAAACACTCTATACTCTACACCTTAATTGAGCAGCTGGGGTCTGGTGTTTTCGCCCAGAATAACAGATGAAGAGTTGTGTTAAAAGAGCTTGTGGTTTTTATGCACTGAGATGAGAGGTGTGGTGAGAACTGAATGCCGGTCTTCCTGTAGTGCAGGGTGCTCGTCTTCAGCAGAGACAGAGAATGATGCATGTTAGGCCCATTATCGTCAACCCCCCCTTCATCAAATCATCCACGCAGTTACACTTACATACTTAAATATTTTGCCCATTTAAAAAAAAAGAGATTCAACTACTAGATGCTTCACCAACTACGCAATCTGTTGGCAGGTGGACAGGAAATCTGTCAAGACATACTGATAGAGAGAGAGAGAGAGAGAGAGAGAGAGAGACATGAGGTCAGTGAGAGGCCCAGGGATGTTCACCTCAGCAGGTCTCATGAAACACTGAGCTGCTCCTCCACACTGGCCCCTCCTCTATCTCTGACCTATATCACATTCTCTTTAAAAGGCGACTAGCTGCTTCTCAGAATAGGGGGCTGTGATCAGTGCAAAGTAAAAACAGGAAATACTGAAGGGACGAATAACATCATGAGAATGCCAATTTTGATTTAACTTTGTCTTTATAAGTGACCCCTACAATACAATATAATCATCAACTGCCTGGTGTTTTGCCCTTTAAGGCCACCTTATTAGAAATGACAAAATCACTAATATACACAACAGAGATCTAAGTTAGAAGAGGCCAAAAGAGGCAACTACTCTTCTGCGGCCATTAAACAGTTGTCACGCCCTGGTCTTAGTATTTTGTGTTTTCTTTATTATTTTGGTCAGGCCAGGGTGTGACATGGGTTTATTGTGGTGTGTTTTGTCTTGGGGTTTTGTTAGGTATTGGGTTTGTGGCTTAGTGGGGGTATCTAGCATAGTCTATGGCTGTCTGGAGTGGTTCTCAATCAGAGGCAGGTGTTTATTGTTGTCTCTGATTGGGAACCATATTTAGGCAGCCATATTCTTTGAGTTTGTCGTGGGTGATTGTTCCTGTCTCTGTGTTTGCGCCAGATAGGACTGTTTAGGTTTTTCACTTTTCTTGTTTTGTTTAGTCTGTTCATGTATAGTCGTCTTTATTAAAAACATGAATAACCACCACGCTGCATTTTGGTCCGCCTCTCCTTCAGATGAAGAAAACCGTTACAACAGTTGTGTTTTGACTTCTAACTCCTCCATTCTAACCACACCCTTACTAGTGGAGTCTTTTATTTAGACATCTAGCTAGCTAAACAATTAACCATAATTACCCTGCATGAATCTATAGGTAGCTAAAGCTAACCAACTAGTTAGGTTTAATGCAAATGGGTCTGACATACAAATAATATTACTACCCAGATCATACACATAACAATAGTTAGCCAGCCAGCCAGCTAACGTTAGCTAGCTAGCTAACAGTATGCTTTAATTTGCAATGAAAACTACTTTCTGACAAAATTAGAAATGTATAATATCTGAAAATGTAGCAAGCTAGACTATCTTACCCATATATTGTACATGGATGAACACTTCTCCCTCTCTGTCATATGGATGCCATGGTTGCCCTTAGTTTGAAGATGTAATCTGGAGACAGGTGTTTTATACAACAGCCTTCAGTGTAAGTTGACTGAGAACACTTTTTCATTTACAGCATTGAACTGGGGAATAGTTATATGGAGAGGAGGGGGGATGAATGAGCCAATTGGAAGCTGGGAATGATTCAGTGGCCATTATAGTATGAGGGGCCAGATTGGGAACTTAGCCAAGACACCAGGGTAAACACCCCTACTCTTACAGTAAGTGCCATGAGATCTTCAGTGACCACAGAGAGTCAGGACAACCATTTAACGTCTCACTCTACACAGGGAAATGTCCCCAACCAGTCCCCAATCACTGCCCTGGGAAATTAGAATATTTTATTTTAGACCAGAGGAAAGAGTGCCCCTTCCAACACCACTTCTGGCTGCATCTGGTCTCCCATCCAAAGACCGACCAGGACCAACTCTGCTTAGCTTCAGAGGCAAGCCAGTAGTGGGATGCAGGGTGGTATGCTGCTAGTCCTTAATCAAAACATATTTGCCAGATAATTGTTTGGTTCCCTTTGAGAATGTATTTGAGCCTACTGTATCATCAGTCCTGCTTCGAACAGTGACCTGTGAAGTTATATGAAATTCCTGAATAAACCCTATAGGTGTACCTTGACTCAAATGTATGAAAAGGTCCTCTGTAGGTGTCAGCTTCTGCTCCTTTTTTGCAGTTTGTACTTCATTTTCTGACTGACATTATAAATGTGATATGTGCATCAACCACAGTGAGACAGTGATGACCTGATATTATTAGTTATTGGCTCTGACACCCAGACAGATCTGCAGGCTTTGATCATGAGCTAAAATGGTTAGGGCAACGGCTATGGTTAATGTTAGGGCTATGGTTAACGTTAGGGGTAGGGAGAATAGGATTGGGCTCTGAGGTAGAGGATGGACCAGTGAGCAACACATCACTGGGCCTCTCATCACCGGGGAATGACATGGTCCTCTCTCTCTCTCTCTCTCTCTCTCTCTCGCTCTCTCTCTCTCCAGATTTACAGTCCACCTGCCACCACATCAGTAAGGTTGGTTAAGCATTTGAGTGTACATGTGTGGGTGATTTTTTTTGTTTGGGGGGGGCGATAAGGGGATGTGAGACAGAGACACTGACCAACCGTCATTTTCCATTGCGGTAGACTTAACATGCATCATTCTCTCTCTCTCTCTGCTAAAGACAAAAATACCTGCACCACAGGAAGACTGGCCTTCAGTTCTCAATGCTCACCACACCTCTCAGTGCATCAAAACCACACACATTCTTTTCACACCTCTCTTCATCTGTATGATAAACACTAGAGCAGACCCCTGCTGCTCAATTAGATGTTAAAAATATAAAATAAAAAATTTACCAACAAGATAAAAGTATTTCCCGTACTATAAAGCATTCAAAAAGACTACACAGTACAGATACCTTGTAACTTGACAACAAAAAAGTATAATTTATTTATCGATTTGCCAACGCTTTCCCTTCATGAAAAACAACTTCAGTCAGTATCAATGTTCACAGTGATATTTATTCATGCTTATACACTGTGCTTAAGTTGTAAATCGGGACGTGCCGGGGCTCTGAAGTATGCTTGAATGCTTATTCAATAGGTGCAAACACATGCAGTGGCGTCAGTTCAGCTGGGGGGGGGGGTGGAAGTTGACGCTCATTTACTGCATTTCAACACAATTTATAAACTCTAAAATGTTATTTGGAGAACAGCAAAAATAAATTCAAATGACCCAGGGCATTAATTATCACTGCAAATGATCAATGATAAATGATGTTCACTGATCATGAAAAGCATGCAGTTACTTGCTGTATAACTCTGATGATAGAGCTAAATGTGCATGGAATAATCAAACATTTGTAGGTCTGACTATGCTCTTCAAGAGGTGATGATTTTACAACCAAATAATTAGCATTTATATCACAATCCCTTTAAAACAGCATGCAGTTGTCATTGGTTTTAGTGGAGCTGTGGGCCTCCTTGCATTAAAAATGACCTTGCCTTGAATGCAACCATCTAATCCGGCTTGCAAGAAAAGGGAGACACAAATTATACAATATGATGTCCATCTAGCCTGAAGGAGGAAATTATTGTCCCCAAACAACTTTCTAGTGGTACTGATCCAATGATAAAAACAGTGAATATGCTCGTGCTCACCGAGGATATGGCCTCCGCTAGTGCCAATAACATAAACTACTGTTCGCTCAATTGGTAGAGACAGATTAGTCTTTTAATGTGTTCTCTTTTCAGCAATAGCCATTTTCTTTCTGAACTATGTTTCTTATGATTGTATTTTAAAATAACGCGATAGGCCTAGGCCTATATATCAGCTTTTCACTGAGTGCCACAACTCAACTCAACAATAAGCCATTTGTAAGGCTGTTTGTCTTGCCACGTGCACTGCTCAAATGACAGGCTTAAAACAATCTACAGCCCATTTTTTAAATAAGATGATTCTCTCTGACCAAATCATGCTCTCTGGTGTTGTATTTTGAATGATTTTATTATGTCTGTTTTATGAGTAATTATATCGATAATTATGCCAACATCAATTTGGAAGCAACCGGTGCATAAAACAGATGGCGGCAAGGCTTAAATGGCCGAGTTCCAATGCGACATCAAATTCAAAGAAATGACCAAATGACCAGCAAAGGAAACTGTCTGGCACTGTCTCTGCTTTGTTAAAGTGAGAGAAAGGCACACATGCTGGCAGCTTCTCCCCTAGCAATGATCCGCATGGTCTGAAAGCCAGCCAGGCAATATGCTAAACATCCCTTGTATTTCAATCGGAATTAGAATGATTTTAGTCCACTTTTTTGTAGCCTACTTTTACATGTTTAACTGCGATACCCACTACTCTACCCGTGAACTGCTCCGTTCTTTGATATCTACATTGCGCGCGAGGTCGATGGAAACTCTATATTTTCACTTTGTCACACTAGCCTAGGGTTGACAAATCAGAAGTCTTTGCCTTTACGATTGGGCCAATGGCCAAATAACAAGTATCCTGCTCCCGACTCAATGTACAGAACATAGAACACATAGTTCAGGAGTGACATTCCACAGATTCTAAATAGATGTTGAACTGAAACCCAACTCCTATTTACAATTGCCTATTGACCATTAGTACTATATTTAGTTTAGTTCTCTCGTCCTCTCGTCCTCTCAAACGGCGTTGTGTATTTATCTTCAAAATATTCTCATACATGTATTTCAATCACTGTGTTAAAATATACATAACACTACATTTACATGACACTTTAGTCATTTAGCGGATGCTCCCATCACATATTACTACATTACATAATACAGTACATAATGCAATGCGAAATACAATACAACATATAAAAATCTCTGTGTCTCTCACAGTACCCGTAGTGCTGTTAGTTCTTTTTTCTTCTTCTGGTTTTTGAATCTGTTTTTGGTACATGAGGTGGCTAAGAGTTCCCTGCAGTCATTACTCTATTTAATACTCTGTTCTGAACCTGGGGACTGCGAAGATAACTCTGGTTGCATCTCTTGTGTGGTACCAATGAGAGTTTGAACTGTCTGCCAACTGCTTGGTACCTTCAATATATCATCACCTCGCGCAAAGACCAATAGTGATGCAGTCAATCTCTCCTCAACTTTGAGCCAGGGGAGACTGACATGCATGTTGTTGACATTCATTATCTGTGTACATCTAAGTACAATATGTGCTGCTCTGTTGTGGACCAACTGCAATTGACCTTTGTCCTTCTTTGCTGCACATGACCACACAACTGGTCAGTAATCCAGGTTCAACAAAACTAGGGCCTATAGGACCTGTCTGGTTGAGATGTGAAGAAAGCAGAGCAATGTCTTATCATCGACAGACCTCTTTCCCCTTTTAAGCAACCATTGAGTCTATGTTTTGACCATGACAGCTTGCTATATAGGGATTCATTTTTTACAATATTTTTATTTAACCTTTATTTAACTATGCAAGTCAGTTAAGAACAAATTCTTATTTACAATGACGGCCTAAACCAGCCAAACCCAGACAGCGCTGGGCCAATTGTGCGCTGTCCTATGTGACTCCCAATCACAGCGGGTTTTGATACAGCCTGGATTTGAACCTGGATGTCTGTAGTGATGCCTGTAGCACTGATATGCCTTAGACCACTGCACCACTCGGGAGCCATGACCAATATGACCAATATACACTGCTCAAAAAAAGAAAGGGAACACTAAAATAACACATCCTAGATCTGAATGAATGAAATATTCTTATTAAATACTTTTTACATAGTTGAATGTGCTGACAACAAAACCACACAAAAATTATCAATGGAAATCAAATTTATCAACCCATGGAGGTCTGGATTTGGAGTCACACTCAAAATTAAAGTGGAAAACCACACTACAGGCTGATCCAACTTTGATGTAATGTCCTTAAAACAAAATGAGGCTCAGTAGTGTGTGTGGCCTCCACGTGCCTGTATGACCTCCCTACAACGCCTGGGCATGCTCCTGATGAGGTGGCGGATAGTCTCCTGAGGGATCTCCTCCCAGACCTGGACTAAAGCATCCGCCAACTCCTGGACAGTCTGTGGTGCAACGTGGCGTTGGTGGATGGAGCGAGACATGATGTCCCAGATGTGCTCAATTGGATTCAGGTCTGGGGAACGGGCGGGCCAGTCCATAGCATCAATGCCTTCCTCTTGCAGGAACTGCTGACACACTCCAGCCACATGAGGTCTAGCATTGTCTTGCATTAGGAGGAACCCAGGGCCAACCGCACCAGCATATGGTCTCATAAGGGGTCTGAGGATCTCATCTTAGTACCTAATGGCAGTCAGGCTACCTCTGGCGAGCACATGGAGGGCTGTGCGGCCCACCCCACACCATGACTGACCCACCGCCAAACCGGTCATGCTGGAGGATGTTGCAGGCAGCAGAACGAAATTTAAATTCAATTTTGAAGTCGTGCACTATTATCAGTTTCTATTTGGTTGATTTTGCCCATTCATTGTCACATTACTGCCCTGGGACCAAAAAGCATAATCAGTGCTCTAACTCCCCGTTGCGCTGGTCTGGAGCAATGAAGCAGTGACGCAGGGTACTGTACTAAACCACAAATTACCTCTAAGTCCCGCAGCATTATCTCAAAACTTTTAGTTGAGCAACCACTGTATATGATGTTTAGGGTTGAGTGAGTGATTTGTCCCAAAAACAAGGCTTTTAGTTTTGGAGATATTTAGCACCAGCCTATTGCTAGTTACCCACTAAAACATTTACTTGAACTCTGTGTTAAGGGTGGCAGTTATTTATTTTACTGTCATAGCAAACGTGTATACTGTTGAGTCGTCAGCATACATAGACAAGCAGGCTATGTTTAAGGTCAGTGAAAGGTCATTATTAAAAACAGAAAAAAATATGGCCCTAGCCGGCTGCCCTGTGGTACACCATACTCAAACAGATTTGCATTAGAGAGAGTTCCATTTTTAAAAAACCTCTGTGTTCTATTAGATAGGTAACGCTCAATCCATGATAAGGCTGTAAATGAAGAACACCTACGTTTTTTCAGCAATAGGTTATGGTCAATGATATCAAAAGCTGCATCGAAGTTTACACAACAGCTGCCACAATCTTCTTATTTTCAATTTCTTTCAGCCAATCATTAGTCATTTGTGTCAGTGTTGAGTGCCCTTCCCTATAAGCAGGCTGAAAGTCTGTTGTTTATCTGTTTTCTGTAAAATAAAATTGTATTTGGTCCAACAGGATTCTTTCACAAAGTTTGCATCAACACCAGTAACATGCTGATTGTTTGAACCATTAATGGGTGTTTTTCTATTCTTGAGCAGTGGAATTACCTTTTCCTCTCTCCAGGCCTAAGGGCATACAACGTCTGCTAGGCTTAGTTGAAGATGAGGCAAATAGGATTTGTAATGTATTCTGCTACCAACCTCAGTAAATTACCATCCAGGTTGTTGGAATCAGGTGGTTTATCCTTATTTATAAATAGTGCTAACTACAGTGCTTGTCTCTCATTATTTGGTCCGTTATGCATGAATATGAAGGCTCACTGTTTGTTGTTTGCATGTCATGCTTAAGTTTGTAAATATTGTCAACAAAAAAACTATTTAAGTGGTTTGCAATATCAAAGTGCTTTGTGATGAACAAGCCATCTGCCTCAATTAAGCATTCTTTATATAATTTATCTTTGTTCCTTATTACAGTATAGTTTCTTCTTCTTTATGTTTAGCTTAGTTAAATGCTTTCTCAATTTACTGAATGTTTGCCAATCTGCTATGTTGTCAGACATATTTGCTTTTCCCTTTGCCTCATCCCTCTCAGCCATACAGTTTTGGGAGTTGGCAGTTCAGTTTCCTGATGGGTGTATGCCTATCAGTAACTGGAAGAAGCAATTTCATAAATGCTTCAAGTGCAACATCAGGTTGTCCCTCATTACACACATCAAACCAACAAAAAAAGCTCTTGTACACTCAGAAAATAAAGAGCTATCTAGAACCTAAAATTGTTCTTCGGCTGTCCCCATAGGATAACCCTTTGAAGAACCCTTTTTGGTTCCAGGTAAAACTCTTTTGAGTTTCAAGTAGAACCCTTTACACAGAGGATTCTTCATGGAACCCAAAATAGTTCTCCCTGGAACCAAAATGGTTTCCCCTATGGCGACAGCTGAAGAACCCTTTTCATCACTTACACCCAATTTTAGTCCCAGAAAATAGGCTTTAGGTGAGGAAAATGAACCTGTAGCCATATTACTTCCACATCATCTCAGCCTAACAGGAATATTTGACTCGTTTCAGGAAACTAGACATATTTCATGTGTCATTCCTTACCAGTAGAGCCATTTGAGCCTAGTTGGTTTAGCCACAGAAAAAGTAATCAACTTTCCCGCTAGCCAGTATTGGCTGAGATAATGAGTGGGTTGGATATGCCGAGAGATGAGTTTGGATTGGTCAGCCATGTAGCACACTTCTGTCTATAACATGAGCTGGTCAGTATGTGTAGGTAATTATTTCTTATGCTGCTTTTTTGGCAGACATCACGTAGTAGAACTGCATAAGTGTTGCTCTCCACTTTCACAGCGTTTTGAAATCAGCGGAATTAGAGTTCCACAATTTGATTGCAAATATGCAGACAGAATCTAAAAGAGAACACATAGAAGGCTGTTGTATAAAACACCTGTCTCCGGATTACATCGTTACTAACGTTACTGTGGTGTATTAGCGACACTTAGTGGTGCAATACCAGCAGAGCACGAGGAGTCACAGGAGGAACAGAGGAAGGCTATGCTTGAGTCAAGTCAATATTACTACTGGCGACGAAGATATGGAAATAAAATAAACCTTATCCACTCAAGAAGCTGGGTTAGTGCAGGAAAAGTGAATTTGTAAAGGGACTTTTCATGAAAACCTAGCCGTTCAGTTAACACAGCTAACTAGCAAACAAGTGTGCTAGGTAACAAAAGAAGCTAAGAATAATGGCACTGAATTTACCTTCTCTCTCGCCATTTGATCTGCATTCCGACCCAGCCAGTGTTGGTTTGCGATGGGCAAAATTTATTAATAGTTTCAAACTGTTCATCACTGCTTCAGGAGTCAAAGATGCAGCACGAACACGAGCTCTTTTATTGCACTTGGGAGGTTAGGATGTGCAGGATATATTCACCACATTAGATGGCGCGGGGGAAGACAAGGACTACGAGATCGCGTTGACTAAGCTAAACGAGTACTTCACTACACAAAAAACATTACCTACGAGAGACATTTTTTTAGGCAAGCTGAACAAGCGCAGGGGGAAATCAGTGGACACGTTTGTGAGCAAACTGAAACAGTTGGCTGCTACATGTGATTGTGGAGATTTCAAAGACAATTTCATAAGGGACCAACTGATTGTCAAGTGTCACTCAAATGTGTTGCGCAAATGTTTTCTGTGCGAGAGGGACCTCACTCTCACCACTCTAATGGATATAGCAAGAGCATTGGAGGCTGTGGATCAGCAGGCGGCCAGAATGGAAAGACTAAATGTCAATGCAATTTAAAGGGGAAAAGTGAACAAAAACAAGCCAGACGGGAATGGAACAAAATAGAAAAAATGATAACAATATTTTCTTCATCCAACAAAAGCAAGCCATCTAATGATGACCAAACTGTTAAATGCTTCAGATGTGGTCAGGAGGGCCATACTGGACGGGTATGTTCCATCACATAAGGTAAACAATGCAAAACATGTGGCAAAGATGGACATTTCTCAAAAATGTGCAGCACAAAGATAAAACTGATTGTATCAAGTCAAGTCACAAACACACCTTCTATACAAAATGATAAAACAGACAAATGTGAATTCCAACTGACGGAGATGGAGTTCATGGGCCACGTTCTCTCGAAGAACGGCAGTACAGTAAAAGGTGGAAGCGGTGCAGAACACACGCAGACCGACAAACGCTACTGGAGTAAGGAGTTTCTTTGGACTAGTAAACTACTGTGGCAGATTTATCTGGCAACCACATCCGGAGCGCTGAGAAGACTCACAGAGCATCATGCAACATTCTTTCGTGAAACGGTGGATACAACCACAGTTAGGACAATGGACTACAAGTGACAGACCGGGCAGAGCCTGATACACTGCCAAGACAAGTGCCTGCTCCTGACAAGGCCATTCAACTACAGCCTTGACCCCAAAGACTCAAGCCAACAAGTTGTGTGTCTGAAGGGCTATGTTAGATAGACATGTTGCCAAAATGGAACAGAATAATCTCCGTTACAGTCTCAATGTTAGGGCAGTCTACCCCAGAAATGTTCTGGCAAGAATTCTTCTCAAATAAACATAGCTAACAAAAGAGTTCCAGCAATGTAACCAGAGTTGTTGTTGGTAGTTTAAAGAAAATAAACATTACAGTATGTTGTTGTTGGAAAATATGTTAATACTGACTACAAGAGATATTTTATTTTGAGTACTAGACAATGTTTTGCTATGTTATAATGCATAGATCTGCAGTTTACAATGGTTAGTCAAACATCTATGAAGAGGAGGGATGTAGTGTATTAGCGACACCTAGTGATGCAATACCAGCAGGGCACGAGAAGTCACGAGAGAAACAGAGGGAGGCTATGCTTGAGAGACCAGGAATAAAGTACAAGTCAATGATTCCCGAGTCTGAGTCAAGTCGATACATTACGTGCATTATCTGTGTAGCAATAGTATTTGTATCTCAGAGCCATTTGCATTACTAGTTGTAGCCTAATGTTAGCTAGCTAACATTGAACCTGGTTGGTTAGCTACCTGAATATTCATGCAGGGTAGTAACGTTATGAGTTGGGATTATGGTTAATTGTTTAGCTAGCTAGCTACATGTCTAAACAAAAGACTCCACTATACAATTAACCATTTCAATAGAATGTCCATGATGTCACTGTGACAACTGTCAATTGACATATCTGGTATATTCGCTCTGGCTATATACTCCGATTTCTGAGCACTATCGTCTGAGAGTGCAGAAAAACTGACGAATTTACGAACGCTCAACACCTGTTGAATATGTCCGGGGTCAGTAACTGTAGCAAAAGAGCACAATTAAATTGTTGCCAGCAGCACAGTTTCAGTCACTCTGAATGACATAAAAACAGCCAACCAGCTCTCATTTGTGTCTGGAACTAGCTAGCCAACATTAGCCAGTTAGCTTGGGTGCTTGACTGTTGTTAGTTCAGAACGCTCGGATTAACCTTATTCCTCAGCCAGAGCATCCGGTATGTGCTCTGAAGGCTCCAAGAGCGAAACACTCAGAATTTACAAACGGACAATCTGACAACGCTCTGAGTTTACGAACGTCCAGAGCACACTCTGGCACTCCATATTGAATTTATGAAGACACCCGTAGTGTAAACCAGTCTTTAGTCTTTAAATCTTTGGTTGTATAGTACACGGCCTCACATGTGAATCCTTAAAGCGATGGGTTTAGAGGGTGTGAACGATGCTGAATGGGTGTAGACAAAGACATGGTTATGGTAATGGTTAACTACCACTAACTCCAGCCAATACTTACCCACTCCAGGGGGTCTCCCGACCAATACAATTATTAGATCCAATGCAATTCATCATCATTGAGAAAACAGATTCAGATTTGGAATATATGCTCTCATACTATCTTTTTTTCAAAGGTTATTACTTTAAAATGGATGAAATATCATTAACCAGCTGGTCTACTGAAATAAATGTTATACATTTTGAGAATTTACAATTGTATATTTTGAGAACCTCTATGATTGATAAACATCAGTCTACAATTAAAATATCTTACCCATTCTCTCTCTCAACCCAACTATTAAATTGTGGTGTATGCAGCTGTTTGGTTGTCACACCATGTCCCGCCCATTATCAGAAATTACATTCGTCTCTCTTATTTGAAGATTCAGTCCTTCCTAACTGGTATCTCAATGCAGACCTACACACAGAATGGCACGAATATATGTATCAGCTCTGGTCCTCTACGGCTTCTGTAAGTTTCTCCAGTTCAGACTTTAATAGATTTGGTCATTCAAACATGTGTGACTGTGTCTAGGTGTGTATGTAGTATATGTGTGCAAAACATTGTTGTGTGTGAACAATAGCTTTTTATTCAATCACACCAGATGTACTTTCCATAAGAATTACACAGAAAGTTATGTTTCTAAATCTGTTTTCTCTCCTTCAGGTTTGACCCCTGTCATGTTGTTCTCTCCGCCACTCTCAGTGGTGGTCCATCCTGGGGATAATGTCACCCTACAGTGTACTGATGTACTTAAAGGTCCAGGACACGTTGCCTGGTTCAAACAAGTCAACGTCTCAGAGCCTCTGTGCATCGCGTCGATGTACAGCTCTCAGCCGTATGTCAAGCATCACAATGGTTTTCAGCCCAGCCATATGGAAATGTTCATCAGCAATAGAATAATCGTCCTCAAAATCACAGAGGTGGATGTAGCTGATTCTGGTCTGTACTGCTGTGGAATGTACAATGAGTACTTCATCTTCACCAACATGACTTTCCTGATGGTTCAAGGTAATCTTTTCAATAATTTCTCAGCTGTGACTACTGAATGCTATGAAATGTTGTGCTATAGGTATGCACATAAAAGAGTTGGAAACAAGTTAGTGTTCAATCAACTTTTATGTAGCTGGAATATTAAACTCTATTAAACTCTCCTATTCATCCAAAAGGTTACAAGGATTCTGACAAAGAGCCAGAGCAATGTCCTGACGGTATGCTTAGTCTGTTATTGTATGGTGAAAATCATTTAAAACATCAATTTCAACCCATATCTTTAATGTGAGCTAGTAATTGTTAGATTGATGGGGTCTAGTTTAACTATTGGTCTGGTAGGACTGGATGATGATGGAACCATGTACCTCCTTACCCTGGTTGTGATCCTGGGTGTTGTGACTGCTGTTCTACTGATAGTCATCCTCATCCTGGTCCTCAAGATCAGACGAGACACAAACAGACACAACACAGGTAGAAGCTGATTTCATGATCATATGCGACCTGTGAACTACACTTCAAATGTGAACGTTTTCCCATTATATACTGCACACTGACTATCAGAAGAGACAGTGTGCTCACTAGAATGGAATGATCCATTAATCCGTTCTCGCGTCTCTCTTTAATATCATATTCAGGACCTGATTCTCAAAGACAACCACAAAATGATCAGGTAAATACTATATTGTTAAATACTCTATTTTCAGTGACATTTTGTAAGCAATTCAGAAACAGAAAATTACAACTTAAGCCACTTTCATGATGTTATACAGAACCAATATCCAGATTCATTGATTTATGCTGCCCTGAATTTCACCTCCAAGAAGAGGAAGATGGAGAGGAGAAGAGAGAAGGAGCTGGACACCCATGTAGTGTATGCTGCTACAAGATGATAAAGTGGAGGAGGATGGAAGTTTGGTTGGCCACATCTTTGAAAACAAGTTTAAATCTTGCTACATTGAATCTGTGTAGTTCTATTACATGGACTGAAATGGATTTAAATGTAAATCAATCAATCTCTGCAGTGTATGTTTGTTAGTTGTCCCTCAGGGCTACTGTAGCCCTCTCCAACTAAGTTAGAGCTCCATAGTACAGGAGGATGGAACGGGAGGGAAATTGGTTGGCCATATCTTTGAATACATTGATTTGCCATATCTTTCAATACAAGTTTAAATCTTGCTATATTGTATGTGTAGGTAAATTAAATGTTTTGAAACGTAAATCAGAAAATAACTCTGGAGTGTTTGTGAGTTGTACCTCAGGGCCACTGTAGCCTTCTCCAACGCAGTTAGGTCACACAGCTCAGTGGTTCAGGGTGTGGTTAGAGAGGAGTTAGAAGTCAAAACACAACTGTTTAATGGTCACAGGGGAATAGTTGCCTCTTTTGACCTCTCTTAACTTAGATCTCTGTTGTGTGTGTTAATGAATTGGTATTTTTTTATAGGGTGACCCTGAGGGCCAAAGTACCCAGCAGTATTTGTCACTTCTAAAGATAAATAAAGAGTTCAACTTAAATTGCCTTTGTCATGATGTTATTCGTCCCTTAGTATTTCCTCTCGCTCTCTCTCGCTGTTGAATCTCTTTTTTAAAGGGCAAAGTATTTAAGTGACTGTAAATGAGGGGATGATTTAAGGGGGTTAGACAGTGACACTGACCAACTGTTATTTTCCACTGTGGTGAGCCTTACATGTGTCATTCTCTCTCTCTCTCTCTCTCTCTCTCACACACTTTCTTTCTTTCTCTTTCTCTGTTTTTCTCTCTATTTCTCTCTCTTTCTGCTGAAGACAAGCAACCTGCACTACAGGAAGACTGGCATTCAGCTCTCACCACACCTCTCAGTGCATCAAAACCACACGCTCTTTTCACACCTCTCTTCATCTGTTCATCTGGACGATAACTCCGGACCTCTCCCCCTCAGTTATATGTGCTAAGTACACTCTTTAAAAAAAGTCCTATCTAGAACCTGATAGGGTTATTAGGCTGTCCCCATAGAAGAAGCCTTTGGAGAACCCTTTTTTGGTTCCAGGTAGATCCCCTTTGGGTTCTATGTTGAACCCTCTTTGAAAAGGGTTTTAGCTGTAACCAAAAAGGGCTATCCTATTGGGACAGCTAAAAAAACACTTTTGGAAACAAACAAGCTAAACTATTTTTTCAGTACCCTGATCTGCACACAATACCCCATAATGACAAAGCAAAAACAGATTTTTATAAATGCTTGCAAATGTATTAGAAATAAATGACTGAAATATCAAATCTATATGCCAAAACACTACAAGCTTGGCACACCTGTATTTGTATAGTGCATTCGGGAAAGAATTCAGACCTCTTCCCTTTTTCCACATTTTGTTACGTTACAGCCTTATTCTAAAAAAAATCCCTCATCAACCTACACACAATACCCCCTAAAGACAAAGCAAAAACAGGTTTTGAAAATGTTTTCAAATGTAAACAACAGAAATATCTTATTTACACAAGTATTCAGACCATTTGCTATTGAGCTCAGGTGCATCCTGTTTCCATTGATCATCCTTGAGATGTTTTTAAAAATTGTTTGGATATTCAGAGACTTGTCCCAAAGCCACTCCTGTGTTGTCTTGGCTGTGTGCTTAGAGTCGTTGTCCTGTTGGAAAGACTAATCCTTTACTGCCTTTGCAGCAGCTAACAGGGATCAATGACAAATACAAATACACCCATGTAGACAGGAGTGATCAGTGTGAGAACAGCCCTGATGCTGAGTCTCCTACACAGAGCTGTGTCTACAACCTCCACAAGAGGAATCCTTCTGTTCACCTGATTTAGAATTCCTCACAATCAAATGTAGACCGCATTATCTACCAAGAGAATTCTCTTCGATTATAATCACAGCCGTATATATCCCCCCCCAAGCAGACACATCGATGGCTCTGAACGAACTTTATTTAACTCTCTGCAAACTGGAAACGATTTATCCGGAGGCTGCATTCATTGTAGCTGGGGATTTTAACAAGGCTAATCTGAAAACAAGACTCCCTAAATTTTATCAGCACATCGATTGCGCAACCAGGGGTGGAAAGACCCTGGATCATTGTTACTCTAACTTCCGCGACGCATATAAGGCCCTGCCCCGCCCCCCTTTCGGAAAAGCTGACCACGACTCCATTTTGTTGATCCCTGCCTACAGACAGAAACTAAAACAAGAAGCTCCCACGCTGAGGTCTGTCCAACGCTGGTCCGACCAAGCTGACTCCACACTCCAAGACTGCTTCCATCACGTGGACTGGGAGATGTTTCGTATTGCGTCAGACAACAACATTGACGAATACGCTGATACGGTGTGCGAGTTCATTAGAACGTGCGTTGAAGATGTCGTTCCCATAGCAACGATTAAAACATTCCCTAACCAGAAACCATGGATTGATGGCAGCATTCGTGTGAAACTGAAGGCACGAACCACTGCTTTTAATCAGGGCAAGGTGTCTGGTAACATGACTGAATACAAACAGTGCAGCTATTCCCTCCGCAAGGCTATCAAACAAGCTAAGCGCCAGTACAGAGACAAAGTAGAATCTCAATTCAACGGCTCAGACACAAGAGGTATGTGGCAGGGTCTACAGTCAATCACGGACTACAGGAAGAAACCCAGCCCAGTCACGGACCAGGATGTCTTGCTCCCAGGCAGACTAAATAACTTTTTGCCCGCTTTGAGGACAATACAGTGCCACTGACACGGCCTGCAACGGAAACATGCGGTCTCTCCTTCACTGCAGCCGAAGTGAGTAAGACATTTAAACGTGTTAACCCTCGCAAGGCTGCAGGCCCAGACGGCATCCCCAGCCGCGCCCTCAGAGCATGCGCAGACCAGCTGGCCGGTGTGTTTACGGACATATTCAATCAATCCCTATACCAGTCTGCTGTTCCCACATGCCTCAAGAGGGCCACCATTGTTCCTGTTCCCAAGAAAGCTAAGGTAACTGAGCTAAACGACTACCGCCCGTAGCACTCACATCCGTCATCATGAAGTGCTTTGAGAGACTAGTCAAGGACCATATCACCTCCACCCTACCTGACACCCTTGACCCACTCCAATTTGCTTACCGCCCAAATAGGTCCACAGACGATGCAATCTCAACCACACTGCACACTGCCCTAACCCATCTGGACAAGAGGAATACCTATGTGAGAATGCTGTTCATCGACTACAGCTCGGCATTCAACACCATAGTACCCTCCAAGCTCGTCATCAAGCTCGAGACCCTGGGTCTCGACCCCGCCCTGTGCAACTGGGTACTGGACTTCCTGACGGGCCGCCCCCAGGTGGTGAGGGTAGGCAACAACATCTCCTCCCCGCTGATCCTCAACACTGGGGCCCCACAAGGGTGCGTTCTGAGCCCTCTCCTGTACTCCCTGTTCACCCACGACTGCGTCGCCATGCACGCCTCCAACTCAATCATCAAGTTTGCGGACGACACAACAGTGGTAGGCTTGATTACCAACAACGACGAGACGGCCTACAGGGAGGAGGTGAGGGCCCTCGGGGTGTGGTGTCAGGAAAATAACCTCACACTCAACGTCAACAAAACTAAGGAGATGATTGTGGACTTCAGGAAACAGCAGAGGGAACACCCCCCCATCCACATCGATGGAACAGTAGTGGAGAGGGTAGCAAGTTCCTCGGCATACACATCACAGACAAACTGAATTGGTCCACTCACACAGACAGCATCGTGAGGAAGGCGCAGCAGCGCCTCTTCAACCTCAGGAGGCTGAAGAAATTCGGCTTGTCACCAAAAGCACTCACAAACTTCTACAGATGCACAATCGAGAGCATCCTGGCGGGCTGTATCACCGCCTGGTATGGCAACTGCACCGCCCTCAACCGTAAGGCTCTCCAGAGGGTAGTGAGGTCTGCACAACGCATCACCGGGGGCAAACTACCTGCCCTCCAGGACACCTACACCACCCGATGCTACAGGAAGGCCATAAAGATCATCAAGGACATCAACCACCCGAGCCACTGCCTGTTCACCCCGCTGCCATCCAGAAGGCGAGGTCAGTACAGGTGCATCAAAGCTGGGACCGAGAGACTGAAAAACAGCTTCTATCTCAAGGCCATCAGACTGTTAAACAGCCACCACTAACATTGAGTGGCTACTGCCAACACACTGTCAATGACACGGACTCTACTCCAGCCACTTTAATCATGGGAATTGATGGGAAATGATGTAAATATATCACTAGCCACTTTAAACAATGCTACCTTATATAATGTTACTTACCCTACATTGTTCATCTCATATGCATACGTTGATACTGTACTCTATATCATCGACTGCATCCTTATGTAATACATGTATCACTAGCCACTTTAACTATGCCACTTGGTTTACATACTTATCTCATATGTATATACTGTACTCGATATCATCTACTGTACTCGATATCATCTACTGTATCTTGCCTATGCTGCTCTGTACCATCACTCATTCATATATCCTTATGTACATATTCTTTATCCCCTTACACTGTGTATGACAGTAGTTTTTTTTTTTTTTGGAATTGTTAGTTAGATTACTTGCTCGTTATTACTGCATTGTCGGAACTAGAAGCACAAGCATTTCGCTACACTCGCATTAACATCTGCTAACCATGTGTATGTGACAAATAAAATTTGATTTGATTTGATTTGATTTGATTTGAAGAGGAACCTCACCCTCTCCGATGCTGGAACTTACTACTTTTGTAACGCTCGTCTATGGTGGAAGAAGAGGAGGACCAATGCCCAGCGTGGTAAGTGTCCATATTGATAATTTATTATCATGAACACAAAAACAAGATAACGAGAACGAACAAAACCAAACAGTCCTGTACGGTGAATACACAAAACAGAAAACAATCACCCGCATCACACAGGTGGGAAAAGGCTACCTCAATCAGAGACAACTAACGACACCTGCCTCTGATTGAGAACCATACCAGGCCAAACACAAAAACACCACATAGGAAAAGGTACATAGACAACCCACCCAACTCACGCCCTGACCATACTAAAACAAAGACATAACAAAAGAACTAAGGTCAGAACGTGACAGTACCCCCCCCCCACCCAAAGGTGCGGACTCCGGCCGCAAAACCTGAACCTATAGGGGAGGGTCTGGGTGGGTGTCTGTCCACGGTGGTGGCTCTGGCACGGGACGTGGACCCCACACCACAATAGTTTTTATCCACCTCTTATCCCGCCTCCGTGGCGCCTTTCGAGCGGCGACCATGAGGGGCGATTCCGGCAGCTCCTGACTGGTGGGCGACTCTGGCAGCTCAGGACAGACGGGCGACTCTGGAAGCTCAGGACAGACGGGCGACTCTAGCAGCTCAGGACAGACGGGCGACTCTGGCAGCTCAGGACAGACGGGAGACTCTGGCAGCTCAGGACAGACGGGAGACTCTGGCAGCTCGGGACAGACGGGTGACTCTGGCAGCTCAGGACAGACAGGCGACTCTGGAAGCGCAGGACAGACGGGCGACTCTAGCAGCTCAGGACAGACGGGCGACTCTGGCAGCTCAGGACAGACGGGAGACTCTGGCAGCTCAGGACAGACGGGAGACTCTGGCAGCTCAGGACAGACGGGAGACTCTGGCAGCTCAGGACAGACGGGAGACTCTGGCAGCTCGGGACAGACGGGTGACTCTGGCAGCTCAGGACAGACAGGCGACTCTGGCAGCTCAGGACAGACGGGCAACTCTGACAGCGCTGAGCAGGCGGGAGCACCTGTAGGGAGGAGACGGAGAGACAGCCTGGTGCGGGGGGCTGCCACCGGAGGGCTGGTGCGTGGAGGAAGCACCGGATAGACCGGACCGTGGAGGCGCACTGGAGGTCTCGAGCACCGAGCCTGCCCAACCCTACCTGGCTGAATGCTCCCCGTAGCCAGGCCAGTGCGGCGAGGTGGAATAGACCGCACTGGGCTGTGCTGGTGAACTGGGGACACCATGCGTAGGGCTGGTGCCATGTACTCCGGCCCGAGGAATAGACTTGTTTCTTCTCTTGTGTTCTGTTCAGTATGTCTGTATGAATGTGTGCAGAGGGCTTCTGCAGACCCAACCTACTGATAAATACAAAACCCATCCATGCATACACCCACACAGCGAAATGTTCACAAGTACCAACCTGCACACTGTGGTCTGCTGTGAACACAAAACAAGGCCGTCTCTACGCTTTGGACAGGCCTACATACCCTGTGTCTCTATGTGGTTTTCAGCAGGATGTCTATGTGGTGTCAGTCAGTTTCTCTCATTCTTTCATTGTTGTTCACAACCATGACAATTAGCAACACAGTCCACTTATATACTGTATGTCATGTAGCCTTTATCTTGTCACTTACAAGATCATAGGTTTAATTAATTCAAACTACAATCATTTGTTTGCTGAGTTAAAAAATTGTATTAATGTATATTAGGCTACAGTGAAGAGGCCTATCCATGAGGTACACCCCTACCAAACGCTCAACTAGTAGCCTACACTTGAGTTAGTACATGAATGACAGGGATGAGACTGACTTTCACTCTGTAAGTGTTTCCCCCATATACCCTTACAGTAATGCTTCACCCATGTTCACCCTTTATACAAAACATTACCAAAGGTATGTGGACATCTGCTTTTTGAAAATCTCATTCCAAAATCATGGGCATTAATATGGAGTAGGTCCCCCCTTTGCTTTGTAACAGCCTCCACTCTTCTGGGAGGATTGTCCACTAGATGTTGGAACATTGCTGCGAGGACCTGCTTTCATTCAGCCACAAGAGATTTAGTGAGGTCGGGCACTGATGTTAAGTGATTAGGCCTGGCTGACAGTCAGCGTTTCAGTTCATCCCAAAAGTGTTTGATGGGGTTGAGATCTTGGCTCTGTGCAGGCCAGTCAAGTTCTTCCACAACGATCTCGACAAACCATTTCTGTATGGACCTCGCTTTGTGCACGGGCGAATTGTCATACTGAAACAGGAAAGGGCCTTCCCCAAACTGTTACCACAAAGTTGGAAGAATAGAATCGTCTAGAATGTTATTATATGCTGTGGCATTAAGATTTTCTTCATTGGAACTAAGGGGTCTAGCCTGAACCATGAAAAACAGCCCAGCCCATCAATCTTCCTACACCAAACTTTACAGTTTTCACTATGCATTCGAGCAGGTTGCGTTCTCCTGGCATCCGCCAAACTCAGATTCGTCCATCGGACTGTCAGATGGTGAAGCGTGATTCATCCCTCCAGAGACTGCGTTTCCACTGCTCCAGAGTCCAATGGCGGTGAATTTTACACCACTCCAGCCAACGCTTGGCATTGCGCATGGTGATCTTAGGCTTGTGTGTGGCTGCTCGGGCCATGGAAACCCATTTCATGAAGCTCCAGAGGAACAGTTCTTGTGCAATCATTGCTTCCAGAGGGAGTTTGGAACTCGGTAGTGAGTATTGCACTCGGCGGTCCCGTTCTATTGCCAATGTTTGTCTATGGAGATTGCCTGGCTGTGTGCTAGATTTTATACACCTGTCAGCAACGGGTGTGGCAGAAATAGTAGAATCCACTAATTTGAAGTGGTGTCCACATACTTGTTTAAATATAGTGTATGTATCTGTGCAGAATGAAGGACTGCAATTCATGTATCGTTCAATAGGGTGCAGCAGTGTACTATTATGGAAGTCCCCATGACTGCCTCAGCAATAGAGTTGGCAGCAACTTGTAGAAGTTGTCAAAAAGTTGACTAAGATGATGAACAATCATTGAACTCACTTTCCTGTGGAATCTCATGAGTCTAGTAGAAATAGTGGTCCAAGAAATTATACAATAGACAATATTATTCTGAAGTCACGTCATCTGGATTTTTTGGGGGGGCATTTTTTCTAACCTTAACCTAATTCTCCTGACCTGCCACATTAATACTCCGAACCTGCCATGTAAATTATCTTAACCTGCTGCGTAAGTTCTCCTAACCTGCTACAAAAAAGTCTGCAGACCAGTCCTGAGAACAGTCTTGGTTTCCACTAATGCGATACAGCCTCAAACTGGCTTGCCTGCTCTTTCTCTTCACTAATAATGCCAGTGTGTTCAGTCTTCAGTGAGTGTGTTCAGTCTTCAGCGTTTTTCTAGCCTATTCATCAAAGATAGGCCCTGCTTTACTGAAGTTGCTAGACACTGCAAGCCAAGAAATCGCGATATACAGCATTCCATTGCGAGTTACAGCATTTGATTTTCCCATAGATAGGTCTAGTGCATGGATTCAGGTGCCTGACTGTCTGCCTGCCTTCCCTCTCTCTCCGTCCCTCGCTAGTTCGCTATGAAAGATGCCAGCGTTTCTGTTCTCAAGCCTAGTTCACATTACCCATAAGAACTCTATTAGGTTGCGCCGGTTGTCATGCATTTAAATGGGAACATCCACAATGGAGTGGAATCGCAACGCACCCTTGCAGTTGAAGATTCCGTTGCGAGACAGACACGGCATACTTAGAAATGTTCAAACTATGCATCGTCTTCAGTCCTGCCAGAGTCCATCGAAGAACAGGAAGTTACCAAACCACAGAAGAAGATGAAAATATGTGGTTTTCGGTGATGGGTTTTATGGGATAGCTGCCAACTTGTAAACATTTACCCATTCCTATAAGTGAGTTATTTTTTCAGTACTAATTTAAAAAAATACACATTGGCCGTTATACCAATTATATTATATGACTGCTGCCTCCTGTTTAATTTTTTTGTGATGGTAATGATGTTTGTTTTTGATGATAATTATTAGGTAGAGGTTCCTAACTACTAGTGGTGTCTTTAATCTAGCCTAGCTTTTAGCTAGCTAGCTAGCTGCTCTTCCGTGCAAGCTAGCTCGAGGAAAAATTAACTAAACAAAACATGTTTTCTTATCACATGAAACAATATATTTTTCCTGTTTTGAATGAAACGGTCATATTTTGCAATCTCCCAAAATAAATGTGATCTCTGACAAGAGACTTGCGTTAGAAACACTACACTTGTCCGTTCCGTATAGTGGGGCAAGACTCCGTAAAGATGACATAAGGTGTAATGAAATACATCACAATGTGTACAGGCATCAGAAGTACAGTAACTAATCAGTTTCCTCCGTTCCAAAAACACTGAATCTTAGGAGTCGATTCCTTGCGGAAGTCAGGAGTCGAGGAGTCAATTATTTTGGTGTAGACTCTCCACCACTACGTCAAAGCCGTTAACAGTTGGAAAAATCGCAGAGAAAGGCAAGCGAGAGCAGCAAAGTCCTGTATGACAATAATTTGAGAAGTTTAACGAGAAGAAAATGCTAACTTTGCGAGGTGGAATTGAGATACCGTAATAGTAGTAAAGGTGCAATGCTTAGCCATCTGAAAGGGACGCACCGTGAAACCCAAAGCGTTGCTGGCAGCAGCAGTGCTGCATTGTGAATTTACATGACATTTGGGACATTTTTCTTATTGTTTTAATGGAAAGCCAATTTTTAAAAATGCAGTTTAAATGTTAACAATTGTTTTGCACATTTATAACATGTTATAAATTTCTTTCAGCTTCATAGAATAGCCAGGATCTGACAGGTCAAACTGTCCTCCTCATTGAATCTACTTAACTACTTATGTCAAATAAGTAATCATGAGCCACAATCACTCAAAATGAAACAGAGCGATATGATGAAGACAGTCATTTTTGTGTGTAGTTTTTTAATTGAGTTCCAGGAAGTCTTTGCACACAATCCTCATATCACCCATGGAACATGTTTTTTTTTACATTTAAAAATGTTGCCCCCTTTTTCGTGGTATCCAATCTGTAGTAGTTACTGTCTTGTCTCATTGCTGCAACTCCCATACGGACTCGGGAAAGGTGAAGGTCAAGAGTCATGCGTCCTCCGAAACACAACCCAACCAAGCCACACTGCTTCTTCACACAATGCACATCCAACCCAGAAGCCAGCGGAGGAAACACTGTGCACCTGGTGACCTGGTCAGCGTGCACTGCGCCCAGCCCACCATGGGAGTCACTAGTGCGCGATGAGACAGAGATATCCCTGCCGGGCAAGCCCTCCCTAACCCAGACGACGCTGGGCCAATTGTGAGCCGCCCCATGGGCCTAGTGGCTTAGACCACTGCGCCACCCGGGAGGCCCCTCCTCTGAAATGTTTTGTCTTCTTTCAGACGTCTCCATATCATACCACTCACACCCACCTACACACAGAGAACCAGATGACAGGTACACTGCGGTCCGCTCTAAGCAAGATGAGGCCGTATCTACCCTGCTACCTGCACTCTGTGTCTCCTTGTGGTTTTCAGCAGGATGTCGATTTGCTCTAAGTTTGTTGTTCTTACAATCTTTACTCGTTGCCACTGACAATTTGCAGCCGTAAACCTACTCTATGTGTGTAGTTATCTGAAATCAGTTCCAAACCACAACAACCTGCTAATGAACTCTGTTTCAACCGTCTGAGTTAACAATCTCAGTCCAGGGGGGAGGGACAAGTTAGTGATGATGTCATGGGAGAATTTTCAGTACATTCGCAATCAGACATCTATTGTGAGGCACAAGGACTACTGTAGGGTCCTCTGGAAAGAAGACCAAAAGATGAGGAACCTCCTTTTGATAGATTCCCTCCTATGAGAACAACATTCACCAGAGAGTGATTGGCTGAGGTTTCCAATCAGTGATGCAGTGGATGTTTCTGTGAATGATAGGGAATGAGACTGCCATGCAATTGATTTGTTTTATCCTGTCATCTAATTAATTGACTTGGTCAAAAGAGTATATGTTATCTTTAGCGGACCTTATGCAATGGAGACAAGATAGCCTACAATCAAATGCACCTAAAAAAGTGACTGTTAGAACACAAATGGTAAACAAATAGAAAATTACATTTTCACAAAGATCTGACCAGAGTGAATTGGAGAAATACAAACCACAATTTCTTGCAAGACCATTCAGGAGTCAGGGTACAATACAAGACCAAAGGTTGTCTGAGTGAGGCGTAAACAAAAATGACGCGTCCAGTTCGACCAATCAACAATAACCCCATTGTTGAAGTGTTGTACACATGGTTAGACTTTTTCCACTCAAGGTGACACCTTCAAAGATGATCGCACCGTGCGTGATATTTCTCCTCCTTAAACAAATAGGTAAGTCAAATTGTTTTATTTCTCTGCTTGTGTGATGTGTACTATAAGATTTTTTATTGGGTACTGATATTACAGTCGATTTCAGGCAATCCATCTATCATGATAGCATTTTTAAGTATGTGCTGTCTAATATATGTGAGTAGCTAAGCAATTTTTGTTGTTGTGTGTGTTATAGATCATGTTCCAGCTGTAGCACAATCCCCAGCCATTCGTCTCATATCACCCAATGTTGGAGACACAGTGACTTTGCACTGTTTCTATGAAGGTGACATGGCAGTAACATTCTCCTGGTACAAGCAACCCTTTGGAAATATTCCTCGCGTCATGTCAACATTTTTTTATAAGTATGACAGTGGCGCTACATTCTACCATGAATTTAAAGGTAACCCTCGCTTCTCAGTGGAAAGTGACGAAGGGAAAAAATCACCTAAGAATCTCAGACATGGAACTCTCTGATTCAGCTTTATACTACTGTGGGAGCGCTTATGGAAACAAGGTGGAGTTTGGAGAAGGAACCCTTCTCATTGTAAAAGGTACAGAGAGAATTCTTATTTTCAGATAGTTAAACATCTTAGATTATACACAATGAGTGTAGAATAATAGCTAAAGGAAATTGAATTATTGTGACAATCAAATAAAAGGTTGATGTCCTCGCCCCCGCGTAAATCTAATTAGCATAATACACAAAAAAACACACACATCCTTCAGTTTAAGCTAGAGATATCTTTTTTTTTTTTTTGTTGCATTGGATGAGTCTCAATCCACTGCAACTGCCTATCCCACTCTTCCGCATCTGCGCTGAAAGGTGACAGAGCTAGAGTGATGTTTGGCAGACCATGAGACAATTCCTGACAATTCCTGACAATTCCTGACAATTCCGTCTTCTCACAAAATCGTCTGTAGCATTCGATTTGGCCTACAAACTGTTATGGCCTACCCATCTATGGAACGAGGAGACTCTCATGAACATGATGGTGTTCTCCGTTTTGCTATACGGCCCCCACAAGCATCTTGGGACTTGTCTGCAGTCGGTACAGCCGATCTGCCAACTTCTGTCTGTAATGTCTGAACAGTTTAGGCTACACACTGATATCACCCCTCTGACTTTCACGAAAACATACATGTTGGTTGTATTGCTCTAGACTTTTCTGATACTAGTGCATGGAGGTATATATGGAGACTGTTTACTGCCAAAAATAAGGGGTTAAATAAATGTTAAAAATATATATATATTATATCTCTCAGACAGAGGACAGACACTTCAGAACAAACTTCCCCCCAAAGATTTTTTTTGGGGGGAACTATCTGTTGTTCCATGTAGTGAATATGTTATTCAATGTGTTTGTATGTACTAATAGCAATAAAGCCAAGTACAATTTTCAATCAAATAATTGTTTAATATTTTTTTGTGGGACACTTCAAGGAGTCTTAAAATTAAAAATCAAATAGCAACATGATCCTTGGTATAACCTTCTTAAAACAAGTCCATATAGCTTAGTAGAATCCCCCAACCCCTTCCCCGGCTTAGACAGGGCTTCAGTAAAACACTTTACTAAAAAAAAGAAACGGGTTGTAAATAAATGGACTCTTATGGGTTAGGTATTGTCATAATGAGATCCTATCATTATTCAACAAATGTTAGGCAGGGATGTTTTAGATATTCAAAAGATTTACTGACATCGGCATTGTGCCATGAAGCCGTGCGGCCTGGCGGGATTGTGTTTCAGAGGACGCATGGCTCTCGACCTTCGCCTCTTCGCCTTGTACACAAACAGTGTAGAATAATAGCTAAAGGAAATGGAATTATTGTGACAATCAAATGTACATAAAAGGTTGATGTCTTCTAATTAGCATATTACACAAAAACATATATAAATCCTTCAGTTTAAGAGATATAGAGATATCTGTTTTTTTTGCATTGGATGAGTCTCAATCCACTGCAACTGCCTATCTCGCTCTTCCGCATCTGTGGTGAAAGGTGACGGAGCTAGAGCGGTGTTTGTCAGACCATGAGACATTCTGAAAATCCGTCTTCTCACAAAATCGTCTGTAGTGTTCGATCGGTTTGGCCTACAAACTGTTATGGCCTACCCCTCTACGGAACGATGGGACAATACTGTACTACCAATTGAATATCATGGAATTGGGGAGAAAAAGGGATAAAAGAATAATAAAATAAGAACAAAAATAAAAAATATTCACTTATTTTCAGGTTCAGAGTCCAACAGTAAGACAGTTATACATCAGTCTGTCTCTAAATCAGTCCAGCCAGGAGACTCTGTGTCTCTGAACTGTACGATACACACTGAGACCTGTGCAGGAGAACACAGTGTCTATTGGTTCAGACATGGCTCAGGAGAATCCCGTCCAGGAATCATTTACTCCATTGGAGACCGAAGTGATCAGTGTGAGAAGAACTCTGAGGCTGAGTCTTCCACACAGAGCTGTGTCTACAACCTCCCCAAGAGGAACCTCAGCCTCTCTGATGCTGGAACTTACTACTGTGCTGTGGCCTCATGTGGGGAGATAGTGTTTGGGAACGGGACCAAGCTGGACATTGACCGTAAGTGACATTGTGTTTTGTTATAATCTAGATTGCAGGCAAGGTGTCATTCAGTTACTTTTGTTTTTCTCTTTCATTCAGAAATCTTTGTTTTCTGTATCATTCCGATATCTTTGTCTTTCTCTTTAATTTTCATTCAGATATCTTTGTCTTTCTCTTTAATTTTCATTCAGATATCTGTTTTTCTATATCATTCAGATATCGTTTTTCTATGTCATTCAGATATCTTTGTTTTTCTATATCCTTCAGATGTCATTGTTTTTCTATATCATTTAGATATCTTTGTATATGAGAGAATAAAATATGACTCAGATCAGGCCGAGTCTTGTTGGTGTCTCTAACATTGTCATAGCTTTATCCCTCAGTGTCTCAGTGTCTCCATCCCTATTTGATATTTCACAGATGGTTGTAAGGAGGACCATCTTCTGTTCATGTATTGCCTTGGCGTAGCGTTGGGTCTGTGTGTCCTCCTCATCATTGTCCTTACTTGTGTTTTGTACAAGATGAGCAAGTGCATAGGTAAGCAATTTTATTGTGCAAGATAGAGTATGCTTTAGTTGACATGTTTTGGTCAAAATTGGTCATAGTCTCTTCATTGTATGATGATGATGATTATATTGATTAATGTGTTTGATTAAAAGGAACCCACCTTCAGCCAAGTACTCCTGCAGTCCCCAGTCATGATAACCAGGTAACCTGATCTAACACTTGTTTAGTTGTTGCTGAATCAATGTATTTTTTCTTCAATTTTATTAGAAGTTTTATTTCACAATACCACAATGTTTAGTCTAATACCAAATATTGGATTTACATTTTTGCTATTGCTCTCAGGATCAAGGTGTTGACACACTCCATTACGCCGCTCTGAACGTCGCCCACAAGAAACCAAAGTCCGGGAGACAGAGGAGCGCCATGGAGACAGACACTGTGTACTCTGGGGTGACTCCAAAACATGGACTGAATCGTGAACATTTCCTCTTTAATAACTTGAATTGATTTTGTATAATTATGTGTTTTTCAGTGTGTTACAATGACTTGTAATCTGCCAAGCTCATTTTCACATTGATACCTTCAATTTTGATCAAATAAAACATTAAACTGCTTTCATAGAGAGGAATTGTTTGATTAGCATTCATATTTTTGTTGTTACATTTCTACACTTTCACCCACAGATTCAGCATGCAACAACCATATCAAGCCTATGCTCAATGTAAAAAAAAATTGTTGGTTGCATAATAACTGTAAATATGTATCTATTGCTGGTGTTTTAGCCTCTCAAACTGTCTTCTTTTAGCTGTATCCCTTATCGTAGCTCTCTGTGGTGTTCTGACTGCCCTAAATAGATGTTCCACTCACGTAAACTCAACTCTAACCCCCAGCAATGACCGTCAATCCTAACCACGCTCTCTTTACACACCTCTGTGCATCCAAACAACAAAGATCCATTTCACTAAGATCACAATTCTGCCTCTCCATGACAGTGGCGTTCATACTTTTTTTCATGAGCATGGCCTTATTTCGATTACAGCATATTGGGTGACTGTCATTCACCCAGTTCATTGTAACAGCGATTGGTTTAGGCAATTACATGGTACTCAAATTGTCTCTATACCCATCATGAGGTTGCTACAACCTAGCATATGAATGAAAGTTTACAACGTAGGTGCACACAGGTCAAGAGACACATTTGAGGTGATGGACAGTGACACATGGACAGACATTGACATTCAATATGCCTTGCACACTCTTGCCTTCATTTAGCTGAACAAGGAGAAAATCATTAGTCCAACAGTTGCAAATGAGAGTTTCTATTGGACAAATTCAAGTATGTTAATCCACTTTTTGTTCTGTTTGCTACCATTTAAGAAACGTTTTTCAACAGAATCACTTGTGGACTTCAATGCACAACACATCAGCTGTATGTGACCGGGGGAAAAAACCTTTCCAAGCCAAACTGCTACACACAGTCTACATTGTTGTCACCATATTAGCTAAAGTAACGTCATAGTCAGCAGAGCTAATAGAACTAAAGCGTTAGTAAACTAGCTACAATCATGCATTAATGTTACAGTGTACAGTCCCTAAGCAGTTACCCGGCGGGCCCCGGTGACAATAAATTATTAAAACCAAAAGCTTACCTTGACTTGGAAGATTGGAAGAGTTCCAGTATTGTGTTGGATAGTCATAACCAGCTAGCTAACATAGCATCCCTCTGTTTGAGCAGGGTGTATCAGTAGGCTAAACTAGCTAGCCTCATTTGCTAGCTAAGTAAGTGAAACTGAAAACTGAAAAATAAAATCCTTAAAATCCTTAATTAATTTGTCAGTCAGGGTACAATACAAGACCAAAGGTTGTCTGAGTGAGGCGTAAACAAAAATGACGCGTCCAGTTCGACCAATCAACAATAACCCCATTGTTGAAGTGTTGTACACATGGTTAGACTTTTTCCACTCAAGGTGACACCTTCAAAGATGATCGCACCGTGTGTGATATTTCTCCTCCTTAAACAAATAGGTAAGTCAAATTGTTTTATTTCTCTGCTTGTGTGATGTGTACTATAAGATTTTTTATTGGGTACTGATATTACAGTCGATTTCAGGCAATCCATCTATCATGATAGCATTTTTAAGTATGTGCTGTCTAATATATGTGAGTAGCTAAGCAATTTTTGTTGTTGTGTGTGTTATAGATCATGTTCCAGCTGTAGCACAATCCCCAGCCATTCGTCTCATATCACCCAATGTTGGAGACACAGTGACTTTGCACTGTTTCTATGAAGGTGACATGGCAGTAACATTCTCCTGGTACAAGCAACCCTTTGGAAATATTCCTCGCGTCATGTCAACATTTTTTTATAAGTATGACAGTGGCGCTACATTCTACCATGAATTTAAAGGTAACCCTCGCTTCTCAGTGGAAAGTGACGAAGGAAAAAATCACCTAAGAATCTCAGACATGGAACTCTCTGATTCAGCTTTATACTACTGTGGGAGCGCTTATGGAAACAAGGTGGAGTTTGGAGAAGGAACCCTTCTCATTGTAAAAGGTACAGAGAGAATTCTTATTTTCAGATAGTTAAACATCTTAGATTATACACAATGAGTGTAGAATAATAGCTAAAGGAAATTGAATTATTGTGACAATCAAATAAAAGGTTGATGTCCTCGCCCCCGCGTAAATCTAATTAGCATAATACACAAAAAACACACAAATCCTTCAGTTTAAGCTAGAGATATCTTTTTTTTTTTTTGTTGCATTGGATGAGTCTCAATCCACTGCAACTGCCTATCCCACTCTTCCGCATCTGCGCTGAAAGGTGACAGAGCTAGAGTGATGTTTGGCAGACCATGAGACAATTCCTGACAATTCCTGACAATTCCTGACAATTCCGTCTTCTCACAAAATCGTCTGTAGCATTCGATTTGGCCTACAAACTGTTATGGCCTACCCATCTATGGAACGAGGAGACTCTCATGAACATGATGGTGTTCTCCGTTTTGCTATACGGCCCCCACAAGCATCTTGGGACTTGTCTGCAGTCGGTACAGCCGATCTGCCAACTTCTGTCTGTAATGTCTGAACAGTTTGGGCTACACACTGATATCACCTCTCTGACTTTCACGAAAACATACATGTTGGTTGTATTGCTCTAGACTTTTCTGATACTAGTGCATGGAGGTATATATGGAGACTGTTTACTGCCAAAAATAAGGGGTTAAATAAATGTTAAAAATATATATATATTATATCTCTCAGACAGAGGACAGACACTTCAGAACAAACTTCCCCCAAAGATTTTTTTGGGGGAACTATCTGTTGTTCCATGTAGTGAATATGTTATTCAATGTGTTTGTATGTACTAATAGCAATAAAGCCAAGTACAATTTTCAATCAAATAATTGTTTAATATTTTTTGTGGGACACTTCAAGGAGTCTTAAAATTAAAAATCAAATAGCAACATGATCCTTGGTATAACCTTCTTAAAACAAGTCCATATAGCTTAGTCGAATCCCCCAACCCCTTCCCCGGCTTAGACAGGGCTTCAGTAAAACACTTTACTAAAAAAAAGAAACGGGTTGTAAATAAATGGACTCTTATGGGTTAGGTATTGTCATAATGAGATCCTATCATTATTCAACAAATGTTAGGCAGGGATGTTTTGGATATTCAAAAGATTTACTGACATCGGCATTGTGCCATGAAGCCGTGCGGCCTGGCGGGATTGTGTTTCAGAGGACACATGGCTCTCGACCTTCGCCTCTTCGCCTTGTACACAAACAGTGTAGAATAATAGCTAAAGGAAATGGAATTATTGTGACAATCAAATGTACATAAAAGGTTGATGTCTTCTAATTAGCATATTACACAAAAACATATATAAATCCTTCAGTTTAAGAGATATAGAGATATCTGTTTTTTTTGCATTGGATGAGTCTCAATCCACTGCAACTGCCTATCTCGCTCTTCCGCATCTGTGGTGAAAGGTGACGGAGCTAGAGCGGTGTTTGTCAGACCATGAGACATTCTGAAAATCCGTCTTCTCACAAAATCGTCTGTAGTGTTCGATCGGTTTGGCCTACAAACTGTTATGGCCTACCCCTCTACGGAACGATGGGACAATACTGTACTACCAATTGAATATCATGGAATTGGGGAGAAAAAGGGATAAAAGAATAATAAAATAAGAACAAAAATAAAAAATATTCACTTATTTTCAGGTTCAGAGTCCAACAGTAAGACAGTTATACATCAGTCTGTCTCTAAATCAGTCCAGCCAGGAGACTCTGTGTCTCTGAACTGTACGATACACACTGAGACCTGTGCAGGAGAACACAGTGTCTATTGGTTCAGACATGGCTCAGGAGAATCCCGTCCAGGAATCATTTACTCCATTGGAGACCGAAGTGATCAGTGTGAGAAGAACTCTGAGGCTGAGTCTTCCACACAGAGCTGTGTCTACAACCTCCCCAAGAGGAACCTCAGCCTCTCTGATGCTGGAACTTACTACTGTGCTGTGGCCTCATGTGGGGAGATAGTGTTTGGGAACGGGACAAAGCTGGACATTGACCGTAAGTGACATTGTGTTTTGTTATAATCTAGATTGCAGGCAAGGTGTCATTCAGTTACTTTTGTTTTTCTCTTTCATTCAGAAATCTTTGTTTTCTGTATCATTCCGATATCTTTGTCTTTCTCTTTAATTTTCATTCAGATATCTTTGTCTTTCTCTTTAATTTTCATTCAGATATCTGTTTTTCTATATCATTCAGATATCGTTTTTCTATGTCATTCAGATATCTTTGTTTTTCTATATCCTTCAGATGTCATTGTTTTTCTATATCATTTAGATATCTTTGTATATGAGAGAATAAAATATGACTCAGATCAGGCCGAGTCTTGTTGGTGTCTCTAACATTGTCATAGCTTTATCCCTCAGTGTCTCAGTGTCTCCATCCCTATTTGATATTTCACAGATGGTTGTAAGGAGGACCATCTTCTGTTCATGTATTGCCTTGGCGTAGCGTTGGGTCTGTGTGTCCTCCTCATCATTGTCCTTACTTGTGTTTTGTACAAGATGAGCAAGTGCATAGGTAAGCAATTTTATTGTGCAAGATAGAGTATGCATTAGTTGACATGTTTTGGTCAAAATTGGTCATAGTCTCTTCATTGTATGATGATGATGATTATATTGATTAATGTGTTTGATTAAAAGGAACCCACCTTCAGCCAAGTACTCCTGCAGTCCCCAGTCATGATAACCAGGTAACCTGATCTAACACTTGTTTAGTTGTTGCTGAATCAATGTATTTTTTCTTCAATTTTATTAGAAGTTTTATTTCACAATACCACAATGTTTAGTCTAATACCAAATATTGGATTTACATTTTTGCTATTGCTCTCAGGATCAAGGTGTTGACACACTCCATTACGCCGCTCTGAACGTCGCCCACAAGAAACCAAAGTCCGGGAGACAGAGGAGCGCCATGGAGACAGACACTGTGTACTCTGGGGTGACTCCAAAACATGGACTGAATCGTGAACATTTCCTCTTTAATAACTTGAATTGATTTTGTATAATTATGTGTTTTTCAGTGTGTTACAATGACTTGTAATCTGCCAAGCTCATTTTCACATTGATACCTTCAATTTTGATCAAATAAAACATTAAACTGCTTTCATAGAGAGGAATTGTTTGATTAGCATTCATATTTTTGTTGTTACATTTCTACACTTTCACCCACAGATTCAGCATGCAACAACCATATCAAGCCTATGCTCAATGTAAAAAAAAAATTGTTGGTTGCATAATAACTGTAAATATGTATCTATTGCTGGTGTTTTAGCCTCTCAAACTGTCTTCTTTTAGCTGTATCCCTTATCGTAGCTCTCTGTGGTGTTCTGACTGCCCTAAATAGATGTTCCACTCACGTAAACTCAACTCTAACCCCCAGCAATGACCGTCAATCCTAACCACGCTCTCTTTACACACCTCTGTGCATCCAAACAACAAAGATCCATTTCACTAAGATCACAATTCTGCCTCTCCATGACAGTGGCGTTCATACTTTTTTTTCATGAGCATGGCCTTATTTCGATTACAGCATATTGGGTGACAGTCATTCACCCAGTTCATTGTAACAGCGATTGGTTTAGGCAATTACATGGTACTCAAATTGTCTCTATACCCATCATGAGGTTGCTACAACCTAGCATATGAATGAAAGTTTACAACGTAGGTGCACACAGGTCAAGAGACACATTTGAGGTGATGGACAGTGACACATGGACAGACATTGACATTCAATATGCCTTGCACACTCTTGCCTTCATTTAGCTGAACAAGGAGAAAATCATTAGTCCAACAGTTGCAAATGAGAGTTTCTATTGGACAAATTCAAGTATGTTAATCCACTTTTTGTTCTGTTTGCTACCATTTAAGAAACGTTTTTCAACAGAATCACTTGTGGACTTCAATGCACAACACATCAGCTGTATGTGACCGGGGGAAAAAACCTTTCCAAGCCAAACTGCTACACACAGTCTACATTGTTGTCACCATATTAGCTAAAGTAACGTCATAGTCAGCAGAGCTAATAGAACTAAAGCGTTAGTAAACTAGCTACAATCATGCATTAATGTTACAGTGTACAGTCCCTAAGCAGTTACCCCGGCGGGCCCCGGTGACAATAAATTATTAAAACCAAAAGCTTACCTTGACTTGGAAGATTGGAAGAGTTCCAGTATTGTGTTGGATAGTCATAACCAGCTAGCTAACATAGCATCCCTCTGTTTGAGCAGGGTGTATCAGTAGGCTAAACTAGCTAGCCTCATTTGCTAGCTAAGTAAGTGAAACTGAAAACTGAAAAATAAAATCCTTAAAATCCTTAATTAATTTGTCAGTCAGGGTACAATACAAGACCAAAGGTTGTCTGAGTGAGGCGTAAACAAAAATGACGCGTCCAGTTCGACCAATCAACAATAACCCCATTGTTGAAGTGTTGTACACATGGTTAGACTTTTTCCACTCAAGGTGACACCTTCAAAGATGATCGCACCGTGTGTGATATTTCTCCTCCTTAAACAAATAGGTAAGTCAAATTGTTTTATTTCTCTGCTTGTGTGATGTGTACTATAAGATTTTTTATTGGGTACTGATATTACAGTCGATTTCAGGCAATCCATCTATCATGATAGCATTTTTAAGTATGTGCTGTCTAATATATGTGAGTAGCTAAGCAATTTTTGTTGTTGTGTGTGTTATAGATCATGTTCCAGCTGTAGCACAATCCCCAGCCATTCGTCTCATATCACCCAATGTTGGAGACACAGTGACTTTGCACTGTTTCTATGAAGGTGACATGGCAGTAACATTCTCCTGGTACAAGCAACCCTTTGGAAATATTCCTCGCGTCATGTCAACATTTTTTTATAAGTATGACAGTGGCGCTACATTCTACCATGAATTTAAAGGTAACCCTCGCTTCTCAGTGGAAAGTGACGAAGGAAAAAATCACCTAAGAATCTCAGACATGGAACTCTCTGATTCAGCTTTATACTACTGTGGGAGCGCTTATGGAAACAAGGTGGAGTTTGGAGAAGGAACCCTTCTCATTGTAAAAGGTACAGAGAGAATTCTTATTTTCAGATAGTTAAACATCTTAGATTATACACAATGAGTGTAGAATAATAGCTAAAGGAAATTGAATTATTGTGACAATCAAATAAAAGGTTGATGTCCTCGCCCCCGCGTAAATCTAATTAGCATAATACACAAAAACACACAAATCCTTCAGTTTAAGCTAGAGATATTTTTTTTTTTTTTTTGTTGCATTGGATGAGTCTCAATCCACTGCAACTGCCTATCCCACTCTTCCGCATCTGCGCTGAAAGGTGACAGAGCTAGAGTGATGTTTGGCAGACCATGAGACAATTCCTGACAATTCCTGACAATTCCTGACAATTCCGTCTTCTCACAAAATCGTCTGTAGCATTCGATTTGGCCTACAAACTGTTATGGCCTACCCATCTATGGAACGAGGAGACTCTCATGAACATGATGGTGTTCTCCGTTTTGCTATACGGCCCCCACAAGCATCTTGGGACTTGTCTGCAGTCGGTACAGCCGATCTGCCAACTTCTGTCTGTAATGTCTGAACAGTTTGGGCTACACACTGATATCACCTCTCTGACTTTCACGAAAACATACATGTTGGTTGTATTGCTCTAGACTTTTCTGATACTAGTGCATGGAGGTATATATGGAGACTGTTTACTGCCAAAAATAAGGGGTTAAATAAATGTTAAAAATATATATATATTATATCTCTCAGACAGAGGACAGACACTTCAGAACAAACTTCCCCCCAAAGATTTTTTTTGGGGGGGAACTATCTGTTGTTCCATGTAGTGAATATGTTATTCAATGTGTTTGTATGTACTAATAGCAATAAAGCCAAGTACAATTTTCAATCAAATAATTGTTTAATATTTTTTTGTGGGACACTTCAAGGAGTCTTAAAATTAAAAATCAAATAGCAACATGATCCTTGGTATAACCTTCTTAAAACAAGTCCATATAGCTTAGTCGAATCCCCCAACCCCTTCCCCGGCTTAGACAGGGCTTCAGTAAAACACTTTACTAAAAAAAAGAAACGGGTTGTAAATAAATGGACTCTTATGGGTTAGGTATTGTCATAATGAGATCCTATCATTATTCAACAAATGTTAGGCAGGGATGTTTTGGATATTCAAAAGATTTACTGACATCGGCATTGTGCCATGAAGCCGTGCGGCCTGGCGGGATTGTGTTTCAGAGGACGCATGGCTCTCGACCTTCGCCTCTTCGCCTTGTACACAAACAGTGTAGAATAATAGCTAAAGGAAATGGAATTATTGTGACAATCAAATGTACATAAAAGGTTGATGTCTTCTAATTAGCATATTACACAAAAACATATATAAATCCTTCAGTTTAAGAGATATAGAGATATCTGTTTTTTTTGCATTGGATGAGTCTCAATCCACTGCAACTGCCTATCTCGCTCTTCCGCATCTGTGGTGAAAGGTGACGGAGCTAGAGCGGTGTTTGTCAGACCATGAGACATTCTGAAAATCCGTCTTCTCACAAAATCGTCTGTAGTGTTCGATCGGTTTGGCCTACAAACTGTTATGGCCTACCCCTCTACAGAACGATGGGACAATACTGTACTACCAATTGAATATCATGGAATTGGGGAGAAAAAGGGATAAAAGAATAATAAAATAAGAACAAAAATAAAAAATATTCACTTATTTTCAGGTTCAGAGTCCAACAGTAAGACAGTTATACATCAGTCTGTCTCTAAATCAGTCCAGCCAGGAGACTCTGTGTCTCTGAACTGTACGATACACACTGAGACCTGTGCAGGAGAACACAGTGTCTATTGGTTCAGACATGGCTCAGGAGAATCCCGTCCAGGAATCATTTACTCCATTGGAGACCGAAGTGATCAGTGTGAGAAGAACTCTGAGGCTGAGTCTTCCACACAGAGCTGTGTCTACAACCTCCCCAAGAGGAACCTCAGCCTCTCTGATGCTGGAACTTACTACTGTGCTGTGGCCTCATGTGGGGAGATAGTGTTTGGGAACGGGACCAAGCTGGACATTGACCGTAAGTGACATTGTGTTTTGTTATAATCTAGATTGCAGGCAAGGTGTCATTCAGTTACTTTTGTTTTTCTCTTTCATTCAGAAATCTTTGTTTTCTGTATCATTCCGATATCTTTGTCTTTCTCTTTAATTTTCATTCAGATATCTGTTTTTCTATATCATTCAGATATCGTTTTTCTATGTCATTCAGATATCTTTGTTTTTCTATATCCTTCAGATGTCATTGTTTTTCTATATCATTTAGATATCTTTGTATATGAGAGAATAAAATATGACTCAGATCAGGCCGAGTCTTGTTGGTGTCTCTAACATTGTCATAGCTTTATCCCTCAGTGTCTCAGTGTCTCCATCCCTATTTGATATTTCACAGATGGTTGTAAGGAGGACCATCTTCTGTTCATGTATTGCCTTGGCGTAGCGTTGGGTCTGTGTGTCCTCCTCATCATTGTCCTTACTTGTGTTTTGTACAAGATGAGCAAGTGCATAGGTAAGCAATTTTATTGTGCAAGATAGAGTATGCTTTAGTTGACATGTTTTGGTCAAAATTGGTCATAGTCTCTTCATTGTATGATGATGATGATTATATTGATTAATGTGTTTGATTAAAAGGAACCCACCTTCAGCCAAGTACTCCTGCAGTCCCCAGTCATGATAACCAGGTAACCTGATCTAACACTTGTTTAGTTGTTGCTGAATCAATGTATTTTTTCTTCAATTTTATTAGAAGTTTTATTTCACAATACCACAATGTTTAGTCTAATACCAAATATTGGATTTACATTTTTGCTATTGCTCTCAGGATCAAGGTGTTGACACACTCCATTACGCCGCTCTGAACGTCGCCCACAAGAAACCAAAGTCCGGGAGACAGAGGAGCGCCATGGAGACAGACACTGTGTACTCTGGGGTGACTCCAAAACATGGACTGAATCGTGAACATTTCCTCTTTAATAACTTGAATTGATTTTGTATAATTATGTGTTTTTCAGTGTGTTACAATGACTTGTAATCTGCCAAGCTCATTTTCACATTGATACCTTCAATTTTGATCAAATAAAACATTAAACTGCTTTCATAGAGAGGAATTGTTTGATTAGCATTCATATTTTTGTTGTTACATTTCTACACTTTCACCCACAGATTCAGCATGCAACAACCATATCAAGCCTATGCTCAATGTAAAAAAAAAAATTGTTGGTTGCATAATAACTGTAAATATGTATCTATTGCTGGTGTTTTAGCCTCTCAAACTGTCTTCTTTTAGCTGTATCCCTTATCGTAGCTCTCTGTGGTGTTCTGACTGCCCTAAATAGATGTTCCACTCACGTAAACTCAACTCTAACCCCCAGCAATGACCGTCAATCCTAACCACGCTCTCTTTACACACCTCTGTGCATCCAAACAACAAAGATCCATTTCACTAAGATCACAATTCTGCCTCTCCATGACAGTGGCGTTCATACTTTTTTTTCATGAGCATGGCCTTATTTCGATTACAGCATATTGGGTGACTGTCATTCACCCAGTTCATTGTAACAGCGATTGGTTTAGGCAATTACATGGTACTCAAATTGTCTCTATACCCATCATGAGGTTGCTACAACCTAGCATATGAATGAAAGTTTACAACGTAGGTGCACACAGGTCAAGAGACACATTTGAGGTGATGGACAGTGACACATGGACAGACATTGACATTCAATATGCCTTGCACACTCTTGCCTTCATTTAGCTGAACAAGGAGAAAATCATTAGTCCAACAGTTGCAAATGAGAGTTTCTATTGGACAAATTCAAGTATGTTAATCCACTTTTTGTTCTGTTTGCTACCATTTAAGAAACGTTTTTCAACAGAATCACTTGTGGACTTCAATGCACAACACATCAGCTGTATGTGACCGGGGGAAAAAACCTTTCCAAGCCAAACTGCTACACACAGTCTACATTGTTGTCACCATATTAGCTAAAGTAACGTCATAGTCAGCAGAGCTAATAGAACTAAAGCGTTAGTAAACTAGCTACAATCATGCATTAATGTTACAGTGTACAGTCCCTAAGCAGTTACCCCGGCGGGCCCCGGTGACAATAAATTATTAAAACCAAAAGCTTACCTTGACTTGGAAGATTGGAAGAGTTCCAGTATTGTGTTGGATAGTCATAACCAGCTAGCTAACATAGCATCCCTCTGTTTGAGCAGGGTGTATCAGTAGGCTAAACTAGCTAGCCTCATTTGCTAGCTAAGTAAGTGAAACTGAAAACTGAAAAATAAAATCCTTAAAATCCTTAATTAATTTGTTCAAAACTGTTCAACTATTGTCTTTCTCTCTCTTTGAGTCAACTACTCACCAGATGTTATGCACTGCAGTGCTAGCTAGCTGTAGCATATGCTTTCAGTCTTAGATTAATCCTCTGATCCTTTGATTGGTTGGACAACATGTCAGTTCATGCTGCAAGAGCTCAGACAGGTTGGAGGACATCCTCCGGAAGTTATTTTAATTACTGTGCAAGTCTATGGATGGGGGTGAGAACCATGAGCCTCCTAGGTTTTGTATTGAAGTCAATGTACCCAGAGGAGGACGGAAGCTAGCTGTCCACCAGCTACACCATGTTGTTACCCTACTGAGTGCTATTGAAGCTACTGCAGACCTTTGCGAAATCGTTTTTTAAAATCAATTATTTGGTGATTTGATTATATTTAGTATAGTTTTATCTAAAAAATGATAACTTTTGAAATGTTTTTATTCTTATGAAATCCCTTCTCCACTGAGGAATTACCACTGCTCCATGAGATAAGGAAACTAAAAATAAACTTAGCGGAATATGCTTTGAACAGAATTGATATGGTTGAGAGACTGATTTCAAATATGACAATGTTCACATTGTAACTAAGCAGTTTTCACAAACTATTGACAAAATGTGAATTGGTATAAGTGCACCTTGCAGAACTGCAATCCGTTTCTTTTTCAACAGGGAGCAGCAGTGAACGTGGAAGTCCCAATAACTGTCTCAACAGTAGAGTTGGCAGCAACTTGTAGAAGGGCTCAAAATGTCCACGAATTTGATGAAGTATCATTAACAGCGTGCTTTTATGTGATAGTTCATGTGTCCAGCCTAAATAGCAGTCAAACTTATGCCAAAAATGTAAATGACTACTAACCTCAACATAGTTATAATAAAGTGTAGCTCAGTAACAAGGAGCAACAATAATTCAAAATGAAACCGGTAGTAGAGTGATCTATGTATGATGAAGACAATGACTCATTTGTTTGAGTGTGTAGTTTTGTAATTGAGTTCCAGGGAGTCTTTGCATGAGTAAGGCATACAACCTATTGTTTCAAGTCATATCTCTTTTGAAATGTCTTGACCTTCTTTTAGACATGTTGATAGCATGACACTCACATCCACCCACACATCGAACAAGTTCACAGGTACTTGCGGTCTGCTCTAAATACGAGGCCTTATCTAGGCTTTGGTCCGGCCTGCTGGCCTTGTACACACAGGACCCTCCTACCTGCTATCTGTGTCTCTGTGGTTTTTAGCAGGATGTCTATCTGTTGTTTTCACATGTGTTACTGTTGCATGTGTTACTGTTACTGTTATTAGTCGTCACTTGAGCCGAATACAACAGTGAAATGTGAAATGCTTACTTAGGAGCCCCTAACCAACAGTGCAGTTTAAAAAAATAAGAATAAGAGATAAAAGTCACAAGTAATTAAAGATTAGCAGTTAAAAAATAACAATATATACAGGGGGGTGCCGGTACAGAGTCAATGTGTGGGGGCACCAGTTAGTTGAGGTAGTATGGACCTAGAAATGATGCTCCGGTACCGCTTGGACCATTTAGCAGATGTTATTGCGGGTGTAGAGAAATGTTTGTCTTCCTAGCTCCAACAGTGCAGTAATATCTAACAATACACAACAATACACACAAATCTCAAAAGTAAAAGAATGGAATTAAGAAACATAGAAATGTTGGGACGATTAATGTCAGATTGCGGAGTATAAATGTATGATGGGATGTATAGACAATATGGACAGTATATGGATAGAATATGTAGTATACCGGAAGAATAGAATAGAATAGTATATATCCAGCAATAGTTCATTAGGATAGGCCTTGACTAGTATACAGTATACAGTGCATTCGGAAAGTGTTCAGACCCCTTGACTTTTTCCACATTTTGTTACGTTACAGCCTTATTCAAAAATGGATTAAATTGTCATTTTTTCCTCATCAATCTACACACAATACCCCATAATGACTTAGCAAAAACAGGTTTGTGGAACGTTTTTCAAATGTATAAAAAATGTACAACTGAAAAATCACATTTACACAAAGTATACAGACCCTTTACTCAGTACTTTGTTGAAGCATCTTTGACAGCGATTACAGTTTTCTTGGGTATGATTCTACAAACTTGGCACACCTGTGTTTGGGTAGTTTCTCCCATTCATCTCTGCAGATCCTCTCAAGCTCTGTCAGGTTGGACGGGGAGTGTCACTGCACAGCTATTTTCAGGTTTCTCCAGAGATATTCAATCAAGTCTGGGCTCTGGCTGGGCCACTCAAAGACATTCAGAGACTTGTCCCGAAGCCACTCCTGCGTTGTCTTGGCTGTGTGTTTAGGGTCGTTGTCCTGACCCCCGTTGATGCATTGGGCAGACCGCTTCACCCTCTGGAGAGCCCTGAGGTTGCAGACGGTGCAGTTGCCATACCAGGTGGTGATACAGCCCAACAGGATACTCTCAATGGTGCATCTGTAAAAGTTTGTGAGGGTCTTATTGGCCAAGTCAAATTTATTCAGCCTCCTGAAGTTGAAGATGTTCTGTTGCGTCTTCTTCACCACACTGTCTGTGTAGGTGGACCATTTCAGATTGCCAGTGATGTGTACGCAGAGGAACTTGAAGCTTTTCATCTTCTCCACTGCGGCCAAGTTCGATGGGGGCTTGTTCCGTCTGTTGTCTCCTGAAGTCCACGATCAGCTCTTTCATTTTGTTGACGTTGAGGGAGAGGTAATTTTCATGGCACCACTTCGGTAGGGCCCTCACCTCCTTCCTTTAGGCTTTCTCGTTGTTGTTGATAATCAGTCCTACCACTGTTGTGCTGTCTGCAAACCTGAGGATTCAGTTGAAGACGTGAGTGGCTGAGTATGCACCCTTGTGGGGCCCTTTGTAGGATCAGTCTAGTGGAGGTGTTGTTGCCTACCTTCACTGCCTGGGGGGTGGCACGTCAGGAAGCCCAGGACCCAGTTGCACAGGGTGGGGTTCAGACCCAGGGCCTCGGACTTAATGATGAGCTTGGAGGGCACTATGGTGTTGAAGGCTGAGCTGTAGTCGATGAACAGCATTCTTACATAGGTATTCCTTTTGTCCAGATGGTATAGGGCAGTGTGCAATGCGTCATCAATTGCGTCATCCGTGGATCTGTTGGGGCGGTATGCAAATTGCATTGGGTCTAGGGTGTCGGGTAAGGTGGAGGTGATACAGTATGATCCTTAACTAGCCTCTCAAAGCACTTCATGGTAACAGAAGTGAGTGCTAAGGGGCGATAGTCATTTAATTCAGTTACCTTCACTTTCTTGGGTACAGGAACAATGGTGGACAACTTGAAGCAAGTGTGGACAACAGACTGGGATAGGGAGAGATTTAATATCTTGTCCAGAACAACATATGGGAGCAAGTAGGGTTAAGTGCCTTGCTCAAGGGCACATTCACCGATTTTTAACCTAGTCGGCACAAGGATTTTAACCAGCAACCTTTTGGTTACTGGCCCAATGCTCTTAACTGCTAGACAAGACATGTTCTATTCATAACAGCCCTCCCATGAGTCATCTGGAGTACTGTAACTGTTGAATGACCTGTTTAAAATAAAATAAAGTTTTCTTTCAAATACTTTAGGTACATTTGGTTTTGTTGTCTTCTGCAATGGAGGCAAGATAAATCAAGGGTGACTAAAGTAGGTTTGAGAAAACAAATAGCCTACTATTTTGACCTAGTGTTCTCCAGAGGTGAGAAAACAAACAACCTACTATTTTGACCCAGGGACCTCCAGGGAGGTGAGGAAACAAATAGTCTAATATTTTGACCCAGGGACCTCCAGGGAGGTGAGGAAACAAATAGTCTACTATTTTGACCCAGGGACCTCCAGGGAGGTGAGGAAACAAATAGTCTACTATTTTGACCCAGGGACCTCCAGGGAGGTGAGGAAACAAATAGTCTAATATTTTGACCCAGGGACCTCCAGGGAGGTGAGGAAACAAATAGTCTACTATTTTGACCCAGGGACCTCCAGGGAGGTGAGGAAACAAATAGTCTAATATTTTGACCCAGGGACCTCCAGGGAGGTGAGGAAACAAATAGTCTAATATTTTGACCCAGGGACCTCCAGGGAGGTGAGGAAACAAATAGTCTAATATTTTGACCCAGGGACCTCCAGGGAGGTGAGAAAACTACGAACCACCAAACAGGCAAAACCTTCAAGACAGTTATTTGCATTCTACAGCTTCCTGTGTCTCAGTGAGTCCAGCCAGTAGACTGTGTGACTCTGTATGGTGCAATAGACCACAAGACCATGGTCGCCTGAATGAGAAGTCAACAAAGAAGATTGGGTCCAGTTCTACCAATCACCCATTAGCACTTTGTTGAAGTGTTGTATACATGGGTCGACTTTCTCCACTCAAGATGGGATATTCAAAGATGGCGTCACTGTTGATGATATTTCTAAGTCTCAAAGGAATGGGTGAGTTATATAAGTTATATATTTCTATACTTATGGGATGTGCACCCCAAAAAAGGCATGGGTATTTCAAGATTATTCACAGTTTGAGGCTATCAACACTCAATTTGTTGTATTTTGAGGTGTATAATGGCTAATAATGGCTAATATTTTGAATACGGTAGGTCATGTTTTTTTGTGTGTTTAGTCTAGATCATGTTCTAGCTCCATCCTCAGACATTCATCTCATATTAGCCAACGTTTCACTGCACTACAATTTCCCAAATAAATAAGCAGCTTGATCAAGCTAATATTTGATTGCCTTTATTCAATAACTTTGATTTGCTTTATATTGTCTTCTTCACAAGCTTAACATGTTCAAACTATGTTAGGACAGAGAATAATTATTATAGTACGTTTTATTCCTGTTCAGACATGCAATTAAATCCACCAGTTAAGTGTTCCCTCCTACTATATGATGGCTACGGGTAGAATGTCATCATACTGTGTATGAAGCTGCCCCTTTGTCAGAGACAAACTCTGACATTACAATGATGAATAGACATTGATCTATCTTTTTGCTTTATGCTAACTTGTGTAAGAATTGTGAATTTAGATCCTTTTTTCAAAAAAGCTTTTGGAATCCATTTGAATTACTTTATAGTATGAATATTATACGTATTTTGTATGTTTTTTGGTCTATATCTATATCTTGATCTTCAATCTATATTGTTTGTTTCCTTTTACAGTTTGTTCCTTTATCAAGGACATAGTCCAACCAGGCCTGGTCATGGTTACTGAGATGGGAGGTAGTGTGACTATCACTTGCTTTTGGCCGCTTGGTTCAGGCAGACTGTTGGACAGAGACCCCTTCTCATGGCATCATCACTTTTCATTGGCCAAGATGGTTTTTACTACAACAGCTTTACCAAGGACTTCACTGGGACTAAACGTCTGATTGTGAAGAGAGGAGTTGACAGCTTTAACCCGACCATCTCTAAGACACAGTTAGGGGACTCAGCTACATGCTAATGTGCTGCTATTGAAGTGGGCCAAGTCACATTTGGAGGAGCTGTTTTGATTGTCAAAGGCAACCTAACCTACTTCTTTCTTTTAGATTTTTCTTTTGCATCCATGAAATTCTAAATATACATTAAATTGTTGATGAATAAAAGTAGCAGTGCAAAATAGTCTTTTAAGATTTAGAGTCCAACAGCATGTCTGGTAATGGGACCAAGCTGGACTATTTTGTGTCTGTCCATTACATGAAATCCAAATAAAAATCCATTTAAATTGTAATTTGTAATGCAACAAAATAGGAGAAACCCCAAGGGGGATGAATACTCTTGCAAGGCACTGTACATTTTGATAACAGCATGATCTACAATATAATGTTTCTATATCTAGAAAACACTCTACAAAAGACATGACTGTTCAGACTGTACACCCACTACGATGACCTGACAGTCAGTGGAACAGTGACAGGCAGACGTTCTATGGAAAAAATTTAACATTACACACAGAACAGCACAAACTGTCTCTAACCAGAATTGAAAGACATTGAGACTGGTGTTTTGCAGGTACTATTTAAAGAAGCTGCCAGTTGAGGACATGTGAGGCGTCTGTTTCTCAAACTAGACACTAACATGCTTGTCTTCTTGCTCAGTTGTGCACCAGGGCTTCCCACTCCTCGTTCTATTCTGGTTAGAGCCAGTTTGCACTATTCTGTGAAGGGAGTAGTACACAGCGTTGTACGAGATCTTCAATTTCTTGTCAATTTCTCGCATGGAATAGCCATCATTTCTCAGAACAAGAATAGACTGAAAGAGTTTCAAAGGAAAATACTTTGTTTCTGGCCATTTTGAGCCCGAAACCGACATATGCTGATCCTCCAGATACTCAACTAGTCTATAGAAGGCCAGTTTTATTGCTTCTTAAATCAGAACTACAGTTTTCAGCTGTGCTAACATCATTGCAAAATAGTTTCTAATGATCAATTAGCCTTTTAAAATGATAAACTTGGATTAGCTAACACAACGTGCCATTGGAACACAGGAGTGATGGTTGCTGATAATGGGCCTCTGTACACCTATGTAGATATTCCATAAGAAAATCTGCCGTTTCCAGCTAGAGCAGTCATTTACAACATTAACAATGTCTAAACTGATCAATTTCTGATCAATTTGATGTTATTTTAATGGACAAAAAATGTGCTTTTCTTTCAAAAACAAGGACATTTCTAAGTGACCCCAAACTTTTGAACGGTGGTGTATTTTAACAAAATAAAGTATTTTGTTATATTTTCACCTGTCAGCATTAACAAGATTCCATCAGCAAACAGCATATGATTCAAGAAAATCTTCCCACAATTGTAGGTCCCAGGGTCCTCTTGCCATGTGGCAGAAATGTTGAAATGGTGAAATGTGTTTTTGCCAGCCAACACAGAGAATCACCCACCATCAAATTCGTTGTAGAATTGCACATCACTCTGGTACTTTGAAGATTTAGCAATGTATTGAAGCACCATGCCAGTGGTGAGTTTGTACCATACCATGTAGTTGATGTTCTCACTGGTCATGTGGCAATCAATAGTCATATTGCCTCCTTCTGGAAAGAAGCAGGCTGAACAATTATTTGTGTTTTAGATACTCCTGAATTATAATAATAAATGTACCATGTTGAAAGCACATGCACCAAATATAGTAAGAACCTGTGAGGTATGTTTAACAGTTATAAGATTAGTAAATTGAGATAGATGTTACTTACAAGCTTTCCAGATGAAAAGAAAGATGAAGAGTTGGTCCATCTTGCATGTTCCTTCAAGTGATGATATTGACCTGTGTGAAATGCAGTCTCTCTACAGAAGAGAAAGGAAACTTGTGTTTGCTTTCATTGGTTGATCTCCGGTACCATCTGATCTGGATGTTCAAATTTGCTTGGCTCACGAATGCAACAAACTCTGTATATTCATGTTGTTGTACAGCTTGAACATGTGTTGCACAACTTCATCACATTGCAAGTTTGAATGACTATGTTAACAGCACTTTTTTTAACTGAATGTGACTGTGAATTTATTATTTATAATACAAAAATACAGCTCATACTGTCTACAATACTATGTACTACAGCCGTCCACCTGATTGCTTGTCCACCTGAAAGTATAAGACAAGCATCAATGGATCACTTCACTTCATCTGTTGTTATTGCCGTTGTGGTCCATGGGAATCATACAGTAGTTGGAACTTTGTTGGCCACATGTTATGACACTGTCATCCTGTAGGGTTTCTAACACAAAGACACATCTACAGAAAACATGATAATTGTCTTTGCTTAACCAGCAATATCTCACATACAAAGTATTATCCAATGTATGGACAGATAAAAGCCCTCCAATGATATAAATATGAGGAGGCTCATCCTTCTTGTCCCAGATGATGATGATGCTTTACATCACACTTAAAACTGTCATGTGTGTTCGGAAAAGTACTTCAGATGTCTTTGTCAAATGACCCAATAGAAAGTTCATCTGAATATATATACAGATAACAAGCTGCATCATGAAAATAGTGGTCTACTGTTGCTAAAATGGGCAACTTGAAGAGCAAGTATAGAGTACGTGAAACAACTGACTGACACCACTGAGACATCCTGCTGGAAACCACAGAGAGAGAGAGAGAGAGAGAGATAGAAAGAAAGAAAGAAAGAAAGAAAGAAAGAAAGAAAGAAAGAAAGAAAGAAAGAAAGAAAGAAAGAAAGAAAGAAAGAAAGAAAGAAAGAGAGAAAGAGAAACTCAGAGAGAAGGAGAAACTCAGAGAATGAAGGAGAAAGCTAAAGAGAGAGAGAGAAAGAGATGGTCCTGCGCAGAAGTCCAGCAGGCCTCACCAAAGTGTAGCTAGTTACTACCTCGTGTTTTGTTCATAGCAGAACAAAGCCTACCTTGAAATAGGATGCTGTGTATGTGAGGGTGTGTGTCCCATGCAATAAGTAGGCAGATGTCTTAATAAAAACTTAACCATAGCCTGTCCTCATTCCATGGTAGTGGCTGTTGTGCAACTTTCACTATGAGTAGTTCTGTTGCAAATAATTTACCATAACATGATGCAGTACTGCTAGACTTCACATAATTAAGTAAACTTTGACCTACACAGTTGTGTTGAGAAGTCCTTGTTGCACTAAAGGTCTGTTTCACACTAAGGTGTGTGAACAATACAGGGCCCTAAGGGACAAAGTGGAGAGTAGTGTGGGTGCAGGTCAGTCTTCCTGTGTTAAATGTCTATAAGACGTTAGTTTCCATCAGTGGAAAGTTACTGCAACACTTCCACCTTCACCACAAGGCTTTGTAAACAGACCATAATGTCTGAGACAGTTAAGAGCATCCGTCTGTACAACGCGCCACATCATCATAGTATGTAGTGGGTTCAATTTATTCAACTTCAAACAGTTGGAAACGCTTCTTTTTCTTTATACAAGCAACTAGTTTATTGTTGCTAAAATGGGCACAACAAATACAATAAAATAAAAAAAATCTGTCACTGTGCCCTTGGGCATGGCACTTAACCCTAATTGCTCCAGGGGTGCTGTACAATGGTGACCCTGGCTGTGAACCCACTCCCTGCTGGTGTCTCAGGGGGAGTTGGGGTTAGCATAAAAATAACATTTCCATTACACACTTGTGTACCAAGACAAATATAAGCACCCCCCTAAGTATTATTATTTAAAAAAATAGCTTGTCAGAGAAGCAATGCATTCCATTATTTAAACATTGAATAACAAAAAAGCTATGACCACTGTTTATCACATTTGACTGCTTATGCATTCACAGATAGTTCATGAAGCTAGAACTAGTTAATAAAGAGTTATCTAGTATAAAATTATCATTGTTTCATTCATCCAGTTCTACTGTCTGATCCCAGCATACACCACTGTCTCCATGTGACCTCTCTGTCTTCTAGACCTGTTCTTCTTGTTGCTCAGATTCAGAGCTACGTAATGGAGACTGTCTTCATCTTGGTCCTGTGAAGCACAACATAGCATTATTGACAATAAATGATTTTAAATGTAGAATTGTTTTACCCACAATAGGGAAGTTGGTTAATGACAGGCTTTACGATAGACTTCAGACAATATAAAAGTATTTCTGCTTACCCCTACATCTGATCTGGTAACTGAAGGACCTCTGGTCTGTGAGACGAGCCCTAAAACGAATGACAAAAAAGATTAGGATACTTCTACTTCTTCCACTACTGAAACAACAACAAATGGTGACGTCAATGAATAGCAAGGGATAGTAACTTACCTCTGCACTGCACACATTCTACACAGTAGACTATACAGTAGATATAAAATAAAATAGAAGCTGTATCACCTACCGTCAATGTCCAACTTGGTCCCATTCCCAAAGAGTATCTCCCCACATGAGGCCACAGCACAGTAGTAAGTCCCAGCATCAGAGAGGCTGAGGTTCCTCTTGGGGAGGTTGAAGACACAGCTCTGTGGAGGAAACCCAGCCTCAGATATCTTCTCACACTGATTACTCCTGTCTCCATGGGTGTAAATGATTCTTGGACGGGATTCTCCTGAGCCATGTCTGAACCAATAGACACTGTGTTCTCCTGCACAGGTCTCAGTGTGTATTGTACAGTTCAGAGTCACAGACCCTCCTGGCTGGACTAACTCAGACACAGGCTGCTGGAGCACAGACATGCTGTTGGACTCTGAGTCTGAAAACAGAGAGAGAGACTAAAGTAAGACTAAGATGTGTTGGTGAAATACATAAAAGGCCATGTATTCATAACTAGCATTTGACGTAGCAGTCATACGAACATACCAATATACAGTGCCATACATTTTTAAAATGAAGAAGCAAATGTTTAGTTACCTTTGACAAATAAAACAGTTCTGTCTCCAATTGTTTGCTCATAGATGTCTGTAGTGGAACAATAGTATGTAGCTGAGTCCTCTGGCTCTGTCTTGGATATGGTCAAGTTACAGCTGTAGTCTCCTCTCCTCACACCCAAACGTTTGGTCTCAGTAAAGTCCTTGATAAAGTTGTTGGAATCATAACTACCTTGGCCAACATCACAGGGGTTGGTTGGATTACGTTTGGTTTGGTAAAAGCACAAACTGTCAAAGCAAACAAACAAAATGGATCAAAGACAAATACATGGATAAACCATTTCTACCCATTACAGACAGAACATCATACTTCCCCTATCATATTCAAACTACATACTGTAAATGTAGGAACTCAATTAAAATGTCTTACACTTACCCAAGTTGATGTAAAACATAAATACTTCTCTATTCATCATTGTAACATTAGTCCCTTCTGCACTGTATAGTGTGTGGGTCTGACAGTGGGGCACTTTATATGGACCTAATATAGGACAGCACTTTACATGTACCTTTCATGCAGTAGGAGGGAATACTGAAAGGATAGATTTTATTGGCTGACTACAATCTAAATGTGTCCTCTGGCTTACCATAATTTGAGCTTCCCGGGAATTACTTTTTAAGAAGACATTATTAAGCAATTATATTTTATTTATTTATTTAATTTGTTCAGTTAAGAACAAATTCTTATTTTCAATGACGGCTTAGGAACAGTGGGTTAACTACCTTGTTCAGAGGCAGAATGACAGATTTTTACCTTGTCAGCTCGGGGATCAACCGCCCCAATTCAGTTACCTGATCAAAGCAGTCAAATATTTGCTTGATACTCATATATATTTTTGAGAGAAATTAAACATTTTGTGAAATTATTTCTCTTTTGATGTTTGGACAGGAAACCGTGAATGATCTCTGGTGCTGCTAATACTACCTATCCCAACCCAGCCCAGCCCAAATGTTAAGGTAACCCATAATGTACATTTACCCACCACTGCATTAAAGCTGCATTCATGGCTATTGGTTTTCATCATAAGCCTCCACAAATAAATACTAATATTAGTTGTAACCACAATAGCATTCAATAATATATGTTGGCTTAATTTCAAACCTTTTGTTTGTTACCAATATCTTTTTTTCATGAAGGAAGAGTTGACAAAACTATTGAGACACTCAATCTTTATCTGCACTTTGTCCTCTTGTTATATATATTTAGGTTTGTTAAATGTTTTCAACACGAGACCCAAATGATAAATTGACTGTCCTCCCAATGACCCGAATCGTCCTCCAACGACCCAAAGTAAGCAGAAGAGTGTGTGATTGTAGATGTATTCTCATAATTCAGGACCCATAGTTCAAGAAAACCTGTACAGTTTAGGGTTTGGCAAATTATTTTAGCTTGTTGTATACATTCTTGACATGCTTTGCACATCTAAATGAATGGCAGGGGTCTGGTGTTTACCGTCCAGATGAACAGATGAAGAGAGAGAGGTGTGTAAATACCACCCACACCCTCAAATCACCCAGGTATTTACTCTTCCACACACAGAGAGAGAGAGAGAGAGAGAGAGAGACACATACAGAGAGAGAGAGAGAGAGAGAGCGAGAGAGAGCGAAAGAGAGCAAAAGAGAATGAAAGAGAGAGCATAAAGGACATTTCAGCCCACAGTGTTAGTCTATGAGAAGCCCAGTGATGTTCACCTCAGCAGGTCTCACTCTACACTGAGCTGCTCCTTCCTGTCACTCACACCACAGGAAGAGATGCTCAATCATGCTCAATCATATTCTCCTTATAAGGTGCTTCTCGGAATAGGGGGCTGTGATCAGTGCAAAGTCAGGACAGGAAATTCTAAGGGAAGAAAAACATAATGATAAAGGCTATTTTGGCTAAACTCTTTATTTGTCTTTAGAAGTGATCAATACAATTGTCTACTGCTGGGTACTTTGCCATTCCGGGTCACCCTATAAAAAAATTAACACATCTCTAACACACAACAAAGATCTTGTCACGAATACCACCGAAGGTGGCTTCCCTTCCTGTTCGGGTGGCGCTCTGCGGTCGTCTTCGCCGGTCTACTAGCTGCCACCGATCCCTTTTTCCTTTTAGTTTGTTTTTGTATAATTGTTTTCACCTGTTCCTTGTTGGGGTTTTGGGATGGGTGTTATTTAAGTTCGTTTAGGCCACTGGTGTTTGTGCGGGCTTGTGGTTATTCTACGTTAGTGGTGTTTGTGTACTTTTGGGTTTTCGCTGTCCAGTATTTTGGTAACAGTGGTTTTGGGTTTTGTTGAACCTGTGTTTTGGGCTTCACCCATGTTTGTCCCTGTTACTGTGCTTGAGGACATTAAAGCGTTTTTTTCCGGTCTACCTTCTGCCTTCCACACCCATCACTATCCCGACGTTACAGATCTAAGTTAATGTTGAGGCAAATGTTTGTGCATATTTTTTTGTCATAAATTTGATTTACGGAAATCGCTATTTAGCAAGTTAGCTGACTACCCAACATTAGCCAGCTAGCTTGCTAGTGTTATGACATGAGAATGAATTTGTAATTCGTGTTGTTTAATGTTTTAGGGACTCCTGTGAAAACCAGCAAACCAGGCTGTCGTCTTGTGAAACAGTGGTTATATGGTTATAACAGTGTCCCTTGCGGTGTCTCCTAACCAGCCTTGGGCTCCCAGTCGGCCTGAAGGTTATTTTAACTTCTCTTGGGTGGGGGGGCAGTATTTTTACGTCCGGATGAAAAGTGTGCCCAAAGTAAACTGCCTGTTAGTCAGACCCAGAAGCTAGGAAGTGCATATAATTGGTCGATTTGGATAGAAAACACTCTACAGATTCTAAAACTGTTAAAATGATGTCTATGAGTATAACAGAACTAATATGGCAGGCGAAACCCCGAGGACAAACCATCCCCCTCCAAAAAATTCAGCCTACCACTATTTTCAATTGCTATCACTTTTATTATAAGGCCAAGTCCTGCCAGATTGCAGTTCCTAGGGCTTCCACTAGATGTCAAAAGTCTTCAGACAGAGTTTCAGGCTGGTTTTTGGAAAAATGAGGCAGAAATTGTAGTTTGTCTAGGTGGCTCCCATTTTGGCTGTAGTATTTCCAAGCGCGTGGAAGAGAACGCGTTCTTTGGTATTTTTCTCCGGTAAAGACCTATCTATGAATACATTTGATCGCTTATTTCATGTATCAGGGTACCTAAGGTTTGATTATAAACAATGTTTGACTTGTTTGGAAAAGATTATTAGTAATGTTTGGGATTCATGTTGAATGCATTTTGATGGAGGGAAACTGGGTGGATTATTGACTGAAGCGTGCCAGCTAAACTGAGTTTTTTTTTATTTTTTAAAGAAGGACATTATCGAACAAAAGGACCATTTATGATGTAACAGGGACCTTTTGGAGTGCCAACAGAAGAAGATCATCAAAGGTACGGCATTTTTTATATCGCTATTTCTGACTTTCGTGCTGCACCTGCCTGAATGAAATATGTTTTTCATGTGTTTGTATGCAGGGCGCTGTCCTCAGATTATCACATGGTTTGTTTTTGCCGTAAAGCCTTTTTGAAATCCGGCACAGCGGCTGGATTAACAAGAAGTTAAGCTTTATTTTGATGGATTACACTTGTAGTTTGAATTTCGCGCTCTGCAATTTCACTGGATGTTGGCCAGGTGGGACGCTACCGTCCCACCTGCCAATAAGAAGTTAACCTCTAGCGTCGAGCAATCCCGTATCCGGGAGCGTAATCATAGCCTCAAGCTCATTACCATAACGCATAATGCACATTCAGATGTCATAAATCAGCACTGCAGAGCTCTCCCTGTCCTATGCCGTGCCTTGATTGTATTACTGTTGATGATATCTGGAAATGTGCATGTACACCCTGGCCCATCTACTGTTGCTATCTACAATTCTGACTTGTGCTCTGATATCTGCTTCACTAAGTTCAGCTCTCGTAAAAGTCTGGGTTTTCTGCACGTTAACACCAGAAGCTTATTACCTAAAATGTATCAATTGAAAGTGTGTATTCACAGCTCCAGATGTGTTGGTCATTACTGAGACGTCGTTAAGAAAGAGTGTTTTGAATACTGATGTTAACCTTTCTGGTTATAACCTTTTTCAGCAAGACAGATCTTCCAAAGGTGGTGGAGTGGCAATCTTTACCAAGGAACACCTTCAGTGCTCGGTTGTCTCCACCAAGTCTGTTCCCAAACAATTTGATTTGCCTGTTTTAAGCATTAAACTTTCAAATAGCTCTTTGTTGACTGTTGCTGGGTGCTATCTTCCTCCATCAGAACCGGCTTGTACCCCACCTGCCCTAAGCTCTCTCCTGAATTTGTCCTGCTAGGTGAACTAAACTGGGACATGTTTAAACCACCTGAATGGGACTTCCTAAATCTTTCTCAGATTACCAATCCAACAAGGTATGACTCCAAACACCCAGAAAAGGCTACTCTCCTCGATCCTCACAAACAATCCTGATAAGTATCAGTCTGGTGCTTTCTGTAATGACCTTAGTGATCGCTGTTTTACAGCCTGTGTTCTTAAAGGCCACTCAGTGAAACCACCTGTCCTGATTTGTCATAGATGCTTGCTAAAATACAAGCAAGCCTTCCTTCACGAACTGGCCTCTGTAAATGGTACAGAATTAGCTTGATCCCCTCTGTTGAAGATGCTTGGACCTTCTTTTTTGATATGTGGTGGTATTGTTTAACAAACACGCCCCCATAAAGAAAATGAGAATCAAAACAAGTTCAGTCCCTTGTTCGCCTGTGATCTTACAGAGTTACTCCACCTCAAGAATTGCATTTTGCGAAAGGCTCAGCACACGCATACTCAGGCTGATTGGCTATCGTTAGTTGCTTTAAGGAGCAGTACTCTTTCTGTGGATCTAACCTCAAGAAGTTCTGTAAAACGGTTAAACTTGACCACAAAAAAACTTCTGGGTCAGATGGTTTAGACCCTTTCTTCTTTCAGGTTGCTGCCCCTATCATAGCCAAGCCTGTCTCTCCTTCTGGGGAGGTTCCCATTGCTTGGAAGGCAGCCACAGTTCATCCTTTATTTAAAGGGGGAGATCAAGTTGATCCTAACTGCTATAGGCCTGTTTCTATTTTGCCCTATTTGTCAAAAGTGTTGGAAAAACATGTCAATAATCTACTGACTGGTTTCTTGATGTATATAGTACTCTCTCGGGTATGCAATCTGCTTTTCGCTCAGGTTATGGATGTGTCACTGCAACCTTAAAGGTCTTCAATGATGTCAACATTACCCTGGATTCTAAGAAATATTGTGCTGCTATTTTTATTGACTTAGCCAAAGCTTTTGATACGGCAGACCATTCCATTCTAGTGGGCCAGCGAAGGAGTATTGGTGTCTCTGACGGGTCTTTGTCCTGGTTTGCTAACTACCTCTCAAAGAGTGCAGTGTATAAAGTCGGAAAATCTGCTGTTATAGACACTGTCTGTCACCAAGTGAGTGACAGGAGGGAGCTTGAGGTAGTCACGTCATACAAGTACTTGGGAGTATGGCTAGACGGTGCACTGTGCTCTCAGCACATAAAGTAATCGTTCCTCTTTCACCCCAGCTGCCAAACTAACCCTGATTCAGATGACGATTTTACTCATGCTAGAATACAGAGACATCATTTATAGATCCTCAGGTAAGGGTGCTCTCGAGCATCTAGATATTCTTTACCACTCGGCCATCAGATTAGCCACCAATGCTCCTTATAGGACACATCACTGCACTCTATAATGCTCTGTAAACTGGTCATCTCTGTATACCCGTCGCAAGACCCACTGGTTGATGCTAATTTATAAAACCTCTTAGGCATCACTCCCCCCTATTTGAGATTTCTACTGCAGCCCACATTCTACACATACAACACTCGTTCTGCCAGTCACATTCTATTAAAAGTCCCCAAAGCACACATCCCTGGGTCGTTCCTCTTTTCACTTCGCTGCAGCTAGCGATGGAATGAGCTGCAAAAAGCAAGCAAACTGGACAGTTAGGGTTAGGGTTAGACTTGATTCAAAGACTCAATAATGGACACTCTTACTGACAGTTGTAGCTGCTTTGTGTGATGTATTGGTGTCTCTTCCTTCTTTCCCTTTGTGCTGTTGTCTGTGCCCAATAATGTTTGTACCATGTTTTGTACTGCTACCATGTTGTGTTGCAATAGTGCTGTGATATCATGTGTTGCTGCCTTGCTGTGTTGATGTCTTAGGTCTCTGTTTATGTAGTGCTGTGATGTGTGTTTTGTCCTATATATTGTATTTATTTTTAATTTTTAATCCCAGGCCCCCGTAGGAGGCCTTTTGGTAGGCCCTCATTGTAAATCAGAATTTGTGACTGAATTTGTGACTGACTTGTCTAGTTAAATAAATAAAAGACTAGGGTTCAGGTTGGTTAGGGTTTGGCTTGGCTAGGACTAGGGTTAGGGCTGGGGTTAGGGCTAGGGTTAGGCTAGAGCTGGAGTTAAGGGTTAGGGTTGGTGAACAGTTAGTTTGATCATTGTTGCGTACGCCTCTTGGAGGGAACGCAAGACCCCGCTACATTTCAACTCCCTGTGGAGTGAAAAAAGTGTGATCGTAGGTTCGGAGAAGGACGACAAAGGCAGAGAATACCGTTTACAGGGAATGTATTATTCCTAACACAAGGTAATGTTGGGAAAAATGGGCTGGATGGAACTAAAGCAAAGAAAGTAAACGTTTAAGGAATCCCCTCTCCTACCTTACCTCCCTTCTAACCTAACCTTTAGCACCACTTGGCGCGCTAACCAAAAAACAGGAGGTGGTCCGCCCAGGTCTTACCTAGTGTGCATAGACAGATTAAATGCTACGGGTTATGTATGCCCGCAGTCCTCTTGCCTAAACACTTCCAAAGTGCATTTGGGGAACAAATGAAGCAGAATAATTTACCAATACTCTAAGTGTGAAATTTCAATAACCACAAACACTAAGTCCTATTGTCATACACATACATCTGAAGGAGCGGCTACAAAATAATATTTAAAAAAAAGCTTTTACTGACCGCCACAACAACCAACACAGGACAGAAAAAAAGCTCTCTGACATTGGAACACTGGCTTTCATCAAGCTGGAGAAGAAGTTGGTAATTGAAGAAACAGCTGTATCCCCTGACGAGAGGGAGGGGTCATCATTGAGTGTCATCTCAATAGTTTTGTCAACTCTTCCTTCATGAAAAAAGAGAAAGTAGTGGTACCAAACACATGTTTGAACCCCCCCACCCCATATTATTCAATGCTATTGCGGTTACAACTAATATTAGATTTTATTGGTGCAGCTTTTATGCAGTGGTGGGTCAATGTACATGATGGGTTACTTTAACCATTGGGCTGGGGTTGGGTCGGTAGTATTAGCAGCACTAAAGATCATTCACAGTATCATTTCCAAACATCAAAAGAGAAAGAATTGAAGTTAATGTTTCATTTCTCTCAATATAGAAGCAGCCGTATCAAGCAAATATTTGATTTCCTTGATCCAGCTACTCTGACCTGCTTTATAATGCTTAAAAAGTACTTATAAGGAAGCTCAAATTATGGTAAGCCAGAGGACACACTTCTAAGATTGTAGTCGGCCAATAATATCTCTCTTTTCAGTGTTCCGTCCTACTGCATGAAAGGTACATGTAAAGTGCCATCATATATACGGTACACATAAGATGTCCCACTGTCAGACCCACAGACTATACAGTGCAGAAGGGACTATTGTTACAATGATGAATAGAGAAGTATTTATGTTTTACATCAACTTGTGGAAGTGTAAGACATTTTAATTGAATTTATTTTTCAATTATTTGTAGTATGTAGTTAGAATATGAATAAGTTAAGTGCACGTTCTCTCTGTAATGCTAGAAATGGTTTATCCATGTCTTTATCTTTGATCCATTTTGTTTATAAGCTTTGACAGTTTGTGCTTTTACCAAACCAAACGTACAACCCCTGTGATGGTTGCTGAGCTGGGAGACACTGTGACTCTCACTTGCTTTTGTCCCAAATTGTTGGTGACCAGGTATGATTGGTTCAAGCAGAGTTTTGGACAGAAACCCCTCCTCATGGCATCATCTCTTTATATTGGCAAAGATAGTTATTATTCCCACAACTTTATCAAGGACTTTATTGAGACCAATCGTTTGGGTGTGAGGAGAGGAGACTACAGCTGTAACTTGACCATATCCAAGACAGAGCCAGAGGACTCAGCTACATACTATTGTTCTACTACAGACATCTATGAGCAAACATTTGGAGACAGAACTGTTTTATTTGTCAAAGGTAACTAAACATTTGCTTCTTCATTTAAAAAATGTATGGCACTGTATATTGGTATGTTTCTGCAACTACTGTTTTTCACCCACTTCGACTTACATTAGTTACTCACCTTCTTCAGATTCAGAGTCCAACAGCATATCTGTGCTCCAGCAGCCTGTGTCTGAGTCAGTCCATCCAGGAGACTCTGTGACTCTGAACTGTACAATACACACTGAGACCTGTGCAGGAGAACAGTGTCTATCGGTTCAGACATGGCTCAGGAGAATCCTGCTCATGAATCATTTACACCCATGGAGACAGGAGTGATCAGTGTGCGAAGAGCTCTGAGGCTGCGTCTCCTACACAGAGCTGTGTCTATAACCTCCCCAAGAGGAACCTCAGCTTCTCTGATGCTGGGACTTACTACTGTGCTGTGGGCTCATGTGGGGAGATACTGTTTGGAGACGGGACCAAGCTGGACATTGACTGTAAGTGATACTTCTGACATCTATATAATCAAAGTTCTTTAGATTGCAGACAAGGTATCGTTCATATATTTTTTAAATTATTCAGATATCTTTGTTTTTCTATATCATTCAGGTATCTTTGTTTTTCTACATCACTCAGATATCTTATTTTTTTCTATATCCTTCAGATATCTTTGTATATGAGAGAATAAAATATGACTCAGATCAGGCCGAGTCTTGTTGGTGTCTCTAAATTTGTCATAGCTTTATCCCTCAGTGTCTCAGTGTCTCCATCCCTATTTGATATTTCACAGATGGTTGTAAGGAGGACCATCTTCTGTTCATGTATTGCCTTGGCAATACATGGGTCTGTGTGTCCTCCTCATCATTGTCCTTACTTGTGTTTTGTACAAGATGAGCAAGTGCATAGGTAAGCGACAATATTGTGCAAGATCCAGTATGCTTCTCAATTGTTGTTACAGCTACATTAGTAGACATGTTTTGGTCAAAACTGGTCAAAAAAGCTCTTCAATGTATGATGAATATGATTATATTGATTATTTGTGTTTGATAAAAAGGAACGCACCCTCAGCCAACTACTCCTGCAGTCCCCAGTCATGATAACCAGCTAACCTGATCTAACACTTGTTTAGTTGTTGCTGAATCAATGTATTTTTCCTTCAATCAAAATATGAAAATATTAATTTTATTAGTGGATTGTTTCACTATACCGCAATATTTAGTATAATACCAAATATTTAGATTTTAATTTTTCTTATTCCTCTCAGGATCAAGAGCCTGTTACTCTCCATTACGCCGCTCTGAACGTCGTCCTCAAGAAACCAAAGTCCGGGAGACAGAGGAGCGCCATGGAGACAGACACTGTGTTCTCTGGAGTGAGGCACAAAAACATGGACAGAAATGTACACTTTTACTCTTTATGAATTTGCATTGATTCTGTGTTTTCTACACTGTATGTTTGACTGTGGCTTTTTCATTGTAAGTTACAATTACTTACATTGATACTGTTATTCCATTTTGATCAAATATAACATTCAACTGCTTTCAAAAAGAGGAATTGTTTGATGAGCATTCATAGTTTTGTCATTACGTTTCTACAACACTTTCACCCACAGATTCAGTGTGCAACAACCATATCAAGCCAATGCTCAATGTAAAACACAAGGTTGGTTGCATAATAACTGTAAATATCTATTGCTGGTGTTTTAGCCTTTCAAACGGTCTTCTTTTAGCTTTATCCTGTATCACAGCTCACTGTGGTTTTCTGACTGCCTTGAATAGATGTTCCACTCACTCACGTAAACTCAACTCTAACCCCCAGCAATGACCATCAGTCCTCACCACACTCTCTTTTCACACCCCATCTAAAACACCAACATCCATGTCACTAAGAGCCCAACTCTCTCTCTCTCCATAACAAAAGACTGAACTAAAAATACACTTCTTAGCTGAATATACTTTGAACAGAATTGATATGGTTGAGAGACTGATAATAAACATGACCATGTTCACTTTGTAATGGAGAAGTTTTCACAAACTGTTGACAACATGTGAATACGTATAAGTGCACCTTGCAGGAGTCCAATCCATTCATTTTTCAACAGGGAGCAGCAAAGCACATGGAAGTCCCCACAACTGCCTCAACAGTCAAGTTGGCAGCAACTTGTAGCTATGAAGAATCTATAACAAGGTAATATAGTTATTACATGCTTATTACACATCTATAACATGGTCGAAATCATTTCCAGCATCTTTAAATAGCAGCCACCATACAGGCCAAACAGTCATCATCCCTGGATCATGACTACTAACCTCAACATAGTTATAATAAAGTGTAGCTTAGTAACAAGGAGCAACAATCACTCAAAATGAAACAGGCAGTAGAGAACTGTATGATGAAGACTCATTTGTTTGACTGTGTAGATTTGTAATTGAGTTCCAGGGAGTCCTTGCATAATTAAGGCACACAACCTATTGTTTTCAAGTCCTCTGAAATGTCTTGAACTAGTTTTAGATGTGTTGATAGCATGACACACACATCCACCCACACACAGCTAACAAGTTCACAGGTACTTGAGGTCTTCTCTAAGTACGAGGCTATATCTATTCTTTGGTCAGGCCTGTTGGCCTTGTACACACAGGACCCTCCTACCTGCTCTCTGTGTCTCTGTGGTTTTCAGCAGGATGTCTATTCTGGTGTCAGTCAGTTGTTTTCACATTTGTTATTGTTGTTCATGTTTCTACTGACAGCTTGCAGTCACAGCAAACCAGTTCTTTATAAATTTACTTGGATATATATAGTTATCTGAAATCAGTTTCAAACCACAAAGAACTGCTAATGAACTCTCCAAGTTAAGCATCTCATGTCATAATACGGAACCATCTATACTATATATATCTGCTCAGGGTGAGGGGCTATTTTAAGATGATGTCATGGGAGAACTAGTGCATTCTCAATCAGACAAGTGTTCTTGGACAACTGCAGGGTTCTCTGTAAGGAGACCAATAGAGGAGGATCCTCCTTCTGATAGATTGCCTCATATGAGAACAACAGTAACCAGACAGTGATACAGAGTGGATAAAGTGTGTCATGTGTATTGGTTATATTAGGCTGGGGTGTCCAATCAGTGATGCACTCACAGGTGTTACACTAAAGTTAATTCATGTTTCTGTAATTGATAGGGAATGAGACTGACATACAATTGACTTGTTTCATGCTGTAGGTGTTTATCCCATATACACTTCCAATGCTCTACTCCTGTTCACACTTACATTTTAGTAATTTCGAAGACACTCTTATTCAGAGCAGCTTAACGGAGCAAGTAGGATTAATTGCAAAAAAATAAGTAAGTTATAGACCTATATCAAGGACTTCACTGGGACTAAATGCCTGAGTGCGGAGAGAGGAGTTGACAGCGTTAACCTGACCATCTCTAAGACACAGTTAGGGGACTCAGCTACATGCTAATGTGCTGCTATTGAAGTGGGCAAAGTCACATTTGGACAAGGAGCAGATTTGATTGTCAAAGGTAAACTAACTCAAGTAAGTCTTTGTTTTGGATTTTCATTTTGCATTCATGAAATTCTAAATATACAATATAAATTGTTCATAAAAAAAGATCTAGCAGGACAAACAGTTGACACACCATGATCTTACTCTGTCACTCTTTTCAGAATTAGAGTCCAAGAGCATGTCTGTTGCACAGCAGCCTGTGTCTGAGTCAGTCCAGCCAGGAGACTCTGAACTGAACAATACACACTGAGACCTGTGCAGGAGAACACAGTGTCTATTGGTTCAGACATGGCTCAGGAGAATCCCATCAAGGAATCATTAACACCCATGGAAACAGGAGTGATCAGTGTGAGAAGAACTATGAGGCTGGGTCTTCTACACAGAGATGTGTCTACAACCTCCCCAAGAGGAACCTCAGCCTCTCTGATGCTGGGACATACTTCTGTGCTGTGGCCTCGTGGGGAGATACTGTTTGGGAACGGGATCAAGCTGGATGTTGAGTGTGGTCACTCTGATGATCCACAGATGAGAATCCTGGTCCTTCTCTCCGTCATAAGAACTGAAGTTCTCTTCCACTGTCTGACCATCTTCATCATCATCTACACCACCAGGAAATAGATCAATCTAAGACAAATGACGATGGACTTTTTGCAGTAAATGTTGGAAATATCATCATTGAAAATGTGTATTTGTTGAGATTGCTGAGTTGTTTTGCATTCTAAAAATAAATGGCCAGTGACCTTGTTTAAAAAGTTGTGTCAGTTGATTAAATTGTACTTTTGAAATCCATGTATAAGTTGCTTCTTATAGCATTAATAAATATCCATTTAAACAACTGATACTGACTGAAATAGACTTGTTCCTTCCCTTTGTGTTCTGTACATACAGTATGTCTGTATGAATGTGTGCAGAGGGATTCTGCAGACCCAACCTACTGATAAATGCAAATCCCACCCATGCATGCACCCACACAGCGAGATGTTCACATGTACCTGCCCTCTGTGGTCTGCTGTGAGCACAAAACAAGACCGTCTCTACGCTTTGGACAGGCCTGCTGGCCTTTTACACACCCTGTGCCTCTATGTGGTTTTCAGCAGGATGTCTATGTGGTGTCACTTTGTTTTCTCTCATTCTTTCATTGTTGTTCACAACCATGACAATAAGCAACATAGTCCACTTATATACTGTATGTCATGTAGCCTATATCTTGTCACTTGCAAGATCATAGGTTTATTTCATTCAAACTACAATCATTTGTTTACTGAGTTAAAAAATTGTATTAATGTATATTAGGCTACAGTGAAGAGGCCTATCCATGAGGTACACCCCTACTAAACGCTCAACTAGTAGCCTACACTTGAGTTAGTACATGAATGACAGAGATAAGACTGACTTTCATTCTGTAGGTGTTTCCTCCACATACCCTCACAGTAATGCTACACCCTTCATGTCAGGACATGTTCTTTGTATAACAGTCCCCATATAGGTCATCAGGAGTACTGCCTGTAACTGTTATATGGGGAGGGGCTAAATCTATTTTAGGCACACAACTGAGTTTGACAACAAGAGGATACAGGTACATTAATTTGTAATGTATGCTTGAAAATGTACTCCATACTTACCAGATAATATTATACTTTTAACCCCATTAAATTAAAGATATACATATATTCTCTTTACACACTGCCTCATTGTTGGACATCTTTGATTCAGCTGGTGCCCACATAGCAAACTATACATTTCCCCCCCAAAATAATTATTCTAGACACCACAAACTGTCTACCACAAACCTGTACTGGGGTACAGGTTTGTCGAGCTAATTGAGGTAATATGTACATAGGGGTAAAGTGATAATTCATAGATAATAGATTATAAATAGTGAGTAGCAGCAGCGTAAAAAAAAGGTGTGTGTGTGGGGGGGGTCAATGCAAATAGTACATGTAGCCATTTGATTAGCTGTTCAGCAGTCTTAAGGCTGGGGGTAGTAGCTGTTAAGAAGCCTTTTTGTCCTAGACTTGGTGCTCCGGTACCACTTGCCATGCGGTAGCATAGAGAACAGTCTATGACTAGGGTGGCTGGAGTCTTTGACAATTTTTAGAGCCTTCCTCTGACTCAGCCTGATATAGAGGTCCTGGATGGCAGGAAGCTTAGCCCCAGTGATGTACTGGGCTGTACATACCGTCTGTAGCACCTTACAATCGGAGGCCGAGCAGCTCCCAACCAGGCAGTGATGCAACCAGTCAGGATGCTCTCGATGGTGCAGCTTGAAATATTTTTGAGGATCTCAGGACCCATGCAAAAACCTTTCAGTCTCCTGAGGGGAATTAGGCGTTGTCGTGCCCTGTTCACGACTGTATTGGTGTGTTTGGACCATGATAGTTTGTTGTTGGTGTGGACACCAAAAAACTTGACGCTCTCAACCTGCTCCACTATAGCTCCATCAATGAGAATGGGGGCATGCTTGGTGCTCCTTTTCCGGTAGTCCACGATCATCTCCTTTGTCTTGATCCCATTGAGGGAGAGTTTGTTGTCCTGGCACCGCTCTTCCAAGACTCTGACCTCCTCCCTATAGCGTGTCTCATTGTTGTCTGTGATCAGGACTACCACCGTTGTGTCTTTTGAAAACGTAATAATGGTGTTGGAGTCGTGCTTGGCCATTCAGTCATGGGTTAACAGGGAGTACCGGAGGGGACTAAGCACGCACCCCTGAGGGGCTCCAATGTTGAGGATCAGCGTGGCATATGTGTTGTTGCCTACCATTACCACCTGGGAGCAGCCTGTCAGGAAGTCCAGGATCCAGTTGCAGAGAGAGGTGTTTAGTCCCAGGGTCCTCAGCTTAGTGATGAGGTTTGAGGGCACTTTGATTTTGAACGCTGAACTTTAGTCAACGAGCAACATTCTCGCGTAGGTCTTCCTTTTGTCCAGGTGAGAAAGGGCAGTGTTGAGTGCAATAGAGATTGCATCCTCTGTGGATCTATTGGGGCAGTATGCAAATTGGAGTGGGTCTAGGGTTTCTGGAATGATGGTGTTGATGTGAGCCATGACCATCCTTGAAAAGCACTTCATGGCTACAGATGTGAGTTCTACAGGTCGGTAGAAATTTAGGCAGATTACCTTGTTGTTCTCAGGCACAGGGACTATGGTATTCTGATTGAAACATGTTGGTATTACAGGGACAGGTTGAAAATGTCTTTAAAGAAAGATCAATAACTCAAATTATAATGTTAAACCGTTTTTTCTCTTCTCATGCCACTAACACTAACACACCCTCAAACAAACAGCAACCTATTTACAGTTACTCTGCGGTCTGCGATGAACACAATATGAGGATGTATCTACACTTTGTTATGGCCTGCTGCCAATGTATTGTACACAGGACCCTCTGCTCTCTCTCTCTCTCGCTCTCTCTCTCTCTCTCTCTCTCTCTCTCTCTCTCTCTCTCTCTCTCTCTCTCTCTCTCTCTCTGTTTCTGTGGTTTTAAGCCGGATGCCTCAGAACTCTTAGCTATCTCATACTCTAGGCTATACTACTTGCTCTTCAAGTTGACCATTTTAACAACAGTAAACCAACTCTTTTGATGAGGCAGCTGTTCTATACATAGTCGACTGAAATCTGTGAAAAACCACAATGAGCTATTTATTAGGTCATTTCAGCTAGAGCTGTAGTTCTTAGTCAATCACAACACAGTTTTAACAGTGAAGTATTATCATCACCTATAGGCCTAGAGGTATCGGCCTCCTCAATAACAAAATCATGGGAAGGGATTCTATCCAGCCAATACAATTGAGTGTAAGTCCTGAATTATGTTTTTTCAATAGATGTTTTTTTAGTGAGGTGAAGTGACTGTGTGGTGATAGAAGCCCTAGTGGATGACAGTGTCATTGCATGCATGTTCCCAACACGTTCACAACTGAGTCTCTTGACGTAGACAACAGTATCTGTAGTGATGAAGAATAAGGGATGTCAAACTTGAATGATTATTACTAAATTTGTACTAAATCTATACTCTGTGACTCTGTACAATGTGAAGAAAATTGTCGTACCGGAATAAGGTTATGGGTCCAGTTCGACAAATCACCTGCAGCTCCATTGTTGAAGTGTTGTCTACTTAGGTGGACTTTTTCCACTCAAGACAAGTTGTGAGGAGGATGACAACTCCAATGAGGATCACACTGTGTCTGATATTTCCACTTCTTGTAGAGATGTGTAAGTCCAACTTTTATATTTCTCTGCTTATGAGATGTCTGCCCTTGATTTGGATGTCAGTCCATCCAGGAGACTCTGTGACTCTGAACTGTACAATACACACTGAGACCTGTGCAGGAGAACACAGTGTCTATTGGTTCAGACATGGCTCAGGAGAATCCCGTCCAGGAATCATTTACACCCATGGAAACAGGAGTGATCAGTGTGAGAAGAGCCCTGAGGCTGGGTCTCCTCCACAGAGATGTGTCTACAACCTCCCCAAGAGGAACATCAGTTTCTCTGATGCTGGTACTTACTACTGTGCTGTGCCTCATGTCGGGTGATACTGTTTGAGAATGGGACCAAGCTGAACATTCAAGGTAAATCCCATTTAATCTGTTAATATTCCCAACAATACAGTATATTTGTGTAAATAGCCAGCCTTCAAATGATCCCATACATTTGTCTCAACAAGCTATACAATATCACCATCAGCTTTTTGATTCAATGTTTTACTGTTTGATGATCTTCCTAAGTGCTCATGAATACAATATGAATTCTCTGATACCCTTTCCACAGTTCCAGAACATGATTGTCCATTTGATCTGAGTCCTACTGTTCTGGCCTTGGTCGTCTCCAACATCGTTCTGGGGATAGTGACCCTCTACTTGTCTGGGTGCTGTGCAAGACTCAGAACAGAGATAGCAGAGGTATTACTTTATATCTAATGTTGTGTCTGATGGTACATGCATCTCAATGCAATGTACATTCTGTAAATATCCATTAAATGCCCAACATATCAGCACTGTTAATTAACTACATGAGGTTAAAAATAGATAGATTGTCATAAAAAAATCATAGCTGGCCTTCCTCTATTTCAATCTCTATGAAGGGAGGACTGATGTCCCAACGTCTCAGAGAAATCAGGTAAATTTATCAACATTTATAAATATATAATATTTGTAGTTTTTACAAGAAACTGCCTTACAGCTAGTGTTCAGCTTATTTGTGCATTTTTTGTTCTTAAGCATTCTTGTAAGTAATAGGTCACTGTGATAGATGTAGCCTACTTATCTTTGTGATTGTTCATTTTTCTGTGGAACGTCTGTCACTGTTCCACTGACTGTCAGGTCATCGTAGTGGGTGTACAGTCTGAATAGTCATGTCTTTTGTAGTGTTTTCTTCCACAGGAGAATTGAAACACTATATAGTTGTCGCGCCCTGACCTGAGTATTCTTTGTTTTCTTTATATATTTTGGTTAGGTCAGGGTGTGATGAAGGTGGTATGTGTGTTTTTGTCTCATCTAGGTTGTTTGTACTGTCTAGGGGTTTTGTAGATTCATGGGGTTGTTTCCATCTAGGTGTTTATGCAGGTCTATGGTTGCCTAGATTGGTTCTCAATTAGAGGCAGGTGTTTACCATTGTCTCTGATTGGGAACCATATTTAGGCAGCCATCTGCTTTGGGTATTTTGTGGGTTATTGTCTATGTTTTGTTGCACGTTAGCACATTGTTTATATAGCGGTCACGGTTGTCTTATTTGTTTTTTTTGTTTAAGTGTTCTTCATTAAATAAAGAAGAATGTATTCTAACCACACTGTGCTTTGGTCTACTCCATAAGACAATCGCGACAATAGTAGATCATGCTGTCATAATGTATTTTCACCCCCAAGAAGAAGTCCTCCTCTAGAAGAGCAAGAGAGAAGACCAGCAGAGAGGATGCTGTGTACTCTGATGTCAGGAACCTGTAGCAGCAGTGAAAGATATCACCACTGTCACAAAGACTACAAGAAGAAATGTTACTATTTGTAGCATAATAAAACTGCTTTTAGTAACAAACGTTTGTATGGAGTTTTCAAAGTATCAAAGAAACTGTTTGTTTTAACATCGTTTTGCGGGTACTATTTAATGAAGCTGCCAGTTGAGGACTTTTGAGGCATCTGTTTCTCAAACTAGACACTCTAATGTACTTGTCCTCTTGCTCAGTTGTGCACCAGGGCCTCCCACTCCTCTTTCTCTTCTGGTTAGAGCCAGTTTACGCTGTTGTGTGATGGGAGTAGTACACAGCGTTGTACATCATCTTCAGTTTCTTGGCAATTTCTCGATTGGAATAGCTCAATTTCTCAGAACAAGAATAGACTGAGGAGTTTCAGAAGAAAGGTCTTTGTTTCTGGCCATTTTGAGGCTGTAATCGGACCCACAAATGCTGATGCTCCAGGTACTCAACTAGTCTAAAGAAGGTTTTATTGCTTCTTTAATCAGAACTACAATTTTCAGCTGTGCTAACATAATTGCAAACGGGATCAATTAACATTTTAAATGATAAACTTATATTAGCTCACACAATGTGACATTGGGACACAGGAGTGATGGTTGCTGATAATGGGCCTCTGTATGCCTATGTAGATATTCCATAAAAAATCAGATGTTTCGAGCTACAATAGTAATTTACAACATTAACAATGTCTACACTGTTTTTCAGATAAATGTGATGTTATTTATTGAACAAAAAATGTCTAAGTGACCCTAAACCTTTGAATGGCAGTGTACATAATAGTAGCATCAACATATATTGTAGTGTAATTAAATTTCACATATTTAATTGTTTTTTTGGTTCAACCATAATGCATAATAAGCATCATCAACAGGGGGAATATATTGGGTGTGCGCGGATTAGCTCTAGAAAGAATATATCAATTTATAAGACTTTTTCATAAAAATAGGCTTTCCCACATGAACAGGTGATGAGATGATACCCCGAACAGGGTTTTTCGACCTGTATGTGGGTGTCTGAAGAAGGATGTTTTTATTGTGATATTGCACTGTGCGCAAGAGACACATTTGTAGTTCCCATTTGGAATGTGTGTCAAGAATGTCTGAGTGGGCTCAGGGTGCATGTCTGATCTCATGAAGCTATCTCCAATATTGCGACCACCGGGACATGGACTTGTACCCATGTACCAACTTACTATGAAAAAGTGTCATTCCAGGGAGATTTCGCAAATACATCTTGTCTTGAGCTGCAAAGGACGACTTGAGTTTTATTTTGCCCATACTGATGTTGGTTCGTATCATTGTGGAATATTCTGGTATAATGAATAGAGATGGTGCATATGCCATGAAGGTCAGTGAAGAAACTGAAAGTTTAGTAGCAAACTATGTTTCCAATTTGAATTTCAGTTTATTTTCCATCAGAATGTCAAAATGTTATGTGGTTCTCTTTAGCCAATTGTCACATTCTGACCTTAGTTCCTTTGTTATGTCTTTGTTTTAGTTTGGTCAGGGCGTGAGTTGGGGTGGGTAGTCTGTTCTTTTTTATATGATAAAATCATCTATCATTGGTGTTATATATGATAAAAATTACAGACCTCTACATGCTTTGTAAGTAGGAGAACCTGCCAAATCAGCAGTGTATCAAATACTTGTTCTCCCCACTGTAAAAACACTAATGAACAATGTTTTCAAGTGAAATGAAATAGAACGGTATTAATTACTGGAAAGGAAGACCCAGAGTTACGTCTGCTGCAGAGGATTAGTTCATTAGAGTTACCAGCCTCAGAAATTGGCAATTAACTTGAACCCCGGATTCAAAGAAATGCTTCCCAGAGTTCAAGTAACAATGTCACGGTTGTCATAAGAACGGGACCTAGGCGCAACGGATGTTGAGTTACACATATTTATTGCAAAGTGAAACTTAAAGAAAAAAACAATAAATCAAATAAACAAACAACTAAAAGTAACTAAGTGGTGCACAAACACAAAACAATATCCCACAAATGCAGGTGGGGAAAAAGCCTACCTAAATATGATCCCCAATCAGAGGCAACGATAAACAGCTGCCTCTAATTCGGAACCACTTTAAGCACCAACATAGAAATATCTATACTAGATCACCCCCTAGTCACGCCCTAACCTACTACACCATAGAGAACTAAGGGCTCTCTATGGTCAGAGCGTGAAAAACAGACATGTTTCAACATCAACTGTTCAGAGGAGACTTTGTGAATCAGGCCTACATAGTCTAATTACTGCAAAGACACCAATAACAAGAAGAGACTTAATGGGCCAAGAAACACGAGTAATGGACATTAGACTGGTGGAAATCTGTCTTTTGGTCATGATTAGTCCGAATTTGAGATTTTTGGTTCCAACCGCCGTGTCTTTGTGAGACGCAGAGTAGATGAAAGGATGATCTCCGCATGTGTGGTTCCCGTCGTGAAGCACGGAGGAGGAGGTGTAATGTTGTGGTGTGTGCTTTGCTGGTGACACTGCCAGTCATTTATTTAGAATTCAAGGCACACTTAACCAGCATGGCAATGACAGCATTCTGTAGCAATACACCATCCCATCTGGTTTGCGCTTAGTGGGACTATCATTGTTTTTTCATCAGGACAATGACCCAACACACCTCCAGACTGTGCAAGGGCTATTTGACCAAGAAAGAGATTGATGGAGTGCTGCATCAGATGACCTGGCCTCCACAATCACCCATCCTCAACCCAATTGAGATGGTTTGGGATGAGTTGGACTGCAGAGTGAAGGAAAAGCTGCACACAAGTGCTCAGCATATGTGGGAACTCAAGATGATTGGAAAAGCATTCCAGCTGATGCTGGTTGAGAGAATGTCAACAGTGTGAAAAGCTGTCATCAAGGCAAATGTTGGCTACTTTGAAGAATCTAAAATCTAAAATATAATTGTATTTGTTTAATACTTTTTTGGTTACTACATGATTCCATATGTGTTTCAAACTGTTGATGTCTTCACTATTATTCTACAATATAGAAAACAGCACCGTATATTATTCAATTGCGGTTACAAATAATATTAGTATTTAATGTTGGAGGCTTATGATGAAAACCAATAGCCAGAAATGCAGCTTCTATGCAGTGGTGGGTAAATGTACATTATGGATCACTTTAACCCTTGGGCTGGGCTGGGCTGGGCTGGGTTAGGGTCGGTAGTATCAGCAGCACTAGAGATATTTCACTGTTTCTTGTCCAAACATCAATTTCATTTCAGAAAATGTTTAATTTTTCTCAAAAAAGAAACAGCCGTATCAGGCAAATATTTGATAGCCTTGATCTAGTAACTCTGAATCGCTTTATAATGTCTTCTTGGAAAGTCATTCCCGTGAAGCTCACACTATGGTAAGCCAGAGGACACACTTCTAAGATTGTCGTCAGCCAATAAAATCTCTAGTTTCAGTGTTCCCTCCTACTGTATGATGGGTACATCTAAAGTGCCATCATATATAAGGTGCCCCACTGTCAGACCCACACACTATACAGTGCAGAAGGGTGTAATGCTACAATGATGAATAGAGAAGTATTTATATTTTACATCAACTTGGGTAAGAGTAAGACATTTTAATTTAGTTCCTTATTTAATCATTTGTAGTATGTAGTTTGAATATAATAAGCGAAGTGGATGTTGTCTGTAATGGGTAGAAATGCCTGTGACTTTGTTCCATGTTGTTTGTTTGCTTTGACAGTTTGTGCTTTCACCAAACCAAACGTAATTCAACCAATCCCTGTGATGGTTACTGAGCTGGGAGGCACTGTGACTCTCACTTGCCTTTGTCCTAATGTGTCGGTGACCAGATTTAATTGGTTGAAGCAGAGTTTTGGACAGGAACCCCTCCTCATGGCATCATCTCTTTATGCTGGCCAAGAGAATTATTATTCCAACAACTTTATCAAGGACTTTACTGAGACCGAACGTTTGGGTGTGAGGAGAGGAGAATACTGCTATAACTTGACCATATCCAAGACAGAGCCAGGGGACTCAGCTACATACTATTGTTCCACTGCAGCCATCTATGAGCAAACATTTGGAGAGGGAACTGTTTTAATTGTCAAAGGTAACTAAACATTTGCATCTTCAATTTCAAAATGTATGGCACAGTATATTGGTATGTTTCTGCAACTACTTCATCAAATGCTAGTGATGAATACATGGCTTGTTTTTCACCCACTTAGTCTTACATTAGTTACTCACCTTCTTCAGATTCAGAGTCCAACAGAATGTCTGTGCTCCAGCAACCTGTGTCTGAGTCAGTCCATCCAGGAGACTCTGTGACTCTGAACTGTACAATACACACTGAGACCTGTGCAGGAGAACACAGTGTCTATTGGTTCAGACATGGCTCAGGAGAATCCCATCCAGGAATCATTTACACCCATGGAGACAAGAGTGATCAGTGTGAGAAGAGCCCTCAGGCTGGGTCTCCTCCACAGAGCTGTGTCTACAACCTCCCCAAGAGGAACCTCAGGCTCTCTGATGCTGGGACTTACTACTGTGCTGTGGCCTCATGTGGGGAGATACTCTTTGGGAACGGGACCAAGTTGGACATTGACGGTAGGTGATACAGATTCTATTTTATTTTATATCTACTGTATAGTCTACTATGTAGAACATACATTTACTTGCTATTCTGGGTTTCTTCTGTTACTGTTTGAATTTCAACAGACCATAGAGCAGATCCTCTTCTCTTGGTGTCCTGCCTGGGTGTAGTATTGTGTGTCACGTTCACCTTGATCATTGTCCTGGTTTGCATCATGTACAAGATGAACAACACAACATGTGTGCAGTGCAGAGGTAAGTTACTATCCCTTGATATTCGTTGATGTCACCATTTGTTGTTGTTTCAGTAGTGGAAGAAGTAGAAGTATCCTAATCTTTTTTGTCATTCGTTTTAGGACTCGTCTCACAGACCAGAGGTCCTTCAGTTACCAGGTCAGATGCAGGGGTAAGCAGAAATACTTTTATATTGTCTGAAGTCTATTGTGAAGCCTGTCTTCAACCAACTTCACTATTTTGGGTTAAAAAAACTAAATTTAAAATAATTGATTGTCAACAATGCTATTTTGTGCTTCACAGGACCAAGATGAAGACAGTCTCCATTACGTAGCTCTGAATCTGAGCAACAAGAAGAACAGGTCTAGAAGACAGAGAGGTCACATGGAGACAGTGGTGTATGCTGGGATCAGACAGTAGAACTGGATGAATGAAACAATGATCCTTTTATACTAGATAACTCTTTATTAACTAGTTCTAGCTTCATTAACTATCTTTGAATGCATAAGCAGTCAAATGTGATGAAAACAGTGGTCATAGCTTGTTTGTTATACAATGTTGAAATAATTGAATGCATTGCTATTTTTTTATTTTAATAATAATAATAATAATAATTAGGGGTGGTGCTTATATTTGTCTTGGTACACAAGTGTGTAATGAAAATGTTTTGTGTTGTTGTTGCTAACCCCAACTCCCCCTGAGACACCCGCAGGGAGTGGGTTCACAGCCAGGGTCACCATTGTACAGCACCCCTGGAGCAATTAGGGTTAAGTGCCATGCTCAAGGGCACCTTTACAGATTGTTATTATTTGTATTTATTTGTTGTGCCTATTTTAGCAACAGTAAAATAGTTGCTTGTGTAAAGAAAAATAAAGTGTTTCCAACTGTTTGAATTTGAATAAATTGAACCCACTGCATACTATGATGATATGACGCGTTGTACAGACAGATGCTATTAACTGTCTCAGATATTATGGTCTGTTTAAGCCTTGTGGTGAAGGTGGAAGTGTTGCTTTCCACTGATGGAAACTAACCTCTAATAGACATTTAACACAGGAAGACTGACCTGCACCCACACTACTCTCTTCACACTACTTAGTGGGTGTGAAACAGACCCTTAGTGCAGCAAAAGCCTCTCAACACAAATGTGTAGGACAAAGTTTACTTAATGATGTGATGTCTAGCAGTACCACATGTTATGGAAAATGATTTAGGCCTCTTGCAATAGATCTACTCATAGTGAAAGTTGCACAACAGCCAGCACCACAGAACGAGGACAGGTCATAGTCAGCCGTCATAATTTTTTTTTTAAGACATAACATAATAAACCAATTTTACACTCCGTATATCTCTATTCTCTGTCTACAGAAACATCTCTGCGACCACATATACAAATTTACAATATTATTAAAGTAACAGCAGTTTAGCTGAATATGTGTCAGGCTCCATCACACCATTAGAAATGGAGAAACACCAAGACACATCTATTTCTTATCACAGAAGAGGTGCCTTTTTATTGAACCTTTATTTAATTACTTAATTATTTAATTAGTCTCGTTGAAATGTAAAAAATATAAATAAATTTCAAGAGAGACCTTGTGCTTGCACACCGCAAGAATCTCTTTGACTCTACATACCTCATAGATATACAGTTGAAGTCGGAAGTTTACATACACTTAGGTTGGAGTCATTAAAACTTGATTTTCAACCACTCCATCAAATTTCTTGTTAACAAACCATAGTTGTGGCAAGTCGGTTAGGACATCTACTTTGTCCATGACACAAGTAAATTTTCCAACAATTGTTTATCGACAGATTATTAATTTTCAAACACCTGAAGGCACCATGTTAATCTCTACAAACAATAGTACGGAAGTATAAACACCATGGGAACACGCAGCCGTCATACCGCTCAGGAAAGAGACGAGTTCTGTCTCATAGAGACGAACATACTTTGGTGCGAAAAGTGCAAATCAACCCAAGAACATTAGTAAAGGACCTTGTGAAGATGCTGGAGGAAACAGGTACAAAAGTATCTATATCCACAGTAAAACGAGTCGTATATTGAAATAACCAGAAAGGCTGCTCAGCAAGGAATAAGTCTCTGCTCCAAAACTGCCATAAAAAAGCCAGACTATGGTTTGCAACTGCACATGGGTGATCCTAACTGACCTAAGACAGGGAATTTTTACCCGGATTAAATGTCAGGAATTGTGAATAACTGAGTTTAAATGTATTTGGCTTAGGTGTATGTAATCTTCCGACTTCAACTGTACACATTGCCGCTCTTGCTGCTGGTGAGTCTCTGATCCACCTCTACGCAGACGACAAATACCTAGGTGTCTGGTTAGACTTTAAACTCTCCTTCCAGCCACACACAAACATCTCCAATCCAAAGTTAAATCTAGAATTGGCTTCCTATTTCGCAACAAAGCATCCTTCACTCATGCTGCCAAACATACAGTCGTAAAACTGACCATCCTACCGATCCTTGACTTCGGCGATGTCATCTACAAAATAGCCTCCAACACCCTACTCAACAAATTGAATGCAGTCTATCACAGTGCCATCCGTTTTGTCACCAAAGCCCCATATACTATCCACCGCTGCAATCTGTACGCTCTCGTTGGCTGGCCCTCGCTTCATACTCGTCGCCAAACCCACTGGCTCCAGGTCATCTACAAGACCCTGCTAGGTAAAGTCCCACCTTATCTCAGCTCGCTGGTCACTATAGCAGCACCCACTTGTAGCACGCGCTCCAGCAGGTGTATTTCACTGGTCACACACAGGGCCAATTCTTCCTTTGGCTGCCTCTCCTTGCAGTTCTCTGCTGCCAATGACTGGAACGAACAACAAAAATCTCTGAAACTGGAAACACTTATCTCCCTCACTAGCTTTAAGCACCAGCTGTCAGAGAAGCTCACAGATCACTGCACCTGTACATAGCCCATCTTTAAAACATAGCCCATCTATAAATAGCCCAAATAATTACCTCATCCCCTAATGTATTTATTTATTTTGCTCCCTTGCACCCCAGTATTTCTACTTTGCACATGCACCTACTGCACATCTACAATTCCAGTGTTTTTAATTGCTATATTGTATTTACTTCGCCACCGTGGCCTTTTTATTGCCTTTACCTCCCTTATCTCACCTCATTTGCTCACATCGTATATAGACTTGTTTTTGTACTGTATTATTTACTGTATGTTTGTTTATTCCATGTGTAACTCTGTGTTGTTGTATGTGTCAAACTGCTTTGCTTTATCTTGGCCAGGTTGCAGTTGTAAATGAGAAATATACTGTATATATACTGTATATATATATATATATATATATATATATATATATATATATATATATATATATATATATACACACATATATGATTTACAGTAAATGCTCTCTTTGTAAGAAGTGCAGTGTCTGTTCACACACCTACCAGGAAGGGTGTTATTTGATAAATCTCCCACCAATCAGAGAGAATAGGTGACTTTCTGTCTTTCTCTGTAACTGTCAGGCAAGAAGCCTACTGATCACAGTACTTCACCAGTCCATTTGGTTCAGGGCAGGCGAGAGTAACCACGAAGGATGGACTGCAAGATGACCCCATTATTATCTGTCTGGTGATTCTGCATCTCACTTGTAAGTACTGTATGTGCATATCTACAGTAGACTGCCTAGTCCATTTCTCATGTGTTTCAGTAGCTATTTACGCTAAAGATTACTGACATTGTCTTCTACCTTGGCTCAACTTACTGACATGGCTTCACTGTAACTCTTATGCAAACTGTGAATTTATACATTTTTCTTCTACATCAATTAGCCAAACTTGAGCCCTTTACCTCTGAATGATTTACACCATGTGCAAATACAGGGGCAAACTGGGATCAAAAATCGTAGTATTTTAGTATTTTGATACTTTGTAGATAGGGCCTCCCGAGTGGCACAGCAGTCTGAAACACTGCATTGCAGTACAAACTGAGTTGCTACAGATGCTGGTTCGATACCCATGCCGGCCGCAACTGGGAGACCCATGAGGCGACGCACAATTGGCCCAGCGTTGTCCGGGTTAGGGGAGGGTTTGGCCAGCCGGGATGTCCTTATCTCATCGCGCTGTAGTGACTCCTGTGGCGGGCCAGGCAGATGCACGCTGACATGGTCACCAGGTGTACAGTGTTTCCTTTGACACATTAGTGCGGCTGGATTCCAGGTTAAGTGTGCATTGTGTCATGAAGCAGTGCGGGTTGGCGGAGTTGTTTTTCTAAGGTCGCACGGCTCTCGACCTTAGCCTCTCCTGAGGCCGTACGGGAGTTGCAGCGATGGAACAAGACAACTTGACATCACGAAAAGGGTGTAATGAATACATACAATTATTTTAAAAATTGTGGACATACATCATTTGTATGTACAATAGTAATATTTAAAATGAGTAAATTGGGTGATTTTGTATACATTTATTTAAAATTGCATAGGGACGCTTCTGGGGAGACTCTGATTAGATGCCAGCATAGTCGCCTGAATTCATTTAGACGGAAACGGCCGATGTACTTGGGCCGATTCTTGGCAGTCATTCATTTTGATTCCGGGCCGAGTCCGACACCAGATTCCAGGCGGATTCAATCCGTTCCGGTCCCCCGGAAGAGGGCCGCTTGTGGGCAGATTCCTCATTGCTAGCTGGGTAGTGGATAGTTCGTTTGAACTGGTAAAATCCATCTGTAGGGGACAATACAAATAAAGCCTTAAGAGCACTAACCCTGATAAGGTGAAGTCTTATGGTCACCTATTATCCCCACTAAACCCAAACACCTACTGTATATGAACCCAAACACTTATCTCCATTTTAATTCAACATACCTATGCTGAACTTTTGTTTTTACACTCCACATAAAATGTCTCTGTCAATTCTGCTCTCTGTAAATAGACATTGTGGTCCAATACCAACTACCACACCCACTACCAATGAAATCACCTTTGATCTCACTGTGATCTCAGAGTGAATAGTGCTCTCTGATTCACAACCAGACAGAGCAGAATAGATCTACACACAGAATGGCCAAAACCTTCCTACCAGCTCTACTGCTCTATGGATTGAGTAAGTAAGCTACTGTTAAATCTAACATACTGTAGAGACAGAGTAAGATTGAGTGCATCCGTCAAGGAAAACCGGAATGTTCAGTGTAGCACTTTTTCCTGAATTCTAACGTGATTTCAACGAATATAGTAATTCACTTTGTTCTCTGTGTTTCAGGTTTGGTCTCTGTGTTGGTTTCTCAGTGTCAGACTATGGTGGTCCGTATTGGGGATACCATCACCTTGCAGTGCTCCAATGTTACAACGGCTGTGGGACACACAGCATGGTTCAAGCAAGTCAACGGATCAGAGCCTGTGTGCATCTCGTCTATGTACGGCTTTAACTCAACACCTTATCTCCACAATAGTTTTCGAAGGAGCCATTTTGAAATGTTCAGCAACAACACCACTGTCTTTCTCACAATCACAAATGTGGAAATAGCTGACTGTGGTCTGTATTTCTGTGGATTGTATCCACATAGCCACATGTTCTTTGTCAACGCAACTGTTCTAAAAATTCAAGGTACGTTTTCAATTATTTATCTGCCGTTTGATACATTTGAAAACGAATAACAACCTAATCAGGAATTGTCATAAAACAAAGGCAAACCTTTGTTGGACATATTTTTTAGTATAAAAATTGAGAAAAAATGAATTATTTATTTTCTCGATCTTATAGGGCACAACGGAGGTGAGGAAATACTAGAGTCATCGACAAAAAGTGAGTTTCTCTTTCTTTCTCATGTACAGCACCTTCAGAAACTATTCATACCCCTTGACTTATTACACATTTTGTTGTGTTACAGCCTGAATTCAAAATGGATTAAAAATCTCACCTATCTACACACAATTCCCTGTATATTTATTTAACTAGGCAAGTCAATTAAGAACACATTCTTATTTTCAATGACAGCCTAGGAACAGTGGGTTAACTGCCTTGTTCAGAGGCAGAACAACAGATATTTACCTTGTCAGCTCGGGAATTAGATCTTGCAACCTTTCGGTTACTAGTCCAATGGTCTAACCACTAGTCTACCTGCCACCCTTGTAAATTATAATTTACATTAGTATTCACACCCCTGAGTCAATACATGTTAGAATCAACTTTGGCAGTGATTACAGCTGTGTCTTTCTGGGTCAGTCTCTAAGAGTTTTGGAATGTACAATATTTGACCACAATTTTTTTTAAATTCTTCAAACTCTGTTATTCGGCTAGAAAATCTATGAAAAGACTTGAAGATGTCTGTCTAGCAATGACAAACATATTGCTAGACAATCATTTTCAAGTCATGTAATAGATTTTCAAGCCACTTTGAGTCAGAACTGTAACTCAGCCACTCAGGAACATTCAATGTCGTCTTGGTAAGCAACTCCAGTGTATATTTGGCCTTGTGTTTTAAGTTATTATCATGCTGAAAGGTGAATTTGTCTCCCATTCTCTGTTGAAAAGTAGACCGAACCAGGTTTTCCTCAAGGATTTTTCCTGTGCTTAGCGTTATTATGTATATTTTTATCTTGAAAAAAAAAAACGTTGTCCTTTTCGATGACAAGACATGATGCAGCCACCACCATGCTTGAAAATATGAAGAGTGATACTCAGTGATGTGTTGTGTTGGATTTGCCCCAAACATAATGCTTTCTACTCAGGACATGAAGATAATTTCTTCGGCACATTTTTAGCAGTTTTACTTTAGTGCCTTATTGCAAACAATAATATATTTTTTATTTTGTTCAGACTTTCTTTCCCTCTGTCATTTAGGTTAGTATTATGGAGTAACTACAATGTTTTTGATCCATCTTCAGTTTTTTCCTATCACAGCCATTAAAGTCTGTAACTCATTGTGAAATCCCTGAGTGGTTTCCTTCCTCACCGGCAACTGAGTTAGGAAGGATGACTGTATCTTTGTAGTGACTGGGTGTATTGATACACCATCCAAAGTATAATTAATAACTTTACCATCCTCAAATGGATTTTCAATGTCTTCTTTTTTTTACCCATCTATCAATAGGTACCCTTCTTTGTGAGGCATTGGAAAACCTCCCTGGTATTTGTGGTTAAATCTGTGTTTGAAATTCACTTCTCTGCTGAGGGACCTTGCAGATAACTGTATGTGTAGGGTAGAGAGATGAGGTAGTCATTCAGAACTCATGTTAATAAACACTAATATTGCACACAGAGTGAGTCCATGCAACTTATTTTGTGACTTGTTATTAATCACATTTATCTGAACTTATTTAGGCTTGCACTAACAAAGTAGTTGAATACTTATTGACCCAAGACATTTCAGCTTATTAATTTGTAAACATTTCTAAAACATATTTTCACTCTGACTTTCTGAAGGCACAGCCGAAGCAAAACCAAAACACTGTGATGGAACTATCAGTTTAGTTGGAGAGGATGATGATGGAACGACGTACCTCCCTTCCCTGGTTGTGATCCTGGGTGTTGTGACTGCTGTTCTACTGATAGTCATCCTCATCCTGGTCCTCAAGATCAGACGAGACACAAAAACACACAACACAGGTACGATGGAGGACCATAAACATTTTCTAAAAGGTGTATATCTCAGATTATATCAATTGAAAGCAAACCACACACACACATGCTTAGGGTATTTCTCTCTGACCAAATGTCTTTACAGTAACACACAACGTAAAATGTATGTTTGAATAACTGTTTGTGTACTGACCCAAATTACTCTTTCCTTACTCAGGTATCGAGGCTCAACTGCAGCTACAAAATAGCCAGGTAATAGAAACTGTCATATTTCGTAAATGACATCCAGATAACTGTACTTGATTAGAATTGTTTGATACCTCTAACCTTATTATATGTTTTCTACAGGATCCGGATCAGGACCCAGAGTCTCTGAACTACTCAGCACTGAGTTTCCGTCAGAAGAGGTCCAGAAATAAGAAGAGAGCTGAAGGTCAAATGATGGAGATGGAGTCAAATGTTGTTTATGCTGCCACAAGATAATTGTCAAATGTTTTAATGTTGATATCAGTGTACTGTAGCACTGATAAAGAACTGATGTAATACATTGAATAGTAGTAGTCATAAATCCCCTTGTGACAGCCATCGTGATTGAGTGCTGAGGTAGAGGGGCCAGTGAGGAACGCATCACTTCCTGTGTTGTGAGTGACAGGAAGGAGCAGCTCAGTGTTGAGTGAGACCTGCTGAGGTGAACATCACTGGGCATATCATAGTCTTGACAGAAAGATAGTGTAATATTATTATAATATTTTTTTTTACTAATAACCAATATTTTACTACTTTTTGATATTAAAGATGGGCCCTGGGCGTGTATCTCTAATTCTGTGTAATAAGATTTAGGATGCAAACCGCAACAAAATGAGGGGCACTAGTTTGTATAATATATTTGAATGTGTATGATAATGGTAACACTGATAGGCCTTGTTATTTTCCACTGAGGTAAAGTCCTCTCTCTCTCTCTCTCTCTGATGAAGACGAGCAACCTGCACCACAGGAAGACTGGCCTGGAGCTCTCTCTGTTTGTATCTCTGTCTCTCTCTCTCTCTCTCTCTCTCTCTCTGTTTCTCTCTCTGTCTCTGCATCTAACCACACAATCTCTTATCAGCATTCAGGCCCCACATCAATTTCCATTCCTACCGCTAGACTGAAAATACCTGACCAAAACCAAACTAATCCAGGCTCTAGACTAGAGAGTTGTGCACAATGTGTGAAGTGTACAATGACAAACACTATTATACTTCAAAACATTATCTGCTGTTGTTATCGTAATTGTATGGTTGAATTTATTTGAATGCATGATGTACAATGATATGAGTGGACATCTGGGGTTTGGGACACCTGTACACCGCCACTGCCAAAAAATACAAATCTGCTGTTTAGTAAAATAGCCCACTAAATGCATGGTTATGTTCTAACAGTCCATAACATGTTAGTTTTTTTCAACTTCTTGAACACTTTTTTGCACTTGTAGGCATACTTCAATCATAGTGCATACATGATGTGTTTGCATGCATAGGGAACGCATCCATAAACAATAGGCCTACTGCACTAATGTTGTGTGCCGAGGCAGTTATCAATGCTCTCAGCCTGGTCTCATACACTAGACGTAACGTAGTAAATGTAAATCAGGGAAGTTCTAATTAGTATGATATGTTACGTTTGGTATGGTTACATAAGACAGAAGGTTGCTTAAGGCAAAAAAAAGTAGCGTCGTTGGTCGGGAGGGATGATTATCCATTTAATGTGAACCTCTAGCAACCCTTTTCCTTTCTATTGAATACTCTATTGTCCGGTTGAAATATTATCGATTATTTAGACAATTGACAACCTGAGGATTAATTATAAACATCATTTGACATGTTTCAACGAACTTTACCAGTACTATTAGGATGTATTCGTCTGCATGTTTTGACCTCCTTTGAGCCAGTAGATTACTGAACAAAACGCGCCAACAAAACAGAGTATTTGGGATATAAATAGGGAGTTTATCGAACAAAACAAACATTTATTGTGTAGCTGGGTCTCTTGTGACTGCAACCAGATGAAGATCTTCAAAGGTAAGTGATTAATTTTATCGCTATTTCTGACTTTCGGGACTCCTCTACTTGGTTGGAAAATGTTTGTATGCTTTCATAAGCGGGCGCTGTCCTCAGCTAATCGCATGGTATGCTTTCGCTGTAAAGCCTTTTTGAAATCTGACAAAGCGACTGGATTAACAAGAAGTTAATCTTTAAGCCGATGTATAACACATGTATTTTTATGAATGTTTATTATGACTATTTCTGTATTTTGAATTTGGCGCTCTGCAATTTCACCGGATGTTGACGAGGTGGGTCGCTAGTGGCACGCCTGAGCCAGAGAGGATATCATACGAAATGGATGATAGCCATCCACAAATTAATACATACCATATGAAACGTAACATATCATACTAATTGGAGTGTCCCAGATTTACATTTACTATGTTACGTCTACCCCTGAGTCCAGGTTGAGGCTCTCTGCAAACTCTCATCTGATGCATTCGCTGCACACACAACATCCTCGACCTGTGGTCAGTGTCACCTTGCTGGTGTGAACAGGGATGGAAAAAAACACGTACATCTCATACAAAGGTCTTTGTGGTGAGAAGTTTCCACTGAACAACAAAACATAAATGTTTTTTTGGTACTTTGGTACTTTTGATTTCACACCTCATCTGTTCTGTGCTATATTTGTTATGGTTTGTTACCAAGGCAGTTTGATGTGCATACAAATAATCATGTTGCTAATTGTGTTGCTAAGGTCTTGGACACGCCTTGTTGTGTTTTTGGTCAACACACACTCGATTTCACTATTTCTGCTGGACAGAGAGATTCTGAGGAGGTTGATAATTAACAAACCCTCAGGTCCAACAGTTTCAGCACATAGTTTTTATATTGTTACTTTTCAGGGAGGCAGGAGGGTGGGCCATGTACACATCAAGGCTTACTTTTCACTGACAAAACTGTTATCTTTCTACAGCATCAACCAAATAACAAGTGTGCTTCTGATGTGCCCTATATGTCTTCCATTTCCTAATAATTGCTCCCACAGTTGATTTCTTCAAACCAAGCTGCTTACCTATTGCAGATTCAGGCTTCCCAGCCTGGTACACGTCTACAAATCCTACAATGTGATTTTCTAGATTTTTTTTCTCATTTTGTCTGTCATAGTTGAAGTGTACCTATGATGAAAATTACAGGCCTCTCTCATCTTTTCAAGTGGGAGAACTTGCACAATTGGTGGCTGACTAAATACTTTTTTGCCCCACTGTATATGATTTACAATAAATGCTCTCTTTGTGTGCAATACAGCATCTGTTCACCCACATACCTACAATACAGGAAGGGTGTGATTTGAAGTCTCAAACACCAATCAGAAATTAGGTGACTTACTGTCTCAGTAACTGTCAAGGACCTACATCACATTACGGCATCAGTCCATTTGGACTAAGGTCAGGTCAGGGGAGAGTAACCACTTAAGACGGACTGCAAAATGACCCCGATAAACATCTGTATGGTGATTTTGCATCTCTGTTGTAAGTACCAAATGTACAGTAACGTACATACATGGACTAGCAAGTATAGCGGCTATTTCCATTCACTTCACTTACCATTTTACTTAGATTTTACTTAAACTAATGGCATGACTTAAACTTCTTTGGGATAGGGGGCAGCATTTTCACTTTTGGATAAATAGCATGCCCAATTTCAACTTTCTGCTACTCATGCCAAGAATATAAGATAAGCATATTTTATTTTATTAGTGGATTTGGATAGAAAACACTCTGAAGTTTCTAAAACTGTTTGAATCATGTCTGTGAGTATAACATAACTTATGTAGCAGGCAAAACCCCGAGGACTAACCATTCAGAATTAATGTTTTTGAGGTCACTGTCTATTAAATGAGGTCCCATTGGGAAACGAGATTTCTAAGGCACTTGATGCAGTTCCTACCGCTTCCACTGGATGTCACTAGTCTTTGGAATTTGGTTGAGGTTATTCCTTTGTGCAATGAAGAAGTACAGCCATCTTGGAACAGGGCAACGTTATGTGTACTGTTTGAGAGTTGCAAGACTTGAAAAGTAGCGTTAGTTTGTAATCCTCCTGTATTAAAAACAGATAGACCCGTCTTCAATTTGATTGATTATTAACATTTAAAAATACCTAAAGTTGTATTACAAAAGTAGTTTGAAATGTTTTGGCAAAGTTTACAGGTAACCTTTGAGATATTTTGTAGTGACGTTGCACAATTGGAAGCTGTTTTTTTCTGGATCAAACGCGCCAAATAAATGGACATTTTGCATATATATCGACGGAATTAATCGAACAAAATGACCATTTGTGATGTTTATGGGACATATTGGAGTGCCAACAAAAGAAGCTTGTCAAAGGTAAGGCATGATTTATATTTTATTTCTGCGTTTTGTGTGGTGCCTGCAGGGTTGAAATATGCTATTCTCTCTTTGTTTACTGTTGTGCTATCATCAGAGAATAGCTTCTTATGCTTTTGCCGAAAAGCCTTTTTGTTGGCTGGATTCACAATGAGTGTAGCATTAATTTGGTATCTTACATGTGTGATTTAATGAAAATTTGAATTGTATAGTATTTTATTTGAATCTGGCGCTCTGTATTTTCCCTGGCAATTGGCCAAGTGGGACATTTGCGTCCCCCCTATCCCAGAGAGGTTAAGGCATTGGCATACATGGACTCCTTTGCTTTAAAGCCTTGGAATTCTAATCCTCTCTAATGTTTTTATTTGATCAGATTTTAATAGCTAGCATTTTGATGGCCATAATGAATAGATATGGTGACTGCGGGCGCCACTGTTTAACTCCTCGACAATTCAAAACTTTCTTAGAAGTAGCCGCTATTTACTATTTTAAACCTGGGGTTGCTATACATTACTTTTACCCATTTTATAAGAGAATCACTGAAATTGAAAAAAAATCCAGGCTTTTATAAATTAAATCCAGTTTTAGTTTATCAAAGGCCTTTTCAAAATCCTCTATAAATACCAGGCCTGGCTTCTTAGATGTTTCATGCTGTTTTATTATTTCTAGTAGTTGTCGTTTGTCGTATTTTATCTCCAATGTATCGTTCATGTAAAAAACCTTTCTGATCCAGATGAAAAATACCTGGTAAAACCTTTTTAATTCTGAGTGCTATGCATTTCTCTAGTATTTTTGCATCACAACATTGAAGTGTAAGAGGCCTTAAGTTTTTTAGATAGACTAGATCTTTATATTTGCAATCTGGGTCTTGTTTTAATACTGGTGAAATCAGACCTTCCTGCAGAGTACCTGACAGACTACCATTTTTATAAGAGTAGTTAAAACAAGCTAACAATGGAGCTTTGAGTATACCAAAAAAGGCTTGATATCCCTCTACCGGTATGCCATCAAGCCCTGGGGTTTTTCCAGACTGAAAGGACTTAATAGCTTTAATAACTTTAAAAGTTATTCCTCTTTCTGTACATTTGTTAATTTTTTGTATTATTTGGAAATAATTTGTTACAGTAATCATCATTCAAAGGGTGAGGATGAGACGGAAAAGAGAACATCTACTTCAAATATTTAGCTTCCTGCGTTGGAGATTCAGGAAGAATTTGTTGCATTTTTCGACATATTCCATCAAATCAAATCAAATGTATTTATAAAGCACTTCTTACATCAGCTGATATCTCAAAGTGCTGTACAAAAACCCAGCCGAAAACCCCAAACAGCAAGCAATGCAGGTGTAGAAGCACGGTGGCTAGGAAAAACTCCCTAGAAAGGCCAAAACCTAGGAAGAAACCTAGAGAGGAACCAGGCTATGAAGGGTGGCCAGTCCTCTTCTGGCTGTGCCGGGTGGAGATTAGTTTGCTTTATTTTTGTAATAGTTTACATTAGATCGTTCTTGAATAAGTTCCTCCAGTTCTTTTTGTTTTTCCTCTAACCTATTTTGTATCTCTATAGTATTGTTTTATTGCTATCTACCTGTACTATTAATTAGACAGAAACAGTTTTTATTTATTTATTATTTATGAATATTGAATTGAATGACCTCTGAAGGTACATTTAAATGTATCCCAAACAATACGCGTATTTGCTGAACCTATATTGTACTGGAAATATTCAGTTATAAATGATTTTGTCTTAGTTAAAAATGGTCCTCCAGTAAACTTTGTTTAATTTCCAATATCCCCATCCAAGTGGAAATTCTATAAGAATTATGTGAAGGCCAATTAGATGATCCGATCGCATTCTGTCTCCTATTAATACTTTTTAATTAAGGCCACGGTGATGATAGTTTGTAGAGTGATTTCCTTCATGGTCCATTGAGGTACTTAACACTGTGTTATAGTCTCCCACCATAATGATTTGATCGTTTGTTGCATGTAAATTCAATAAATTGGTATAAATATATTTGGACAATATAGATTAATGAGCCAAATCTATTTTTATATCCACTTTCATATTTTAAAAAAATCTACCTTCCTGGCGAATCATTCCTGACTATTTGTATATTCAGATCATTTTTTTTTTCAAATGAATATCTTCACACCTGTCATGCCCTGACCTTAGTTATCTTTGGTTTCCTTATTATTTTGGTTAGGTCAGGGTGTGACTATGGTGGGTATGTTAGTTTTTATTGTCTAGGGTTTTTTATATATCTCGGGATTTTTGTAAGTCTAGGTATTTGTATGTCTATGGTGGCCTGATTTGGTTCCCAATCAGAGGCAGCTGTTTATCGTTGTCTCTGATTGGGGACCATATTTAGGTAGACATATTTCCTTGGGTATTTTGTGGGTTCTTGTCTATGTGTAGTTGCCTGTTAGCACTAATGTGTATAGCGTTTCGGTCGATCGTTGGTTGGTTCAGTGTTGCATTTCTTTAATAAATTAAGAATGTACGCTTGCTGCGCCTTGGTCTCCTCCTTACGACAGATGTGACAACACCTTTTGAGTTCCTTTGTTCATGACAGAATTATTTTACCATTCCTTTTTCCACACAACTTAATCTAAGGATGTAGAGGGAGTTTCCTGTAAACAGTATATGTTATATTCCTTTTCTTTTAGCCATATAAAGACTGATCTTCTTTCTTTCGAATCTGCTAAACCGTTACAATTAGAACTGCCTATACTTATTTCACCCTTTACCATAACTAGATACTATTCTCTGTCTAAATTGACCATAATTAGTGCTTGTAAAATTACTACCATAAGAGGTATTATGACAGTCAAAATTAAAGATTTCAAATGTCTGATATTTAGAACTCAAGAAACAGGTTCTAGCAATATTTGTTTTATTCCCTTGTCTGTTTTCCTGTGAGCCAATGCCACAGATGTTAGTAAAGTCTGATTAGGTTGATATGTATGATATTGGATGTGATTTAGTGATAGTGTGTATGATGTCTGGATAAGAGTAAGACTATGTGTGATGTCCAAATAAATAATAACCCAGACAATTTGCATGGTAGAGTGTCTATGTGTGTAACATGAAGTGAGTATAGCCTTAATATTCAGGATGATAATTGTAATCCATATCGTATCACCATCATAGTTGCATCATAATTACATTTAACATAATTTTCATTGAAAAACACATCCCAGCATTTCCATAGCAATTGACATTTCACATGATCATGAAAGATACCTGGCATTACTATAGAGACAGCTTCGCTACAGTACAAATGTATACCATACAATACGTTACAATTCCCCATTGCTTGTTGTTAACATAGATAAACATGTAGACAAAGACATGCAAAATATAGACAAAAAAAACATTAAAATATAGAAAAGTTATCAACAATAGAGAGAGGGGAGAGAAGAGAGAGAGTGAGAGAAGAGAGATCAAGTGTGTGTATGTATGAGTCCGTATGTGTAAGCGAACATGTAATTGAGTGCGTGTGCTCATAGTGTTCAGATATTTTTACAGTTCCCATACTTTTATCCCATACCCTGACATCCCCGTAGAATTTAGTACAGCCATGGTGTTATGGAGCTGTCTCTTAAGAGCTGTCCATCTGTAAAGACTTTGTCCACAATGAGAATGGCACGCTGACCCCTCTCCCTGTACAAGATTCAGCCTCTTACAACGTCCGTTTATCTCCCGGGAAAATTGGTAATTGAGACCGAATTTGGTCCCTTTAAGCTCCCTTCACCTGCTTTTGATCAGCTCCTTTTGTTAGTAGTCTTAAAATGTTGCAATGATTGACTGGAGACCCTTGGTCTTGTCGCTCCGAGCTCCAAGTCTGTGCACTTGGTGGAAAGCCACCCTGTTTACAAGGCGGATTGCATGAACTTTCTGATCGCCCCCTCTAGATTATTGGATGCGTCCTCAGGAATCCCAGACATTATTACATTTTCACACATGCTACGAATTTGTATGTCTAGTTGCATTCCAGCAAGAGCACTAGCCTCTACTTCAACGGTAAGTAATCATCCATGTCTGTATACAGTGCCTTGCGAAAGTATTCGGCCCCCTTGAACTTTGCGACCTTTTGCCACATTTCAGGCTTCAAACATAAAGATATAAAACTGTATTTTTTTGTGAAGAATCAACAACAAGTGGGACACAATCATGAAGTGGAACGACATTTATTGGATATTTCAAACTTTTTAAAAACTGAAAAATTGGGCGTGCAAAATTATTCAGCCCCTTTACTTTCAGTGCAGCAAACTCTCTCCAGAAGATTGTCGGATGAAGCCCGATACTTTTCTACTCTCAGATTGTCAGAAGTAAGGAAAAGAAAGCATTAAAAACGGCTAAATACAGCCGTGTCGGGATTCGTTACACGGTATCATTGGCGAGTATGTTCATTCTTGGTTGAAAATGCCCTCCGATTTCGCTACACTCGTTAATTCCTGGTGTAGCAACCTCGACTGATGAGCTTTATCCTGCTGCATTAGATTATTAATGAAACTAAAATTATATTGCCATTACCAGTATATTTGCGTTGAACAGTGTAAGGAACCATATGTTCCAACTGATGACCTTCCTACTGCACAGAATGTGGGCAATACAGCTGAACCTGCCAGAGCTTCCTGGGCATCTAGAGCAGCAGAGGACGGGCAAAGTTCCTCTCCATCTCTACTTAGCTGCAGATGGTGGTGGAGGGCGGTCCCACCACATTTTGTCAACCCTGACAAAGTCCATCTCTGGAATCCCATTCCCAGGCAAAATGCGTTGCCATCCCTTGGTAAGGCATACAGCTCTCCCTGAAATCCGAAGACAACAACATCCCCACATGAGAAATAATGTATTGATGATCAATTCCCCAGAGAACAGGTCATCATATCACATGAGACATACTGTGTAGGCCTAGTGTATTGTTTAAAATGCAAGTGCTCACTGTAAATACTTCAAATACAGGCTGGATGGGCTGAAAAGTAGAACTATTCATTTAATTAAATCAATAGATTAAACACAAAAGACGATATTTTGTTTTACTTGTCTATTATCTCCATAAACTAAACATCATCATTAATGAAAATAATAACTCTAGAATAGTATGAAAATAGTGGGGTTAACAGACTATTTTGATGGTCAGAGTCATCGGACGTTAAACTAGCTAACGTTACTTCATTAACCTGTGTCAGTGTCAAAACACCAGTTTACTAACGCGTTAGATAGCGTTACTAAAGCTTACTAACGCGTTAGATAGCGTTACTAAAGCTACACTGTAAATCTTGTTAACTGAACCGAGCTAACATATTACTGTAGCCTAATACACTGATCTTACCTGCTAGATATCCCGATCGATGATGATGATCAATGAAAACAGTAGACAACAAAAAATTGTAGCTAACGTTACTTCAGAAAATAAAGATCATTTGCGAACAAAATTACCTGACGAAATCTATTTTTCCATGATCCTCTTCTAGCGTTTTAAGGTCCCGCCAAAGCTCATAGCTAACGTTACTTCAGAAAAGAAAGAAAACTCGCAAACAAATTACCTAAAAGGAAATATCTCTTGACGAGAGTTTAAAGGTCCCACCATAGCTCTATCCTCATTGGTCAATTCTTGGTTACTTCCTGGTTGCACTGGCATCTCGGATTGGTTGACGAGTGCAATTCTTGGTTAATTTTTGGTTGCAGACGGCGATATGATTGGTTGTCGCAACCAGAAATTTCCTCAACTCACCTTGTCAGAGGGTGCAACACTGTCGATAGCGTGCTGGACTTCGGGCAAGAAGGTTGAGGGTTTGAATCATGCTTGTTTCATTTGAAGTTGTACACAATTATCAGTTAATATTTGGTTTTTATTACCTATTCATTGTCAGTTAGAGACACAGTAGTGCATTGGGACCCAAAAGCATAATCATTGCTCTAACCCCCCCTTGTGAGAAGTGCAAATCAATCCCAGAACAACAGGAAAGGACCTTGTGAAGGGGTTGGAGGAAACAGGTACAAAAGTATCTATATCCATAGTAAAACAATTACTATATTGACATAACCTGAAAGGCCGCTCAGCAAGGAAGAAGCCACTGCTCCAAAACCGCCCTAAAAAAGCCAGACTATGATTTGCATCTGCACATGGGGACAAAGATCGTACCTGTTGGAGAAATGTCCTCTGGTCTGATTAAAAAAATATATAACTGTTTGGCCATAATGACCATTGCTGTGTTTGGAGGAAAAAGGGGGAGGCTAGCAGGCTGAAGAACACCATCCCAACCGTGACGCACGGGAGTGGCAGCATCATGTTGTGGGGGTACTTTGCTGCAGGAGGGACTGGTGCACTTCACAAAATAGATGGCGTCATAAGGGAGGAAAATTATGTGGATATATATATACATTTTTATTTTTAAAATTTTACCAATTTTTTCTCTCCAATTTTGTGGTGTCCAATTGTTAGTAGCTACTATCTTGTCTCATTGCTACAACTCCCGTATGGGCTCGGGAGAGACGAAGGTTATGTGTCCTCCAATACACAACCTAACCAAGCCACACTGCTTCTTAACACAGTGTGCATCCAACCCGGAAGCCAGCCGCACCAATGTGTCGGAGGAAACACAGTGCAAGCTTGGTTAGCGTGAGCTGCGCCCGACCTGCCACAGGAGTCGCTAGTCCGTGATGAGACAGATCTATCCCTACTTGTATTGAAAGATATGGCAAATCAATATATTCAAAGATATGGCCAACCATTTCCCTCCTCTTCCATCCTCCTCCTGCCAAGTCCTCCCTAAACCAGACGCCGCTAGAACGATTGTGTGTCGCCCCTAATTTTGTAGTTGTCTTTGAGAATCACGTTCTGAATATGACATAAAAGAGAGACGAGAGAAAAGATGAACGGATCATTCTATTCCAGTGTACACACTGACTCTTCACGGGCCACAAATAGTACACACTGACACACTGACTGTAGTTCACAGGCCACATATAATCATGAAATGACATGATCCTACCTGTGTTTTGTCTTTTTGCATCTTGTATGATCTTGAGGACCAAGATGAGGATGACTATCAGGAGAACAGCAGTCACAACACCCAGGATATCAACCAGGGGAAAGGGGTACGTGATGGGTTCATCATCCTCTCCTACAATACCGATAGTTCCATTACACTACCACCCATCACAACCAGTGGGAAAAGGTTCATTGATCAATCATCCTCTCTTATCAAAACAATTCATTTTTTAATCACAAGTATAAAAACTATACCCATTTAATCTAACAATTATTAGCTTATATCGAAGATATGGGTTAAAATTGATGTTTGAAATGATTTTCACCATACAATAACAGACTAAGCGTACCTTCAGGACATTTCTCTGGCTCTTTGTCAGAATCCTTGTAACCTTTAGGATGAATAGGAGAGTTGAATATTCCTACCACAGTTGATTGAAAGTTAACTTGTGGTAGTCACAGCTGAGAAATGATTACCTGGAACCATCAGGAAAGTCATGTTGGTGAAGATGAAGTACTCATTGTACATTCCACAGCAGTACAGACCAGAATCAGCTACATCCACCTCTGTGATTTTGAGGACGATTATTCTTTTGCTGATGAACATTTCCATATGGCTGGGCTGAAAACCATTGTGATGCTTGACATACGGCTGAGAGCTGTACATCGATGCGATGCACAGAGGCTCTGAGACGTTGACTTGTTTGAACCAGGCAACGTGTCCTGGACCTTTAAGTACATCAGTGCACTGTAGGGTGACATTATCCCCAGGATGGACCACCACTGAGAGTGGCGGAGAGAACAACATGACAGGGGTCAAACCTGAAGGAGAGAAAACAGATTTAGAAACATAACATTCTGTGTATTTCTTATGGAAAGTACATCTGGTGTGATTGAATAAAAAGCTATTGTTCACACACAACAATGTTTTTGCACACATATACTACATACACACCTAGACACAGTCACAACTATTTGAATGACCAAATCTATTAAAGTCTGAGATGAAGATAAAGTAACTTACAGAAGCCGTAGAGGACCAGAGCTGATACATATATTCGTGCCATTCTGTGTGTACATCCACACTGCCAGACAATTAAGGAAGGACTGAATCTTCAAATATGAGAGATGAAAGTAACTTGAAATGATGGGCGGTACATAGTGTGACAACCATATAGCTGCATACACCCCAGATTGATAACAAGCCACGGGTTTTCCACTCTCGCATTTGGTTTGAGAGAGAGAATGCGAAGATATTTCAGTTGTAGACTGCCGTACTGTCGTATATCATTATCATAGAGGTTCCCAGAATATAATATTTTAAATACTCAGAATTGATCAAATGTATTGCAATAGACCAGTTACAGTGTCCACATAGTGTCCATTTTAAAGTAAATTTGGATGAAAGCAAATATTTCAAATCTGAATCTGTTTTCTCAATGATGATGCCCAGCATGGTTAGATTGCATAATTACACTACCGGTCAAAGGTTTTAGAATACCTACCCAGTCAAGGGTTTTTCTTTTTAAAAACTGTTTTCTACATTGTATAATTAGAGTGAAGACATCAACACTATTAAATAACACATATGGAATCATATAGTACTGCAAAAATGTTAAACATTAAAATATATTTTATATTTGAGATTCTTCAAATAGCCACCCTTTGCCTTGATGACAGCTTTGCACACTCTTGGCATGGTCTCGACCAGCTTCACCTGAAATGCTTCAAACAGCCTTGAAACAGCCTTGAAGGTGTTCCCACATATGCTGAGCAGTTGTTGGCTGCTTTTCCTTCACTCTGTGGTACGACTCATCCCAAACCATCTCAATTTGGTTGAGGTCGGGTGATTGGGGAGGCCAGGTCAACTGATGCAGCACTCCATTCTAGGTCAAATAGTCCTTACACAGCCTGGAGGTGTGTTGAGTCATTGTCCTGTTTAATTAAAAAACAAATTATAGTGCCACTAAGCCCAAACCAGATGGGATGGCTTATCGCTGCAGAATGTTGTGGTAGCCATGCTGGTTAAGTGTGCCTTGAATTCTAAATAAATCACAGACAGCATCAGCAGCAAAGCACCCCCACAGCATATGTCACACCCTGACCATAGTTTGCTTTGTATGTTTCTATGTTTTGGTTGGTCAGGGTGTGATCTGAGTGGGCATTCTATGTTGGATGTCTTGTTTGTCTATTTCTATGTCTGGCCTGATATGGTTCTCAATCAGAGGCAGGTGTTAGTCATTGTCTCTGATTGGGAACCATATTTAGGTAGCCTGGGCTTCACTGTGGGTGATTGTTCCTGTCTCTGTGTTTGCACCAGATAGGGATGTTTTAGGTTTTCTTGTTTTTTTTAGTCTGTTCATGTCTAGTTTTCTTCATTAAAAAAACATGAATAGAAACCACGCTGCATTTTGGTCCGCCTCTCCTTCACCGCAAGAAAGCCGTTACAGCATAACTCCACCTCCTCCATGCTTTACGGTGGGAAATCATCCGTTCACCAACACCGCGTCTCACAAAGACACGGTGGTTGGAACCAAAAATCTCCAATTTGGAATCCAGACCAAAGGGCAAATTTCCACCGGTCTATTGTCCGTTGCTTGTGTTTCTTGGCCCAAGCAAGTCTCTTCATATTGGTGTCCTGTAGTAGTGGTTTCTTTGCAGCAGTTTCCTTGAATAAGGCAATGAAGGCCTGATTCACACAGTCTCTTCTGAACAGTTGTTGTTAAGATGTGTCTGTTACTTGAACTATGTGAAGCATTTATTTGGGCTAGAATGTCTGAGGCTGGTAACTCGAATGAACTTATCCTCTGCAACAGAGGTAATTCTGGGTCTTCCATTCCTGTGGCGGTCCTCATGAGAGCCAGTTTCATCATAGCGCTTGATGGTTTTTGCGACTGCACTTGAAGAAATTTTAAAATTCCTTGAAATGTTCCGTATTGTCTGACCTTCATGTCCTAAAGTAATGATGGACTGTTGTTTCTATTCGCTTATTTGAGCTGATCTTGCCCTAATATAGACTTGGTCTTTTACCAAATAGGTCTATCTTCTGTATACCCCCCCCCCCACCTTACAACACAACTGATTGCCTCAAACGCATTAAGAAGGAAAGAAATTCCACAAATGAGCTCAACAAGGCACACGTGTTAATTGAAATGCATTCCAGGTGACTACCTCATGAATCTGGTTGAGAGAATGCCAAAAGTGTGCAAAATTGTCATCAAGGCAAAGGGTGGCTATTTGAAGACTCTCAAATATAAAATATATTTGATTTTTGTTTTGGTTACTACATGATTCCATATGTGTTATTTCATAGTTTCAATGTCTTCACTATAATTCTACAATGTAGAAAATAGTAAAAGAAAGACCTTTGAATGAGTAGGTGTTTTGAGCGGTAGTGTATATTGGTCAGGAGACCCCTTGGAGTGTGTAAGAATTAGCTGGAATTGGTGGTGTTTGAACAATAGGGTGAACTCTTCAGACTGCATCAAGTAGATCATTAAACTCTTACAGTTGGCTGAAGCCAGGAATGGATTGGCCATCTGCCATTTCATGAGAATGCCAGATGGACTTGTCCATCTTTAGCCCAATCGGCTTGTCTAACTTGGGTTTTTTACATAAAATCTGGCTAATAATGAAATTCATGAAATTGACTTGTTACTAACATCAGAAAACATTCATATTGCTGATAAACACATAGATAATTCCTTTGATGATGCAGTAGTAGATATACATGGTTATAGCATATACAGGAAAGATAGGAATGCAAATGGAGAAGGTGTTGCTTTATATGGCCAGAGTCATATTCCTGTTAGGCTGAGAAAGGATCTCATGTCAGGTGAAGTGGAAGTAATGTGACTACAGGTTCATCTGTCTCACCTACAGCCTATTCTTGTAGGAAGTTTTTATAGATCACCAGGGTGCAAAAAGTCAGTATTTGTAAAAAATAAAATACATTTAAAAAGCTGTACATTAATATCCCTTTGATCATGGTGAAGTTATTAATTACACTTTAGATGGTGTATCAAAACACACAGTCACGGCAAAGATAAAAGCATCCTTCCTATCTCAGTTGCTTGAGAGGATAGGAAACTGCTGAGGGATTTCACCATGAGTTACGGATTTGAACGGCTGGGATAGGAGAAAACTGAGGATGGATCAACAACATAGTTACTCTACAATACTAACCTAAATGACAGAAGGAAATAATATATTCTAAAACATGCATCCTATTTGCAATAAGGCACTAAAATAAAACTTCAAAACATGTGGCAAAGAAATTCACTTTGGGACTAATCCGAAACAAAACATTGAGTACCACTATTCCAACCTGGTAGGTTGGGATGGATGGGTTGGAGCATAATGAAAATGTTTAGCAACCCAAAGGTTGCGAGTTCAAATCTCAACACAGACAACTTTTAGCAGCATATTAGCAGCTTTTCAACTACTTACAACTTTTTTGCTACATTGCAACTACTTCGCTTGTTAGCTAACCTTTCCCCCAACCCTAACCCTAACTTTAAGCCTTTAATGCAACCGCTGTGTCAGATTTAAAAAAAACTTTAGCAAAAAAAAGCATAATCTGAGTACGGCACTCAGAGCCCAATCCAGCCAAAGAAATGTCCGCCATGTTGGAGTCAACAAAAAATAGAAATAACAATATAAATATTCACTTACTTTTGATGATCTTCATCAGAAGGCACTCCCAGGAATCACAGTTCGACAATAAATGACTTGTTTGTTCCATAAAGTTCCATAAATTCCATCATTTATGTCCAAATAGCCACTTGTTGTTAGCGTGTTCAGCCCAGTAATCCATCTTCATGAGGCGTGAGCACTACATCCAGACAAAAACTCAAAAATTTCCGTTACAGGTCGTAGAAACAAGTCAAACGATGTATGGAATCAATCTTTAGGATGTTTTTAACATAAAATCCCCCCTCCTTTATAGCAGAAGCCTGAAACAAGTTTCTAAAGATGGTGGAAGCTATTTTTAGAAGCCTTAGGAAGTGTCTTAGGAAGTGCAACTTGACCCCATAGACACTGTGTATTCGGTAGGCCAAGCATTGAAAAACTACAAACCTCAGATTTCCCACTTCCTGGTTAGATTTTTCTCAGGTTGTCGCCTACCATATGAGCTATGTTATACTCACAGACATCATTCAAACAATTTTAGAAACTTCAGAGTGTTTTCTATCCAATACTAATAATAATATGCATATATTAGCATCTGGGATAGAGTAGGAGGCAGTTCACTCTGGGCACGCTATTCATCCAAAAGTGAAAATGCGAAAAAGAAAGTCATACGTTAGCACACATTTATCGAGAGCTCTCCTTCACAAGAAAGTGTGTGTTACCACCAGGATAATAATGTTATGTTGTTCATAAATGCCTGTTGATTCTCTTGAGAATAATACATACATACATTTGAAAGGAGGGAATTCTTAAGGTTTCAGACCAGAATATCCCCAACAAATAAATTATAATAACTGTAGCTACATTAGGTGCCCCTGTTGTGGAATATTCTAATCAAGTGAGAGAGACTGTCATTTCTTCAAACAATTATATTTTTTCAATATCGATGAATTATTGCAATAATGAGACTTGTCAACCCAACAGTCTTGACTTTTGGGCCCAGAGCGTAACCGCTAATAAAAAAACAGATATTATATATATATGACCTAAAATGCTGAGTCAGGGCTGGTTCCACTCCTCCCATAAGCCACTTTGGTCCATCTCCTGGTTATCTGCATGGGATGTTTTACCCCAAAACCTTCTTAGTTTCCCAGATGCCAGTGTAGTTGGCAGGGTGCACGCTAATAGTGTTTCAATCGGTGACGTCACTCGCTCTGAGACCTTGAAGTAGTCGCTTTTCTGGAGCAATGGGTAACGATGCTTCGTGGGAGGCAGTTGTTGATGTGTGCAGAGGGTCCCTGGTTCAAGCCCAGGTAGGGGTGATGGGAGGGACAGAAGCTCAACTGTTACACCAGGAAGATGCGCAACGAGAGATCGTTCTAAACTCTTCCAGGCTATCTCTATCTAGGGTCACACACACCACATCTTGTCTATGGAATGCTAGCTTTAGGTTTTTATCGCCAAGTCATTGTCAGCTCAAGCTATCTCTAGCAAAACCCATTACCATGACCATACGCCCAGACTAACTGCAGGAAGCTAGAGTGGAAACCACCATCTCTTTACAGAAACACAGAATTAAACAGAACAGAAATGTCCTACTATTTGTTAAGTATATAATCCTTAACTATTAATATCAAACAAATCAGGTGAATATTCATTTTTTCTATCAGACCCCATGTGAGGACAATTCATCATTTTCAGAATTGCATAAAATATGTGCATCTTTTTTTATCAGCTCTTACACAGTCTTACCCTCAATGCCCAGCTTGGTTCCGTTCACTTGAGTTCCTTCATTGGCTACAGAGAACCACACAACATTTAGACATTCTGATGGAAGAAAATCTGAAACACAGTTTTATACGAAACGTTCTGTTTCTTCACTGATCTTGAATCACGAGATACACACCATCTCCAAAATAGTATTAATTATACAAGAATATTCTACAATGATATGATCCAACATCAGTATGGGCAACATTCCATAGGGTCAAATTAAAACTCGAATTATCCTAATGCAGCTCAAAACGAGATGTATTTATTTGCAAAATCTCTCTGGAATTGCACCATGTCCCGGTGTGTTTCAGCCGTATCCAGGATAGCACTGAGTCTACCGTGGAGAAACACTCTAGAGTCGCAGATCGCCATATATGCACCGATTCTGTCCGCACAGGCTGTAATATAATGGGATGCATGGTACAATCTGGAACACACAGGAGAGAGGACATAGTTGGAGAGGAAAATATTTCCACGGGTGAGGACTGGCCATCTGGCATTTGTGCTGGTACTTTTATTGCCTAGTGTGCCTGTCTAACTTGTTTAGTTTTTTTTGCATGATGATAATTATCTGGCTAATAATGGGGTCCTCGAGGAAGAAAAATCTGTATAGTCAGAAATGCCAAAGCCCATTTCTGGTCCCAGTCCACCTGTATTTGCCCAAGGTGTAAATCATTCATAGAGAAAGGACTCATGTTTGGCTAATTGATGTAGATGTCAAATTAATTAATTCACATCCTAATGTGCATAAGAGTTACAGTAAAGCCATGTCAATAAGGTAGAGGACAATGTGATTATCTTACAATAAATACCTACTGAAACAGAGGAGAAATGGACTAGACAGTCTAGATATTCACGCACTGTACTTACTGTACAAGTGAGATGCAGAATCACCATACAGATGAGTAGTGGGGTCATCTTGCAGTCCATCCTGAGTGGTTACTCTCGCCTGCCCTGAACCAAATGGACTGGTTCAGTACTGTGATCAGTAGGAACCTTTTTTCTCTGATTTGTGGGAAAATACAACAAATAACACCCTTCCTGGTAGGTGTGTGAACTGACACTGCACTTCTTACAAAGAGAGCATTTATTGTAAATAATATATATATATATATGCAGTATGTGTAGTCAGAGATATTCTCATGGTGTGCAAGTACCAGGTCTCTCCTAAATATTTGTGTATGTGGTCGCAGAGATGTTCTGTAGACAGCGTGTATAAAGAGATGTACAGTGTGTATAAATGAATGGTTTATTAGGTTAAAAACAGACAGTCATACAACAAAAACAGGATTCTCTATTAGATGATTTCTTACAAGCTGTCAAAAGTGATGGCTATTTAAGGCATTACAGGATCATTATATAAATCTAACATATAGACAATGTTCAAATTACAGTTTCTTTGTTGTGTGTAAAATGCCATACTAATGTCAGTTACCAAAAGCAGTTTTATTAGGCTACCAATAGTACTTGGAGTCTTGTGACAGTGGTGATATCTTTCACTGCTGCTGAAGGTATCTGACATCAGAGTACACTGCATCGTCTCTGCTGGTCTTCTCTCTCGCTGTTCTTGAGGAGGACTTCTTCTTAGGGGTGAAACTGACAGCTGCATAGTTCAACACGTCACTGTCTTGATTCTGAGGGGGGTGGAGCCATGAGGAAATACATTATGATGACAGCATGATCTACTATATAATGTTTTTATTCTCCTGTGGAAGAAAACACTCTACAAAAGACATGACTGTTCAGACTGTACACACACTACAATGACCTGACAGTCAGTGGAACAGAGACAGAAGTTCCATGGAAAAATCAACAACGATCACAAAGATCAGTAGGCTACATCTAGTACAGTGACGTATTACTTCCAAAAAAGCGTAATAACATAAAAAGCATACATAAACTGAATACTAGCTGAATAATAGCAGTTGTAAAGAAACACTTGTAAAAACTGAAAATATACTGTATTTGAACATTTTGACAAAATTACCTGATTGCCAAACGACTTTGGGACAACAGTCTTCCCTTGAAAGATTGAAATAGAAGAATGCCAGCAATTAATTTGAAGACAATACATTTTTCTGTTTAACCTTGAGTAGTTAGTTAACTATGCTTATAAGTTGGAAATTGAAATGATGTTTGCAGAATGTACATTTTATTGACATGAAACATTAGACTTGATATAAAGTAATACCTCTGCTATCTCTGTTCAGAGTCTTGCACAGCGCCCAGACAAGTAGAAGGGTCACTATCCCCAGAATGATGTTGGAGATGACCAAGGCCAGAACAGTAGGACTCAGATCAAATGGAGAATCATGCTCTGGAACTGTGGAGAATGTACAGGTATTTTGTATTAATTAACCCTTAGTAGTAAGACCATCAAACAATAAAATAATGCACCAATAATCTAATGGTGGTACAGCTCTATCTTGTTGTGACAAAAGTATATACTTTTTTAGGTACATTTTTCTGAATATATCATTGTGCTGATTTACAGATTAAATGGGAATTACCTTCAATATCCATATTGGTCCCGTTCCCAAACAGTATGTCCCCACATGAGGCCACAGCACAGTAGTAAGTCCCAGCATCAGAGAGGCTGAGGTTCCTCTTGGGGAGGTTGTAGACACAGCTCTGTGTAGGAGACCCAGCCTCAGGGCTCTTCTCACACTGATCACTCCTGCCTCCATGGGTGTAAATGATTCCTGGACGGGATTCTCCTGAGCCATGTCTGAACCAATATACACTGTGTTCTCCTGCACAGGTCTTAGTGTGTATTGTACAGTTCAGAGTCACAGAGTCTCCTAGCTGGACTGACTCAGAAGCAGGCTGCTGTACAACAGTATCACTGTTCACCTGAGCACCTTTGAAATTAATAATTTATTATTCAATATTACATCCACAAATACATTTTTTTAATTAACCAGCATTAGTTTTCCTCTTACATTAATGTGATTATTGTGGATTGCCAGAGTAATATAGTAGTTAGATTAAAATGTTTATATGCTTTGCAAGAACAACAATTTTCCTAATAATCCTGTTTACATGGACACATCTGAAATCAGGCTGCAGAAAATTGGCAATCAAAATAAAATGTATACCAGAAGGAGCATGTTAATTTTGGAGAGCATATTTCATTCTGTGTTAAGACATAGAAAGTTTGTAGCTACGTGAAAACGACTTTTAAGACACATACATTGTTGTTCCGAACTGACTTTCCTCGTGCTAAAGGGCTAGTCGTGCTCGACTGGTGCTAGCACATGCACAGATCAAATACACCACCGGAACGCCAATGAAGGTGATGACATGTCCTAATAACTCTACAGACTTCTCAGATAACCAGGTGTTTTAATCGGCGTGTGCGTACTACAATCGCGACCTTACGCCGAGTAAGGTGTCTACATGGCTAACACCGTACTCAGCCTTCTGCCATAATCAGTTTAATAACAAATTACTAGTGTGCATGTAAACGTACGTGTTGTAAATACTGTGTTATCATTACCTTTAACCATCAAGGCAGTTCCAGGTCCAAACTCTACAAAGTTTAAGTGCAAAACTCCACAGTAGTATATTCCAATGTCCTCTGGCTTCGTAGCAGATATAGTTAGGTGACATTTTCTTTTTTCTATCAATACACCAAAACGCCAGTTTCTGAAGTTAGCAAAATATTGTACATGTTTGTAAAAGATCTCTGCCTTTGCCACACACTGGAGTTTCTTGCCAGTGGTCATCTTGTACCACACCATGTGATCAACATTACTGGTTACATGGCATTCAACTGTCACGTTGTCCCCCAACTTTGCTGCTAGGAATGGAGCAGGCTGAGAAATCTCAGATGATTTAGTCACATCTGAAACAAAGTCAGGTATTTCTATTGAGAAAAAGACAATATACCAAACACTTATTATTGAACCCAGATTGAAACTAGACTTTCTTAGGAAATGTGTCACTTACAAGAGTTGCAGAGAAGAAGAAAGACCAAGAGCTCAACCATGTTGTCCTCACCCCTAGCTTTTCTGGTGCAGGGGTGATTTGTTAAGTGCATCCTGTACAAAGTCAGACTCACATATCCTATGTCTGATTGGTCAGATCTAGGTGGCATCTGATTGGTCTGTCAGATTTGTATGTTCCGCTCATCATCTGATTGGCTGCCGAGTAGGTCATTGGTGGAAAGAGGAACAGTCTTTCTATGAAGTTTGAATCAGTGTCACTTTGCAAGAATGGATACAAGACAATACAACCTGAACATATGATGTTTGGATCAGAGGGTCACCCATGTTGTGAGTTAGTGAACTCAAAACTACTTAGGGACTTCCCTGGCTCTACTTTGACTTCACAGTTCACCTAGAGGGTCATTTTTTAACAGTTTAATATATCTAAACGTTAACATATAACATGATGAAAATAAACTAGGATGTAATAACAAACTCATGAAGGAAGCAGTGATTTCTGATCAGAAACCTTTATTCAATTAGCATATTTAAGACATTAGAGATACAATGAAAGCCTACTCATCAAATATTCTAATACAAATAGCTTCTCCAGGTTACAAGTAGAGCTATTTCCTATTTTATTTATGTCACACCCTGACCATAGTTTGCTTTGTGTGTTTCTATGTTTTGTTTGGTCAGGGTGTGATCTGAGTGGGCATTCTATGTTGTGTGTCTAGTTTGTCTGTTTCTGTGTTTGGCCTGATATGGTTCGCAATCAGAGGCAGGTGTTAGTCATTGTCTCTGATTGGGAACCATATTTAGGTAGCCTGTTTGGTGTTGGTTTTTGTGGGTGATTGTCTCCTGTGTCAGTGTTTGTTCCACACGGGACTGTTTTGGGTTTACACGTTAGTTATTTTTGTAGTTTATTCATGTATAGTTTTCTTATTAAAAACAAACATTAATTTCAACCACGCTGCATTTTGGTCCTCTCCTTCGACGGAAGAATCCAGTGACAATTTAGCTGTTATTTACATACTAAAAGCAGTTGTTTTACCAGTCATCACAAGGCCTTCAAAGTTATCTCTATTGTATATGGATGTGGTTTCTGTTCAATGTGGTGAGGTTCTTCCCATATCTCACTCCTGCTGAAGTTACCTGACCTCAGAGTACTCTGCATCCTCTCTGCTGGTCTGGGCTCTCTCTCTTCTGAAGGAGGGTCTTTTCTTGGTGGTGAAACTCACACCTGCATAGTTTACCACGTCACTGTCTTGGTTCTGTGTGAGAGAGGTGGAGCCATAACAAGACATTATACTGGTCACATCTCCTAGATAAACCCCTTTTGAGATGGAGAAAAAAGTGATACAACAAAGAGTTTACCTGATTGACTGATGGGGTTGGTGATCTATCAGTGCATCTATGCATCTTCAAATGAAAAACAAGTAGATAAAAACGTGTTACATATACAAGCTAGCTCGCTGAAACCATCGATATGGTTTGGACATTGGAAAAAATTATAGTCAATGAAAAATCCCACAGCAGAATATTACTGTAACTAGTCATATGCAGGACACATGCAAAACAACAGCAAGGATATTACTGTAACTAGTCATACGCAGGAAACATGCAAAACAACAGCAAGGATATTAGTGTAACTAGTCATATGCAGGAAACATGCAAAACAACAGCAAGGATATTAGTGTAACTAGTCATACGCAGGAAACATGCAAAACAACAGCAAGGATATTAGTGTAACTAGTCATACGCAGGAAACATGCAAAACAACAGCAAGGATATTAGTGTAACTAGTCATATGCAGGAAACATGCAAAACAACAGCAAGGATATTAGTGTAACTAGTCATATGCAGGAAACATACAAAACAACAGCAAGGATATTACTGTAACTAGTCATATGCAGGAAACATGCAAAACAACAGCAAGGATATTACTGTAACTAGTCATATGCAGGAAACATACAAAACAACAGCAAGGATATTAGTGTAACTAGTCATATGCAGGAAACATGCAAAACAACAGCAAGGATATTACTGTAACTAGTCATATGCAGGAAACATACAAAACAACAGCAAGGATATTACTGTAACCAGACATATGCAGGAAACATGCAAAACAACAGCAAGGATATTAGTGTAACTAGTCATATGCAGAAAACATGCAAAACAACAGCAAGGATATTACTGTAACTAGGCATATGCAGGACACATGCAAAACAACAATAAGCCTGACTCTACCTTCAGGCCCTCTGGTCCTTTCCTTGCATATCCAACATGTCAGTAGAATGACAACAATCACAAACACAATGGTTGGTGTGACCAGTGCAAGAGCAGTGGGAGTCAGGGGGAAATCATACTCTGAAACCAAAGAATTACATGATTTATTATGCTCAGCATCTAGCAATACAACCTTAAATTAATATAATAATAATTTCCTCAGGTAAAAGCCCTTACTAAGGATCTGACCCTTTTCTCAATTTTAGCCTAAAATGACATTCCCAAATTCGTTTCTGTTAAAAACGAAGTGAAAGAAATTATCTTCAACGTCCAGCTTGGTCCAGTTCCCAAACAGTATCTCCCAACATGAGGCCACAGCACAGTAGTAAGTCCCAGCATCAGAGAGGCTGAGGTTCCTCTTGGGGAAGTTGTAGACACAGCTCTGTGGAGGAGACCCAACATCAGGGCTCTTCTCACACTGATCACTCCTGTTTCCATGGGTGTAAATGATTCCTGGACGGGATTCTCCTGAGCCATGTCTGAACCAATAGACACAGTGTGTATTGTACAGAGTCACAGAGTCTCCTGGCTGGACTGACTCCGACACAGGTTGCTGTATAACAGTCTTTCTCTTTAAAGTTGTGTCTGATAACAAAGTTAAATAACAGATCAAATGTGATAAAATAACTATTTACAAATATTCGGAGAACATACTGTATGTGAAGTAGTTCCCAATGTCCTCTTGTTTTGTGTCAGAAACATTGAGGTGAAATGTGTTTTTGCCAGCCAGCACAGAGAATCACCCATCATCAAATTTGTTGTAGAATTGCACATCACTCTGGTACTTGGAAGATTTAGCAATATATTGAAGCACCATGCCAGTGGTGAGTTTGTACCATACCATGTAGTTGATGTTCTCACTGGTCATGTGGCAATCAATAGTCATATTGCCTCCTTCTGGAAAGAAGCAGGCTGAGCAATGATTTGTGTTTTAGATACTCCTGAATTATAATAATAAATGTACCATGTTGAAAGCACATGTACCAAATATAGTAATGTATGTTTAACAGTTATAAGATTAGTAAATTGAGATAGATGTTACTTACAAGCTTTCCAGATGAAAAGAAAGATGAAGAGTTGGTCCATCTTGCTTGTTCCTTCAAGTGATGATATTGACCTGTGTGAAATGCAGTCTCTCTACAGAAGAGAAAGGAAACTTGTGTTTGCTTTCATTGGTTGATCTCCGGTACCATCTGATCTGGATGTTCAGATTTGATTGGTTGGCCCGGTAGGTCATGAATGCAACAAACACTGTCCATTCATGTTGTTGTACAGCTTGAACATGTGTTACAACTTTATCACATTGCAAGTTTGAATATGTCAATTTTTTCTTGTATTTTTAAGCTGAATGTGACGAGTGTGGATTCATCCTTTATTAGACCTAAATACAGCTCATACTGTCTACAATACTATATACTACAGCCGTACACCTGAGGGCTTGTCCACCGGAATGTATAAGACATAACCACAAGCATCAATGGATCACTTCACTTCATCAGTTGTTCTTGCCGTTGTTGTCCATGGGAGTCATACAGTAGTTGTGACGTTGTTGGCCACATTTTATGACGCTGTCATCCTCGAGGGCTTCTACGACCACCACACATCACTTCATTACACAGAGAAACATCTACAGAAACAATTATAATAGTCTTTGCTTAACCAGCAATATCTCATATACATTTATTCTCCAATGTATGGACAGATAAAAGCCCTTCCATGATATAAATATGAGGAAGCTCTTTCTTCTTGTCCCAGATGATGATGATGCTTTACATCACACTTAAAACTGTCATGTGCGTGGGGCAAAGTACTTCAGAAGTCTAGGTCAAATGACCCAATAGAAAGTTCATTGTGGTTTTTCACAGATTTCAGCTGAGTATATATATATATAGATATCAAGCTGCCTCATGAAAATAGTGGTCTACTGTTGCTAACATGTGCAACTTGAAGAGAGATTATGGAGTATGTGAAACAACTGATTGACACCACTGAGACATCCTGCTGGAAACCACATAGAGAGAAAATCAATGAAGAAAGACAGAGAGAGAAAGAGAGCCAGAGAGAGAAAGACAGAGAGAGAAGGAAAGAAAGAAAGAAATGCAGAGAAAGAGCGAAAGACAAAAAGAGAAGAGAAGGACATAGAGAGAGAGAGAAAGACAGAGAGAAAAACAGAGAAAGAGAGAAAAATAAAGAGAGAGTGAGAGACACATATTTCCCTCAGATTACACAGATCCACAATGAAGAGGTGTGCTTTTTCCGTAAAGTTTTAAAGTTCCATGTATAACACTTGTATCTTTTATCAATGTTTATTATGAGTATTTCTGTAAATTGATGTGGCTCTCTGGAAAATCACCGGATGTTTTGGAGGCAAAACATTACAGAACATAACGCGCCAATGTAAACTAAGATTTTTGGATATAAATATGAACTGTATTGAACAAAACATACATGTATTGTGTAACATGAAGTCCTATGAGTGTCATCTGATGAAGATCATCAAAGGTTAGTGCTTAATTTTATCTCTATTTCTGCTTTTTGTGACTTCTCTCTTTGGCTGGAAAAATGGCTGTGTTTTTCTGTGACTTGGTACTGACCTAACATAATCAGATGTTTTGCTTTCCTTGTAAAGCCTTTTTGAAATCGGACACTGTGGTGGGATTAACAACAAGTTTATCTTTAAAATGGTGTAAAATACTTATATGTTTGAGGAATTTTAATGATGAGATTTCTGTTATTTGAATTTGTCAAGTTGATCCTGTTAACGAGATCTCAGCCGTAAGAAGTTAACTAACCTCCAGACGAGCTTCAATGCCATACAACTCTCCTTCCGTGGCCTCCAACTGCTCTTAAATGCAAGTAAAACTAAATGCATGCTCTTCAACCGATCTCTACCCACACCTGCCTGCCCGCCCAGCATCACTACTCTGGACGGCTCTGACTTAGAATATGTGGACAACTACACATACCTAGGTGTCTGGTTAGACTGTAAACTCTCCTTCCAGACTCATATTAATCATCTCCAATCCAAAATTAAATCTAGAATCAGCTTCCTATTTCGCATCAAAGCATCCTTTACTCATGCTGCCAAACATACCCTTGTAAAACTGACCATCCTACCGATCCTGTCATTTACAAAATAGTTGGATGCAGTCTATCACAGTGGCATCAGTTTTGTCACCAAAGCCCCATATGCTACCCACCACTGCGACCTGTACGCTCTGTGAGTGTAATATTTCCTTTCATTTTTATTGTTTATTTCACATTTGTATATTATTTACTTCACTTGCTTTGGCAATGTTAACATATGTTTCCCATGCCAATAAAGCTCCTTGATTTGAGAGAGAGATTTTTATTATTTATTTCACTTTTGTTTACTACCTATTTCACTTGCTTTTGCAATGTTAACATATGTTACCCATGCCAATAAAGCCCTTGATTTGAATTGACAGACAGACAGACAGACAGACAGACAGACAGACAGACAGACAGACAGACAGACAGACAGACAGACAGACAGACAGACAGACAGACAGACAGACAGAAACAGAGGGTGCTGTGCAGAAGATCTGCAGGCCTCACGAAAGTGTAGCTAGTTACAACGTCGTGATTTGTTGACAGCAGACCACAGCCTACCTGTAAATAGGTTACTGTGTATGTGAGGGGGTGTGTAGGATGCAATAAGTAGACCTATGTCTTAAAACACTTTTTTTTTAAAGAAGCTACGACAGAATGATGCCTGGCGATGGCCTGTCCTCCTTCTGTGGTGGTGGCTGTTGTGCAACTTTCACTATGAGTAGATCTGTAGGCAAGCGGCCTAAATCATTTATCGTAACATGATGTGGTACTGCTAGACTTCACATAACTTAGTCAACTTTGATCTACACATTTGTGTTGATTGGTCTTTGCTGCATGAAGGGTCTATTTCACACCCACTAACTCGTGTGAACAATACAGGGCCCTAAGGGACAAAGTGGAGAGTAGTGTGGGTGCAGGTCAGTCTTCCTGTGTTAAATGTCTATAAGAGGTTAGTTTCCATCAGTGGAAAGTTACTGCAACACTTCCACCTTCACCACAAGGCTTTGTAAACAGACCATAATATCTGAGACAGTTAAGAGCATCCGTCTGTACAACGCGCCACATCATCATAGTATGCAGTGGGTTCAATTTATTCAACTTCAAACAGTTGGATACACTTTATTTTTCTTTATACAAGCAACTATTTTACTGTTGCTAAAATAGGCACAACAAATAAATACAAATAATAACAATCTGTAAAGGTGCCCTTGAGCATGGCACTTAACCCTAATTGCTCCAGGGGTGCTGTACAATGGTGACCCTGGCTGTGAACCCACTCCCTGCGGGTGTCTCAGGGGGAGTTGGGGTTAGCAACAACAACAACAAAAACATTTTCAATACACAGATGTGTACCAAGACAAATATAAGCATCCCCCAAATTATTATTATTATTAATATTTTTCAAATGTAAAAATTGGTTTGTCAGAGAAGCAATGCAATCAATTGTTTCAACTTTGTATAACAAAAAAAGCTATGACCACTGTTTATCACATTTGACTGCTTATGCATTCACAGATAGTTCATGAAGCTAGAACTAGTTAATAAAGAGTTATCTAGTATAAAATTATCATTGGTTCATTCATCCAGTTCTACTGTCTGATCCCAGCATACACCACTGTCTCCATGTGACCTCTCTGTCTTCTAGACCTGTTCTTCTTGTTGCTCAGATTCAGAGCAACGTAATGGAGACTGTCTTCATCTTGGTCCTGTGAAGCACAAAATAGCATTGTTGACATGCAATTAGTTAAGTTGGTTAAAGACAAGCTTCACAATAGACTTCAGACAATATAAAAGTATTTCTGCTTACCCCTGCATCTGATCTGGTAACTGAAGGACTTCTGGTCTGAGAGACGAGTCCTAAAAATAATTACAAAAAAGATTAGGATACTTCTACTTCTTCCACTACTGAAACAACAACAAATGGTGACATCAACGAATATCAAGGGATAGTAACTTACCTCTGCACTGCACACATGTTGTGTTGTTCATCTTGTACATGATGCAAACCAGGACAATGATCAAGGTGAACGTGACACACAATACTACACCCAGGCAGGACACCAAGAGAAGAGGATCTGCTCTATGGTCTGTTGAAATTCAAACTGTAATAGAAGAAACCCAGAATAGCAAGTAAATGTATGTTCTACATAGTAGACTATACAGTAGATATAAAATAAAATAGAATCTGTATCACCTACCGTCAATGTCCAACTTGGTCCCGTTCCCAAAGAGTATCTCCCCACATGAGGCCACAGCACAGTAGTAAGTCCCAGCATCAGAGAGGCTGAGGTTCCTCTTGGGGAGGTTGTAGATGCAGCTTTTCTCAGTCTCAGTGCTTTTCTCACACTGATCACTCCAGTTTCCATGGGTGTAAATTATTCCTGGACGGGATTCTCCTGAGCCATGTCTGAACCAAAGGACACTGTGTTCTCCTGCACAGGTCTCAGTGTGAATTGTACAGTTCAGAGTCACAGAGTCTCCTGGCTGGACTGACTCAGACACAGGCTGCTGGAGCACAGACATGATGTTGGACTCTGAGTCTGAAGAGAGTGAGTAACTAATGTAAGACTAAGTGGGTGAAAACATGAAAAGCCATGTATTCATCACTAGCATTTGATGAAGCAGTTGTACAAACATACCAACATACAGGGCCACACAATTCAAAAATGAAGAAGCAAATGTTTAGTTACCTTTGACAAATAAAACAGTTCTGTCTCCATATGTGAGCTCATAGATGGCTGCAGTGGAACAATAGTATGTAGCTGAGTCCCCTGGCTCTGTGTTGGATATGGTCAAGTTACAGCTGTAGTCTCCTCTCCTCACACCCAAACGTTCGGTCTCAGTAAAGTCCTTGATAAAGTTGATGGAATAATAACTATCTTGGCCAACATAAAGAGATGATGCCATGAGGAGGGGTTCCTGTCCAAAACTCTGCTTGAACCAATTAAATCTGGTCACTGACTCATCTGAACTAAGACAAGTGAGAGTCACAGTGCCTCCCAGCTCAGCAACCATCACAGGGGTTGGTTGGATTACGTTTAGTTTGGTAAAAGCACAAACTGTCAAAGCAAACAAACAAAATGGATCAAAGACAAAGACATTTCTACACATTACAGACAGAACATCCACTTCACTCATATTCAAACTGCATACTACAAATGATTAAAAAAAGGAACTCAATTAAAATGTCTTACACAAGTTGATGCAAAACAAAAATACTTCTCTATTCATCATTGTAACATTAGTCCCTTCTGCACTGTATAGTGTGTGGGTCTGACAGTGGGACACTTTATATGCACCTAATATAGGACAGCACTTTACATGTACCTTTCATGCAGTAGGAGGGAACACTGAAACGAGAGATTTTATTGGCTGACTACAATCTTAGACGTGTGTCCCCTGGCTTACCATAGTCTGAGCTTCTCAGGAATTACTTATTAAAAATACATTTTAAAGCAGGTCAGAGTAACTTGATCAAGGCAATCAAATATTTGCTTGATACTGCTGATTCTTTTTTGAGAGAAATTAAACATTGACTGAAGGACGTCATAGGACGTCATTGTGAATAAGAATTTGTTCTTAAACTGACATGCCTAGTGAAAATTAAGGTTTAACTAGGAAATGGTGAATGATCTCTAGTGCTGCTAATACTTCCGACCTCAACCCAGCCCAGCCCAAGGGTTACACACTTTCTACTCTTGTTGAATCCTTTAGGGTTCTTAAATGTTTTCAACTCAAGACCCAAATGAGAAATTGACTGTCCTCCCGTGACCCAAATCGTCCTCCAATGACCCCAAGTGAAAAATAAATAGTCTGTGATTAAAGATGTATTCTAATACCTCAGGACCTATAGTTTAAGAAACCCTGCACAGTTTAGCATTTGGAAAATGCTTTTGCTTGTTATTTGTATTCTTGACATACTTTGCACATATAACTGAGCGGCAGGGGTCTGGTGTTTACTGTCCAGATGAACAGGTGAAGAGAGGTGTGTAAAGACCCCCCCCCCTCAAATCAGAGAGAGAGAGAGAGAGAGAGAGAGAGATAAAAGCATAAAGGACATTTCATCCCACAGTGTTAGTCCATGAGAGACCCAGTGATGTTCACCTCAGCCGGTCTCACTCTACACTGAGCTGCTCCTTCCTGTCACTCACACCACAGGAAGTCATGCGTACCCTCACTGGCCCCTCCTCTACCTCAGACCCCAATCATATTCTCTTTATAAGGTGCTTCTCAGAATAGGGGGCTGTGATTAGTGCAAAGCCAAGAAGGGAAATACTAAGTGGGGAATAACATCAATGTAAAGGCAATTTTGGTTTAACTCTTTATTTGTCTTTAGAAGTGATCAGTATAATATAGTTGTCTACTGCTGGGTACTTTGACCCTCAGGGTCACCCTATAAAAAAATAACCAAATGTGACTGATTGCCTTGATTCGATCTTATGTCGCAAAATTGAAATTGTGTTTTTTACGTTGGATTAAAGCAGAGACACAGAGCTACAAAATGGTAACCTGGGCAGTTAGCAGAGCGGCCTCTTCAGTTTCCCAAGAGCCCTGCTTACCTCCCCCGGAACACTTCGCTGGAGAGTCGGGAACCTATCGGCGTTTGTCATGTAGTGTTCTCTCATCATCGAGCTGCAGCCTTCCTACCCCTCGGACCTCTCGAAGATAGCGTACCTCATCACGATGAGGTCCGGGAGGGCTCTCGCCTGGGTTACGGCCGTGTGGGAGCAACAGTCGGCCGTATGCTTCGGTCTGGAGGAGTTTGTGGCGGAGGTGAAGAAGGTTTTTGATTCCCAATAATCTAGGAGAGAGGCTGACCGGAGGTTACTCCAGCTTTGGTAAGACTCCCACAGTGTGGCAGACTATGCGATGGACTATGCGATGGATTTCCGCACATTGACAGCTGAGAGTGCCTGGAACCCGGAATCGCTGTTCGACACATTCCTGTACAGATTATCAGAGGAGGTTAACGACGAATTAGCAGCCCGGGAACTACCGATGGATCTTAACTCGCTCATTGCCTTGACCATCCAGATCGATGGGCGGATACGGGAACGTAAGAAGAAGACGAGGTCCGATTCCACTCTCCCGCCCAAGAATTCCAACTCACCTCCGAGGCATCACGGAAGTCCCCGACGTCTCCGGCCAGTCAGAGCGAGCCAATCAAGACCTGGAGACAACTCTTCACTGCCTTGTCTCCGCCAACCCCACCACCTGGAGCCAGCAACTAGTGTGGGTTCAATTCGCCCGTAACACCCTCCTCTGCTCTGCCACTGGACTCTCGCCTTTCGAGTGTTCTCTGGGTTATCAGCCCCCGCTCTTCCTGGAGGAAGAGGTCGGCATACCCTTGACCCAGATGTTTGTCTGCCGCTATCGCCGTACCTGGAAGACAGCCCCTGTCGGCTCGTTTCAAGACCACCTCCAGGTATTGACGACAAGCGGTCCACCACCAGACCCTCGGCTCCCCGGTATTGTCTCGGGCAGAGGGTATGGCTGTCCACTCAACCTTCCCCTCCGGGTGGAGTCCCGCAAACATTCCCCCCGCTTTATCAGTCCTTGCCCCATCTCCAAGACCCTCCTGTCTCATCAACGGCTAACCAGTGTACATGGTGAGGCGCCTCCTGAAGGTTTGACAGTGGGGCAGGGGATTCCAGTACCTGGTTGACTGGGAGGGTTTTGGCCTGGAGGAGAGGTGCTGGGTCCCCACCAGGGACATCCTGGACTCAGGCCTCATGGCTGAGTTCCAACGCCGGCACCCCTGTCAACCAGGTATGCGCCCAGGTAGGATGCCAGGTGGCGCCCCTAGAGGGGTGTACTGTCACACGCTGATCTGTTTCACCTGTCTTTGTGCCTGTCTCCACCCCCCTCCAGGTGTTGCCCATCTTCCCCATTATCATCAGTGTACTTATGACTGTGTTCTCTGTTTATCTGTTGCCAGTTCATTTTGTGTTGTCAAGTCTACCAGTGTTTTTTCCCGTGGTTCTGTATGTCTCTAGTTCCTGTTTTCTAGCTTTACGGTTACTGACCTCTGCCTGCCCTGACCCTGAGCCTGCCTGCCGTTCTGTACCTTTCGGAATCTGCTCTGGACTAACAACAGGTTTGGTGTTTGCCCCCCTACTTGTTTTGTACTAAACTTTAGTTACTTCGAAACTGTCTGCATCTGGGTCTTCTCCTGAGCCTTGACACTTTGAATGTTTTGGTCCATACTGGAGAATTATTCTTTGTCTACACCCATTCAGCATAGTTCACACCATATTATGTTTTAGCCCCACCCATCTCTTTTAAGGGTTGATCCGAGTGTTCTGTCCTACACATAAAATATAGTAGGATTTAAAATTCTATTCAAAAATATGGAAAATCAATGTATTCAAAGATATGGACAACACATTTTCCTCCTCTTCCATCCTCCTCCACTTTATCATCTTGTAGCAGCATACACTACATGGTGGTCCAGCTCCTTCTCCTCTCCATCTTCCTCTTCTAGAACTGTTGTATTGACAAAGAAGGTGTGGCTATGTGGATACAATCCACAGAAACACAGGACACAGTCAGCTACAGTTGAATTCGGAAGTTTACATACACCTTAGTCAAATACATTTAAACTCCGTTTTTGACAATTCCTGACATTTAATCCATAAAATTCCGTCATACATGTAGGTCAGTTAGGATCACCACTTTATTTTAAGAATGCGAAATGTCAGAATAATATTAGAAAGAATGATTTATTCCAGCTTTTATTTATTTCATCACATTCCCAGTGGGTCAGAAGTTTACATACACTTAATTAGTATTTGGTAGCATTGCCTTTAAATTGTTTAACTTGGGTCAAATGTTGCAGGTAGCCTTCCACAAGCTTCCCACAATAAGTTGGGTGAATCTTGACCCATTCCTCCTGACAGAGCTGGTGTAACTGAGTCAGGTTTGAATGCCTCCTTGCTTGCTCACGCTTTTTCAGTTCTGCCCACAAATGTTCTATAGGATTGAGGTCAGAGCTTTGTGATGGCACTCCAATACCTTAACTTTGTTGCCCTTAAGCCATTTTGCCACAACTTTGGAAGTATTCTTGGGGTCATTGCCCATTTGGAAGACCCATTTGCAACCAAGCTTTAACTTCCTGACTGATTTCTTGAGATTGCTTCAATATATCCACATCATTTTCCACTCATGATGCCATCTATTTTGTCAAGTGCACCAGTCCCTCCTGCAGCAAAGCAACCCCACAACATGATGCTGCCACCCCCATGCTTCACGGTTGGGATGGTGTTCTTCGGCTTACAAGCATCTCCCTTTTTCTTCGAAGCATAACAATGGTCATTATGGCCAAACAGTTCTATTTGTGTTTCATCAGACCAGAGGACATTTCTCCACAAAGTACGATCTTTGACCCCATGTGCAGTTGCAAACCGTAGTGTGGCTTTTTTATGGCGGTTTTGGAGCAGTGACTTCTTTCTTGCTGAGCGGCCTTGGGCGGCATGCAAACAATTGTTGGAAAAAATGACTTGTGTCATGCACAAAGTAGATGTCCTAACCGACTTGCTAAAACTATAGTTTGTTAACAAGAAATTTGTGGAGTGGTTGAAAAACAAGTTTTAATGACTCAAACCTAAGTGTATGTAAGGTTCCGACTTCAACTGTATTTACACTTTTGTGGAATTTCCAAATGGCTTCATTTCCAAATGGCTCCTTTGAAAACCATTGTGGAAATCAGGAGATGAATTACAATCGTACAGATACGAGATACCCACAGGCTCTGATCCATTGACTTGCTTGAACCATACTGTGTGTCCCAAAGCCTTTGTAGACATTGGAGCACTGCAAGATGATGGTATCCCCAGTATGGACCTCCATAGTCTGAGACTGAGAAACCAAAGCAGAGACCAAACATAAAACACAGAGAACAAAGTTAATTATTATTATTGCTGACATCACATGCATATGTTAGAAATCAGGAAGAAGTGCTGCACTGAACATTCTGGTTATACTTGATGGATCCAGTCAATCTTACTCTCAGTCTCCATGTTAGCTTTAACAGTAAGTAGCTTATTTACTTAATACATAGAGAAGTAGAACTTGTAGGACGTTTCTGGCCATTCTGTGTGAAGATATATTCTTCTCTGTATGGTTGAGAATCAGAGAAAGCCTCTTCATTCACCCTGAGATCACAGTGAGATCAAAAGGGATTTCATTGGTAGGGGGCGTGGTAGTTGTATTAGACCACAATGTCTATTTACAGAATGCAGAATTGACACAGACGTTTTATGTGGAATGTAAAAACAGAAATGTAGCATATTTGTGTTCAATCAAAATGGAAATGGTGTTTGGGTTCGGTTGGGTTCATATAGGTCAGCGTTTCCCAAACTAAAGGTTGCAACCCCATGTAGTATGTGTAGTGCGTATGTTATCGTATGTGTGTTTGTGTCTGTGTGTATGCATGTGTCTGGGCCAATGTTTGTGTTGCTTCACAGTCCCCGCTGTTCCATAAGGTGTTTTTTAATATGTTTTTAAAATCTAATTGTACGGCTTGCGTCAGTTACTTGATGTGGAATGGAGTTCCATGTAGTCATGACTCTATGTAGTACCGTGTGCCTCCCATTGTCTGTTCTGGGCTTGCGGACTGTGAAGAGGGTGTCCGAGTGTCCGAGCTGTGTGCCAGTAGTTTAGACAGACAGCTCGGTACATCCAACATGTCAATACCTCTCATAGATAAAAGTAGTGATGAAGTCAATCTCTATTCCACTTTCAGCCAGGAGAGATTGACATGCATATTATTAATATTAGTTCTCTGTGTACATCCAAGGGCCAGCCGTGCTGCCCTGTTCTGAGCCAAGTCCTTTTTTTGTGGCACCTGACCAGACAACTGAACAGTAGTCAAGGTGCGACAAAACTATGGCCTGTGGGACCTGCCTTGTGTTGTTAAGTGTTGTTAACCTCTTGAAGCTATGGGGCACTATTTTTATTTTTGGAGAAAAAAAACAGCAGAGCACTTCTCCCCATTTGAGCTATTATCGCATAAATATATTGTAACCATGACAGTTTACAGTCTGGTGTTACTCCAAGCAGTTTAGTCATCTGAACTTGCTCAATTTCCACATTATTTATTCCAAGATTTAGTTGAGGTTTAGGGTTTAGTGAGCGTTTTGTTCCAAATACAATGCTTTTAGTTTTAGAAATATTTTGGGCTAGCTTATTCCTTGCCACCCACTCTGAAACTAACTGCAGCTCTTTGTTGAGTGTTGCAGTCATTTCAGTCACTGTAGTAGCTGACGTGTATAGTGTTGAGTCATCCGCATACATAGAAACTTTGGCTTTACTCAAAGTCAGTAGCATGTCGTTAGTAAAAAATTGAAAAAAGCAAGAGGCCTAAACAGCTCCCCTGGGGAATTCCTGATTCTAACTGGATTATATTTGAGAGGCTTCCATTAAAGATCACCCTCTGTGTTCTGTTAGACAAGTAACTCTTTATCCACATTATAGCAGGGGGTGTAAAGCCATAACCCATACATTTTTCCAGTAGTAGACTACGATCAATAATGTCAAAAGCTGCACTGAAGTCTTTCAAGACAGCCCCCACAATAATTTTATCACAAATTTCTCTCAGCCAATCATCAGTCATTTGTGTAACTGCTGTGCTTGTTGAGTGTCCTTCCCTATAAGCATGCTAAAATTCTGTTATCAATTTGTTTACTGTAAAATAGCATTGTATCTGGTCAAACACAATTTTTTCCAGAAGTTTACTAAGGGTTGGTAACAGGCTCTTTGTTCAGCTACTTAAGCCAGTAAAGGGGGCTTTCCTATTCTTGGGTAGCGGAATGACTTTAGCTTTCTTCCAGGCCTGAGGGCACACGCTCTCTAGTAGGCTTAAATTGAAGATGTGGCAAATAGGAGTGGCAATATCATCTGCTTTTCTCCTCAGTAATTTTCCATCTGTATTTTCAGACCCTGGTGGCTTGTCATTGTTGATAAACAACAATAATGTTAATAATGACACAATCAATACAAAAAACACTCCCTGACGTTATTCTGGCTGAGAGCCGGGAAGCAAGTGCAGGGAGTGAGTGTTTTAATAAATAAACGCAACATAACACGAACAACACACAGACATGGAACTGAAACAGAAACAATAACAGAAACAATAGCGACTGGGGAAGGAACCAAAGGCAATCACATATATAGGGAAGGTAATAAGGGAAGTGATGGAGTCCAGGTGAGTCTGATGACGCGCAGGTGTGAGTAAAGATGGTGACAGGTGTACACCATAACGAGCAGCCTGGTGACCTAGAGGGAGCACACGTGACATAATGACAAACACTGCGTGTCACTAGTTTATAGATTGTCAAAGGACACATACAGGTGTCTGTAAGCATGGCCGGGTGTGGCTTGATATCATTGGTTAATTTACAGATATAAATAGAACATTTAAAAAAGATCAAAATCACAAGAATCGCTTCAGATCAAAGTCTACGTTGACACCGAATAGAGCAATGGTCTTTAAATACAAGATCCCCAAAAAAAAAAAGTACCTAACAGAAATACAATGCTCCGAGGTTCATACTTTAAATTCGTGCATGGTTTTACCCACATCATTTTTACCACAAGGACAAGTAAGAAGATAAAAAACTGCCTTAGTGGAGAATGTGATAACACCTTTGATTGGGATCTCTTTCCCTGTTTGGGGGTGTTTGAAAGATCTACATTTGTAAGTGCCATTGCATTGAGCGCAGCCATTACACTTGTAGTTTCCATCCTGAAGAGGCGCAAATAGACGTTGCACAAAATACCCCTGCACAACATTTATTTGCACACCTACTAGATGGAAGTCTATGCCCCAGTATGTGTTTCAGCCATTTCCAGTGCTGTGTTTCAGCCATTTCCATAACACTGTGTCTACCATGGAGAAGCACTCCATACTCACAGATCCCCTTAGGGGTACCAATTCTGCCAGCACAGGCTGAGATATAATGGGATACATGGTACCATCTAGAACACACTGGATAGAGGACAAAGTTGGAGATGGAAATATTTGCTCATGGTGTAAATCATTCTGAGGTAAAGGGCTCATGTTTGGCAAAATGATGTAGACATAAATTAATACATTTGAAATTTGCGTAAAAGTTACAGTAAAGCCATGTCAATAAGTTAGAGGACAATGTCATTATCTTACAGTAAAGCCATGTCAATAAGTTAGAGGACAATGTCATTATCTTACAGTAAATAGCTACTGAAACAGAGGAGAAATGGACTAGGAAGACTAGATATGCACATACAGTACTTAGTGAGATGCAGAATCACCATACAGATGAATAGTGGGATCATCTTGCAGTCCATCCTGAGTGGTTACTCTCACCTGCCCTGAACCAAATGGACTGGTGCAGTACTGTGATCAGTAGGCTTCTTGTCTGACAGTTACAGAGAAAGGAACCTTTTTTCTCTGATTTGTGGGAGATACAACAAATAACACCCTTCCTGGTAGGTGTGTGAACTGACACTGCACTTCTTACAAAGAGAGCATTTAATGTAAATCATATACAGTTGAAGTCGGAAGTTTACATACACTTAGTTTTTCAACCACTCCACAAATTTCTTGTTAACAAGCTATAGTTTTGGCAAGTCGGTTAGGACATCTTCTTTGTGCATGACACAAGTCATTTTTCCAACAATTGTTTACAGACAGATTATTTCACTTGTAATTCACTGTATCACAATTCCAGTGTGTCAGACGTTTACATACACTAAGTTGACTGTGCCTTTAAACAGCTTGGAAAATTCCAGAAAATGATGGCATGGCTTTAGAAGATTCTGATAGGCTAATTGACATAATTTGAGTCAATTGGAAGTATACCTGTGGATGTGTTTCAAGGCCTACATTCAAACTAGGTGCCTCTTTGCTTGACATCATGGGAAAATCAAAAGAAATCAGTCAAGACCTCAGAAAAAATGTGTAGACCTCCACAAGTCTGGTTCATCCTTGGGAGAAATTTCCAAACACCTGAAGGTACCACATTCATCTGTACAAACAATAGTACGCAAGTATAAACACCATGGGACAGCCGTCATACCGCTCAGGAAGGAGATGCGTTCTGTCTCCTAGAGATGAACGTACTTTGGTGTGAAAAGTGCAAATCAATCCCAGAACAGCAAAGAACCTTGTGAAGATGCTGGAGGAAACAGGTACAAAAGTTTCTATATCCATAGTAAAACGAGTCCTATATTGACATAACCTGAAAGGCCGCTCAGCAAGGAAGAAGCCACTGCTCCAAAACCGCCATAAAAAAGCCAGACTACGGTTTACAACTGCACATGGGGACAAAGATTGTACTTTTTGGAGAAATGTCCTCTGGTCTGATGAAACAAAAATAGAACTATTTGGCCATAATGACCGTCATTATGTTTGGAGGAAAATGGGGGAGGCTTGTAAGCCAAAGAACACCATCCCAACCGTGAAGCACTGGGGTGGCAGCATCATGTTGTGGAGGTGCTTTGTTGCAGGAGGGACTGGTGCACTTCACAAAATAGATGGAAACGCGAGGGGGAAAAATTATGTAGATATATTGAAGCAACATCTCAAGACATCAATCAGGAAGTTAAAGCTTGGTTGCAAATGAGTCTTCCAAGTCAACAATGACCCCAAGCATACTTTCAAAGTTGTGGCAAAATGGCTTAAGGACAGCAAAGTCAAGGTACTGGAGTGGCTATCACAAAGCCCTGACCTCAATCCTAAAGAACATTTGTGGGCAGAACTGAAAAAGCATGTGCGAGCAAGAAGGCATACAAACCTGACTCAGTTACACCAGCTCCTTCAGGAGGAATGGGCCAAAATTCACCCAATGTATTGTGGGAAGCTTGTGGAAGGCTACCTGAAACGTTTGACCCAAGTTAAACAATTTAAAGGCAATGCTTCCAAATACTAATTGAGTGTATCTCACGGTCGTCCTCCTCTTCATCTGAAGAGGAGAGGCGAGAAGGATCGGAGGACCAACATGCGGCGTGATATGTGTTCATGTTGAATGTTTAATAAAAGAAAGAACTGAACACTGAAACACTATACAAAAACAGTAAACAAAATAACAACCGTGAAGCTAATGCGAGCTGCGCTGAAACAAGCCATCAACATAGACAATCACCCACAAACAAACAGTGCAACCCAGGCTACTTAAGTATGATTCTCAATCAGAGACAACTAATGACACCTGCCTCTGATAGAGAACCATACTAGGCCGAAACATAGAAATCCCAAATCATAGAAAATCAAACATAGACTGCCCACCCAACTCACGCCCTGACCATACTAAATAAATACAAAACAAAGGAAATATTGGTCAGAACGTGACAGTGTATGTAAACTTCTGACCCACTTGGAATGTGATGAAAGAACTAAAAACTGGAATAAATAATTCTCTCTGCTATTATTCTGACATTTCACATAATTTTTTCAATTTAAAGTTTCAATTAAGTTTTCTTGTTTTTCAAATCAACCAACAACACTTTGCACATTCACAGATGTGACAGGCTATATAAAAAATTTTTAAAATACAAAATAATAATAAAAATAATAGTTATTTTTATATATATATATGAATATATATATACACATATACATACACACATACATACACATACACACACATATCCTACATACAGTGGGACAAAAAGTATTTAGTCAGCCACCATATGTGCAAGTTCTCCCACTTAAAAAGATGAGAGAGGCCTGTAATTTTCATCATAGGTACACTTCAACTATGACAGACAAAATGAGAAAAAAAATCCAGAAAATCACATTGTAGGATTTTTAATGAATTTATTTGCAAATTATGGTGGAAAATAAGTATTTGCTCACCTACAAACAAGCAAGATTTCTGGCTCTCACAGACCTGTAACTTCTTCTTCAAGAGGCTCCTCTGTCCTCCACTCATTACCTGTATTAATGGCACCTGTTTGAACTTGTTATCAGTATAAAAGACACCTGTCCACAACCTCAAACAGTCACACTCCAAACTCCACTATGGCCAAGACCAAAGAGCTGTCAAAGGACACCAGAAACAAAATTGTAGACCTGCACCAGGCTGGGAAGACTGAATCTGCAATAAGTAAGCAGCTTGGTTTGAAGAAATCAACTGTGGGAGCAATTATTAGGAAATGGAAGACATACAAGCCACTGATAATCTCCCTCGATCTGGGGCTCCACACAAGATCTCACCCCGTGGGGTCAAAATGATCACAAGAACGGTGAGCAAAAATCCCAGAACCACACGGGGGGACCTAGTGAATGACCTGCAGAGAGCTGGGACCAAAATAATAAAGCCTACCATCAGTAACACACTACGCCGCCAGGGACTCAAATCCTGCAGTGCCAGATGTGTCCCCCTGCTTAAGCCAGTACATGTCCAGGCCCGTCTGAAGTTTGCTAGAGAGCATTTGGATGATCCAGAAGAAGATTGGGAGAATGTCATATGGTCAGATGAAACCAAAATAGTAATAACTCAACTCGTCGTGTTAGGAGGACAAAGAATGCTGAGTTGCATCCAAAGAACACCATACCTACTGTGAAGCATGGGGGTGGAAACATCATGCTTTGGGGCTGTTTTTCTGCAAAGGGGCCAGGACGCCTGATCCGTGTAAAGGAAAGAATGAATGGGGCCATGTATCGTGAGATTTTGAGCGAAAACCTCCTTCCATCAGCAAGGGCATTGAAGATGAAACGTGGCTGGGTCTTTCAGCATGACAATGATCCCAAACACACCGCCCGGGCAACGAAGGAGTGGCTTCGTAAGAAGCATTTCAAGGTCCTGGAGTGGCCTAGCCAGTCTCCAAATCTCAACCCCATAGAAAATCTTTGGAGCGAGTTGAAAGTCCGTGTTGCCCAGCAACAGCCCCAAAACATCACTGCTCTAGAGGAGATCTGCATGGAGGAACGGGCCAAAATACCAGCAACAGTGTGTGAAAACCTTGTGAAGACTTACAGAAAACGTTTGACCTCTGTCATTGCCAACAAAGGGTATATAACAATGTATTGAGAGAAACTTTTGTTATTGACCAAATACTTATTTTCCACCATAATTTGCAAATAAATTAATAAAAAATCCTACAATGTGATTTTCTGGATTTTCTTTCTCATTTTGTCTGTCATAGTTGAAGTGTACCTATGATGAAAATTACAGGCCTCTCTCATCTTTTTAAGTGGGAGAACTTGCACAATTGGTGGCTGACCTAAATACTTTTTTGCCCCACTGTATATGTGGTTGCAGAGATTTACTGTAGACAGAGAATAGAGATGTACAGAATGTAAAAATGTATAGTTTATTATGTTAAAAACACATAGTAATACAGCAAAAATGGGATTCTCTACCATATGATTTCTTACAATAAAAAGCTGTAAAAAGTTAAGCTATTTAAGGCATTGCAGGATCATTATATACATCTAGCACACAGACAATGTTAAAACAACAGTTTGTTACATTGAAAATTCCATAGTAATTTTTGGTACTAAAAGCAGTTTTATTATGCTACAAATAGTACAACTTATTTTTGTAGTCTGTGATAGTGGTGATATATTTCACTGCTGCTGAAGGTATCTGACATCAGAGTACACTGCATCGTCTCTGCTGGTCTTCTCTCTTGCTGTTCTAGAGGAGGACTTGTTCTTGGGGGTGAAACTGACAGCTGCATAGTTCAACACATCACTGTCTTGATTCTGAGGGGGGTGGAGCCATGAGAAAATACATTATGATGACAGCATGATCTACTATATAATGTTTCTATTCTCCTGTGGAAGAAAACACTCGACAAAAGACATGACTGTTCAGACTGTACACCCACTACAATGACCTGACAGTCAGTGGAACAGTGACAGAAGTTCCATGGAAAAATCAACAACAATCACAAAGATCACAAGGCTACATCTAGTAGAGTGACCTTTTACTTCCAAAAAAGCTTAATAACACAAAATGCACAAATAAGCTGACTTCTAGCTGTAAGGCAAGTTAAATGGCAGTTTCTTGTAAAAACTAAAATCATACTATATTTATAAATGTTGACAAATTTACCTGATTGCCGTGGGACGTTGGGACATCAGTCCTCCCTTCATAGAGATTGAAATAGAGGAAGGCCAGCTATGATTTTTTATGACAATCTATCTATTTGTAACCTCATGCAGTTAATTAACAGTGCTTATATGATGGACATTGAACTGATATTTACAGAATGTACATTGCATAGAGATGCATGAAACATTAGATACATCAGCTATATCATTATAACATCACATACATTAGATATAAAGTAATACCTCTGCTATCTCTGTTCTTGCACAGCGCCCAGACAAGTAGAAGGGTCACTATCCCCAGAACGATGTTGGAGACGACCAAGGCCAGAACAGTAGGACTCATATCAAATGGAGAATCATGTTCTGGAACTGTGGAAAGGGTATCAGAGAATTCATATTGTATTCATGAGCACTTAGGAAGATCATCAAACAGTAAAATATTGAATCAAAAGCTGATGGTGATATTGTATAGCTTGTTGAGACAAGATAATGAGGTCATTTGGAGGTAGGCTGTTTGCATGAATATACAGTATTGTTGGGGATATTTACAGATTAAATGGGATTTACCTTGAATGTCCAGCTTGGTCCCGTTTCCAAACAGAATCTCCCCACATGAGGCCACAGCACAGTAGTAAGTCCCAATATCAGAGAGGCTGAGGTTCCTCTTGGGGAGGTTGTAGACACAGCTCTGTGTAGGAGACCAAGCCTCAGGGCTCTTCTCAAACTGATCACTTCTGTCTCCATGGGTGTAAATGATTCCTGGACGGGATTCTCCTGAGCCATGTCTGAACCAATAGACACTGTGTTCTCCTGCACAGGTCTCAGTGTTTACTGTACAGTTCAGAGCCACAGAGTCTCCTGGCTGGACTGACTCAGACACAGGCTGCTGGAGCACAGTCATGTCTCTTGACCCTGAACCTGACAAGAGGATTTATAAGTCAGTAAATCTGTTCCCAATGTTGTGTCCCAAGTTAACATTGTTGAAATCATACACAGTCATTTCTGATTATGGAAATGCAGCATAATTAAGCCATTGTATCCTAAACATAAAGTGGAAAAAAACAAAAGATTGTAGTTGCAGAACATAAGATGCTATTTCCTTTGTTTGTAGAATGTTTATAAGTCAGTACAACTGTCCCCAATGTTGTGTCCCAAGTTAACATTGTTGAAATCATACACAGTCATATCTGATCATGCAAATACAGCATAATTAAGCCATTGTATCCTAAACGTAATGTGGAAAAATCCCTTAACATTATAAGTGCAGAAAATGAGTTACTATTTCCTTTGTTTGTAAATTCAGATGTTGTACCTTTCACAGTGAGAATGACTCCTGCTCCAAACTCCACCTGGTTGGCATACGAGTTCCCACAGTAATATGTGGCTGAATCAGAGAGTTGCATGTCTGAGATCTTTAGGTGATTCATTCCTTCACCGCTTTGCACTGAGAAGTGAGTGTTACCCTTAAATTCATGGTAAAATGTTGCATTCTTGTTATACTTGTAAAAGGTTAATAAGAGTTGAGGATTGTCACCCATTGTTTGCTTGTACCACATAAGGTACAGTGCCAGGTTGCCTTTATAGAAGCAGTGCAAAGTCACAGTCTCTCCAACATTGGCCATAATAAGATGCATTTCCAAGGATTGTGCAGCAGCTAAAATACACACAGAAACATGATCCATTACTTACACAAGTCCTTTATATACCCCAAAAATACCTATATGAATTGCATCAATTAAGTACCTGAGTCTACATCCCTTAAGCAGAGAAATATCAAAGTTGGACTTACCCATCTCTACAAGAAGTGCCAGTATCAGACACAGTGCCATCATCTTTGAAGATGTCCTCTTCACAACCTGTGTGTTGAGTGGAAAAAGTCCACCTACTGTATGTAGACAACACTTCAACTATGGGGTTATTGGTGATTGGTCGAACTGGGCGCGTCATTTTTGTTAACATCTTATTCAGGCAACCATGGTCTTCGTAACTGAAAATCACTCATATAATCCATGCAAAGTGAACCAATGCTTACTGTGTAGGATATTGTGGAGAGGGTGGGTGAAGCATACACACTTTGTGGTGTCTAGATGATAATTTTATATATTTTTTCAACTTTGTATAGTTTGCTATTTAGGCACCAGTTGAATCAAAGATGTCCAATACTGAGGCAGTGTTTAAGAGAATATATGAATATGATTAATTTAATTGGGTGAAAAGTATAATATTATCTGGTAAGTATGCAGTACATTTTCAAGCATACATTACACATACATACACCTGTATCCTCTTGTTATTAAACTCAGTTGTGTGCCTGAGATAGATTTAGCCCCTCCCCATGTAACAGTTACAGGCAGTACTCCTGATGACCTTTAGGGATAGAACATATCCTGACATGAAGGGTGAACAGGGGTGGAGCATTACTGTGAGGGTATGTGGAGGAAACACCTACAGAATGAAAGTCAGTCTCATCCCTGTCATTCAGTTACTAACTCAAGTGTAGGCTACTAGTTGAGTGTTTAGTAGGGGTGTACCTTATGGATAGGCCTCTTCACTGTAGCCTAGTATACATGAACAAAAACAATTAACTCAGTAAACAAATGATTGTAGTTTGAATTAATTTAACCTATGACCTTGTAAGTGACAAGATATAGGCGACATGGCATACAGTATATAAGTGGACTGTGTTGCTTATTGTCATGGTTGTGAACAACATTGAAAGAATGAGAGAAAACAGAGTGACACCACATAGACATCCTGCTGAAAACCACATAGAGGCACAGAGTGTGTAAAAGGCCAGCAGGCCTGTCCAAAGCGTAGAGATGGCCTTGTTTTGTGCTCACAGCAGACCGCAGTGTGTAGGTACCTGTGAACATCTCGCTGTGTGGGTGTATGCATGGGTGGGATTTGTATTTATCAGTAGGTTGGATCTGCAGAAACCCTCTGCACACATTCATACAGACATGGTGTATGTACAGACCAGAGGAGAAGGGACAAGTCTATTTTAGTTAGTATCAGTTGTTTAAATGGATATTTATAAATGCTATAAGAAGCAGCATATACAGGGAATTTCAGAAGAGCAATTTAACCAACTGACATCCAACTTTTTAAACAAGGTCAAAGGCCATTAATTTTAAAAAATGCAATATGAAACAACTCAGCAATCTCAACAAATACACATTTTCAATACATAGTGATGATATTTCCGACTTTTACTGCAAAAGTCCATCGACATTGTCTTAGATTGATCTATTTCCTGGTGGTGTAGATGATGATGAAGATGGTCAGACAGCGGAGGAGAACTCCAGTTCTTATGACAGAGAGAAGGACCAGGATTCTCATCTGTGGATCATCAGAGTGACCACACTCAACATCCAGCTTGATCCCATTCCCAAACAGTATCTCCCCACGAGGCCACAGCACAGAAGTATGTCCTAGCATCAGAGAGGCTTACCCATCTCTACAAGAAATGCCAGTATCAGACACAGTGCCATCATCTTTGAAGATGTCCTCTTCACAACCAGTGTGTTGAATGGAAAAAGTCCACCCATGTAGACAACACTTCTACTATGGGGTTATTGGTGATTGGTCGAACTGGACGCGTCATTTTTGTTAACACCTTATTCAGGTGTGTAGAGGGTGCATGTAGAGGGTGCATGTAGAGGGTGCGTAAAGCATACACACTTTGTGGTGTCTTGAGGATGTTTTTTTTGTTTTTATACATTGTATAGTTTGCTATTTAGGCATCAACTGATTCAAAGATGTCCAATACTGAGGCAGTGTTTAAGAGAATATATGAATATGATTAATTTAATTGGGTGAAAAGTATAATGTTATCTGGTAAGTATGCAGTACATTTTCAAGCATACATTACACATACATACACCTGTATCCTCTTGTTATTAAACTCAGTTGTGTGCCTTAGATCGATTTAGCCCCTCCCCATGTAACAGTTACAGGCAGTACTCCTGATGCCCTTTAGGGATAGAACATATCCTGACATGAAGGGTGAACAGGGGTGGAGCATTACTGTGAGGGTATGTGGAGGAAACACCTACAGAATGAAAGTCAGTCTCATCTCTGTCATGCATGTACTAATTCATGTGTAGGCTACTAGTTGAGAGTTTAGTAGGTGTGTAGGCTTCTTCGCTGTAGCCTAGTATACATTGATACAATTTCTACTTTAACCTCTGTAAACAAATGATTGTAGTTTGAATGAATTAAACCTATGATCTTGTAAGTGGCAATACATAGGCTACATGGCATACAGTGGACTGTGTTGCAAATTGTCATGGTTGTGAACAACATTGAAAGAATGAGAGAAAACAGAGTGACACCACATAGACATCCTGCTGAAAACCACTTAGAGACACAGGGTGTGTAAAAGGCCAGCAGGCCTGTCCAAAGCTTAGAGACTGTCTTGTTTTGTGCTCACAGCAGACCGCAGTGTATTATAGATGTATTCTCATAACTCAGGACCCATAGTTGAAGAAACCCTGCACAGTTTAGGGTTTGAAAAATGGTTTGTATTCTTTACATACTTTGCACATATAAATGAGCACCAGGGGTCTGGTGAGAGAGAGAGAGAGAGAGAGAGAGAGAGAGAGAGAGAGAGAGAGAGAGAGAGAGAGAGAGAGATAGAGAGATAGAGAGAGAGAGAGAGAGAAAGAGAGCGATAGAGAGAGAGCACATAAGGGACATTTCACCCCCCAGTGTCAGTCTATGAGAGACACAGTGATGTTCACCTCAGCAGGTCTCACTTTACACTGAGCTGCTCCTTCCTGTCACTCACACCACAGGAAGTGATGCATACCTTCACTGGCCCCTCCTCTACCTCAGACCCCAATCATATTCTCCTTATAAGGTGCTTCTCAGAATAGGGGGCTGTGATCAGTGCAAAGCCAAGACAGGAAATACTAAGGGGGGAATAACATCATGATAAAGGCAATTTTGGTTTAACTCTTTATTTGTCTTTAGAAGTGATCAGTATAATGCAATTGTCTACTGTTGGGTTTTTGCCCCTCATGGTCACCCAATATAAAAATGACCAAATCACTGACACACACACAACAGAGATCTAAGTTAAGAGAGGCCAAAAGAGGCAACTACTCCTCTGCAGCCATTAAACAGTTGTTACTTCACTGGGTCTCAACCCCGCCCTGTGCAATTGGGTCCTGGACTTCCTGATGGGCCGCTCACAGGTGGTGAAGGTAGGAAACAAAATTTCCACTTTGCTGATCCTCAAAGCTGGTCCCCACAAATGTATGTACTCAGCCCCCTCCTGTACTCCATGTTCATCCAAGACTGCGTGGCCATGCACGCCTCTATCTCAATCATGAAGTTTGCAGATGACACAACAGTAGTGGGCTTAATTACCAACAACGACGAGATATCCTATAGGGAGGAGGTGGGGGGCACTCGGAGTGTGGTGTCAGGAAAACAACCTCTCACTCAACATCAACAAAACAAAGGAGATTATCGTGGACTTCAGGAAACAGCAGAGGGAGCACCACCCTATCCACATTGACGGGACAGCAGTGGAGAAGGTGGAAAGTTCCTCTGCATACACATCACGGACAAACTGAAATGTTCCACCCACACAGACAGTGTGGTGAAGAATGCGCAACACCGCCTCTTCAACCTCGGGAAGCTGAATAAATTTGGCTTGTCACCTAAAACCCTCACAAACTTTTACAGATGCACAACTGAGAGCATCCTGTTGGGCTGTATCACCGCCTGGTACGGCAACTGCACCCCAACAACCGCAAGGCTGTCCAAAGGGTGGTGCAGTCTGCACATTGCATCACCGGGGGCAAACTACCTGCCCTCCAGGACACCTACAGCACCCGATGTCACAGGAAGGCCCAAAAGATCATCAAGGACAACAACCACCCGTGCCACTGCCTGTTTACCCCGTTACCATCCAGAGGCCGAGGTCAGTCCAGGTGCATCAAAGCTGGGACCGAGAGACTGAAAAACAGCTTCTATCAGACTGTTAAACAGCCATCACTAACACAGAGAGGCTGCTGCCTACATACAGACTTGAAATCATTGACCTCTTTAATAAATGGATCACTAGTCACTTGCATTACTCATCTCATTGTATTTAATACAATCTATTGCATTTTCTCTATGCCGCTCGGTCATCGCTCATCCATATATTTATATGTATATATTCTTATTCCATCCCTTTACTTAGATTTGTGTGTATTAGGTACAGTAGTTGTTGGGAAATTGTTAGATTACTTGTTAGATATTGCTGCACTGTCGAAGCTAGAAGCACAAGCATTTCGCTACACTTGCAATAACATCAGCTGACCATGTGTATGTGGCCAATGAAATTGGATTTGATTTGATGTGATTTGATTTCTAACTCCTCCTCTCTAACCACACCCTGTACCACTGAGCTGTGTGGCCTAACTACTTTGCAGAAGGCTACAGTAGGCATAAGGTACAACTAACAAAGTAACACTACAAAGATTGATTGATTTACATTTCAATAGGTTTAACTTAACTACACAGATACAATACAGCAAGATTTAAACTTGTATTCTAAGATATGGCAAATTAATGTATTCAAAGATATGGACAACTTATTGTCCTCCTCTTCCATCCTCCTCCACTTTATCATCTTGTAGCAGCATACACTACATGGGGGTCCAGCTCCTTCTCTCTTCTCCTCTCCATCATCCTCTTCTTGGATGTGAAATTCAGGCGGCATAATTCAATGCATCTGGATCGTGGTTTTGTAGATTTGCAAACACCATGACATAACCAACATCTGTTATTTCCACGATTTTTGAACTGCTAATATTTCAGTATTTAATCATGCAGTATTTACCTGATCATTGTGTGATTGCCTTTGAGAATCAGGTCCTAAATATGATATAAAAGAGAGACGAGAGAACGGTCTAATGGATCATTCCATTCTAGTGTACACACTGACTCTGATCATCAGTGTACAGTTTGTCATGGGAAAAACATCCACATTTGAAGTGTAGTTCACAGGTCCAATATTATCATGAAATTGAATCCTACCTGTATTGTGTCGGTTTGAGTCTCGTCTGATCTTGAGGACCAGGATGAGGATGACTATCAGTAGAACAGCAGTCACAACACCCAGGATCACAACCAGGGGAAGTAGGTACATGGTTCCATCATCCTCTCCTAGGTATATGTCATCATCCTCTCCTAGGTACATGTCATCATCCTCTCCTACTAGACTGATAGTTCCATTACAGTGTCCTATTAGATGACATTTTATTAAATCACTTGGTGATCCTTTAATGACAGACTAAAAAAATGTTGCGTTATTGTTTCTTAATTATTCTTTTTTTTTTAAATCTACATGAGAAAGAAAGATAAACTCACTCTCTTTATATGACTCTGGTATTTCCTCACCTCCATTGTGCCCTATAACATTGAGATGAGTAAAAAATAAAGAAGTATTTTTTTCTCAAAAATATAATATTAAAAAAAGATGTCCACTAACGTTTTGCCTTTGTTTCATGATAACTCCTGACAAGGCTCTATAAACATGTTCAAATGTAACAAAAGACAGAGAAAAAGCTGAACACTTAACCTGAATTCTTTAGAACTGTTGCATTGACAAAGAGCACGTGGCTATGTGGATACAATCCACAGAAACACAGGCCACAATCAGTTATTTCAAATTCAGTGATTTTGAGAAAGAAAGTGGTCTTGTTGGTGCTGTTGCTGAACATTTCAAAATGGCTCCTTTGAAACCATTGTGGAGATCAGGTGTTGAATTAAAGAACTACATAGACGAGATACACACAGGCTCTGATCCGTTGACTTGCTTGAACCAGGCTGTGTGTCCCACAACCGTTGTAACATTGGAGCACTGCAAGGTGATGGTATCCCCAGTACGGACCACCATAGTCTGAGACTGAGAAACCAACACAGAGACCAAACCTGAAACACAGAGAACAAAGTCCTACATTAATGACTGTAATCAGTGATATCACATTTACATGTTAGAAATCAGGAAGAAGTGACGCACTGAACATTCTGGTTATACTTGATGGATGCAGTCAATCTTACTCTGTCTAAATTAGAGATTTAACAGTAGCTTGCTTACTCAATTCATAGTGCAGTAGAGCTGGTAGGAAGGTTCTCACCATTCTGTTCGTAAATCTATTCTGCTCTGTCTGGTTGTGAGTCAGAGAACATCTCGTTATTCACAATGAGATCAAATCAAAAATCAAATCAAATCAAATTTTATTTGTCACATACACATGGTTAGCAGATGTTAATGCGAGTGTAGCGAAATGCTTGTGCTTCTAGTTCCGACAATGCAGTAATAACGAGCAAGTAATCTAACTAACAATTCCAAAAAAAAAAAAAAAAAAAACTACTGTCATACACAGTGTAAGGGGATAAAGAATATGTACATAAGGATATATGAATGAGTGATGGTACAGAGCAGCATAGGCAAGATATAGTAGATGATATTGAGTACAGTATATACATATGAGATAAGTATGTAAACCAAGTGGCATAGTTAAAGTGGCTAGTGATACATGTATTACATAAGGATGCAGTCGATGATATAGAGTACAGTATCAACGTATGCATATGAGATGAACAATGTAGGGTAAGTAACATTATATAAGGTAGCATTGTTTAAAGTGGCTAGTGATATATTTACATCATTTCCCATCAATTCCCATGATTAAAGTGGCTGGAGTAGAGTCAGTGTCATTGACAGTGTGTTGGCAGTAGCCACTCAATGTTAGTGGTGGCTGTTTAACAGTCTGATGGCCTTGAGATAGAAGCTGTTTTTCAGTCTCTCGGTCCCAGCTTTGATGCACCTGTACTGACCTCGCCTTCTGGATGGCAGCGGGGTGAACAGGCAGTGGCTCGGGTGGTTGATGTCCTTGATGATCTTTATGGCCTTCCTGTAGCATCGGGTGGTGTAGGTGTCCTGGAGGGCAGGTAGTTTGCCCCGGTGATGCGTTGCGCAGACCTCACTACCCTCTGGAGAGCCTTACGGTTGAGGGCGGTGCAGTTGCCATACCAGGCGGTGATACAGCCCGCCAGGATGCTCTCGATTGTGCATCTGTAGAAGTTTGTGAGTGCTTTTGGTGACAAGCCGAATTTCTTCAGCCTCCTGAGGTTGAAGAGGCGCTGCTGCGCCTTCCTCACGATGCTGTCTGTGTGAGTGGACCAATTCAGTTTGTCTGTGATGTGTATGCCGAGGAACTTAAAACTTGCTACCCTCTCCACTACTGTTCCATCGATGTGGATGGGGGTGTTCCCTCTGCTGTTTCCTGAAGTCCACAATCATCTCCTTAGTTTTGTTGACGTTGAGTGTGAGGTTATTTTCCTGACACCACACTCCGAGGGCTCTCACCTCCTCCCTGTAGGCCGTCTCGTCGTTGTTGGTAATCAAGCCTACCACTGTTGTGTCGTCCGCAAACTTGATGATTGAGTTGGAGGCGTGCATGGCCACGCAGTCGTGGGTGAACAGGGAGTACAGGAGAGGGCTCAGAACGCACCCTTGTGGGGCCCCAGTGTTGAGGATCAGCGGGGAGGAGATGTTGTTGCCTACCCTCACCACCTGGGGGCGGCCCGTCAGGAAGTCCAGTACCCAGTTGCACAGGGCGGGGTCGAGACCCAGGGTCTCGAGCTTGATGACGAGCTTGGAGGGTACTATGGTGTTGAATGCCGAGCTGTAGTCGATGAACAGCATTCTCACATAGGTATTCCTCTTGTCCAGATGGGTTAGGGCAGTGTGCAGTGTGGTTGAGATTGCATCGTCTGTGGACCTATTTGGGCGGTAAGCAAATTGGAGTGGGTCAAGGGTGTCAGGTAGGGTGGAGGTGATATGGTCCTTGACTAGTCTCTCAAAGCACTTCATGATGACGGATGTGAGTGCTACAGGGCGGTAGTCGTTTAGCTCAGTTACCTTAGCTTTCTTGGGAACAGGAACAATGGTGGCCCTCTTGAAGCATGTGGGAACAGCAGACTGGTATAGGGATTGATTGAATATGTCCGTAAACACACCGGCCAGCTGGTCTGCGCATGCTCTGAGGGCGCGGCTGGGGATGCCGTCTGGGCCTGCAGCCTTGCGAGGGTTAACACGTTTAAATGTCTTACTCACTTCGGCTGCAGTGAAGGAGAGACCGCATGTTTCCGTTGCAGGCCGTGTCAGTGGCACTGTATTGTCCTCAAAGCGGGCAAAAAAGTTATTTAGTCTGCCTGGGAGCAAGACATCCTGGTCCGTGACTGGGCTGGGTTTCTTCCTGTAGTCCGTGATTGACTGTAGACCCTGCCACATACCTCTTGTGTCTGAGCCGTTGAATTGAGATTCTACTTTGTCTCTGTACTGGCGCTTAGCTTGTTTGATAGCCTTGCGGAGGGAATAGCTGCACTGTTTGTATTCAGTCATGTTACCAGACACCTTGCCCTGATTAAAAGCAGTGGTTCGTGCCTTCAGTTTCACACGAATGCTGCCATCAATCCACGGTTTCTGGTTAGGGAATGTTTTAATCGTTGCTATGGGAACGACATCTTCAACGCACGTTCTAATGAACTCGCACACCGTATCAGCGTATTCGTCAATGTTGTTGTCTGACGCAATACGAAACATCTCCCAGTCCACGTGATGGAAGCAGTCTTGGAGTGTGGAGTCAGCTTGGTCGGACCAGCGTTGGACAGACCTCAGCGTGGGAGCTTCTTGTTTTAGTTTCTGTCTGTAGGCAGGGATCAACAAAATGGAGTCGTGGTCAGCTTTTCCGAAAGGGGGCGGGGCAGGGCCTTATATGCGTCGCGGAAGTTAGAGTAACAATGATCCAGGGTCTTTCCACCCCTGGTTGCGCAATCGATATGCTGATAAAATTTAGGAAGTCTTGTTTTCAGATTAGCCTTGTTAAAATCCCCAGCTTCAATGAATGCAGCCTCCGGATAAATCGTTTCCAGTTTGCAGAGAGTTAAATAAAGTTCGTTCAGAGCCATCGATGTGTCTGCTTGGGGGGATATATACGGCTGTGATTATAATCGAAGAGAATTCTCTTGGTAGATAATGCGGTCTACATTTGATTGTGAGGAATTCTAAATCAGGTGAACAGAAGGATTTGAGTTCCTGTATGTTTCTTTCATCACACCATGTCACGTTAGTCATAAGGCATACGCCCCCGCCCCTCTTCTTACCAGAAAGATGTTTGTTTCTGTCGGCGCGATGCGTGGAGAAACCCGTTGGCTGCACCGCTTCGGATTGCGTCTCTCCAGTTAGCCATGTTTCCGTGAAGCAAAGAACGTTACAGTCTCTGATGTCCCTCTGGAATGCTACCCTTGCTCGGATTTCATCAACCTTGTTGTCAAGAGACTGGACATTGGCAAGAAGAATGCTAGGGAGTGGTGCACGATGTGCCCGTCTCCGGAGTCTGACCAGAAGACCGCTTCGTTTCCCTCTTTTTCTGGGTCGTTTTTTTTTTGGGTCGCTGCATGTGATCCACTCGGTTACACTGGTTGTAAGGCAGAACACAGGATCCGCATCGCGAAAAACATATTCTTGGTCGTACTGATGGTGAGTTGACGCTGATCTTATATTCAGTAGTTCTTCTCGGCTGTATGTAAAGAAACCTAAGATGACCTGGGGTACTAGTGTAAGAAATAACACGTAAAAAAACAAAAAACTGCATAGTTTCCTAGGAACGCGAAGCGAGGCGGCCATCTCTGTCGGTGCCGGAAGTACAATAGTACAAGTGAGATCAAAAGGGATTTCATTGGTAGTGGGCGTGGTAGGTAGTATTGGACCATGATGTCTATTTGCAGAAAGCATAATTGACACAGATGTTTTCTGTGGATTGTAAAAACAGAAATGTATCATATTTTTGTTGAATCAAAATGGAAATAGGTGTTTGGGTTCGGTTGGGTTCATATAGGTCAGTGTTTCAGAAAAAAACTGAAATAAAATGTACTAAATCGCTCTTGGCTCATAGAACTGGGGTTACGTCAGTAACCTCCTGTAGCCACGAGTTGCTGTTGTAATAAACAGAGCGGTTTCTGTTTTCTTCTTACAAATGTGTGACAAACTATTATGACCCTATCCCTGAAAGATAAGACTCTTCTGTTTCCCTCTACAATGCCCACAAGCACCAATGACTCACAAGACCAGGCATTGGGGGAAAAACATCATCAACGCCGACATTCTTTTCTTTATTGCCTGATGATCTTCTGAACTTCCCAATACATTTCTGACGCATTTCAGTCACTTCAAACCATACTTCCTTCAGATTGAAATACTGTCAAAAATACTGTCAACAATTAAAAAATAAACATTGGCAGTTGATTGCATCACTTTTTTTACATGGTGGGTCTCGTAAGATGTTGGATATCAAAATGAGGTCGTAGGCCAAAAAGGTTTGGGAACAGCTGACATAGGTGTTTCAGTTTGGTGGGGTTCCTAGATGACCGCAAGGCTTCACCCTACAGATGGATTATACATGTTCAAATGAACTATTCACCAGCCTTAACCCTTAACCCCAGGTCTAGCCTAACTCTAACCTTTAAGCTCAGCCCTAACCCTAGTCCTAGCTGTAACCCTAGCCTAATCCTAACCCTAATGACTGAAACTACAGCTACAAAGGTAGACAGGTCTTTTCAGGTGTTTTTGCGAGAAGGTAGCTGTAGTCCAGTATGATGACTGGAGAATGGCTGAGTGGGTGTGTGGAAAGGAAAGTAGTGGGCATGTGGAAAGGAGTTGGTGTGTTGAACGTTATCTGCTATAGATTAGACCGTTTTGATTGAGCTATGTTTTTTTTCTCTTCAGTTTCTTACCACGTAACTACGATACATTGAGCTACCGTGAGAGTTTGGAAGTCTGTTTTGAAACAAGAACATGACTCTGAGTCATATTTCACTGTTAGTTTTACACATATCCATTTTCATCATCATTGATGATGCTCCTTTTCCCCCAGTCTGAGTTAGTGCCTGGTCTTGTCCAGTCTGTTCTGACATCTGGGAATTGTAGAGGGAAACAGAAGATGCATATGTGTTCCTGAGAGTATTATCCTTCAGTGATGGGGTCATAATGTTTTGTAGTTTAAAGCATTCCAACGATAGAGTAACATTTGTAGGAAGAAAACTGAAACCACTCTATTTATTACATCCGCATCTAGCATTTGAATTTGTAAAGGATCCGCCCCTGTTTACATTTTAGCCTAAAATGACATACCCAAATCTAACTGCCTGCAGAGTCAAGGTAGAAGACATTATTAGTTATCTTCCAGTAAATAGCTACTAAAACACAGAAGAAATGGACTAGGCAGTCTAGATATGCACATACAGTACAGTACTTAGTGAGATGCAGAATCACACAGAAATCAGAACCATGGACAGCCACATCATATTTAGCTTACGTTGATTGGACTAAATCGTTTTTGGTATATTTTAGTTGTCACTGTATTAGACTAAGCAGAGGTGATCAAATCTACTCAAATCAAAGTTTATTTGTCACGTGCGCCGAATACAACAGGTGTAGACCTTACAGTGAAATGCTTACTTACAGGCTTTAACCAATAGTGCAATAAAGGTATTAGGTGAACAATAGGTAAGTAAAGAAATAAAACAACAGTAAAAAGACAGGCTATATACAGTAGCGAGGCTATAAAAGTAGCGAGGCTACATACAGACACAGGTTAGTCAGGCTGATTGAGGTAGTATGTACATGTAGGTATGGTTAAAGTGGCTATGCATATATGATGAACAGAGAGTAGCAGTAGCGTAAAAGAGAGGTTGGCGGGTGGTGAGTGGCGGGACACAATGCAGATATCCCAGTTAGCCAATGTGCGGGAGCACTGGTTGCTCGGCCCAATTGAAGTAGTATGTACATGAATGTATGGTTAAAGTGACTAGGCATATATGATAAACAGAGAGTAGCATCAGCGTAAAAGAGGGGTGGGGTGGGGGGGGGCACAATGCAAATAGTCCGGGTAGCCATTTGATTACCTGTTCAGGAGTCTTATGGCTTGGGGGTGAAATGTTGAAGTTGAAATGGTGCTGGAATAGTGGAGGCAGTTCCTGTTTTCATTGCGACTTGCGGTAACTCTCCGTGGTTCTAAATCAATAGTTGTTTAGTGGTCCGAAAATGTGAATTTATGCTGCCAATGTGTCCCCCTATTGTCTCGGCCATTAGGCTTGTGTATCACGGTCTCAAGGCATATGCATTTACAGGTTATAGAGAAAACAATGCAATTATCACAAAACATAGGTTGTAATATGGCTTGGCTTCCCCAGTGTTTTTACCCACGCACCACTACTGCCTGGTAGGTGTGTAAACCGACACTTCACTTCTTATAAAGCAAAGTGTATGTCTATGTGCGGTATGTGGAGTCAGAGAGATTCTCATGTTCTCTCCTGAAAAATGTATTTGTATCTCAACGAGACTAAACATAATTAAATGAAGGTTAAATAAAAAATTCACCTCTTCTGTGATAAGAAATAGATGTGTGTTGGTGTTCCTCCATTTCTAATGGTGTGATGGAGCCTGACACAAATTCAGCTAAACTGATATTACTTTTAATAATTTTGTATATTTGTATATGTGGTGGCAGAGATGTTCTGTAGACAGAGAATAGAGATGAACGGAGTGTATAAATGAATGGTTTATTATGTTAAAAACACACAGTCATACAGCAAAAATGGGATTCTCTATCAGATGATTTCTTACAAACTGTCAAAAGTTATGGCTATTTAAGGCTGGACAGGATCATTATGTAAATCTAACAAAGACAGTGTTAAAGTTTTCTTTGTTGACTTGTAAATTACTAAGTAATTTAAGTTACTAAATAATAAAATGTTGCTTCTTGTAGTCTTTGTGACAGTGGTGATATTTCACTGCTGCTGAAGGTATCTGACATCAGAGTACACTGCATCCTCTCTGCTGGTCTTCTTTCTTGCTGTTCTAGAGGAGGACTTGTTCTTGGGGGTGAAACTGACAGCTGCATAGTTCAACACATCACTGTCTTGATTCTGAGGGGGGTGGAGCCATGAGAAAATACATTATGATGACAGCATGATCTACTATATAATGTTTCTATTCTCCTGTGGAAGAAAACACTCTACAAAAGACATGACTGTTCAGACTGTACACCCACTACAATGACCTGACAGTCAGTGGAACAGTGACAGACAGAAGTTCAATGATCACGAAGATAAGTAGGCTATATCTAGTACAGTGACCTATTACTTCCAAGAAAGCTTATGTTACGCGGAGTGGAACAGGGGAAAGCAGACCCAAGAGCAGACTCAGATGAGGAGACGGGGATGAAGTAACCAAGGCATTTATTGAAACACAGGGGGAGATGGAGTGCAGGTCAGGGGAAACTCAGTCGGGTTCTGAAACCAGGTGCGGCGGCTGAGGCTGGAGCGAGAGGGGTTGAGACAGGGTAAGCAGGTCTGGGGTGGAATTCAAGGGAGCAGTAGAGTGGGAAATCCAGGACAGAGAAGCAGGATAACGAGATGTGGGACAGGAGACTGGGACCAGAGTCAGAGCGGGCAGAATGAGCAGAGATTACAATCTGGCAGTGTGGAAGTGGCAGGGCTGCGTATTTGTAGAGGTCTTGATTATGGAACAGGTTGCAGCTGGTGGGGATCTGCTCTGACTCCAGCATACCTGTCTACGCCAACACAATCACACACACACACAGAGAGAGAGAGAGAGAGAGAGAGAGAGAGAGAGAGAGAGAGAGAGAGAGAGAGAGAGAGAGAGAGAGAGAGAGAGAGAGAGAGAGAGAGAGAGAGAGAGAGAGAGAGAGAGAGAGAGAGAGAGTGTACTGGGGGAGTGGCGGTAGGTCAAGGAGACACAGGATGAGCAGTAGAGGGCATTGCAGGAGCAGATGTGACAGCTTAATAACATAAAAAGCACAAATAAGCTGAATACCAGCTGTATAATAAAATTATATAATAAAATAAAGTTAAATGTCAGTTTCTTGAAAAGACATAAAATATACTATATTTATAAATGTTGTAAAATTTACCTGATTGCCCTGGGACGTTGGGACACCTGTCCTTCCTTCAAAGAGATTGAAATAGAGGAAGCTTTTTTATAAGCAATTATTTTATATGACAATCTATCTCTTTTAAACTCATGTAGTTAATTAACAGTGCTTATACGTTGGCATTTAACTGATATTTACAGAATGTACATTGCATAGCGATGCATGAAGCTTTAGATACATCACCTATAACATTATTTACATTGGATACATTAGATATAAAGTAATACCTCTGCTATCTCTATTCAGAGTCTTGCACAGCACCCAGACAAGTAGAAGGGTCACTATCCCCAGAACGATATTGGAGATGACCAAGGCCAGAACAGTAGAAGTCAGATGAAATGGAGGATGATGCTCTGGAACTGTGGAAAGGGTATCAGAGAATTCATATTGTATTCATGGGCGCTTAGGAAGATCATCAAACAGTAAAGTATGGCATCAAAAGCTGATGGTGATATTGTATAGCTTGTTGAGACAAATGTATGGGATCATTTGGAGGTAGGCTGTTTGCACGAATATACTGTATTGTTGGGGATATTTACAGATTAAATGAGATTTACCTTGAATGTCCAGCTTGGTCCCGTTCCCAAACAGTATCTCCCCACATGAGGCCACAGCACAGTAGTAAGTCCCAGCATCAGAGAGGCTGAGGTTCCTCTTGGGGAGGTTGTAGACACAGCTCTGTGTAGGAGACCCAGTCTCAGGGCTCTTCCTAAACTGATCATTCCTGTCTACATGCGAGTAAATGATACCTGGAAGGGATTCTCCTGAGCCATGTCTGAACCAATAGACCCTGTGGTCTCCTACACAGGTCTCAGTGTGTATTGTACAGTTCAGTGTCACAGAGTCTCCTGGCAGGACAGACTCAGACACAGGCTGCTGGAGCACAGTCATGTTTCTGGACCCTGATCCTGACAAGAAGTTCAATAAACCCATTGAATCTCTAGAATATCACTGTAGACATTTTCCAATTCAACATCTCATCTGAATAAGATAATACCTCATATTTACACTGCATATATGTAAATTAAGTTATACAAAAATGTACCTTTTACTATGAGAATGGCTCCTTCTCCGAACTCCATCTTGCTTCCATAAGCGCTTCCACAGTAGTATGTGCCTGAATCAGAGAGCTGCATGTCTGAGATCTTTAGGTGATTCTTTTCTTGGCCGTTTTCCACTGAGAATCGAGGGTTATCCTTAAACTCATGGTAAAAGGTTGCGTTCCTGTCAAACTTATAGACAGTTGAGAAGAGTTGAAGCTTATCTCCCAAGGGTTGCTTGTACCAGGAGAAATACATGTCCATGTGGTCTTTATAGAAGCAGTGCACAATCACTGCGTCTCCAACGTTGGCTGATATGAGACCACCGTCCTGAAGTACAGATGAGGACCCAGTACCAGTTACCACATCTATTAAGGAACATACAATATAGTATATTTGCTGTTACTTACCCCAAACACAACGTAGAATATTATAATTGTCTGTAAAGTATTGCATGTGATATCTCAAGCATCCAAATCAAAGGCGAACATCTCATAAGCAGAGATATATAAAAGTTGGACTTACCCATCTCTACAAGAAGTGGAAATATCAGACACAGTGTGAACCTCTTTGCAGTTGTCATCCTCCTCACAACTTGTCTTGAGTGGAAAAAGTCCACCAATGTAGACAGCACTTGAACAATGGAGTTACAGGTGATTGGTCGAACTGGACCCATCATTTTTGTTGACGCCTTATTCCGTTACGACAATCTTCTTCACATTGTCCAGAGTCACAGAGTCTCCTGGCTGGACTGAATCAGACACAGAAAGATTTTATTAAAGGTATATTCGTATCCTTATATATTCAGGACAAATTTAGGTATAATCATTCAAGTTTGGAATCCCTTATTCTTTATCACTACAGATACTGTTGTCTACGTCAAGAGTCTGATAGTTGTGAACTTCACCTCACTTAAAAACATCTATGGAAAACAATCTCTAATTCAGGACATTCAGTTGGACTGAAATCTGTGAAAAAACACTAAGGTATTTATTCGGTAATTTCACCTAGAGCTGTAGTTCTTAGTCAAACACAACACAGTTTTAACAATGAAGAAAACAATCATGGGAAGGGATTCTATCCCTCCTCAATAAGGGATTCTATCCCTTCCCATGATTTTGTTATTGAGGAGGCAGATTCCTCTAGGCCAATAGGTGATGATAATACTTCACAGTTAAAACGGTGTTGTGTTTGACTAAGAACTACAGCTCTAGGTGAAATTATCGAATAAATACCTTATTGTGTTTTTTCACAGATTTCAGTAAGCTATGTATAGATAAGATGCCTCATCAAAAGAGTTGGTTTACTGTTGTTAAATGGTCAAATTGAAGAGCAAGTAGTATAGCCTACAGTATCGGAGAGCTAAGAGTTCTGAGACATTCGGCTGAAAACCACAGAGAGAGAGAGAGAGAGAGAGAGAGAGAGAGAGAGAGAGAGAGAGAGAGAGAGAGAGAGTAGAGGGTCCTGTGTACAAAACTAGTAGGCTCTAACAAAGCGCAGATACATCCTCATCTTGTGTTCATCACAGACTGCAGACAATGTAAATAGGTTGCTGTGTGTTTGAGGGCATGTTAGTGGCACGAGAAGAGATTAAAAAACGGTTTAACACTACAAATTAAAGCAGCAATATGTAACTTTTTGGGCGACCTGACCAAATTCCCATAGAAATGTGAGTTATAGATCTTTCCTTCTCATTGAAAGCAAGTCTAACAAGCAGTAGATCTATTCTAGGCGCTCTAGTTCTAAGCTTCCTGTTCTTAAGTTTAGTTTTTGCATCTTTTACTTTCAGTTTTGTACACTAGTTTATAACAGCTGAAAATACAATATTATTTCTTATTGAAAAGATATTTCACAGAGGTTTAGATGGTACAATGATTCTCTACACATTGGTTGTTTTGTCACATAAACTGAAACTAGGTGAACTATTAGAATTTTAGCAACCAGGAAATGGCGTAGCGATTTCTGCATATTGCACCTTTAAAGATCCTGAGCTTGGCCTAAATAAATACATTCAACTTCCTTTGTCTTGACTGTTGTTAAATGCTTTATTCATCTTATCACATGTCCATTTAAAATGAGTTTGGCAGAGAAGCAATGCACTTAATTCAGGTAGCTACAGTAATTATATGTTACAGTAATACAGATAATAATGTTAATAAAGTGGGAGTTGATAAAAATATCATTCATTGGACTGTTTCATTCATCCAGTTCTACTGTCTGATCCCAGCATACACCACTGTCTCCATGTGACCTCTCTGTCTTCTAGACCTGTTCTTCTTGTTGCTCAGATTCAGAGCTACGCAATGGAGACTGTCTCCATCTTGGTTCTGTGAGAAACAATTATAAAAGTGGGAGGGGGAAATAATACCATATGTTATTATTTAAAATAAACATTTCCAAACATATTTTTATGGTAATACAAAATGTAAGGAATTCTACTTACCCCTGCATCTGTAGAAGGGACTGCTGGACATGGTGTCAGAGAGACGGATCCTGAAAAGAAACACCTCAAAGATAAAGATGCAACTCCTTCTTCCCATGCAGATACATCTGTAGATGGTAATGTTAAAGAAGAGCAACTTCTAAAAGGTTGTCACTTACCTCTGCACTGCAGACACTTTCTCTGGTTCATCTTGTACATGATGCAAGCAAGGACAATGATCAGGATTAACGAGAAAGCCAATCCTACACCCAAGCAGTACATCAAGATAAGAGGGTCTGCCCTTTGGCCTGTGGACATTCAAACATTGATAAAGGACCTTCAGAACAGCAAGTCAACAGCAACAGCAAGTTTTTTTAACCTTTATTTAACTAGGCAAGTCAGTTAAGAACAAATTCTTATTTTCAATGACGGCCTAGGAACAGTGGGTTAACGACAGAACGACAGATTTGTACCTTGTCAGCTCGGGGATTCAAACATGCAACCTTTCGGTTATTAGTCCAACGCTCAAACCACTAGGCTACCCTCTGTGTAGGAGACCCAGCCTCAGAGCTCTTCACACACTGATCACTCTTGTCTCCATGGGTGTAAATGATTCCTGGACGGGATTCTCCTGAGGCATGTCTGAACCAAAGGACACTGTGTTCTCCTGCACAGGTCTGAGTGGGTATTGTACAGTTCAGAGTCACAGAGTCTCCTGGCTGGACTGACTCGGACACAGGCTGCTGGAGCACAGACATTTTTCTGTACCCTGAACCTGACAAGAATGTTTATAAGTCAGTACAACTGTCCCCAATGTTGTGTCCCAAGTTAACATTGTTGAAATCATACACAGTCATATCTGATCATGCAAATACAGCATAATTAAGCCATTGTATCCTAAACGTAATGTGGAAAAATCCCTTAACATTATAAGTGCAGAAAATGAGTTACTATTTCCTTTGTTTGTAAATTCAGATGTTGTACCTTTCACAGTGAGAATGACTCCTGCTCCAAACTCCACCTGGTTGGCATACGAGTTCCCACAGTAATATGTGGCTGAATCAGAGAGTTGCATGTCTGAGATCTTTAGGTGATTCATTCCTTCACCGCTTTGCACTGAGAAGTGAGTGTTACCCTTAAATTCATGGTAAAATGTTGCATTCTTGTTATACTTGTAAAAGGTTAATAAGAGTTGAGGATTGTCACCCATTGTTTGCTTGTACCACATAAGGTACAGTGCCAGGTTGCCTTTATAGAAGCAGTGCAAAGTCACAGTCTCTCCAACATTGGCCATAATAAGATGCATTTCCAAGGATTGTGCAGCAGCTAAAATACACACAGAAACATGATCCATTACTTACACAAGTCCTTTATATACCCAAAAATACCTATATGAATTGCATCAATTAAGTACCTGAGTCTACATCCCTTAAGCAGAGAAATATCAAAGTTGGACTTACCCATCTCTACAAGAAGTGCCAGTATCAGACACAGTGCCATCATCTTTGAAGATGTCCTCTTCACAACCTGTGTGTTGAGTGGAAAAAGTCCACCTACTGTATGTAGACAACACTTCAACTATGGGGTTATTGGTGATTGGTCGAACTGGACGCGTCATTTTTGTTAACACCTTATTCAGCCAACCATGGTCTTCGTAACTGAAAATCACTCATATAATCCATGCAAAGTGAACCAATGCTTACTGTGTAGGATATTGTGGAGAGGGTGGGTGAAGCATACACACTTTGTGGTGTCTAGATGATAATTTTATATATTTTTTCAACTTTGTATAGTTTGCTATTTAGGCACCAACTGAATCAAAGATGTCCAATACTGATGCAGTGTTTAAAGAGAATAAATGTATGTCCTTCATTAAAGTGGGTTGAAAGTATAATGTTATCTGGTAACTATGCAGTACATTTTAAATTATACATTACACATCATGTACCTCCATGCTCTTGGTATCAAACGTGTGCTTTAAATAGATTTAGCCCCACCCCATGCAACAGCTACAGGCAGTACTCCTGATGACCTATAGGGATAGAACATATCCTGACATGAAGGGTGAACAGGGGTGGAGCATTACTGTGAGGGTATGTGGAGGAAACACCTACAGAATGAAAGTCAGTCTCATCCCTGTCATTCAGTTACTAACTCAAGTGTAGGCTACTAGTTGAGTGTTTAGTAGGGGTGTACCTTATGGATAGGCCTCTTCACTGTAGCCTAGTATACATGAACAAAAACAATTAACTCAGTAAACAAATGATTGTAGTTTGAATTAATTTAACCTATGACCTTGTAAGTGACAAGATATAGGCGACATGGCATACAGTATATAAGTGGACTGTGTTGCTTATTGTCATGGTTGTGAACAACATTGAAAGAATGAGAGAAAACAGAGTGACACCACATAGACATCCTGCTGAAAACCACATAGAGGCACAGAGTGTGTAAAAGGCCAGCAGGCCTGTCCAAAGCGTAGAGATGGCCTTGTTTTGTGCTCACAGCAGACCGCAGTGTGTAGGTACCTGTGAACATCTCGCTGTGTGGGTGTATGCATGGGTGGGTTTTGTATTTATCAGTAGGTTGGATCTGCAGAAGCCCTCTGCACACATTCATACAGACATGGTGTATGTACAGACCAGAGGAGAAGGGACAAGTCTATTTTAGTTAGTATCAGTTGTTTAAATGGATATTTATAAATGCTATGAGAAGCAGCATATACAGGGAATTTCAGAAGAGCAATTTAACCAACTGACATCCAACTTTTTAAACAAGGTCAAAGGCCATTAATTTAAAAAAATGCAATATGAAACAACTCAGCAATCTCAACAAATACACATTTTCAATACATAGTGATGATATTTCCGACTTTTACTGCAAAAGTCCATCGACATTGTCTTAGATTGATCTATTTCCTGGTGGTGTAGATGATGATGAAGATGGTCAGACAGCGGAGGAGAACTCCAGTTCTTATGACAGAGAGAAGGACCAGGATTCTCATCTGTGGATCATCAGAGTGACCACACTCAACATCCAGCTTGATCCCATTCCCAAACAGTATCTCCCCACGAGGCCACAGCACAGAAGTATGTCCTAGCATCAGAGAGGCTTACCCATCTCTACAAGAAATGCCAGTATCAGACACAGTGCCATCATCTTTGAAGATGTCCTCTTCACAACCAGTGTGTTGAATGGAAAAAGTCCACCCATGTAGACAACACTTCTACTATGGGGTTATTGGTGATTGGTCGAACTGGACGCGTCATTTTTGTTAACACCTTATTCAGGTGTGTAGAGGGTGCATGTAGAGGGTGCATGTAGAGGGTGCGTAAAGCATACACACTTTGTGGTGTCTTGAGGATGTTTTTTTTGTTTTTATACATTGTATAGTTTGCTATTTAGGCATCAACTGATTCAAAGATGTCCAATACTGAGGCAGTGTTTAAGAGAATATATGAATATGATTAATTTAATTGGGTGAAAAGTATAATGTTATCTGGTAAGTATGCAGTACATTTTCAAGCATACATTACACATACATACACCTGTATCCTCTTGTTATTAAACTCAGTTGTGTGCCTTAGATCGATTTAGCCCCTCCCCATGTAACAGTTACAGGCAGTACTCCTGATGCCCTTTAGGGATAGAACATATCCTGACATGAAGGGTGAACAGGGGTGGAGCATTACTGTGAGGGTATGTGGAGGAAACACCTACAGAATGAAAGTCAGTCTCATCTCTGTCATGCATGTACTAATTCATGTGTAGGCTACTAGTTGAGAGTTTAGTAGGTGTGTAGGCTTCTTCGCTGTAGCCTAGTATACATTGATACAATTTCTACTTTAACCTCTGTAAACAAATGATTGTAGTTTGAATGAATTAAACCTATGATCTTGTAAGTGGCAATACATAGGCTACATGGCATACAGTGGACTGTGTTGCTAATTGTCATGGTTGTGAACAACATTGAAAGAATGAGAGAAAACAGAGTGACACCACATAGACATCCTGCTGAAAACCACTTAGAGACACAGGGTGTGTAAAAGGCCAGCAGGCCTGTCCAAAGCTTAGAGACTGTCTTGTTTTGTGCTCACAGCAGACCGCAGTGTATTATAGATGTATTCTCATAACTCAGGACCCATAGTTGAAGAAACCCTGCACAGTTTAGGGTTTGAAAAATGGTTTGTATTCTTTACATACTTTGCACATATAAATGAGCACCAGGGGTCTGGTGAGAGAGAGAGAGAGAGAGAGAGAGAGAGAGAGAGAGAGAGAGAGAGAGAGAGAGAGAGAGAGAGAGAGAGAGAGAGATAGAGAGTGAGAGAGAGAGAGAGAAAGAGAGCGATAGAGAGAGAGCACATAAGGGACATTTCACCCCCCAGTGTCAGTCTATGAGAGACACAGTGATGTTCACCTCAGCAGGTCTCACTTTACACTGAGCTGCTCCTTCCTGTCACTCACACCACAGGAAGTGATGCATACCTTCACTGGCCCCTCCTCTACCTCAGACCCCAATCATATTCTCCTTATAAGGTGCTTCTCAGAATAGGGGGCTGTGATCAGTGCAAAGCCAAGACAGGAAATACTAAGGGGGGAATAACATCATGATAAAGGCAATTTTGGTTTAACTCTTTATTTGTCTTTAGAAGTGATCAGTATAATGCAATTGTCTACTGTTGGGTTTTTGCCCCTCATGGTCACCCAATATAAAAATGACCAAATCACTGACACACACACAACAGAGATCTAAGTTAAGAGAGGCCAAAAGAGGCAACTACTCCTCTGCAGCCATTAAACAGTTGTTACTTCACTGGGTCTCAACCCCGCCCTGTGCAATTGGGTCCTGGACTTCCTGATGGGCCGCTCACAGGTGGTGAAGGTAGGAAACAAAATTTCCACTTTGCTGATCCTCAAAGCTGGTCCCCACAAATGTATGTACTCAGCCCCCTCCTGTACTCCATGTTCATCCAAGACTGCGTGGCCATGCACGCCTCTATCTCAATCATGAAGTTTGCAGATGACACAACAGTAGTGGGCTTAATTACCAACAACGACGAGATATCCTATAGGGAGGAGGTGGGGGCACTCGGAGTGTGGTGTCAGGAAAACAACCTCTCACTCAACATCAACAAAACAAAGGAGATTATCGTGGACTTCAGGAAACAGCAGAGGGAGCACCACCCTATCCACATTGACGGGACAGCAGTGGAGAAGGTGGAAAGTTCCTCTGCATACACATCACGGACAAACTGAAATGTTCCACCCACACAGACAGTGTGGTGAAGAATGCGCAACACCGCCTCTTCAACCTCGGGAAGCTGAATAAATTTGGCTTGTCACCTAAAACCCTCACAAACTTTTACAGATGCACAACTGAGAGCATCCTGTTGGGCTGTATCACCGCCTGGTACGGCAACTGCACCCCAACAACCGCAAGGCTGTCCAAAGGGTGGTGCAGTCTGCACATTGCATCACCGGGGGCAAACTACCTGCCCTCCAGGACACCTACAGCACCCGATGTCACAGGAAGGCCCAAAAGATCATCAAGGACAACAACCACCCGTGCCACTGCCTGTTTACCCCGTTACCATCCAGAGGCCGAGGTCAGTCCAGGTGCATCAAAGCTGGGACCGAGAGACTGAAAAACAGCTTCTATCAGACTGTTAAACAGCCATCACTAACACAGAGAGGCTGCTGCCTACATACAGACTTGAAATCATTGACCTCTTTAATAAATGGATCACTAGTCACTTGCATTACTCATCTCATTGTATTTAATACAATCTATTGCATTTTCTCTATGCCGCTCGGTCATCGCTCATCCATATATTTATATGTATATATTCTTATTCCATCCCTTTACTTAGATTTGTGTGTATTAGGTACAGTAGTTGTTGGGAAATTGTTAGATTACTTGTTAGATATTGCTGCACTGTCGAAGCTAGAAGCACAAGCATTTCGCTACACTTGCAATAACATCAGCTGACCATGTGTATGTGGCCAATGAAATTGGATTTGATTTGATGTGATTTGATTTCTAACTCCTCCTCTCTAACCACACCCTGTACCACTGAGCTGTGTGGCCTAACTACTTTGCAGAAGGCTACAGTAGGCATAAGGTACAACTAACAAAGTAACACTACAAAGATTGATTGATTTACATTTCAATAGGTTTAACTTAACTACACAGATACAATACAGCAAGATTTAAACTTGTATTCTAAGATATGGCAAATTAATGTATTCAAAGATATGGACAACTTATTGTCCTCCTCTTCCATCCTCCTCCACTTTATCATCTTGTAGCAGCATACACTACATGGGGGTCCAGCTCCTTCTCTCTTCTCCTCTCCATCATCCTCTTCTTGGATGTGAAATTCAGGGCGGCATAATTCAATGCATCTGGATCGTGGTTTTGTAGATTTGCAAACACCATGACATAACCAACATCTGTTATTTCCACGATTTTTGAACTGCTAATATTTCAGTATTTAATCATGCAGTATTTACCTGATCATTGTGTGATTGCCTTTGAGAATCAGGTCCTAAATATGATATAAAAGAGAGACGAGAGAACGGTCTAATGGATCATTCCATTCTAGTGTACACACTGACTCTGATCATCAGTGTACAGTTTGTCATGGGAAAAACATCCACATTTGAAGTGTAGTTCACAGGTCCAATATTATCATGAAATTGAATCCTACCTGTATTGTGTCGGTTTGAGTCTCGTCTGATCTTGAGGACCAGGATGAGGATGACTATCAGTAGAACAGCAGTCACAACACCCAGGATCACAACCAGGGGAAGTAGGTACATGGTTCCATCATCCTCTCCTAGGTATATGTCATCATCCTCTCCTAGGTACATGTCATCATCCTCTCCTACTAGACTGATAGTTCCATTACAGTGTCCTATTAGATGACATTTTATTAAATCACTTGGTGATCCTTTAATGACAGACTAAAAAAATGTTGCGTTATTGTTTCTTAATTATTCTTTTTTTTTTTTTTTTAAATCTACATGAGAAAGAAAGATAAACTCACTCTCTTTATATGACTCTGGTATTTCCTCACCTCCATTGTGCCCTATAACATTGAGATGAGTAAAAAATAAAGAAGTATTTTTTCTCAAAAATATAATATTAAAAAAGATGTCCACTAACGTTTTGCCTTTGTTTCATGATAACTCCTGACAAGGCTCTATAAACATGTTCAAATGTAACAAAAGACAGAGAAAAAGCTGAACACTTAACCTGAATTCTTTAGAACTGTTGCATTGACAAAGAGCACGTGGCTATGTGGATACAATCCACAGAAACACAGGCCACAATCAGTTATTTCAAATTCAGTGATTTTGAGAAAGAAAGTGGTCTTGTTGGTGCTGTTGCTGAACATTTCAAAATGGCTCCTTTGAAACCATTGTGGAGATCAGGTGTTGAATTAAAGAACTACATAGACGAGATACACACAGGCTCTGATCCGTTGACTTGCTTGAACCAGGCTGTGTGTCCCACAACCGTTGTAACATTGGAGCACTGCAAGGTGATGGTATCCCCAGTACGGACCACCATAGTCTGAGACTGAGAAACCAACACAGAGACCAAACCTGAAACACAGAGAACAAAGTCCTACATTAATGACTGTAATCAGTGATATCACATTTACATGTTAGAAATCAGGAAGAAGTGACGCACTGAACATTCTGGTTATACTTGATGGATGCAGTCAATCTTACTCTGTCTAAATTAGAGATTTAACAGTAGCTTGCTTACTCAATTCATAGTGCAGTAGAGCTGGTAGGAAGGTTCTCACCATTCTGTTCGTAAATCTATTCTGCTCTGTCTGGTTGTGAGTCAGAGAACATCTCGTTATTCACAATGAGATCAAATCAAAAATCAAATCAAATCAAATTTTATTTGTCACATACACATGGTTAGCAGATGTTAATGCGAGTGTAGCGAAATGCTTGTGCTTCTAGTTCCGACAATGCAGTAATAACGAGCAAGTAATCTAACTAACAATTCCAAAAAAAAAAAAAAAACTACTGTCATACACAGTGTAAGGGGATAAAGAATATGTACATAAGGATATATGAATGAGTGATGGTACAGAGCAGCATGGACAAGATTCAGTAGATAATATTGAGTACAGTATATACATATGAGATAAGTATGTAAACCAAGTGGCATAGTTAAAGTGGCTAGTGATACATGTATTACATAAGGATGCAGTCGATGATATAGAGTACAGTATCAACGTATGCATATGAGATGAACAATGTAGGGTAAGTAACATTATATAAGGTAGCATTGTTTAAAGTGGCTAGTGATATATTTACATCATTTCCCATCAATTCCCATGATTAAAGTGGCTGGAGTAGAGTCAGTGTCATTGACAGTGTGTTGGCAGTAGCCACTCAATGTTAGTGGTGGCTGTTTAACAGTCTGATGGCCTTGAGATAGAAGCTGTTTTTCAGTCTCTCGGTCCCAGCTTTGATGCACCTGTACTGACCTCGCCTTCTGGATGGCAGCGGGGTGAACAGGCAGTGGCTCGGGTGGTTGATGTCCTTGATGATCTTTATGGCCTTCCTGTAGCATCGGGTGGTGTAGGTGTCCTGGAGGGCAGGTAGTTTGCCCCCGGTGATGCGTTGCGCAGACCTCACTACCCTCTGGAGAGCCTTACGGTTGAGGGCGGTGCAGTTGCCATACCAGGCGGTGATACAGCCCGCCAGGATGCTCTCGATTGTGCATCTGTAGAAGTTTGTGAGTGCTTTTGGTGACAAGCCGAATTTCTTCAGCCTCCTGAGGTTGAAGAGGCGCTGCTGCGCCTTCCTCACGATGCTGTCTGTGTGAGTGGACCAATTCAGTTTGTCTGTGATGTGTATGCCGAGGAACTTAAAACTTGCTACCCTCTCCACTACTGTTCCATCGATGTGGATGGGGGTGTTCCCTCTGCTGTTTCCTGAAGTCCACAATCATCTCCTTAGTTTTGTTGACGTTGAGTGTGAGGTTATTTTCCTGACACCACACTCCGAGGGCTCTCACCTCCTCCCTGTAGGCCGTCTCGTCGTTGTTGGTAATCAAGCCTACCACTGTTGTGTCGTCCGCAAACTTGATGATTGAGTTGGAGGCGTGCATGGCCACGCAGTCGTGGGTGAACAGGGAGTACAGGAGAGGGCTCAGAACGCACCCTTGTGGGGCCCCAGTGTTGAGGATCAGCGGGGAGGAGATGTTGTTGCCTACCCTCACCACCTGGGGGCGGCCCGTCAGGAAGTCCAGTACCCAGTTGCACAGGGCGGGGTCGAGACCCAGGGTCTCGAGCTTGATGACGAGCTTGGAGGGTACTATGGTGTTGAATGCCGAGCTGTAGTCGATGAACAGCATTCTCACATAGGTATTCCTCTTGTCCAGATGGGTTAGGGCAGTGTGCAGTGTGGTTGAGATTGCATCGTCTGTGGACCTATTTGGGCGGTAAGCAAATTGGAGTGGGTCAAGGGTGTCAGGTAGGGTGGAGGTGATATGGTCCTTGACTAGTCTCTCAAAGCACTTCATGATGACGGATGTGAGTGCTACAGGGCGGTAGTCGTTTAGCTCAGTTACCTTAGCTTTCTTGGGAACAGGAACAATGGTGGCCCTCTTGAAGCATGTGGGAACAGCAGACTGGTATAGGGATTGATTGAATATGTCCGTAAACACACCGGCCAGCTGGTCTGCGCATGCTCTGAGGGCGCGGCTGGGGATGCCGTCTGGGCCTGCAGCCTTGCGAGGGTTAACACGTTTAAATGTCTTACTCACTTCGGCTGCAGTGAAGGAGAGACCGCATGTTTCCGTTGCAGGCCGTGTCAGTGGCACTGTATTGTCCTCAAAGCGGGCAAAAAAGTTATTTAGTCTGCCTGGGAGCAAGACATCCTGGTCCGTGACTGGGCTGGGTTTCTTCCTGTAGTCCGTGATTGACTGTAGACCCTGCCACATACCTCTTGTGTCTGAGCCGTTGAATTGAGATTCTACTTTGTCTCTGTACTGGCGCTTAGCTTGTTTGATAGCCTTGCGGAGGGAATAGCTGCACTGTTTGTATTCAGTCATGTTACCAGACACCTTGCCCTGATTAAAAGCAGTGGTTCGTGCCTTCAGTTTCACACGAATGCTGCCATCAATCCACGGTTTCTGGTTAGGGAATGTTTTAATCGTTGCTATGGGAACGACATCTTCAACGCACGTTCTAATGAACTCGCACACCGTATCAGCGTATTCGTCAATGTTGTTGTCTGACGCAATACGAAACATCTCCCAGTCCACGTGATGGAAGCAGTCTTGGAGTGTGGAGTCAGCTTGGTCGGACCAGCGTTGGACAGACCTCAGCGTGGGAGCTTCTTGTTTTAGTTTCTGTCTGTAGGCAGGGATCAACAAAATGGAGTCGTGGTCAGCTTTTCCGAAAGGGGGGCGGGGCAGGGCCTTATATGCGTCGCGGAAGTTAGAGTAACAATGATCCAGGGTCTTTCCACCCCTGGTTGCGCAATCGATATGCTGATAAAATTTAGGAAGTCTTGTTTTCAGATTAGCCTTGTTAAAATCCCCAGCTACAATGAATGCAGCCTCCGGATAAATCGTTTCCAGTTTGCAGAGAGTTAAATAAAGTTCGTTCAGAGCCATCGATGTGTCTGCTTGGGGGGATATATACGGCTGTGATTATAATCGAAGAGAATTCTCTTGGTAGATAATGCGGTCTACATTTGATTGTGAGGAATTCTAAATCAGGTGAACAGAAGGATTTGAGTTCCTGTATGTTTCTTTCATCACACCATGTCACGTTAGTCATAAGGCATACGCCCCCGCCCCTCTTCTTACCAGAAAGATGTTTGTTTCTGTCGGCGCGATGCGTGGAGAAACCCGTTGGCTGCACCGCTTCGGATTGCGTCTCTCCAGTTAGCCATGTTTCCGTGAAGCAAAGAACGTTACAGTCTCTGATGTCCCTCTGGAATGCTACCCTTGCTCGGATTTCATCAACCTTGTTGTCAAGAGACTGGACATTGGCAAGAAGAATGCTAGGGAGTGGTGCACGATGTGCCCGTCTCCGGAGTCTGACCAGAAGACCGCTTCGTTTCCCTCTTTTTCTGGGTCGTTTTTTTTTTGGGTCGCTGCATGTGATCCACTCGGTTACACTGGTTGTAAGGCAGAACACAGGATCCGCATCGCGAAAAACATATTCTTGGTCGTACTGATGGTGAGTTGACGCTGATCTTATATTCAGTAGTTCTTCTCGGCTGTATGTAAAGAAACCTAAGATGACCTGGGGTACTAGTGTAAGAAATAACACGTAAAAAAACAAAAAACTGCATAGTTTCCTAGGAACGCGAAGCGAGGCGGCCATCTCTGTCGGCGCCGGAAGTACAATAGTACAAGTGAGATCAAAAGGGATTTCATTGGTAGTGGGCGTGGTAGGTAGTATTGGACCATGATGTCTATTTGCAGAAAGCAAAATTGACACAGATGTTTTCTGTGGATTGTAAAAACAGAAATGTATCATATTTTTGTTGAATCAAAATGGAAATAGGTGTTTGGGTTCGGTTGGGTTCATATAGGTCAGTGTTTCAGAAAAAAACTGAAATAAAATGTACTAAATCGCTCTTGGCTCATAGAACTGGGGTTACGTCAGTAACCTCCTGTAGCCACGAGTTGCTGTTGTAATAAACAGAGCGGTTTCTGTTTTCTTCTTACAAATGTGTGACAAACTATTATGACCCTATCCCTGAAAGATAAGACTCTTCTGTTTCCCTCTACAATGCCCACAAGCACCAATGACTCACAAGACCAGGCATTGGGGGAAAACATCATCAACACCGACATTCTTTTCTTTATTGCCTGATGATCTTCTGAACTTCCCAATACATTTCTGACGCATTTCAGTCACTTCAAACCATACTTCCTTCAGATTGAAATACTGTCAAAAATACTGTCAACAATTAAAAATAAACATTGGCAGTTGATTGCATCACTTTTTTTACATGGTGGGTCTCGTAAGATGTTGGATATCAAAATGAGGTCGTAGGCCAAAAAGGTTTGGGAACAGCTGACATAGGTGTTTCAGTTTGGTGGGGTTCCTAGATGACCGCAAGGCTTCACCCTACAGATGGATTATACATGTTCAAATGAACTATTCACCAGCCTTAACCCTTAACCCCAGGTCTAGCCTAACTCTAACCTTTAAGCTCAGCCCTAACCCTAGTCCTAGCTGTAACCCTAGCCTAATCCTAACCCTAATGACTGAAACTACAGCTACAAAGGTAGACAGGTCTTTTCAGGTGTTTTTGCGAGAAGGTAGCTGTAGTCCAGTATGATGACTGGAGAATGGCTGAGTGGGTGTGTGGAAAGGAAAGTAGTGGGCATGTGGAAAGGAGTTGGTGTGTTGAACGTTATCTGCTATAGATTAGACCGTTTTGATTGAGCTATGTTTTTTTCTCTTCAGTTTCTTACCACGTAACTACGATACATTGAGCTACCGTGAGAGTTTGGAAGTCTGTTTTGAAACAAGAACATGACTCTGAGTCATATTTCACTGTTAGTTTTACACATATCCATTTTCATCATCATTGATGATGCTCCTTTTCCCCCAGTCTGAGTTAGTGCCTGGTCTTGTCCAGTCTGTTCTGACATCTGGGAATTGTAGAGGGAAACAGAAGATGCATATGTGTTCCTGAGAGTATTATCCTTCAGTGATGGGGTCATAATGTTTTGTAGTTTAAAGCATTCCAACGATAGAGTAACATTTGTAGGAAGAAAACTGAAACCACTCTATTTATTACATCCGCATCTAGCATTTGAATTTGTAAAGGATCCGCCCCTGTTTACATTTTAGCCTAAAATGACATACCCAAATCTAACTGCCTGCAGAGTCAAGGTAGAAGACATTATTAGTTATCTTCCAGTAAATAGCTACTAAAACACAGAAGAAATGGACTAGGCAGTCTAGATATGCACATACAGTACAGTACTTAGTGAGATGCAGAATCACACAGAAATCAGAACCATGGACAGCCACATCATATTTAGCTTACGTTGATTGGACTAAATCGTTTTTGGTATATTTTAGTTGTCACTGTATTAGACTAAGCAGAGGTGATCAAATCTACTCAAATCAAAGTTTATTTGTCACGTGCGCCGAATACAACAGGTGTAGACCTTACAGTGAAATGCTTACTTACAGGCTTTAACCAATAGTGCAATAAAGGTATTAGGTGAACAATAGGTAAGTAAAGAAATAAAACAACAGTAAAAAGACAGGCTATATACAGTAGCGAGGCTATAAAAGTAGCGAGGCTACATACAGACACAGGTTAGTCAGGCTGATTGAGGTAGTATGTACATGTAGGTATGGTTAAAGTGGCTATGCATATATGATGAACAGAGAGTAGCAGTAGCGTAAAAGAGAGGTTGGCGGGTGGTGAGTGGCGGGACACAATGCAGATATCCCAGTTAGCCAATGTGCGGGAGCACTGGTTGCTCGGCCCAATTGAAGTAGTATGTACATGAATGTATGGTTAAAGTGACTAGGCATATATGATAAACAGAGAGTAGCATCAGCGTAAAAGAGGGGTGGGGTGGGGGGCACAATGCAAATAGTCCGGGTAGCCATTTGATTACCTGTTCAGGAGTCTTATGGCTTGGGGTGAAATGTTGAAGTTGAAATGGTGCTGGAATAGTGGAGGCAGTTCCTGTTTTCATTGCGACTTGCGGTAACTCTCCGTGGTTCTAAATCAATAGTTGTTTAGTGGTCCGAAAATGTGAATTTATGCTGCCAATGTGTCCCCCTATTGTCTCGGCCATTAGGCTTGTGTATCACGGTCTCAAGGCATATGCATTTACAGGTTATAGAGAAAACAATGCAATTATCACAAAACATAGGTTGTAATATGGCTTGGCTTCCCCAGTGTTTTTACCCACGCACCACTACTGCCTGGTAGGTGTGTAAACTGACACTTCACTTCTTATAAAGCAAAGTGTATGTCTATGTGCGGTATGTGGAGTCAGAGAGATTCTCATGTTCTCTCCTGAAAAAAATGTATTTGTATCTCAACGAGACTAAACATAATTAAATGAAGGTTAAATAAAAAATTCACCTCTTCTGTGATAAGAAATAGATGTGTGTTGGTGTTCCTCCATTTCTAATGGTGTGATGGAGCCTGACACAAATTCAGCTAAACTGATATTACTTTTAATAATTTTGTATATTTGTATATGTGGTGGCAGAGATGTTCTGTAGACAGAGAATAGAGATGAACGGAGTGTATAAATGAATGGTTTATTATGTTAAAAACACACAGTCATACAGCAAAAATGGGATTCTCTATCAGATGATTTCTTACAAACTGTCAAAAGTTATGGCTATTTAAGGCTGGACAGGATCATTATGTAAATCTAACAAAGACAGTGTTCAAGTTTTCTTTGTTGACTTGTAAATTACTAAGTAATTTAAGTTACTAAATAATAAAATGTTGCTTCTTGTAGTCTTTGTGACAGTGGTGATATTTCACTGCTGCTGAAGGTATCTGACATCAGAGTACACTGCATCCTCTCTGCTGGTCTTCTTTCTTGCTGTTCTAGAGGAGGACTTGTTCTTGGGGGTGAAACTGACAGCTGCATAGTTCAACACATCACTGTCTTGATTCTGAGGGGGGTGGAGCCATGAGAAAATACATTATGATGACAGCATGATCTACTATATAATGTTTCTATTCTCCTGTGGAAGAAAACACTCTACAAAAGACATGACTGTTCAGACTGTACACCCACTACAATGACCTGACAGTCAGTGGAACAGTGACAGACAGAAGTTCAATGATCACGAAGATAAGTAGGCTATATCTAGTACAGTGACCTATTACTTCCAAGAAAGCTTATGTTACGCGGAGTGGAACAGGGGAAAGCAGACCCAAGAGCAGACTCAGATGAGGAGACGGGGATGAAGTAACCAAGGCATTTATTGAAACACAGGGGGAGATGGAGTGCAGGTCAGGGGAAACTCAGTCGGGTTCTGAAACCAGGTGCGGCGGCTGAGGCTGGAGCGAGAGGGGTTGAGACAGGGTAAGCAGGTCTGGGGTGGAATTCAAGGGAGCAGTAGAGTGGGAAATCCAGGACAGAGAAGCAGGATAACGAGATGTGGGACAGGAGACTGGGACCAGAGTCAGAGCGGGCAGAATGAGCAGAGATTACAATCTGGCAGTGTGGAAGTGGCAGGGCTGCGTATTTGTAGAGGTCTTGATTATGGAACAGGTTGCAGCTGGTGGGGATCTGCTCTGACTCCAGCATACCTGTCTACGCCAACACAATCACACACACACACAGAGAGAGAGAGAGAGAGAGAGAGAGAGAGAGAGAGAGAGAGAGAGAGAGAGAGAGAGAGAGAGAGAGAGAGAGAGAGAGAGAGTGTAGAGAGAGAGAGGGAGTGAGCGAGTGTACTGGGGAGTGGCGGTAGGTCAAGGAGACACAGGATGAGCAGTAGAGGGCATTGCAGGAGCAGATGTGACAGCTTAATAACATAAAAAGCACAAATAAGCTGAATACCAGCTGTATAATAAAATTATATAATAAAATAAAGTTAAATGTCAGTTTCTTGAAAAGACATAAAATATACTATATTTATAAATGTTGTAAAATTTACCTGATTGCCCTGGGACGTTGGGACACCTGTCCTTCCTTCAAAGAGATTGAAATAGAGGAAGCTTTTTTATAAGCAATTATTTTATATGACAATCTATCTCTTTTAAACTCATGTAGTTAATTAACAGTGCTTATACGTTGGCATTTAACTGATATTTACAGAATGTACATTGCATAGCGATGCATGAAGCTTTAGATACATCACCTATAACATTATTTACATTGGATACATTAGATATAAAGTAATACCTCTGCTATCTCTATTCAGAGTCTTGCACAGCACCCAGACAAGTAGAAGGGTCACTATCCCCAGAACGATATTGGAGATGACCAAGGCCAGAACAGTAGAAGTCAGATGAAATGGAGGATGATGCTCTGGAACTGTGGAAAGGGTATCAGAGAATTCATATTGTATTCATGGGCGCTTAGGAAGATCATCAAACAGTAAAGTATGGCATCAAAAGCTGATGGTGATATTGTATAGCTTGTTGAGACAAATGTATGGGATCATTTGGAGGTAGGCTGTTTGCACGAATATACTGTATTGTTGGGGATATTTACAGATTAAATGAGATTTACCTTGAATGTCCAGCTTGGTCCCGTTCCCAAACAGTATCTCCCCACATGAGGCCACAGCACAGTAGTAAGTCCCAGCATCAGAGAGGCTGAGGTTCCTCTTGGGGAGGTTGTAGACACAGCTCTGTGTAGGAGACCCAGTCTCAGGGCTCTTCCTAAACTGATCATTCCTGTCTACATGCGAGTAAATGATACCTGGAAGGGATTCTCCTGAGCCATGTCTGAACCAATAGACCCTGTGGTCTCCTACACAGGTCTCAGTGTGTATTGTACAGTTCAGTGTCACAGAGTCTCCTGGCAGGACAGACTCAGACACAGGCTGCTGGAGCACAGTCATGTTTCTGGACCCTGATCCTGACAAGAAGTTCAATAAACCCATTGAATCTCTAGAATATCACTGTAGACATTTTCCAATTCAACATCTCATCTGAATAAGATAATACCTCATATTTACACTGCATATATGTAAATTAAGTTATACAAAAATGTACCTTTTACTATGAGAATGGCTCCTTCTCCGAACTCCATCTTGCTTCCATAAGCGCTTCCACAGTAGTATGTGCCTGAATCAGAGAGCTGCATGTCTGAGATCTTTAGGTGATTCTTTTCTTGGCCGTTTTCCACTGAGAATCGAGGGTTATCCTTAAACTCATGGTAAAAGGTTGCGTTCCTGTCAAACTTATAGACAGTTGAGAAGAGTTGAAGCTTATCTCCCAAGGGTTGCTTGTACCAGGAGAAATACATGTCCATGTGGTCTTTATAGAAGCAGTGCACAATCACTGCGTCTCCAACGTTGGCTGATATGAGACCACCGTCCTGAAGTACAGATGAGGACCCAGTACCAGTTACCACATCTATTAAGGAACATACAATATAGTATATTTGCTGTTACTTACCCCAAACACAACGTAGAATATTATAATTGTCTGTAAAGTATTGCATGTGATATCTCAAGCATCCAAATCAAAGGCGAACATCTCATAAGCAGAGATATATAAAAGTTGGACTTACCCATCTCTACAAGAAGTGGAAATATCAGACACAGTGTGAACCTCTTTGCAGTTGTCATCCTCCTCACAACTTGTCTTGAGTGGAAAAAGTCCACCAATGTAGACAGCACTTGAACAATGGAGTTACAGGTGATTGGTCGAACTGGACCCATCATTTTTGTTGACGCCTTATTCCGTTACGACAATCTTCTTCACATTGTCCAGAGTCACAGAGTCTCCTGGCTGGACTGAATCAGACACAGAAAGATTTTATTAAAGGTATATTCGTATCCTTATATATTCAGGACAAATTTAGGTATAATCATTCAAGTTTGGAATCCCTTATTCTTTATCACTACAGATACTGTTGTCTACGTCAAGAGTCTGATAGTTGTGAACTTCACCTCACTTAAAAACATCTATGGAAAACAATCTCTAATTCAGGACATTCAGTTGGACTGAAATCTGTGAAAAAACACTAAGGTATTTATTCGGTAATTTCACCTAGAGCTGTAGTTCTTAGTCAAACACAACACAGTTTTAACAATGAAGAAAACAATCATGGGAAGGGATTCTATCCCTCCTCAATAAGGGATTCTATCCCTTCCCATGATTTTGTTATTGAGGAGGCAGATTCCTCTAGGCCAATAGGTGATGATAATACTTCACAGTTAAAACGGTGTTGTGTTTGACTAAGAACTACAGCTCTAGGTGAAATTATCGAATAAATACCTTATTGTGTTTTTTCACAGATTTCAGTAAGCTATGTATAGATAAGATGCCTCATCAAAAGAGTTGGTTTACTGTTGTTAAATGGTCAAATTGAAGAGCAAGTAGTATAGCCTACAGTATCGGAGAGCTAAGAGTTCTGAGACATTCGGCTGAAAACCACAGAGAGAGAGAGAGAGAGAGAGAGAGAGAGAGAGAGAGAGAGAGAGAGAGAGAGAGAGAGTAGAGGGTCCTGTGTACAAAACTAGTAGGCTCTAACAAAGCGCAGATACATCCTCATCTTGTGTTCATCACAGACTGCAGACAATGTAAATAGGTTGCTGTGTGTTTGAGGGCATGTTAGTGGCACGAGAAGAGATTAAAAAACGGTTTAACACTACAAATTAAAGCAGCAATATGTAACTTTTTGGGCGACCTGACCAAATTCCCATAGAAATGTGAGTTATAGATCTTTCCTTCTCATTGAAAGCAAGTCTAACAAGCAGTAGATCTATTCTAGGCGCTCTAGTTCTAAGCTTCCTGTTCTTAAGTTTAGTTTTTGCATCTTTTACTTTCAGTTTTGTACACTAGTTTATAACAGCTGAAAATACAATATTATTTCTTATTGAAAAGATATTTCACAGAGGTTTAGATGGTACAATGATTCTCTACACATTGGTTGTTTTGTCACATAAACTGAAACTAGGTGAACTATTAGAATTTTAGCAACCAGGAAATGGCGTAGCGATTTCTGCATATTGCACCTTTAAAGATCCTGAGCTTGGCCTAAATAAATACATTCAACTTCCTTTGTCTTGACTGTTGTTAAATGCTTTATTCATCTTATCACATGTCCATTTAAAATGAGTTTGGCAGAGAAGCAATGCACTTAATTCAGGTAGCTACAGTAATTATATGTTACAGTAATACAGATAATAATGTTAATAAAGTGGGAGTTGATAAAAAGATAATTCATTGGACTGTTTCATTCATCCAGTTCTACTGTCTGATCCCAGCATACACCACTGTCTCCATGTGACCTCTCTGTCTTCTAGACCTGTTCTTCTTGTTGCTCAGATTCAGAGCTACGCAATGGAGACTGTCTCCATCTTGGTTCTGTGAGAAACAATTATAAAAGTGGGAGGGGGAAATAATACCATATGTTATTATTTAACATAAACATTTCCAAACATATTTTTATGGTAATACAAAATGTAAGGAATTCTACTTACCCCTGCATCTGTAGAAGAGACTGCTGGACATGGTGTCAGAGACGGATCCTGAAAAGAAACACCTCAAAGATAAAGATGCAACTCCTTCTTCCCATGCAGATACATCTGTAGATGGTAATGTTAAAGAAGAGCAACTTCTAAAAGGTTGTCACTTACCTCTGCACTGCAGACACTTTCTCTGGTTCATCCTGTACATGATGCAAGCAAGGACAATGATCAGGATTAACGAGAAAGCCAATCCTACACCCAAGCAGTACATCAAGATAAGAGGGTCTGCCCTTTGGCCTGTGGACATTCAAACATTGATAAAGGACCTTCAGAACAGCAAGTCAACAGCAAGTTTTTTTAACCTTTATTTAACTAGGCAAGTCAGTTAAGAACAAATTCTTATTTTCAATGACGGCCTAGGAACAGTGGGTTAACTGCCTGTTCAGGGCCAGAACGACAGATTTGTACCTTGTCAGCTCGGGGATTCAAACATGCAACCTTTCGGTTACTAGTCCAACGCTCTAACCACTAGGCTACCCTCTGTGTAGGAGACCCAGCCTCAGAGCTCTTCACACACTGATCACTCTTGTCTCCACTTGTAAAAGGTTGATAAGAGTTGAGGATTGTCACCCATGATTCCTGGAGCAGGTCACAGTTCTCCTGGCCATAATAAGGCATGTCATGAACCAAAGGACACTGTGTTCTCCTGCACAGGTCTGCCAGTGGGTATCTTTGAAGATGTACCTGTGTGTTGAGTGGAAAAAGTTACAGAGACAACACTTCAACAGAAGTCATTTTGTTTATTCATAGAACATATCCTGATATGTACAGTCGTGGCCAAAAGTTTGAGAATGACACAAATATAAATTTTCACAAAGTTTGCTGCTTCAGTGTCTTTAGATATTTTTGTCAGATGTTACTATGGGGTACTGATGTATAATTACAAGCATTTCATAAGTGTCAAAGGCTTTTATTGACAATTACATGAAGTTGATGCAAAGAGTCAATATTTGCAGTGTTGACCCTTCTTTTTCAAGACCTCTGCAATCCCCCCTGGCATGCTGTCAATTCATTTCTGGGCCACATCCTGACTGATGGCAGCCAATTGTTGCATAATCAATGCTTGGAGTTTGTCAGAATTTGTGTTTTTTTGTTTGTCCACCCGCCTCTTGAGGATTGACCACAAGTTCTCAATGGAATTAAGGTCTGGGGAGTTTCTTGCTAAAAATATCGATGTTTTGTTTCCCGAGCCACTTAGTTATCACTTTTGCCTTATGGCAAGGTGCTCCATCATGCTGGAAAAGGCATTTTTCGTCACCAAACTGTTCCTGGATGATTGAGAGAAGTTGCTCTCGGAGGATGTATTCGTACCATTCTTTATTCATGGTTGTGTTGTTAGACAAATTTGTGAGTGAGCCCACTCCCTTGGCTGAGAAGCAACTACACACATGAATGGTCTCAGGATGCTTTACTGTTGGCATGACACAGTAGCGCATCACACAGATGGTAGCGCTCACCTTGTCTTCTCCGTACAATCTTTTTTCCGGATGCCCCAAACAATTTGAAAGGGGATTCATCAGAGAAAAGGACTTTAGCCCAGTCTTCAGCAGTCCAATCCCTGTACCTTTTGCAGAATATCAGTCTGTCCCTGATGTTTTTCCTGGAGAGAAGTGGCTTCTTTGCTGCCCTTCTTGACACCAGGCCATCCTCCAAACTCTTCACCTCACTGTGCGTGCAGATTCACTCACACCTGCCTGCTGCCATTCCTGAGCAAGCTCTGTACTGGTGGTGCCCCGATCCTGCAGCTGAATCAACTTTAGAAGACGGTTCTGGCGCTTGCCGGACTTTCTTGGGCGCCCTGAAGCCTTCTTCAGAATAATTGAACCGCGCTCCTTGAAGTTCTTGATGATCCGATAAATGGTTGATTTAGGTGCAATCTTACTGGTAGCAATATCCTTGCCTGTGAAGCGATTTTTGTACTAAGCAATGATGACAGCACGTGTTTCCTTGCAGGTAACCATGACTGACAGAAGAACAATGATTCCAAGCACCAATGCACCTCTCTAAAAACAAGTCTCTCACCGTTGCCGCCTGCTATAGACCACCCTCTGCCCCCAGCTGTGCTCTGGACACCATATGTGAACTGATTGCCCCCCATCTATCTTCAGAGCTCGTGCTGCTAGGCGACCTAAACTGGAACATGCTTAACACCCCAGCCATCCTACAATCTAAACTTGATGCCCTCAATCTCACACAAATTATCAATGAACCTACCAGGTACCTCCCCAAAGCCTTAAACACAGGCACCCTCATAGATATCATCCTAACCAACTTCCCCTCTAAATACACCTCTGCTGTCTTCAACCAAGATCTCAGCGATCACTGCCTCATTGCCTGCATCCGTAATGGGTCAGCGGTCAAACGACCTCCACTCATCACTGTAAAACGCTCCCTGAAACACTTCAGCGAGCAGGCCTTTCTAATCGACCTGGCCGGGGTATCCTGGAAGGATATTGATCTCATCCCGTCAGTAGAGGATGCCTGGATATATTTTTTAAATGCCTTCCTAACCATCTTAAATAAACATGCCCCATTCAAGAAATTTAGAACCAGAAACAGATATAGCCCTTGGTTCTCCCCAGACCTGACTGCCCTTAACCAACACAAAAACATCCTATGGTGTTCTGCATTAGCATCGAACAGCCCCCGTGATATGCAGCTGTTCAGGGAAGCTAGAAACCATTATCCACAGGCAGTTAGAAAAGCCAAGGCTAGCTTTTTCAAGCAGAAATTTGCTTCCTGCAACACTAACTCAAAAAGGTTCTGGGACACTGTAAAGTTCATGGAGAATAAGAACACCTCCTTCCAGCTGCCCACTGCACTGAAGATGGGAAACACTGTCACCACTGATAAATCCACCATAATTGAGAATTTCAATAAGCATTTTTCTACGGCTGGCCATGCTTTCCACCTGGCTACTCCTACCCCGGTCAACAGCACTGCACCCCCAACAGCAACTCGCCCAAGCCTTCCCCATTTCTCCTTCTCCCAAATCCATTCAGCTGATGTTCTGAAAGAGCTGCAAAATCTGGACCCCTACAAATCAGCAGGGCTAGACAATCTGGACCCTTTCTTTCTAAAATTATCTGCCGAAATTGTTGCCACCCCTATTACTAGCCTGTTCAACCTCTCTTTCGTGTCGTCTGAGATTCCCAAAGATTGGAAAGCAGCTGCGGTCATCCCCCTCTTCAAAGGGGGACACTCTTGACCCAAACTGCTACAGACCTATATCTATCCTACCATGCCTTTCTAAGGTCTTCGAAAGCCAAGTCAACAAACAGATTACCGACCATTTCGAATCTCACCATACCTTCTCTGCTATGCAATCTGGTTTCAGAGCTGGTCATGGGTGCACCTCAGCCACGCTCAAGGTCCTAAACGATATCTTAACCGCCATCGATAAGAAACATTACTGTGCAGCCGTATTCATTGATCTGGCCAAGGCTTTCGACTCTGTCAATCACCACATCCTCATCGGCAGACTCGTCAGCCTTGGTTTCTCAAATGATTGCCTCGCCTGGTTCACCAACTACTTCTCTGATAGAGTTCAGTGTGTCAAATCGGAGGGTCTGCTGTCCGGACCTCTGGCAGTCTCTATGGGGGTGCCACAGGGTTCAATTCTTGGACCGACTCTCTTCTCTGTATACATCAATGAGGTCGCTCTTGCTGCTGGTGAGTCTCTGATCCACCTCTACGCAGACGACACCATTCTGTATACTTCCGGCCCTTCTTTGGACACTGTGTTAACAACCCTCCAGGCAAGCTTCAATGCCATACAACTCTCCTTCCATGGCCTCCATTTGCTCTTAAATACAAGTAAAACTAAATGCATGCTCTTCAACCGATCGCTACCTGCACCTACCCGCCTGTCCAACATCACTACTCTGGACGGCTCTGACTTAGAATACGTGGACAACTACAGATACTTAGGTGTCTGGTTAGACTGTAAACTCTCCTTCCAGACCCATATCAAACATCTCCAATCCAAAGTTAAATTTAGAATTGGCTTCCTATTTCGCAACAAAGCATCCTTCACTCATGCTGCCAAACATACCCTTGTAAAACTGACCATCCTACCAATCCTCGACTTTGGCGATGTCATTTACAAAATAGCCTCCAACACCTTACTCAACAAATTGGATGCAGTCTATCACAGTGCAATCCGTTTTGTCACCAAAGCCCCATATACTACCCACCATTGCGACCTGTACGTTCTCGTTGGCTGGCCCTCGCTTCATACTCGTCGCCAAACCCACTGACTCCATGTCATCTACAAGACCCTGCTAGGTAAAGTCCCCCCTTATCTCAGCTCGCTGGTCACCATAGCATCTCCCACCTGTAGCACACGCTCCAGCAGGTATATCTCTCTAGTCACCCCCAAAACCAATTCTTTCTTTGGCCGCCTCTCCTTCCAGTTCTCTGCTGCCAATGACTGGAACGAACTACAAAAATCTCTGAAACTGGAAACTCTTATGTCCCTCACTAGCTTTAAGCACCAACTGTCAGAGCAGCTCACAGATTACTGCACCTGTACATAGCCCACCTATAATTTAGCCCAAACAACTACCTCTTTCCCAACTGTATTTAATTTATTTATTTATTTTGCTCCTTTGCACCCCATTATTTTTATTTCTACTTTGCACATTCTTCCATTGCAAAACTACCATTCCAGTGTTTTACTTGCTATATTGTATTTACTTTGCCATCATGGCCTTTTTGCCTTTACCTCCCTTCTCACCTCATTTGCACACATTGTATATAGACTTGCTTATACTGTATTATTGACTGTATGTTTGTTTTACTCCATGTGTAACTCTGTGTCGTTGTATCTGTCGAACTGCTTTGCTTTATCTTGGCCAGGTCGCAATTGTAAATGAGAACTTGTTCTCAACTTGCCTACCTGGTTAAATAAAGGTAAAATCATTTTTTTTTAAAAACCTCCTTTTGAAGCTTCCAGTCTGTTATTCGAACTCAATCAGCATGACAGAGTGATCTCCAGCCTCGTCTTCGTCAACAATCACATCTGTGTTAACGAAAGAATCACTGACATGATGTAAGCTGGTCCTTTTGTGTCAGGGCTGAAATGCAGTGGAAATGTTTTGGGAGGATTCACTTAATTTGCATGGCAAAGAGGGACTTTGCAATTAATTGCAATTCATCTGATCACTCTTCATAACATTCTGGAGTATATGCAAATTGCCATCATACAAACCGAGGCAGCAGACTTGGTGAAAATTAATATTTGTGTCATTCTCAAAACTTTTGGCCACAACTGTACAGTGAACAGGGGTGAAGCATTACTGTGAGGGTATGTGGAGGAATCACCTACAGAATGAAAGTCAGTGTTATCCCTGTCATTCATGTGCTAACTCAAATGTAGGCTACTAGTTGAGAGTTTAGTAGGGGTGTACCTCGGTGGTTAGGCCTCGTCACTGTAGCCTAGTATACCTTGATACAATTTCTTCTTTAAACTCTGTTAACAAATGATTGTAGTTTGAATGAATTTAACCCGTGATCTTGCAAGTGACAAGATATAGGCTACATGACATACAGTATATAAGTGGACTGTGTTGCTTATTGTCATGGTTGTGAACAACATTGAAAGAATGAGAGAAAACAGAGTGACACCACATAGACATCCTGCTGAAAACCACATAGAGGCACAGAGTGTGTAAAAGGCCAGCAGGCCTGTCCAAAGCGTAAAGACGGACTTGTTTTGTGTTCACAGCAGACCACAGAGTGCAGGTACCTGTGAACATCTCGCTGTGTGGGTGCATGCATGGGTGGGTTTAGCATTTATCAGTAGGTTGGGTAAGCAGAAGCCCTCTGCACACATTCATACAGACATACTTTGTGTACAGAACACAGGAGAAGGAACAAGTCTATTTTAGTCAGTATCAGTTGTTTAATGGACATTTATTGATGCTAAAAGTAGCAACATATGCAGGGATTTCAGAAGAGCAATTTAGTCTACTGACATACACTACCAGTCAAAGGTTTGCACACATGCACTCATTCAAGGGTTTTTCTTTATTTTTACTATTTTCTACATTGTAGAATAATAGTGAACACATAAAACATTGAAATAACACATATGGAATCATATAGTAACCAAAATATTTTAGATTCTTCAAAGTAGCCACCCTTTGCCTTGATGACAGCTTTGCACACTATTGGCATACTCTCAACCAGCTTCACCTGGAATGATATTCCAACTGTCTTAAAGGAGTTCCCACATATGTTGAGCACTTGTTGGCTGCTTTTCCTTCACTCTGCAGTTCTTATGAATGTCCAGCTTGGTCCTGTTCCCAAACAGTATCTCCCCACAGCACAGTAGTAAGTCCCAGCATCAGAGAGGCTGAGGATCCTCTTGGGGTGGTTGTAGACACAACTCTGTGTAGGAGACCCAGCCTCAGAGCTCTTCTCACACTGATCACTACTGTCTCCATGGGTGTAAATGATTCCTGGACGGGATTCTCCTGAGCCATGTCTGAACCAATAGACACTGTGTTCTCCTGCACAGGTCTCAGTGTGTATTGTACAGTTCAGAGTCACAAAGTCTCCTGGCTGGACTGACTCAGACACAGACTGCTGGAGCACAGACATGATGTTGGACTCGGAGTCTGAAGAGAGTGAGTAACTAAAGTAAAACTAAGATGTTGATGAAAAACATGAAAAGCCATGTATTCATCAGCAGCATTTGATGAAGCAGCTGTACAAACGTACCAACATACAGGGCCACACATTTTGAAATTAAAGAAGCAAATGTTTAGTTACCTTTGACAATTAATACAGTTCCCTCTCCATATGTGAGCTCATAGATGACTGTAGTGGAACAATAGTATGTAGCTGAGTCCCCTGGCTCTGTGTTGGATATGGTCAATTTACAGCTGTAGTCTCCTCTCCTCACACCCAAACGTTTGGTCTCAGTAAATCCTTGATAAAGTTGATGGAATAATAATGGCCACCATAAAAAGAGGATGTCATGTGGATGGGTTTCTGTCCAAAACTCTGCTTGAACCAATGAAACCTGGTCACCGACACATCAGGACAAAAGCAAGTGAGAGTCACAGTGCCTCCCAGCTCAGTAACCATCACAGGGGTCGGTTGGATTACGTTTGGTTTGGTAAAAGCACAAACTGTCAAAGCAAACAAACAAAATGGATCAAAGACAAAGACATTTCTACACATTACAGACAGAACATCCACTTCACTCATATTCAAACGACATACTTCAAATTATTAAAAAAGGAACTAAATTAAAATGTCTTACACTTACACAAGTTAATGTAAAACATAAATACTTCTCTATTCATCATTGTAACATTAGTCCCTTCTGCACTGTATAGTGTGTGGGTCTGACAGTGGGACACTTTATATGCACCTAATATAGGACGGCACTTTACATGTACCTTTCATGCAGTAGGAGGGAACACTGAAACGAGAGATTTTATTGGCCAACTACAATCTTAGTGTGTCCTCTGGCTCACCATAGTCTGAGCTTCCTGGGAGTTACTTTTTAAGAAGACATTACAAAGTAACTCAGAGTTACTGGATCAACCAGTTGAATATTTGCTTCATACAACTGTTTGTTTTTTGAGAGAAATGAAACATTTACTGAAATGATTTCTCTTTTGATGTTTGGACAGAAAACAGTAATTGATCTCTAGTGCTGCTAATACTACCGACTCCAACCCAGCCCAGCCCAGCCCAGCCCAGCCCAGCCCAGCCCAGCCCAGCCCAGCCCAGCCCAACCCAGCCCAGCCCAAAGGTTAAAATAATCATTCATAATGCACATTTACCCACCACTGCATAAAAGCCACATTTCTGGCTCTTGATTTTCATCATCAACATTAAATACTGACATTAGTTACAGCAATAGCATTGAATAATATACATTTTTTCAGACCTTTGTTTGATTCCAATACCTTATTTTTTTCATGAAGGGAGAGTTAACAAAACTATTGAGACACTCAATCTTTATCTGCACTTTGTCCTTTTGTCAAAAGTTTTAGGGTTCTTAAACGTTTTCAACTCGAGACCCAAATGGGAAATTGACTGTCCTCTCATGACCCAAATTCAACCTCAAACGACCCTAAATAAGAATAAATAGTGTGTGATTATAGATGTATTCAAATAACTCAGGACCCATAGTTTAAGAAACCCTGCACAGTTTAGGGTTTGGAAAATGATTTTAGCTTGTGGTTTGTATTCTTGACATTGTACATCTAACTGAGAGGCAGGGGTCTGGTGTTTACCATCCAGATGAAGAGAGGTATGTAAAGAGCATACAAGCCAGTGAAGTCTATGCGTTACAGCTGGATGAGTCAACAGACGTGGCGGGCCTGGCACAGCTCCTGGTATATGTCCGTTATGTTTATGGGGGGTGTGAACTGACACTGCACTTCTTACAAAGAGAGCATGTATTGTAAATCGTATACATATATCTCTATGCGGTATATGGAGTCAAAGAGATTCTCATGGTCTGTGAGAACCAGGTTTCTCCTGAAAAATCAATTTGTATCTAGACTAAACATAGCTAAATAAAGGTTCAATTAAACGGCTCTGCTATTCCTTTTAATGACATTGTATATGTGGTCGCAGAGATTTACTGTAGACAGAGAATAGAGATGTACAGAATGTAAAAATGTATAGTTTATTATGTTAAAAACACATAGTAATACAGCAAAAATGGGATTCTCTATCATATGATTTCTTACAATAAAAAGCTGTAAAAAGTTAAGCTATTTAAGGCATTGCAGGATCATTATATACATCTAGCACACAGACAATGTTAAAACAACAGTTTCTTTGTAACATTGAAAATTAAATAGTAATTTTTGTTACTAAAAGCAGTTTTATTATGCTACAAATAGTACAACTTATTTTTGTAGTCTGTGACAGTGGTGATATATTTCACTGCTGCTGAAGGTATCTGACATCAGAGTACACTGCATCCTCTCTGCTGGTCTTCTCTCTCGCTGTTCTAGAGGAGGACTTGTTCTTGGGGGTGAAACTGACAGCTGCATAGTTCAACACGTCACTGTCTTGATTCTGAGGGGGGTGGAGCCATGAGAAAATACATTATGATGACAGCATGAACTACTATATAATGTTTCTATTCTCCTGTGGAAGAAAACACTCGACAAAAGACATGACTGTTCAGACTGTACACACACTACAATGACCTGACAGTCAGTGGAACAGAGACAGAAGTTCCATGGAAAAATCAACAACAATCACAAGGCTTCATCTAGTAGAGTGACTGTACAGTTACTTATTACTTCCAAGAAAGCTTAATAACACAAAATGCATAAATAAGCTGACTTCTAGCTGTAAGGAAAGTGAAATGGCTGGTTTCTTATAAAAACTGAAAATATACTATATTTATAAATGTTGACAAATTTACCTGATTGCCCTGGGATGTTGGGACATCAGTCCTTCCTTCAAAGAGACTGAAATAGAGGAATGCCAGCTATTATTTTGTATGACAATCCCATCTCTTTTTAACCTCATGTAGATAATTAACAATGCTTGTATGTTGGACATTTACAGAGTGTACGTTGCATAGAGATGCATGAAACTTTAGATACATCAGTTGTAACATCACATACATTGGATACATTAGATATAAAGTAATACCTCTGCTATCTTTGTTCTGAGTCTTGCACAGCGCCCAGACAAGTAGAAGGGTCACTATCCCCAGAACGATGTTGGAGATGACCAAGGCCAGAACAGTAGGACTCAGATCAAATGGAGGATGATGCTCTGGAACTGTGGAAAGGGTATCAGAGAATTCATATTGTATTCATGAGCGCTTAGGAAGATCATCAAACAGTATGTAATCAAAAGCTGATGGTGATATTGTATTGCTTGTTGAGACAAATGTATGGGATCATTTGGAGGTAGGCCATTTGCATGAATATACAGTATATTTTGGGGATACTTGCACATTAATTGGGAATTACCTTGAATGTCCATTTTGGTTCCGTTCCCAAACAGTATCTCCCCACTTGAGGAAACAGCACAGTAGTAAGTCCTAGCATCAGAGGGTGTGAGGTTCCTCTTGGGGAGGTTCCTCTTGGGGAGGTTGTAGACACAGCTCTGTGTAGGAGATCCAGCCTCAGGGTTCTTCTCACACTGATCACTCCTGTCTCCATGTGTGGAAATGATTCCTGGAATTTTTTTATTTTTTTAAATTTGACCTTTATTTAACTAGTCAGTTAAGAACAAATTCTTATTTTCAATGACGGCCTAGGAACAGTGGGTTAACTGCCTTGTTCAGGGGCAGAACGACAGATTTGTACCTTGTCAGCTTGGGGGTTTGAACTTGCAACCTTCCGGTTACTAGTCCAACGCTCTAACCACTAGGCTACCCTGCCTCAGGATGGGATTCTCCTGAGCCATGTCTGAACCAATAGACACTGTGTTCTCCTGCACAGGTCTCAGTGTGTATTGTCTCCTGGCTGGACTGACTCAGACACAGGCTGCCGGACAACAGTATTACTATTCAACTCTTCACCTTTGAAATGAAATGTAACTGATTTATCGTAAAAAATATTTCAGCATATCATTATTCAACGTATGACTTCAAGCTCTGTTCCCTTCTTACAAGTAATTGCATTACCTTTAAGCATCAAGGTGGTCGCAGGTCCAACCTCTATGAAGTTTAAGTGCAAAACTTCACAGTAGTACATTTCAATGTCCTCTTGCTTTGTTGAAGACATATTTAGGTGAAATATCCCAACTTTTATCAATCCACCAAAACGGCCATTTATAAAGTCACCAAAATAATGTGCATGTTTGGTAACGATCTCTGCCTTTGCCACACACTGGAGTTTCTTGCCAGTGGTCATCTTGTACCACACCATGTGATCAACATTACTGGTTACATGGTATTCAACTGTCACGTTGTCCCCCAACTTTGCTGCTAGGAATGGAGCAGGCTGAGAAATCTCAGATGATTTAGTCACATCTGAAACAAAATCAGGTATTTCCATTGAGAAAAAGACAATATACCAAACACATATTATTGAACCCAGATTGAAAGCAGACTTTCTTAGGAAATGTGTCACTTACATGAGTTGCAGAGAAGAAGAAAGACCAAGAGCTCAACCATCTTGTCCTCACCCCTAGCTTTTCTGGATCAGGGGTGATTTGTAGTGTGCAACTTGTAAACAGACATTGAATCACACATCTGTGGTCTGATTGGTTAGATCGAGGTGGGGTCTGATTGGTCTAATAAATGTGTTCAGCTGAACACCTGATTGGCTGTTCAGTTGGTCATATATGGAACAGAAACAATCATTCTATGAAGATTGAATCAGTGTCACTTCGCAAGACTGGATACAAGAAAATACAACCTGAAAATATGATGTTTGGATCAGATGGTAACCCATGTTGTGAGTAAGGAAACTCAAACCTACTTAGGGACATCCCAGTCTTCACTTTGACTTTACAGTTCAACTTCAGGGTAAAAATTGTTGACAGTTTAACATATCTAAACATTAACATATAACATGTGATGAAAATACACTTGGATGTAACAACAAACTCATAAATTAAGCAGTGCTTTTTGATCAGCAACACTTATTCAGTTAAATCAAATCAAATCAAATGTATTTATATAGCCCTTCGTACATCAGCTGATATCTCAAAGTGCTGTACTGAAATCCAGCCTAAAACCCCAAACAGCAAGCAATGCAGGTGTAGAAGCACGGTGGCTAGGAAAAACTCCCTAGAAAGGCCAAAACCTAGGAAGAAACCTAGAGAGGAACCAGGCTATGTGGGGTGGCCAGTCCTCTTCTGGCTGTGCCGGGTGGAGATTATAACAGAACATGGCCAAGATGTTCAATCTTCATAAATGACCAGCATGGTCATATAATAATAAGGCAGAACAGTTGAAACTGGAGCAGCAGCATGGTCAGATGGACTGGGGACAGCAAGGAGTCATCATGTCAGGTAGTCCTGGGGCATGGTCCTAGGGCTCAGGTCAGTTAAAATTGGAGCAGCAGCACGGCCAGGTGGACTGGGGACAGCAAGGAGTCATCATGTCAGGTAGTCCTGGGGCATGGTCCTAGGGCTCAGGTCCTCCGAGAGAGAGAAAGAACGAGAGAAGGAGAGAATTAGAGAACGCACACTTAGATTCACACAGGACACCGAATAGGATAGGAGAAGTACTCCAGATATAACAAACTGACCCTAGCCCCTCGACACATAAACTACTGCAGCATAAATACTGGAGGCTGAGACAGGAGGGGTCAGGAGACACTGTGGCCCCATCTGAGGACACCCCCGGACAGGGCCAAACAGGAAGGATATAACCCCACCCACTTTCCCAAAGCACAGCCCCCACACCACTAGAGGGATATCTTCAACCACCAACTTACCATCCTGAGACAAGGCTGAGTATAGCCCTCAAAGATCTCCGCCATGGCACAACCCAAGGGGGGGGGGGGGCGCCAACCCAGACAGGATGACCACATCAGTGGATCAACCCACTCAGGTGACGCACCCCTTCCAGGGACGGCATGAGAGAGCCCCAGTAAGCCAGTGACTCAGCCCCTGTAATAGGGTTAGAGGCAGAGAATCCCAGTGGAAAGGGGGACCGGCCAGGCAGAGACAGCAAGGGCGGTTCGTTGCTCCAGAGCCTTTCCGTTCACCTTCCCACTCCTGGGCCAGACTACACTCAATCATATGACCCACTGAAGAGATGAGTCTTCAGTAAAGACTTAAAGGTTGAGACCGAGTTTGCGTCTCTGACATGGGTAGGCAGACCGTTCCATAAAAATGGAGCTCTATAGGAGAAAGCCCTGCCTCCAGCTGTTTGCTTAGAAATTCTAGGGACAATTAGGAGGCCTCCGTCTTGTGACCGTAGCGTACGTGTAGGTATGTACGGCAGGGCCAAATCAGAGAGATAGGTAGGAGCAAGCCCATGTAATGCTTTGTAGGTTAGCAGTAAAACCTTGAAATCAGCCCTTGCTTTGACAGGAAGCCAGTGTAGAGAGGCTAGCACTGGAGTAATATGATCAAATTTTTTGGTTCTAGTCAGGATTCTAGCAGCCGTATTTAGCACCAACTGAAGTTTATTTAGTGCTTTATCCGGGTAGCCGGAAAGTAGAGCATTGCAGTAGTCTAACCTAGAAGTGACAAAAGCATGGATTATTTTTTCTGCATCATTTTTGGACAGAAAGTTTCAGATTTTTGCAATGTTACGTAGATGGAAAAAAGCTGTCCTTGAAATGGTCTTGACATGTTCTTCAAAAGAGAGATCAGGGTCCAGAGTAACGCCGAGGTCCTTCACAGTTTTATTTGAGACGACTGTACAACCATTAAGATTAATTGTCAGATTCAACAGAAGATCTCTTTGTTTCTTGGGACCTAGAACAAGCATCTCTGTTTTGTCCGAGTTTAAAAGTAGAAAGTTTGCAGCCATCCACTTCCTTATGTCTGAAACACATGCTTCTAGCAAGGGCAATTTTGGGGCTTCACCATGTTTCATTGAAATGTACAGCTGTGTGTCATCCGCATAGCAGTGAAAGTTAACATTATGTTTTCGAATAACATCCCCAAGAGGTAAAATATATAGTGAAAACAATAGTGGTCCTAAAACGGAACCTTGAGGAACACCGAAATTTACAGTTGATTTGTCAGAGGACAAACCATTCACAGAGACAAACTGATATCTTTCCGACAGATAAGATCTAAACCAGGCCAGAACTTGGGTTTCCAATCTCTCCAAAATAATGTGGTGATCGATGGTATCAAAAGCAGCACTAAGGTCTAGGAGCACGAGGACAGATGCAGAGCCTCGGTCCGATGCCATTAAAATGTCATTTACCACCTTCACAAGTGCCGTCTCAGTGCTATGATGGGGTCTAAAACCAGACTGAAGCATTTCGTATACATTGTTTGTCTTCAGGATGGCAGTAAGTTGCTGTGCAACAGCCTTTTCTAAAATTTTTGAGAGGAATGGAAGATTCGATATAGGCCGATAGTTTTTCATATTTTCTGGGTCAAGGTTTGGCTTTTTCAAGAGAGGCTTTATTACTGCCACTTTTAGTGAGTTTGGTACACATCCGGTGGATAGAGAGCCGTTTATTATGTTCAACATAGGAGGGCCAAGCACAGGAAGCAGTTCTTTCAGTAGTTTAGTTGGAATAGGGTCCAGTATGCAGCTTGAAGGTTTAGAGGCCATGATTATTTTCATCATTGTGTCAAGAGATATAGTACTAAAACACTTGAGTGTCTCTCTTGATCCTAGGTCCTGGGAGAGTTGTGCAGACTCAGGACAACTGAGCTTTGAAGGAATACGCAGATTTAAAGAGGAGTCCGTAATTTGCTTTCTAATAATCATAATCTTTTCCTCAAAGAAGTTCATGAATTTATCACTGCTAAAGTGAAAGTCATCCTCTCTTGGGGAATGCTGCTTTTTAGTTAGCTTTGCAACAGTATCAAAAAGGAATTTCGGATTGTTCTTATTTTCCTCAATTAAGTTAGAAAAATAGGATGATCAAGCAGCAGTAAGGGCTCTTCGGTACTGCACGGTATTGTCTTTCCAAGCTAGTCGGAAGACTTCCAGTTTGGTGTGGCGCCATTTCTGTTCCAATTTTCTGGAAGCTTGCTTCAGAGCTCGGGTATTTTCTTTGTACCAGGGAGCTAGTTTCTAATGAGAAATGTTTTTAGTTTTTAGGGGTGCAACTGCATCTAGGGTATTGCGCAAGGTTAAATTGAGTTCCTCAGTTAGGTGGTTAACTGATTTTTGTCCTCTGGCGTCCTTTGGTAGACAGAGGGAATCTGGAAGGACATCAAGGAATCTTTGTGTTGTCTGTGAATTTATAGCACGACTTTTGATGTTCCTTGGTTGGGGTCTGAGCAGATTATTTGTTGCAATTGCAAACGTAAGAAAATGGTGGTCCGATAGTCCAGGATTATGAGGAAAAACATTAAGATCCACAGCATTTATTCCATGGGACAAAACTAGGTCCAGCGTATGACTGTGACAGTGAGTGGGTCCAGAGACATGTTGGACAAAACCCACTGAGTCGATGATGGCTCCGAAAGCCTTTTGGAGTGGGTCTCCTGACCCCTCCTGTCTCAGCCTCCAGTATTTATGCTGCAGTAGTTTATGTGTCGGGGGCTAGGGTCCGTTTGTTATATCTGGAGTACTTCTCCTGTCCTATTCGGTGTCCTGTGTGAATTCTTTAATTCTCTCCTTCTCTCTTTCTTTCTCTCTCTCGGAGGACCTGAGCCCTAGGACCATGCCCCAGGACTACCTGACATGATGACTCCTTGCTGTCCCCAGTCCACCTGGCCGTGCTGCTGCTCCAGTTTCAACTGTTCTGCCTTATTATTAATCGACCATGCTGGTCATTTATGAACATTTGAACATCTTGGCCATGTTCTGTTAAAATCTCCACCCGGCACAGCCAGAAGAGGACTGGCCACCCCACATATGCTCTCTCTAATTCTCTCTTTCTTTCTCTCTCTCGGAGGACCTGAGCCCTAGGACCATGCCCCAGGACTACCTGACATGATGACTCCTTGCTGTCCCCAGTCCACCTGACCGTGCTGCTGCTCCAGTTTTAACTGTTCTGCCTTATTATTATACGACCATGCTGGTCATTTATGAACATTTGAACAACAACATTAAAGTCACCAAAGATTAGAATATTATCTGCTATGACTACAAGGTCCGATAGGAATTCAGGGAACTCAGTGAGGAACGCTGTATATGGCCCAGGAGGCCTGTAAACAGTAGCTATAAAAAGTGATTGAGTAGGCTGCATAGATTTCATGACTAGAAGCTCAAAAGACGAAAACATCTTTTTTTTTTGTAAATTGAAATTTGCTATCGTAAATGTTAGCAACACCTCCGCCTTTGCGGGATGCACGGGGGATATGGTCACTAGTGTAGCCAGGAGGTGAGGCCTCATTTAACACAGTAAATTCATCAGGCTTAAGCCATGTTTCAGTCAGGCCAATCACATCAAGATTATGATCAGTGATTAGTTCATTGACTATAATTGCCTTTGAAGTAAGGGATCTAACATTAAGTAGCCCTATTTTGAGATGTGAGGTATCATGATCTCTTTCAATAATGACAGGAATGGAGGTGGTCTTTATCCTAGTGAGATTGCTAAGGCGAACACCGCCATGATTAGTTTTGCCCAACCTAGGTCGAGGCACAGACACGGTCTCAATGGTGATAGCTGAGCTGACTACACTGACTGTGCTAGTGGCAGACTCCACTATGCTGGCAGGCTGGCTAACAGCCTGCTGCCTGGCCTGCACCCTATTTCATTGTGGAGCTAGAGGAGTTAGAGCCCTGTCTATGTTGGTAGATAAGATGAGAGCACCCCTCCAGCTAGGATGGAGTCCGTCACTCCTCAGCAGGTCATGCTTGGTCCTTTTTGTGGGTGAGTCTCAGAAAGAGGGCCAATTATCTACAAATTCTATCTTTTGGGAGGGGCAGAAAACAGTTTTCAACCAGCGATTGAGTTGTGAGACTCTGCTGTAGAGCTCATCACTCCCCCTAACTGGGAGGGGGCCAGAGACAATTACTCGATGCCGACACATCTTTCTAGCTGATTTACACGCAGAAGCTATGTTGCGCTTGGTGATCTCTGACTGTTTCATCCTAACATCGTTGGTGCCGACGTGGATAACAATATCTCTATACTCTCTACACTCGCCAGTTTTAGCTTTAGCCAGCACCATCTTCAGATTAGCCTTAACGTCGGTAGCCCTGCCCCCTGGTAAACGGTGTATGATCGCTGGATGATTCGTTTTAAGTCTAATACTGCGGGTAATGTAGTCGCCAATGACTAGAGTTTTCAATTTGTCACAGCTAATGGTGGGAAGCTTCGGCGTCTCAGACCCCGTAACGAGAGGAGTAGAGACCAGAGAATACTCGGCCTCTGACTCCAACTCGCTGCTTAATGGGGAAAACCGGTTGAAAGTTTCTGTCGGCTGAATGAGCGACACCGGTTGAGTGTTCCTACAGCATTTCCTTCCAGAAACTGTGAGAAAGTTGTCCGGCTGCGGGGACTGTGCCAGGGGATTTATACTACTATCTGTACTTACTGGTGGCACAGACGCTGTTTCATTCTTTGCTACACTGAAATTACCCTTGCCTAACGATTGCGTCTGAAGCTGGGCTTGTAGCACAGCTATCCTCGCCGTAAGGCCAGTACAGCGACTGCAATTAGAAGGCATCATGTTAATGTTACTACTTAGCTTCGGCTGTTGGAGGTCCTGACGAATCGTGTCCAGATAAAGCGCCCGGAGTGAAAAAGTTGAGGGGGAAAAAAACTAAAATATAAACGGTCATTAAAAAGTAAAAACTGTAAAATTGTCAGGTAGCAAAATAGGTTGGCAACAAAACGCACAGCAACTCGAAAACAAGTCTGCAAGTTGTGACCGGAAATGAGGTCATTTGCATATTTAAGACATTGGAGAAACAATGAAAGCCTACTCATCGAATATTCGAATACATGTTGCTTCTCCAGGTTACAAGTAGAGCTATTTCCTATTTTATTTAGCTATTATTTACATACTAAAAGCAGTTGTTTTACCAGTCATCACAAGGCCTTCGAAGTTATTTCTATTGTATATGGATGTGGTTTCTGTTCAATGTGGTGAGGTTGTTCACATATCTCACTCCTGCTGAAGTTACCTGACCTCAGAGTACTCTGCATCCTCTCTGCTGGTCTGGGCTCTCTCTCTTCTGGAGGAGGGGCTTTTCTTGGTGGTGAAACTCACACCTGCATAGTTTACCACGTCACTGTCTTGGTTCTGTGTGAGAGAGGTGGAGCCATAACAAGACATTATACTGGTCACATCTCCTAGATAAACCCCTTTTGAGATGGAGAAAAAAGTGATACAACAAAGAGTTTACCTGATTGACTGATGGGGTTGGTGATCTATCAGTGCATCTATGCATCTTCAAATGAAAAACAAGTAGATAAAAACGTGTTACATATACAAGCTATCTCGCTGAAACCATCAATATGGTTTGAACATCGGAAAAAATTATAGTCAAAGAAAAATTCCACAACAGCAAGTTACAACAATTACTGTAACTAGTCATATGCTGGAAACATGCAAAACAACAGCAAGGATATTAGTGTAACTACTCATATGCAGGAAACATGCAAAACAACAGCAAGGATATTAGTGTAACTACTCATATGCAGGCCTCTCTCATCTTTTTAAGTAGGAGAACTTGCACAATTGGTGGCTGACTAAATACTTTTTTGCCCCACTGAGGGAAGAACCTGTAATGTATGTTTAACAGTTATAAGATTAGTAAATTGACCTAGATGTTACTTACAAGCTTTCCAGATGAAAAGAAAGATGAAGAGTTCGTCCATCTGGCTTGTTCCTTCAAGTGATGATATTGACCTGTGTGAAATGCAGTCTCTCTACAGAAGAGAAAAGGAACTTGTGTTTGCTTTCATTGGTTGATCTCCGGTACCGTCTGATCTGGATGGTCAGATTTGATTGGCTGGCCAGTAGGTCATGAATGCAACAAACACTGTCCATTCAGGTTGTTGTACAGCTCGAACATGTGTTGCACAACTTTATCACATTGCAAGTTTGAAAATGACTATGTTACTTTTTATTTTTGAAACTGAATGTGAAACTGAATGTGACGAGTGTGGATTCATCCTTTATTAGACCTCAATACAGCTCATACTGTCTACAATACTATGTACTACAGCCGTCCACCTGAGGGTTTGTCCAGTGTTGTATAAGACATAACCACAAGCATCAATGGATCACTTTACTTCATCAGTTGTTCTTGCCGTTGTGGTCCATGGGAATCATACAGTAGTTGTGATCTTGTTGGCCACATTTTATGACCCTGTCATCCTCGAGGGCTTCTATGACCACCACACAATCACTTCATAACACAGAGAAACATCTACAGAAAACATGGTAATAGTCTTATCTCATATACAATTTATTCTCCAAAGTATGGACTCAAAGGAACCTCACCCATCACATGATGTAAATATGATATTTGCTTAGCCAGCAATATCTCATATACATTTTATTCTCCAATGTATGGACAGATAAAAGCCCTCCCATGACATAAATATGAGGAGGCTCTTTCTTCGTGTCCCAGATGATGATGATGCTTTACATCACACTTAAAACTGTCATGTGTGTTAGGCAAAGTACCTCAGATGTCTTGGTCAAATGACCGAATAGAAAGTTCATCTGAATATATATACAGATAACAAGCTGCATCATGAAAATAGTGGTCTACTGTTGCTAAAATGGGCAACTTGAAGAGCAAGTATAGAGTATGTGAAACAACTGACTGACACCACTGAGACATCCTGCTGGAAACCACATGGAGAGAGAGAGACGTTCGGTAGGTCCTGTGCAGAAGCCCAACAGGCCTCACCAAAGTACATCTAGCTACAGCCTCGTGTTTTGTTCATAGCAGACCACAGACTACCTGTAAATAGGTTGCTGTGTATGTGAGTTTGTGTGTGGCATGCAATCAGTAGTCTTAACTAAAAAACTAAAAAACTAACACTACAACAGAATGAGGCCTAACTATGGCCTGCCCTTCCTCTGTGGTATTGGCTATTGTGCAACTTTCACTATGAGTAGTTCTGTTGCAAGAAGCCTAAATCATTTACCATAGCATGATGTGGAACTGCTAGACTTTGACCTACACATTTGTGTTGAGAGACCCTTGAGAGTCTGTTTCACACTAAGGGGTGTGAACAATACAGGGCCCTAAGGGACAATGTAGAGAGAAGTGTGGGTGCAGGTCAGTCTTCCTGTGTTAAATGTCTATAAGAGGTTAGTTTCCATCAGTGGAAAGTTACTGCAACACTTCCACCTTCACCACAAGGCTTTGTAAACAGACCATAATGTCTGAGACAGTTAAGAGCATCCGTCTGTACAACGCGCCACATCATCATAGTATGCAGTGGGAAACAGTTTTAAACGCAATCAACTAGTTCACTGTTGCTAAAATGGTCACAACAAATACAACAATAAAATAATAATAATCTGTCACTGTGCCCTTGGGCATGGCACTTAACCCTAATTGCTCCCGGTGTGCTGTACAATGGTGACCCTGGCTGTGAACCCACTCCCTGCGGGTGTCTCGGGGGGAGTTGGGTTAGCAATAAACAAACAAAAACATTTTCATTACACACTTGTGTACCAAGACAAATATAAGCACCACCCCTAATTATTGATATTATAATAACATTAAAAAAATGTTTGTTAGAGAAGCAATGCATTCAATGTTTTCAACATTGTATAACAAAAAAAGCTATGACCACTGTTTATCACATTTGACTGCTTATGCATTCACAGATAGTTCATGAAGCTAGAACTAGTTAATAAAGAGTTATCTAGTATAAAATGATCATTGGTTCATTCATCCAGTTCTACTGTCTGATCCCAGCATACACCACTGTCTCCATGTGACCTCTCTGTCTTCTAGACCTGTTCTTCTTGTTGCTCAGATTCAGAGCAACGTAATGGAGACTGTCTCCATCTTGGTCCTGTGAAGCACAAAATAGCATTGTTGACATTCAATTAGTTAAGTTGGTTAAAGACAAGCTTCACAATAGACTTCAGACAATATAAAAGTATTTCTGCTTACCCCTACATCTGATCTGGTAACTGAAGGACTTCTGGTCTGAGAGACGAGTCCTAAAACGAATGACAAAAAAGATTAGGATACTTTTACTTCTTCCACTACTGAAACAACAACAAATGGTGACATCAACGAATATCAAGGGATAGTAACTTACCTCTGCACTGCACACATGTTGTGTTGTTCATCTTGTACATGATGCAAACCAGGACAATGATCAAGGTGAACGTGACACACAATACTACACCCAGGCAGGACACCAAGAGAAGAGGATCTGCTCTATGGTCTGTTGAAATTCAAACAGTAACAGAAGAAACCCAGAATAGCTAGTAAATGTATGTTCTACACAGTAGACTATACAGTAGATATAAAATAAAATAGAAGCTGTATCACCTACCGTCAATGTCCAACTTGGTCCCGTTCCCAAAGAGTATCTCCCCACATGAGGCCACAGCACAGTAGTAAGTCCCAGCATCAGAGAGGCTGAGGTTCCTCTTTGGGAGGTTGTAGACACAGCTCTGTGGAGGAGACCCAGCCTCAGAGCTCTTCTCACACTGATCACTTCTGTTTCTATGGGTGTAAATTATTCCTGGACGGGATTCTCCTGAGCCATGTCTGAACCAATAGACACTGTGTTCTCCTGCACAGGTCTCAGTGTGAATTGTACAGTTCAGAGTCACAGAGTCTCCTGGCTGGACTGACTCAGACACAGGCTGCTGGAGCACAGACATGCTGTTGGACTCTGAGTCTGAAGAGAGTGAGTAATTAAAGTAAGACTAAGTGGGTGAAAAACATGAAAAGCCATGTATTCATCACTAGCATTTGATGAAGCAGCTGTACAAATATACCAACATACAGGGACACACATTTTGAAATTAAAGAAGCAAATGTTTAGTTACCTTTGACAAATAAAACAGTTCCCTCTCCAAATGTTTGCTCATAGATGTCTGTAGTAGAACAAAAGTACATAGCTGAGTCCCCTGGCTCTGTCTTGGATATGGTCAAGTTACAGCTGTAGTCTCCTCTCCTCACACCCAAACGATTGGTCTCAGTAAAGTCCTTGATAAAGTTGTTTGAATAATAACTCTCTTGGCCAGCATAAAGAGATGATGCCATGTGGAGGGGTTCCTGTCCTAAACTCTGCTTGAACCAAAAAAATCTGGTCACCGACTCATCCGGACAATAGCAGGTGAGAGTCACAGAGCCTCCCAGCTTAGTAATCATCACAGGGGTTGGTTGGATTACTTTTGGTTTGGTGAAAGCACAAACTGTCAAAGTAAACAACCAAAGATCCAGAGATCGGGACTGCATAGTGAAGGAAAAGCAGCCAATAAGTGCTCAGCATATGTGGGAAGTTCTTCAAGACTGTTAGAAAATAATTCCAAGTGAAGCTGGTTGAGAGAATGCTAAGAGTGTGCAAAGCTGTCATCAAGGGAAAGGGTGGCTACTCAAATATAGAATATATTTTGTTTTGTTTTACACTTTTTTGGTCACTACAAGATTGCATATGTGTTATTTCATAGTTTTGATGTCTTCACTATTGTTCTACAATGTAGAAAATAGTAAAAAAATAAAGAAAAACCCTTGAATGAGTAGGTGGTCTAAAACGTTTGACCGGTAGTGTATACAGATGAGACGAGTAATGCAAGATATGTAAGCATTATTAAAGTGGCAATACTAAAGTGACTAGTGATCCACTTATTAAAGGGGCCAATGATTTCAAGTCTGTATGTAGGCAGCAGCCTCTCTGTGTTAGGGATCGCTGTTTAACAGTCTGATGGCCTTGAGATAGAAGCTGTTTTTCGGTCTCTCGGTCTCAACTTTGATGCACCTATACTGACGTCACCTTCTGGATGGTAGCGGAGTGAACATGCAGTGTCTCGGGTGGTTGTTATCCTTGATGATATTTGTCCTTCCTGTGACATTAGGTGCTGTAGGTGTCCTGGAGGGCAGGTAGTTTGTCTGCTGTAATGCGATGTGCATACCGCACCACTCTCTGGAGAGCCTTGCGGTTGTGGGCGGTGCAGTTGTCGTACTAGGCGGTGATACAGCCCAACAAGATGCTCTCAAATGTGCATCTGTAAAGGTTTGTGAGGGTTTTAGGTGATAAGCCAAATTTCGTCAGCCTCCTGAGGTCGAAGAGGCGTTGTCTTCACCATACTGTCTGTGTGGGTGAACTGTTTCAGTTTGTCCGTGATGTGTACGCCGAGGAACTTAAAACTCTTTATCTTCTCCACTGTTGTCCCATCGATGTGGATAGGGGGATGCTCCCGCTGCTGTTTCCTGAAGTCCATGATCATCTCCTTTGTTTTGTTGACGTTGAGTGAAGGGTTGTTTTCCTGACACCACATTCCAAGTGCCCTCACCTCCTCCCTGTAGGATGTCTCGTCATTGTTGGTAATCAAGCCTACTACTGTTGTGTCATCTGCAAACTCCTGCAAACAGGAGGGGGCTGAGCACGCACCCATGTGGGGCCCCAGTGTTGAGGATCAGCAAAGTGGATATGTTGTTTCCTACGTTCACCACCTGGGGGTGGCACATCAGGATGTCCAGGACCCAATTGCACAGGGCTGGGTTGAGACCCAGGGGCTCAAGCTTAATGATCAGTTTGGAGGGTACTATGGTGTTGAATGCTGAGCTATAGTCAATGAACAGCATTTTTACATACTGTAAGTATTCCTCTTGTCCAGATAGGATAGGGCAGTGTGCAGTGTGATGGCGATTGCGTCATCTGTGGACCTATTGGGGAGATATGCAAACTGAAGTGGGACGAGGGTGTCTGGCAAGGTGGCGGTGATATGATCCTTGACTAGCCTCTCAAAGCACTTCATGATGACAGAAGTGAGTGCTACTGGGCGGTAATCATTTAGTTCAGTTATCTTTGCCTTCTTGGGTACAGGAACAATGGTAGCCATCTTGAAGTATATGGGACAACAGACTGGGATAGGGAGCGATTAAATATGTCCGGAAACATACCAGCCAGCTGGTCTGCACATGCTCTGAAGACGCAGCTAGGGATGCCGTCTGGGCCTGCAGCCTTGCGAGGGTTAATATGTTTCAATGTTTTACTCACGTTGGCCACTGAGAAGGAGAGAGGGGGGCGCAGTCTTTGTTAGCGAGCCGCTGCTCGCTAACAAGACAATGCTGTTTCTGTAGTCCGTGATTTCCTGTAGACCCTGCCACATACGTCTTGTGTCTGAGCCGTTTAATTGCGACTCCACCCTGTACCGGCATTTTGCTTGTTTGATTGCCTTGCGGAGGCAATAACTACACTGTTTATATTCAGCCATATCACCAGACCTCTTTCCGTGGTTAAATGCGGTGGATTGCGCTTTCAGTTTTTCGCGAATGCCGCCACCCATCCACGGTTTCTGTATTTATTTATTTTTTTACATTTATTTAACCAGGAAAATCTCATTGAGACCCAGAGTCTCTTTTTCAAGGGAGACCTGGCCAAGAAGGCAGCAACAATCAATACATTACATAATTATAACATACTACAATACAACATCATGATCCAGCCTAAAAAACAGAGTCTCCCATCAATATTTTAAATTAATTCAGTGACACTAACATATCTAGATGAAGCATGGATTGTAGACTATTCCATGCGTCTGCTGCACGAGAAGAGAAGGCAGTCTTGTCTAATACTGGGAATGTCCTGGGGACTTTAAGTAGCATCCACCTAGCACACCGGGTACGGTAACTGCTGGTGGTGAAGGAGACCAGACTGCAGAGGTAAATAGGGAGTTTGCCCAAAAGGGTTTGTAGAGGAACACAAACAAATGTATCTTTCTGCACATATAAAGTGAGGTCCAACCTACCATTTGGTACAATGTGCTATGGTGGGTGGCATTTGTAATAAAGAGCAAGGAAGCATGTTAAACAGAGTCCAGTCTCTGTAAGATAGATGAGGTTGCATGCATATACAACAAGTCACCATAATCAATTTGGTTAGGGTATGTTTTAGTCGTCACAGTGGGTATGACATCTCCAATGCACTTATTTATTAACGCACTCACAGAGTCAGCGTATAGATCAATGTCGTTCTCGGAGGTTGACTGGAACATATTCCAGTCCGCGTGATCAAAACAATCTTGGAGCGTGGCTTCCAATTGGTCAGACCGGCGTTGAATGGCTCTCGTCACTGGCACATCCTGTTTGAGTTTCTATCTATAAGCCGGGACGAGCAAGATGGCGTCGTGGTCAGATTTGTCGAAGGGAGGGCGTGGGAGGGCTTTGTATGCATCGCAGAAGTTGGAGTAGCAGCGGTCGAGAGTATTAGCCCTACGTGTCGTGCAATCAATATGCTGATAAAATTTAGATAACATTGATCTCAAATTAGCTTTGTTTTAATCCCTAGCTACAATAAATGCAGCCTCCTCGTATATAGTTTCCAGTGAAGTTCCTTGAGGGCCGTCTTGGTGTTCGCTTGAGGGGGGATGTACACAGCTGTGACTATAAATTACTAGAAGAGCAGAAGGACTTGGTTGTTAGTTGTTAATCATAAAGTATACACCCCCGCCCTTCCTCTTCCTAGAGAGGTGATTATCTCTTTCGGCGCGATGCATGATGATGGCCATCTTGAAGCATGTGAGGACGGCAGACTGGGATAGGGAGAGATTTAATATGTCCGTAAACACACCAGCCAGCTGGTCTGCGCATGCTCTGAGGAAGCGGCTAGGGATGCCATCTGGGCTGGCAGCCTTGTGAGGGTTAACACGTTTAACTGTCGGACTCACGTCGGCCATGGAGAAGGAGAGCCCACAGTCCTTGGTAGCAGGCCGCGTCGGTGGCACTATATTATCCTCAAAGGGGACAAAGAAGGTGTTTCATTTGTCTGAAAGCAAGACGTCGATGTCCGTACGTGGCTGGTTTTCCTTTTGTAGTCTGTGATTGTCTGTAGACCCTGCCACATACAGTACGTCTCGTGTCTGAGCCATTGAATTCTGACTCCACCTTGTCTCTATACTGACATTTCACTTGTTTGATTGCCTTGCAGAGGGAATAACTACACTGTTTGAATTTGGCTATATTCCCAGTCACCTCTCCATGGTTAAATGTGGTGGTTCGTGCTTTCAGTTTTGCGCAAATGCAGCTATCTATCCACGGTTTCTGGTTAGGGTAGGTTTTAATAGTCACAGTGGGTACAACATCTCCTATGCACTTTCTTATAAACTCATTCACCGAATCAGTGTATATGTTGATATTATTCTCTGAGGCTACCAGGAACATGTCCCAGTCCGCGTGATCAAACCAATCTTGAGGCGTGGATTCCAAATGGTCAGACCAGCATTGAATAGTCCTTAGCACGGGTATAACCTGTTTGAGTTTCTGCCTATAGGAAGGGAGGACCAAAATGGAGTCGTGGTCAGATTTGCCGAAAGGAGGGTGGGGGAGGGACTTGTATGCATCGCAGAAGTTAGAGTAGCAGTGATCCAGTGATTTACCAGCGTGAGTGCTACAGTCAATATGCTGATAGAATTTAAGCACTATTGTTCTCAAATTTGCTTTGTTAGAATCCCCAGCTACAATAAATGCAGCGTCAGAATATATGGTTTCCAGTTTGCATAAAGTCCAGTGAAGTTCTATGAGGGCCATCATGGTATCGGCTTGAGGGGGGATATACACGGCTGTGACAATAATGAAAGCAGAATTCCCTTGGGAGATAATACGGTCGGCATTTGATTGTGAGGAATTCTAGGTCAGGTGAACAAAGGGATATGAGTTCCTGTAAGTTGTTACAATTACACAATGAGTCGTTAATCATGAAACATTCACCCCCGCCTTCTTCTTCCCAGAGAGATGTTTATTCCCGTCGGGCGCGATTTACAAAGAATCCAGGTGGCTGGAATCAGTTAAAATGCCCTGGATGGTTCGGAAAAAGGATTCCGCTTCGGGAAAGTTGTTTTTCTGGTCGTAGTGCTGGTAAGTTGACCTCGCTCTGATATCCAATAGTTCTTCCCGGCTGTATGCAATAACACTTAAGATTTTCTGGGCTAACAACGTCAGAAATAGTACATAAAAAACTAAATACTGCAAAGTTTCCTAGGGACTAGAAGCGAGGCAGCCCTCTCTGTCAGTGCCATCTTGTAGAGATCTTCTTTGTGGTTCTTAAATGTTTTCAACTCGAGATCCAAATGAGAAATTGACCCTAAATAAATGACCCTAAATAAATAAAAAATAGTGTGTGATTATAGATCTATTCTCATAACTCAGGACCGATAGTTTAAGAATGCACAATTATGCACATTTTAAGGTTGGGAAAATGCTTTTGGCTTTGCACATCTAACTGACTGGAACTGGTCTGGTGTTTACCGTCCAGATGAACAGATGAAGAGAGGTGTGAAAAGAGCCATCTTTTCGGTCTCAAAGCCATCTTTTGGCTGGTTGACTGGAAATTTGATGAGACATACTGAGAGAGAGAGAGAGAGAGAGAGAGAGAGAGAGAGAGAGAGAGAGAGAGAGAGAGAGAGAGAATAAGGGACATTTAATCCCCCAGTGTTAGTCTATGAGAGACCCAGTGATGTTCACCTCAGCAGGTCTCACTCTACACTGAGCTGCTCCTTCCTGTCACTCACACCACGGGAAGTGATGCGTACACTTACTGGCACCTCCTCTACCTCAGACCCCAATCATATTCTCCTTATAAGGTGCTTCTCGGAATAGGGGGCTGTGACCAGTGCAAAGCCAAGACAGGAAATACTAAGGGGGGAATAACATCATGACAAAGGCAATTTTGGTCCTCTCTAACCACACCCTGAACCACTGAGCTGTGTGGCCTGAGTTGGAGAGGGCTACAGTGGCCCTGAGGTACAACTCACAAACACTGAAGAGATATTTACTGATTTACATTTCAATACATTTTATTTAACTACACATACAATATAGAATGATTTAAACATGTATTCAAAGATATGGACAACCAATTTTCCTCTTCCATCCTCCTCCACTTTACCATCTTGTAGCAGCATACACTTAATGGGTTCTGACTTCTAAACTTTAAAGATTGTTAATTATCAGGTATCCTATGGAAAGGAGAAGGGCAACAGTCTGGTTGCTACACCAAAAGTTAATGGTCATCTGTAGGGGGAATGTATATGGTGGAGTCAACTAAGGTTGGATATGAGCCAGGGGTTTGAAATGTTACTGATTAAGGAAAAGGCAATCAGGTGGTTGCGGTCACTGATAAAGGTGGACAACTGTGGATTAGTGAGGAATGGGGGCCGAGGTCAGGTCAAGTCACGTTAAGGGAGAAGGAACAATTTATTACCCACATCACTTAACTTCCTGCCTGACAACAACATCTGCCGAAATTGTTGCCACCCCTATTACTAGCCTGTTCAACCTCTCTTTCGTGTCGTCTGAGATTCCCAAAGATTGGAAAGCAGCTGCGGTCATCCCCCTCTTCAAAGGGGGGGACACTCTTGACCCAAACTGCTACAGACCTATATCTATCCTACCGTGCCTTTCTAAGGTCTTCGAAAGCCAAGTCAACAAACAGATTACCGACCATTTCGAATCTCACCATACCTTCTCTGCTATGCAATCTGGTTTCAGAGCTGGTCATGGGTGCACCTCAGCCACGCTCAAGGTCCTAAACGATATCTTAACCGCCATCGATAAGAAACATTACTGTGCAGCCATATTCATTGATCTGGCCAAGGCTTTCGACTCTGTCAATCACCACATCCTCATCGGCAGACTCGACAGCCTTGGTTTCTCAAATAATTGCCTCGCCTGGTTCACCAACTACTTCTCTGATAGAGTTCAGTGTGTCAAATCGGAGGGTCTGCTGTCCGGACCTCTGGCAGTCTCTATGGGGGTGCCACAGGGTTCAATTCTTGGACCGACTCTCTTCTCTGTATACATCAATGAGGTTGCTCTTGCTGCTGGTGAGTCCCTGATCCACCTCTACGCAGACGACACCATTCTGTATACTTCCGGCCCTTCTTTGGACACTGTGTTAACAACCCTCCAGGCAAGCTTCAATGCCATACAACTCTCCTTCCGTGGCCTCCAATTGCTCTTAAATACAAGTAAAACTAAATGCATGCTCTTCAACCGATCGCTACCTGCACCTATCAGCCTGTCCAACATCACTACTCTGGACGGCTCTGACTTAGAATACGTGGACAACTACAAATACTTAGGTGTCTGGTTAGACTGTAAAATCTCCTTCCAGACCCATATCAAACATCTCCAATCCAAAGTTAAATCTAGAATTGGCTTCCTATTTCGCAACAAAGCATCCTTCACTCATGCTGCCAAACATACCCTTGTAAAACTGACCATCCTACCAGTCCTCGACTTTGGCGATGTCATTTACAAAATAGCCTCCAATACCCTACTCAACAAATTGGATGCAGTCTATCACAGTGCAATCCGTTTTATCACCAAAGCCCCATATACTACCCACCATTGCGACCTGTACGCTCTCGTTGGCTGGCCCTCGCTTCATACTCGTCGCCAAACCCACTGGCTCCATGTCATCTACAAGACCCTGCTAGGTAAAGTCCCCCTTATCTCAGCTCGCTGGTCACCATAGCATCTCCCACCTGTAGCACACGCTCCAGCAGGTATATCTCTCTAGTCACCCCCAAAACCAATTCTTTCTTTGGCCGCCTCTCCTTCCAGTTCTCTGCTGCCAATGACTGGAACGAACTACAAAAATCTCTGAAACTGGAAACACTTATCTCCCTCACTAGCTTTAAGCACCAACTGTCAGAGCAGCTCACAGATTACTGCACCTGTACATAGCCCACCGATAATTTAGCCCAAACAACTACCTCTTTCCCAACTGTATTTAATTTTTATTTATTTATTTATTTTGCTCCTTTGCACCCCATTATTTTTATTTCTACTTTGCACATTCTTCCATTGCAAAACTACCATTCTAGTGTTTTACTTGCTATATTGTATTTACTTTGCCACCATGGCCTTTTTTGCCTTTACCTCCCTTCTCACCTCATTTGCTCACATTGTATATAGACTTGTTTATACTGTATTATTGACTGTATGTTTGTTTTACTCCATGTGTAACTCTGTGTCGTTGTATCTGTCGAACTGCTTTGCTTTATCTTGGCCAGGTCGCAATTGTAAATGAGAACTTGTTCTCAACTTGCCTACCTGGTTAAATAAAGGTAAAATAAAATTAAAATAAAATAAAAAAAGATGTCATGTTTTGAGGGAAGGAGGAGACTTCACCAAAATTGGGGTATGTATACTTGTGCTGGTGTGAACATGTCTTTGTCTCTTCAGCTGTCTGACCCATTAGGAGATAAACTTGGTTTGAGCTTTAATAATCGTCTGTGAGTTTTTACTCTGTTAATTTAGAACATAACACACTATACGGGGGTCCAGCTCCTTCTCTCTTCTCCTCTCCATCTTCCTCTTCTTGGAGGTGAAATTCAGGGAAACATAATTCAATGCATTGGGATCTTGGTTCTGTTTTACAAACACCATGACAGACTACATTTTCACAGTTACTGAAATGCTTATATGTCAGTATTTAATGATAAAGTATTTACCTGATCATTTTGTGGTTGTCTTTGAGAATTATGCCCTGAATTTGATGTAAAAAAATATGTCCATCAATGCTTTGCCTTTGTTTCATGATAACTCCTGATTAGGTTGATACACATTTTCAAATGTATCAAAAGCCAGATAAATAGTTGAAAGCGTACCTTTAATTTTTAGATATGTTGCATTGACAAAGAACATGTGGCAATGTGGATACAATCCACAGAAATACAGGCCACAGTCACCTATTTCAACATTTGTGATTTTGAGGAAGTTAGTGGTGTTGTTGCTGAACATTCCAAAATGGCTTCTTTGAAAACCATTATGAAGATCAGGTGTTGAATTAAAGCCGTACATGGACGAGATACACACAGGCTCTGATCCGTTGACTTGCTTGAACCATGCTGTGTGTCCCGCAGCCATCGTAAGATTGGAGCACTGCAAGGTGATGGTGTCCCCAGTACGAACCTCCATAGTTTGAGACTGAGAAACCAAAGCAGAGACCAAATCTGAAACACAGAGAAGGAAGTTAATGACTATAATTGCTGTTATCACATGTACATGTTAGAAATCAGGAAGAAGGGCCTCCCAAGTGGTGCAGTGGTTTAAGGCTTGGCATCGCCGTGCTAGCTGTGCCACTAGAGATTCTGGGTTTGAGTCCAGCATGTCACAGCCGCCAGCGACCGGGAGACCCAAGGGTCGACAAACAATTGACCCAGCGTCGTCTGGGTTAGTGGAGGGTTTGGCTGGCAGGGATGTCCTTGTCCCATCGCACACTAGCGACTCCTGTGGCAGGCTGGGGGCAGTACACGCTGATATGGTCGCCAAGTGCACAGTGTTTCCTCCGACACATTGGTGCGGCTGGCTTCCGGGTTAAGTGGGCATTGTGTCAAGAAGCAGTGTGGCTTGATTGGGTTGTGTTTCGGAGGACGCATGGCTCTCGACCTTCACCTCTCCCGAGTTCGTATGGGAGTTGCAGCAATGAGACAAGACTGTAACTACCAATTGGATACCACGAAAACGGGGTAATAAATTATTTCAAAAAATGAATCAGGAAGAAGTGCTGCACTGAACATTCTGGTTATACATGATGGATGCAGTCAATCTTACTCTGTCTCCATGATAGATTCAACAGTAGCTTACTTACTCAATCCATAGAGCAGTAGAGCTGGTAGGAAGGTTCTCGCCATTCTGTGTGGTTGTGAATCAGAGAACACCTCTTTATTCACGTTGAGATCACAGTGAAATCAAAAGGGATTTCATTGGTTGGGGGCGTGGTAGTTAGTATTGGACCACAATGTCTATTTACAGAAAGCAGAATTGACACAGACATTTTATGTGGGGTGTAAAAACAGAAGTGTAGCATATTTGCGTTGAATCAATATGGAGATTGGTGTTAGGGTTCGGTTAGGTTCATATAGGTCAGAGGTTGCGACCCCATGTGGTGTCCCCTGATTCAAAAATAGGGTCATGAGAAAAAAATCTGAAGTAAAACTTACAAAATCACTCTTAGCTGTTAGTTGCAGTTGTAATAAACATAGCGGTTTCTGTTGTCTCTATCTTTTGAACAGTTTAAGTTACAAAATATTATGACCCTATCCCTGAAAGATAAGACTCTAAGGAACACGTGTGTGTCTTCTGTTTCCCTCTACAATGACCACAAGCACTCAGGACTCATTAGAACAGAGTGGACAAGACCAGGCACTAAATAAGATTATGGGGGGCATGATCAATGATGACATTCTTTTCTACACAAAAACTTTATTACCTGGTGATATTCTCTACTTCCCAATACCTTTCTGATGCATTTCAATCACTTCAAACCACACTTCCTTCAAGATTGAAGTTCTGTCAGAAGTACTTCAGACTGACTTGGCCGTTGATTACAGTAAACATTACAAGTAAACATTAGCCATTGATTACATTACACTTTTAATATGGTGGGGTCTTGAAAAATGTTGGATTTCAAAATTGGGTCACAGGGCCAAAAAAGTATGGGAGCAACAGATTTAGGTGTTTGAATTTGGTGGGGCTCATAGAGGACCACAAGGCTACACACAACAGATGGATTATACAGTACCAGTCAAAGGTTTAGACACACCTACTCATTCAATGTTTTTTCTTTATTTTTGTACTATTTTCTACATTGTAGAATAATAGAGAAGACATCAAAACTATGAAGCAAAACGTATGGAATAATGTAGTAACCGAAAAAGTGTTCAACAAATCAAAATATATTTTATATTCTTCAAAGTAGCCACCATTTGCCTTGATGACAGCTTTGCACACTCTTGGCATTCTCTCAACCAACTTGACCTGGAATTGTAACGGTTCTCTTGAGTTGAAGGAGAGGCGGATCAAAATGCAGCGTGGTTTCTATTCATGGTTCTATAATAAAGCAAAACTATACATGAATAGACTAACAAAAACAATAAACGTGAGAAAACCTAAACAGCCCTATTCTGGTGCAAACACAGAGACAGGAACAATCACCCACAAACACACAGTGAAACCCAGGCTACCTAAGTATGATTCTCAATCAGAGACAACTAATGACACCTGCCTCTGATTGAGAACCATACTAGGCCGAAACATAGAAATACCCAAATCATAGAAAAACAAACATAGACTGCCCACCCCAACTCACGCCCTGACCATACTAAATAATGACAAAACAAAGGAAATAAAGGTCAGAACGTGACAGGAATGCTTTTCCAGCAGTCTTGAAGGAGTTCCCACATGCTGAGTACTTGTTGGCTGCTTTTCCTTCACTCTGCGGTCCAACTCATCCCAAACCATCTGAATTGGGTTGAGGTTGGGTGATCGTGGAGGCCAGGTCATCTGATGCAGCACTCCATCACTCTAGTTCTTGGTCAAATAGGCAATACACAGCCTGGAGGTGTGTTGGGTCATTGTCCTGTTGAAAAACAAATGTTAGTCCTGCTTAGCGCAAACCAGATGGGATGGCGTACCGCTACAGAATGCTGTGGTGCCATGCTGATTAAGTGTGCCTTGAATTCTAACTAAATCACAGACAGTGTCACCAGCAAAGCAACCCACACATCACACTTCCTCTTCCATGCTCACGGTGGGAACCACACATGTGGAGATCATCCGTTCAGCTACTCTGCGTCTCACAAAGACACGGTGGTTGGAACCAAAAATCTCCAATTTGGACTCATCAGACCAGGACTCATCAGACAGATTTCCACCGGTGTAATAACCAGTGCTCGTATTTCTTGGCCCAAGCTAGACTCTTCTTCTTATTGGTGTTGTAAGAATATTTTGAAGATAAATACACAACGCAGAGGATGAGAGATCAATAGAGTACTAACGATCAATGGAAATAGTGTTTTTTTTGTAATATCAATGGGTCAGAGACATGGGAGGAATTTCAGTCCGGGACTCATGGCTACATGGCAAGTTCTCATTGGTCCAAATTGTTTATACATTGAACCTGAAATAGGATACTTGGCCATTGGCCCAGTTTTAGTGCAAAGGAATTCTAATTGGTCGACAACAGGCTTGGGCTGGGTTAAAAAACGACATCCTGTTCTGTGGAGAGAATCACAGTGTAACGGTCGTCGTATGAAGGAGAAGAGGAGGACCAAGGTGCAGCGTGATATGTGTCCATATTTATTACGGAACATGGAAATAACAAAACTAACAAAGAGAACAACCGAAAACAGTTCTGGCTGGTGCAGACACACAACAGAAAACAGAAAATAATCTGAAACACAATAGAAAACAGGCTACCTAAATATGGTTCTCAATCAGGGACAACGATTGACAGCTGCCTCTGATTGAGAACCATACCAGGCCAAACACAGAAATAGCAAATCATAGAAAAACTAACATAGACAACCCACCCAACGCACACCCTGACCATACTAAAACAAAGACATAACAAAAGAACTAAGGTCAGAATGTGACACACAGGAGAGAATCACTGAAGATAATAACTGAGGACAGGGGAGAATGAACATCTTCCTCCTCACACTGATTTGTTCTCTTTTGAATAAACCTATTTTCCTCCCCCTGATTTGCTTTGGGGTCTGTGTTATTGAAGAGTAACATCAACTGCTAACAGTGTCCTTTAGAAGTGGTTTCTTTGCAGCAATTCGAACATGAAGGCCTGATAAACGCAGTCTCCGCTGAACAGTTGATGTTAAGATGTGTCTGTTACTTGAACTCCATGAAGCATTTATTTGGGCTGCAATCTGAGGTGCAGTTAACTCTAATGAACTTATCCTCTGCAGCAGAGGTAACTCTGGGTCTTCCTTTCCTGTGGCAGTCATCTTGAAAGCCAGTTTCATCATAGTGATTGATGGTTTTTGCGACTGCGCTTGAAGAAATGTTTGAAGTTCTTGATATGTTCCGTATTGACTGACCTTCATGTCTTAAAGTAATGAAGGACTGTCATTTCACTTTGCTTATTTTAGCTGTTCTTGCCGTAATATGGACTTGGTCTTTTACAAAATAGGGCTATCTTCTGTATACCACCCATACCTTGTCACAACACAACTTATCGGCTCAAACGCATTAAGAAGGAAAGAAATTCCACAAATTAACTTTTAACATGGAACACCTCTTAATTGAAATGCATTCCAGGTGACAATCTCATGAAGCTGGTTGAGAGAATGCCAAGAGTGTGCAAAGCTGTCATCAAGGCGAAGGGTGGCTACTTTTAGGAATCTCAAATATTAAATATATTTTTTATCACGTTTCAGGAGAAGACCCAGATGCAGACAGTGTTGTCATGACTTTGGCCTGGGGGTAGGTTTATGACAGACATAAATACCTCTTCCCCCTTTTTTCCTCTCTCTACCCTACTGATGTGACATTTGAAAACCCCTTGGTTAACATAGAGATTCTGGGAACATCAGAAGGTGGGGGGAAATGAACTATATTCTGGTAATCCGACCAATTGAACATATGTCTGAGACATTCTCATCAATGACATTATGACATAAACTCTACAGTGGAAAGTCTGCACATTGTAGTTATCGGAGTCACATGGAATTGTTGTTCAATTTAAATGTTTGAATATAAAATTATTGGTGAAGAGATTACATGTAATTTTAGCTTCCAAATGAGAGATTTGGGTTTTCATAAGGTTAGGGCTCTGCTCAATCAGTGGCCTGCCCCTGTGAAGAGACATGGGTTATAAAACTTTTCAGACACACCCTTCTCGCTCCACTATATATAGCCTTGTCGAAAATGTACCCTCCTGTTCCAAGTACTTGAGGTCTGCAGCCTCTGCATTAAAAGGACTAACATGTCAACTACAGAACTAAGCCAACCTCAGCGTGAGCTTTGGTTGCGAAATGGTATGAACTTTGAACTCTTATTCACTACAGAAGTGATACCTCCTAGCCGTTGAGTTAGCAACAGCAGCTGCAAACGTGGTCCAGGAAAGAACAGACAGAGTATCCCGTCTACCACACAATGACGTTACTACAACATATCCAATTGACCACCAGAGACATTCTTCAAAGGACAAAGGACTCGGTTTGGCAACACGGCATTCCATCTACCACCAACCTACCGAAGCGCAGCTCAGAGTAAATATTTATTGCATTTTCCTTTTCCAAATGGGCGGTAATTTAGAATGCGTAAGATACTGTATTTACGACAGCACAGCTTCTCCCTGTGTCCCTCAGTCTTCCCACTCTTTCACTCAAAACCAGCCCTTTTTCTTTTGTGTAACCAGCTGTCATATCTGTTCCTCCCGCTAGGGACGTTTTCCTTTATGACGTCATTTGTAATTAAGGTATAGTTCATTCTGTGTATATGTAATTCTGTGTGATTAGTTAGGTATTTAAGTAAATAAATAATTCAACTCAATTTTGTATTGCTGATTCAACTTGTTAGCCAGGGTTCGTGAAGATAACCAAGAATTCACAACTTTCAGATGAGACTGAATTAAGGTGACGATTAATATTGACTGCTACTGATGTAAAATATTACTAGGTCTTTAAGAGTTTATTCGGAAGATAACAGCTCTATAAATATTATTTTGTGGTGCCCCGACTCTCTAGTTAATTACATTTACATGATTAGCTCAATCAGGTAATATTAATTCTGGAGGAAGGATTTTATAGAATAGCATGTCATATCACTTAATCCGGCATAGCCAAAGACACGACAGTGTTGAAGCCCTAAACCTCAGCCCTAACCCTAGTCCTAGCCGTAACCCTAACCTAACCCTAGCCTGACTGTAGATACAGCTACAAAGTAGTCAAGTCTTTTCAGAGACAGGCGTTATTGCGAGAAGGGTAGTTGCAGTCCAGTATGGTGACTGGAGAATGGCCGAGTGGGTGTGTCGAAAGGAAAGTAGTGGGCATGTGGAAAGGAGTTAGTGTGTCAAAAGCACTCTGATATAAGTTAGACTGTTTTGATTGAGCTGTGTTTTTTTAATTTCAGTTCCTAACCATGCAGCTACGATACATTGAGCTACCATAACCCAAGAGTATATCTTTTTTTCATACATTTGTTTTGTACATCTGTTTTGAAGCCCATGCAAGGTCGTCTGAGTCGTATTTCTCTGTTAGTTTTACACAAAGAATTGTACATTTTGAATTATAAAACTGACAACTGTTATTTTTTATTAGAAGTACAGGTGATGGGTGTACTGTTGCTTCATGTGTTGTACATGTGTGCTTACTGTGACTGTCCCCCAGATATTGGCTACTACAGTAGGTAGCTACTTCCTACTCCGTTGCTGGACATTGGTGCTTGACAAACAAAGGGCACTGTGTCCTGGTGTTGTTGCCGTTCATACCCTCCCCATTGAGTAGTATAGTGTATGTACTGTATGTATCACATTTAGATGGTTTTCAATATTGGTTAATGTGTATGCTGCTATCCTAATTGAAAAAAGATAATGGGATGGTAAAAAATTGGCACGTTAGCTACCGCTGGCGACACGACCATGATACAGCTCCCCAGTAAGAAGCACCTCGGGTCAGTGCACTGGTCACCAGCTTATCGACTCATCATTCAGCCAAATTGTCACGTCCTGACCTTAATTCCTTTTTTATTTCTATTTTAGTTGGGTCAGGGTGTGAGTTGGGGTGGGCATTCTATGTTTGTTCTGTGTGTTATAGTTCTATGTGTTTTGGCCTGGAATGGTTCCCAATCAGAGGCAGCTGTCCATCGTTGTCTCTGATTGAGAACCATACTTAGTCAGCCTGTTTTCCCCCTATGGGTTGTGGGTAGTTGTTTTCTGTGTCTGTGCTTCACCATACAGAACTGTTTCGATTTTCATTGTTTCACTTTGGTTATTTTGTATTCAGTGTTCAGTTATATTTCATTGAAATGGACACCTACCACGCTGCGTTTTGGTCCGATCTTTCATACTCCTCATCAGATGAAGAAGATCGTTACACAAATCAGCCACACAAAACGGTCTTGAGTGGCAACAAATCTGCCAAATTAGCTGATTCACTTTCCATACACCCACTCCTTTCGACAAACCCACTAGCCCATACTCCTGTCACATTGGCTGCAGCTACCCATACTTGTCTTTAGATCATGATCATAGCATGAAGATCTGTCTGGGTGTCAGAGCTACTAACCCGGGGGTTCCCAAACTTTTTTGCCCGCGACACTATTTTGATATTAAACATTCTTCGCGACCCCACCATGTAAAATAAGTTATGTAATCAATGACCAATGTTTACTTTTATAATTGGAGCGATGACAGTCTATTTCAAATCAGTCTAACAGTACTTTTGACAGTTTTCTATCTGAAGGAAGTAAGGTTTGAAGTGACTGAAATGCATCAGAAAGGTATTGGGAAGTTCAGAAGATCACCAGGCAATAATTCTGATGACGTTCGAGGGAAACAGAAGATACATATGTGTTCCTGAGAGTATTATCCTTCATTAATGGGGTCATAATATTTTGTAGTTTAAACCATTCCGAATATAGAGCCAAATGTGTAGATAGAAAACTGAAACAGCTCTATTTATTAGAACCCCATCTAGCGACTGTTGGAGGTTACTGACGTAACCCTGGTTATTTGAACCAAGCGCAATTGTTTTCATTTTATTTCTGAGTTTTTCTTGCGACCCCATTTTACAGCCAGGCGATCCCAAATCAGGTGACCCCTATTTTGGGAAACGCTTTACTAACCAATAATATCAGGTCATCACTGGCTCCAGTGTTGTAGTTCCTATCACCTCACACTGTGGTTGATGCACTTGTCACCTTTCTAATGTCAGTTAGAAACAAACTGCAGGAAATGGGAATTAGCTGACCCCTTCACGTTTGAGTCGAACTCTGACGCCACACTATACTGCGGTTGAAGCGACCGATCACACATAAGGCATGTAATTATTCTATTTCAGTTCACTTGAAAAGATTGTTAATTAATGTATAAAATATTTTGATAGTGTAAGAATCTAAAACATATAAGAATGTTAATCATCATCTGATTACTGAGGACTCCATTAACTTCAGAGTTCACTGTTAGAAGCAGGACTGATGATACAGTAGGTGTCCTCTTCCTTCTCTCTGCTGGTCTCAGAACAGCCAATCAGGCCTAGAGACCATCATTCCAGCCATTTAAGACAGCCAGTCCCCTGCGTCTCACTCTAACCTGGCAGACAGAACGACTAGTATATACCAGTGGCAGTCAGTGCCGTTTAAGTTTTTAAAATATACAGTGGGGAGAACAAGTATTTGATACACTGACGATTTTGCAGGTTTTCCTACTTACAAAGCATGTAGAGGTCTGTAATTTTTATCATAGGTACACTTCAACTGTGAGAGACGGAAAATCCAGAAAATCAGAAAATCCAGAAAATCACATTGTATGATTTTTAAGTAATTAATTTGTATTTTATTGCATAAGTATTTGATACATCAGAAAAGCAGAACTTAATATTTGGTACAGAAACCTTTGTTTTCAGATCATCCTTCATGTTTCGGGGCTGTCGCTGGGGAATACGGTCTTTCAGCTACCTCCAAAGATTTTCTATTGGGTTCAGGTCTGGAGACTGGCTAGGCCACTCCAGGACCTTGAGATGCTTCTTACGGAGCCACTCCTTAGTTGTCCTGGCTGTGTGTTTCAGGTCGTTGTCATGCTGGAAGACCCAGCCATGACCCATCTTCAATGCTCTTACTGAGGGAAGGAGGTTGTTGGCCAAGATCTCGCGATACATGGCCCCATCCATCCTCCCCTCAATACGGTGCAGTCGTCCTGTTCCCTTTGCAAAAAAGCATTCCCAAAGATTGATGTTTCCACCTCCATGCTTCACAGTTGGGATGGTGTTCTTGGGGTTGTACTCATCCTTCTTCTTCCTCCAAACACGGCAAGTGGAGTTTAGACCAAAAAGCTCTATTTTTGTCTCATCAGACCACATGACCTTCTCCCATTCCTCCTCTGGATCATCCAGATGGTCATTGGCAAACTCCAGATGGCCCTGGACATGCCCTGGCTTGAGCAGGGGGACCTTGCGTGCGCTGCAGGATTTTAATCCATGACGGCGTAGTGTGTTACTAATAGTTTTCTTTGAGACTGTGGTCCCAGCTCTCTTCAGGTCATTGACCAGGTCCTGCCGTGTAGTTCTGGGCTGATCCCTCACCTTCCTCATGATCATTGATGCCCCACAAGGTGAGATCTTGCACGGAGCCCCAGACCGAGGGTGATTGACCGTCATCTTGAACTTCTTCCATTTTCTAATAATTGCGCCAACAGTTGTTGCTTTCTCACCAAGCTGCTTGCCTATTGTCCTGTAACCCATCCCAGCCTTGTGCAGGTCTACAATTATACCCCTGATGTCCTTACACAGCTCTCTGGTCTTGGCCATTGTGGAGAGGTTGGAGTCTGTTTGATTGAGTGTGTGGACAGGTGTCTTTTATACAGGTAACGAGTTCAAACAGGTGCAGCTAATACAGGTAATGAGTGGAGAACAGGAGGGCTTCTTAACCTCTAGCGTCGAGCAATCCCATATCCGGGAGCGTAATCATAGCCTCAAGCTCATTACCATAACACAACGTTTCCTATTCATGAAAATCGCAAATGAAATGAAATAAATATATTGAAACACAAGCTTAGCCTTTTGTTAACAACACTCTCATCTCAGATTTTCAAAATATGCTTTTCAATCAAAGCTACACATGCATTTGTGTAAGAGTATTGATAGCCTAGCATAGCATTAAGCCTAGCATTCAGCAGGCAACATTTTCACAAAAACAAGAAAAGCATTCAAATAAAATCATTTACCTTTGAAGAACTTTGGATGTTTTCAATGACGAGACTCTTAGTTAGATAGCAAATGTTCATTTTTTCCAAAAATATTATTTGTGTAGACGAAATAGCTCCATTTTGTTCATCACGTTTGGCTAAGAAAAATACCGGAAAATGCAGTCACTTACAACGCCGAACTTTTTTCCAAATTAGCTCCATAATATCGACAGAAACATGGCAAACATTGTTTAGAATCAATCCTCAAGGTGTTTTTCACATATCTATTCGATAATCTATCAGTGGTGGCAGTTGGCTTGTCATCAGAAGCAAATGGAAAAATACTGCAGCTGGAGATTGCGCAATAATTGCAACGGAAGACACCAAGCGACCACCTGGTAGATGTAGTCTCTTATGGTCAATAATCCAATGATATGCCTACAAATACGTCACAATGCTGTAGACACCTTGGGGAAAACGTGGAAAACATAAGATGACTCCTAGCTCCTTCACAGCCATATAAGGAGTCATTGGAATGAGGCGGTTTAAAAAAATCCGTCACTTCCTGATTGGATTTTTATCTGGGTTTATCTGGCCTGTAACATCAGTTCTGTTGCACTCACAGACAATATCTTTGCAGTTTTGGAAACGTCAGAGTGTTTTCTTTCCAAAGCTGTCAATTATATGCATAGTCAAGCATCTTTTCGTGACAAAATATCTTGTTTAAAACGGGAACGTTTTTCATCCAAAAATTAAAAGAGCGCCCCCTATATCGAAGAAGTTAAAGAAAAACTAACAGGTCTGTTAATTTGTTAATTTGCAATACATTTGTTAATTTGTTAATTTGCAATAAAATGCTAATTAATTACTGAAAAATCATACAATGTGATTTTCTGGATTTTTGTTTTAGATTCCGTCTCTCACAGTTAATGTGTACCTATGATAAAAAATTAGAGACCTCTACATGCTTTGTAAGTCGGAAAACCTGCAAAATCGTCAGTGTATCAAATACTTGTTGTCCCGACTGTACATGGCCTTATTTCTATTACAGGATATTGGATGACTGTCATTCATATTCCATTCACCCAACTCAATATAACATTGATAGGTTTAGGCTTAATACATGTTACTCAAATTTTCCCTGTACCCATCATGAGGTTGCTACAACCTAGCCTATGAATGAAAGTTTACAACGTAGGTGCACAGGTGGAGAGAATTTTGAGTAATCAAGGTGACAGTCAGTGACACATTCAATACCGACTTGCACACTCTTGCCTGCATCTAGCTGATCTAGGGTGTAATCATTAGTCCAACAGTTGCAAACAAGAGTTTCTATTGGACAAATGCAGGTATGTTTATCCCTGTTTAGTTCCGTTTGCTTCCATTTAAGAACGTTTTTCAACAGAATAAGCGTAATCAATACACCCCTGATCGCACGCAAACACAGTTAGCTTTCATAGCAGCCACATACAAACAGCTCGTTGTATACATAATTCCTTCTCCTATCTACACACTCTCCTCCTCTTGTATTTTCCCTTCTTTTGTGCACAACACATCAGCTGTCTGTGACCAGGAGAAAAAAGCTTTTTGATAAGCGGCATATGGTCCCCAGTTATTGGCCACCTTGCTTTTTAGATCAATTACAAGACATATCCATTTAATTTAGTTAAAAAAGAGACACCAACCTCGTGTCCAAAGTGTTTACTAGATAGTTGGCTAGCCTCCCGGTTAAAAATAATACTTACCTGAAATCCGTTAGCTATATTTCAGAGGTAAAAAGTTGGATATTAAATGATGTGTTGTCTGTCGCGCAGTCAAATTTTACAATATACAGAGTGTCCCAGAGTGTATATATATTACTTTTATGAAAACTCTCAAAACTTAACTTACATAAATTACAATGAAAATCAGTGGTCAGTTAGCTAGAAGGGTGTCTTTAGTTGCAAAACTTAACGTTATTTTCCAGGCCATTTAAATGTTGAACTCAAGGTGATTTAATCCTCAAACCGCTAGAGAGTGTCTGAAGTTAGGAGATGTCCAATGTTAGGGGAAAATTAGCTACAATAATGTAGCACAGTGTGTACAATCAATAGTAAGTAGTTCAGCTGTTACACTGGGCCCCTGTGATAAAACATGTATTGACTTGAAGAGTTCCAGGGTTGCATAAGAAATGAATGAATTTGTTCAAAACTGTTCAACTATTGTCTTTCTCTATCTTTGAGTCAACTACTGACCACATTGCAGTGCTAGCTAGCTGTAGCTTATCCTTTCAGTACTAGATTCATTCTCTGCTCCTTTCATTGGTTGGACAACATGTCATTTCATGATGCAAGAGCTCTGATAGGTTGGTGGGTGTCCTCCGGATGTTGTCGTAATTACTGTGTAAGTCTATGGAAGTGGGTGAGAACCATGAGCCTCCAATGTACCTAGAAGAGGAGAGAAGCTAGGTGTCCTCCGGCTACACCATAGTGCTGCCCCACAGAGTGCTGCTGAGACTACTGTAGAACTTCATTGCAAAACAGTGCGTTTTAATCAATTATTTGGTGACATGAGAATATAATATAATATAATTGTATCTAAAAAGGCTAACTTTTTAAATATTTCACAATTATTATTATTTTTTATTCACTGAGTAGGATGGTCCTCCCCTTCCTCCTCCAAATAGCCTCAACTGGTACTGTATACACATGATGGAGATCTATCTACATAGGACAACGACAAAACTCTGTCTGGCCATCTCTCAGTTATTTGCAGCAGGTAGAGGCAGCTGTAATAGTGCAAACTTACTATTGAAACGTAGGATCATGCCTATGTATTTAAGATGGAAATATGTGTTTTGCTTTGCAACTATTTTCAGTATAGTACCTGAACAGGCATGAACTAGATTGAGATTGAGGTCTTCGATTAATCAAAACATTTATCTTTTTGAGCTTTGTCTCTTGCTTTTGCTCAGTCTGATGTTTGAAGACCTTTATCCTTGGAGGCACAGTTAATTTGGAATGCTTCATCACTGGGGACCTTGGCAACTTCTACAACTGGTTCAATGTGAAAATGGGACAGTCTGAGTCATTCCAGCCAGGAGACTATGTGACTCTGAATTGGACAATACACACTGAGACCTGTGCAGGAGAACACAGTGTATATTGGTTCAGACATGGCTCAGGAGAATCCCGTCCAGGACAGCCAATACTATATTATATACAATGATGCCAAAAATTGGAAATATGAAAGATTTTCTTCTTTCAGGTGGGGACATTCAAGCGGCGACTGAAGCAGATATTAGGATCCTTGCCCTCCTCTCCATCATAAGAACTGAAATTGTCCTCTGCTGTCTGACCATCATCTTCATCATCTACACCACCAGGAAATAGATTCATTCAATGATTAATGTTCACAATCCTTCAGCTGTTGCAAACACAAATGTGGTTTATTGTCTGTTCAAATGTTTCAATGCTCGTCAGCTTAGTTGACAATATCAAGGTAAAATGCCCACATGTTGATGATGCAGATTCGTTTGTAATACTTTTTGGATATTTCTGTTTAGACTTTCAATAAATAAATGAATCTTTATTGAAAATGCCTTTTTTTATTCAGTTACTGATAGATACAGTATGATATATTAACATATTGAAACAAGACTGATGGGAATTATTTCACGGTTGTTGCTTTCTGGGAGCATACACAACTTCTCCACCCTGCACTCTCCCTCTTCCACACTCTGATTTGTTTATTGAGAAGCTCAGTGCAGCATAATTGTCTGTGTCCATGGTCAGAGTATAAAATAGAGAAAGAGAGATACGTACTTCATCCACAATTACTAAATAACCCCAGCGACCTATATGAAGCATGAGATTTTATTGAGAACGTGAAGTTGCATAACAGCAAGAAAAACAAATTAGGCAAAATTACTCACTTGGACTGTGGGTGAAATGTCCATTGTACCCCTAATTTAAAAAACAAAACAAATATTCTTTTTGTGTATTATTATTTTGCATTCATACATGATATTATATACATTGATTACATTAATACATGGCATTCATATCTTGTATAAAGTCAAACTTAATCACACTACTTACTTTTTTACTTTTTTGCTGAGCTCTCCTCCACATGAGAATGTGTGTTGCTATCAAGATAATAACGATAACAACCAAAACAGATGTTATGTAGTTTAACAATCCGGCTTGATTCTCTTGACGAGAAAAATACATTTAAATGGAGAGAATTGTTCAGGTTGCTGACCAGAAACCCCGGACATGAAATGTATAATAACTGTACCTACATTTGGTGCCCTGTGTGAGGAGGACATATTTTTCATAATTTGTAAAAAATAAAACAATTGTAATCAGCTCTTACAAGGTCTAACCCTCAATGTCCAGCCTGGTCTGTTTACTTGAGTTTATTTACTGGCTAAAAAGAACCACACAACATTTTGACATTCAGAAATTAAAACTGGAAACATAGTTCGCTACAAAACTTTCTGTTTCTTTACTTACCATGAATAATGAGATATTCAACATCTCCAAAATATGATTCATTACACCAGAATATTCCACAACGATATGATTCAACATCAGTATGGGCAACATTCCAAAGGGTCAAATTAAAACTCAAATCATCCATTGCAGCTCAAAACGAATCATCTTTGCAAAATCTCCCTGGAATTGCACTTTTCATAGTAGGCTGTGACATGGGTGCAAGTCCTTGTCCCGGTGTGTTTCAGAGATATCCAGGATAACACTGAGTCTACAGTGGAGAAGCACTCCAGAGTCACAGGTCCCCCTAGGGGCACCGATTCGGTCATCACAGTCTGATACAATGAGATGCATGGTACCATCTAGAACACACAGGACAGAGGACATACTTGGAGATCGAAATATTTGCCCATGGGGTAAATCATTCAGAGGTAAAGGGCTCATGTTTGATGTAAATGTATCCAACTCATGTCCCAATTTGCATGAGAGTTACAGTAAAGCCAAGTCAATAAGTTGAGTCAAGGTAGAGGACAACATCAGTTATCTTACAGTAAATAGCTACTGAAACAGAGGAGAAATGGACTAGGAAGTCTAGATATGCACATACAGTACTTAGTGAGATGCAGAATCACCATACAGATGAATAGTGGGATCATCTTGCAGTCCATCCTGAGTGGTTACTCTCGCCTGCCCTGAACCAAATGGACTGGTGCAGTACTGTGATCAGTAGGCTTCTTGTCTGACAGTTACAGAGAAAGGAACCTTTTTTTCTCTGATTGGTGGGGATACGTTAAATCACACCCTTCCTGGTAGCAGTGGTGTGTATTCATGGATGCCAAGGAAGGCCGTACAGACACAGAGGGGCACTGTTTCGTTTGCTTGGATGCTTTGTCCTGTGAGGTACATTCAGCCTCTTGCGAATTGAAGGAAAATGATGCAACACAAAGAGACAAAAGATACATTTTAATGGTCTATTTTTTGGGGAAGCCTGGCTGACGCCAGGTTGGATTTGTTGTCACTTTTATCAAATCCCATTGAGAGTATATGTCATTGATTGTTGTGTCTTGATGTGTTGTTGTCCTCCGGATGCTAGCTAGCCAGCTAGCTAAAATTGTCCCTTTCTGAAATTAGCCATGGATGGGGATAGGGATTTGGACTTGTGGTTTTACTTAATTCTCCATACTAGCCAATAATTATAACGGTGATTCTAATCCTACCATTAATTCATACATTGTTATGACCCTTGCTTGAGAGGATGGAAGTTCAATATGTAGGTAGATGTAGAAGGCTAATGTAGAAGGCTAACTTTGCCCATGAATGGAAGTTTGGCTAACGAGCAAGCATTTAGCCAGGTAACATTCAGTAGGACAACAAAAAATTACAGTGTGTACTGTATGACAGAGTGATAGACTGTTTCATCAACATGAAAGAGAGGAGGATGGCATAGGCGTTTCTTTACAAGGTTAGTAAACTTGTTTTTGTACTTGCACGAACGCGCACTCACACACACGCTCACAGAAATCAGAACCACGGACAGCCACATCATATTTAATGTAGCTTACGTTGATTGGACACAACAGTTTTTGGTATCTTTTAGTTCCAACTGTATTAGACTAAGCAGAGGTGGTTTGATCATGTTGAAATGTTGAGGTTGAAATGGTACTGGAATAGTGAAGGCAGCTCCTGTTTTCTGTGCGACTTGCGGTAACTCTCCGTGGATCTAAATCAATAGCTGTTTAGTGGTCATTAAGTGTCAGAAACATTCACTTGCTTGAGCATTCAACATTCAATATTCTTTGTGGACTTCACTGGACAGAGGCTGCTATGCGTTTTTGTGCTTAAACAAAGGTGAGGTTGACTTTACACTGCCACTGTGTCTTCTTATTATCTCCTTTAGGCCTATATATCACAGTCGCAAAGCATATGAATTAACAGGCTATAGAGAAAACAACGCAATTATCACAAAACATAGGTTGTAATATGGCTTGGCTTCCCCAGTGTTTTTACCCACGCACCACTACTGCCTGGTAGGTGTGTAAACCGACACTGCACTTCCTACAAAGAGAGCATTTATTGTAAATCATAAACATGTTTATATGTGCGGTATGTGGAGTCAGAGTGATTCTCATGGTCTCTCCTGAAAAATGTATTTGTATCTCAGCAACTCTAAGCTTGGTTAAATAACAGTTAAATAAAAAAGCAGTTATTCTGTGATAAGAAATAGATGTGTGTTGGTGTTCCTCCATTTCTAATGTTGTGATGGAGCCTGATACATATTCAGCTAAACTGCTATTCCTTTAATAATATTGTATATTTGTAATTGTGGTGGCAGAGACGTTCAGTAGACAGAGAATAGGGATGAACGGAGTGTATAAATTAATGGTTTATTATGTTAAAAACACACAGTCATAGAGCAAAAATGGGATTCTCTATCAGATTATTTCTTACAAACTGTCAAAAGATATGGCTATTTAAGGCATTACAGGATTACATAAATCTAGACAATGTTAAAATTACATTGTCTTTGTTACATTGTAACTAATTTCAGTTACTAAAAGCAGTTCAATTATGCTACAAATAGTAAAATGGTTATTCTTGGAGTTTTTGTGACAGTGGTGATATCTTTCACTGCTGCTGAAGGTATCTGACATCAGAGTACACTGCATCGTCTCTGCTGGTCTTCTTTCTTGCTGTTCTAGAGGAGGACTTGTTCTTGGGGGTGAAACTGACAGCTGCATAGTTCAACACGTCACTGTCTTGATTCTGAGGGGGGTGGAGCCATGAGAAAATACATTATGATGACAGCATGAACTACTATATAATGTTTCTATTCTCCTGTGGAAGAAAACACTTGACAAAAGACATGACTGTTCAGACTGTACACCCACTACAATGACCTGACAGTCAGTGGAACAGAGACAGACAGAAGTTCCATGGAAAAATGAACAAAAATAAGTAGGCTACATCTAGTACAGTGACCTATTACTTCCAAGAAAACTTAACATAAAAAATACAAATAAGCTGACTTCTAGCTGTAAGGAAAGTTAAAAGGCAGTTTCTGTAAAAAACTGAAAGCATACTATATTTATAAATGTTGACAAATTTACCTGATTGCCGTGGGATGTTGGGACATCAGTCCTCCCTTCAAAGAGATTGAAATAGAGGAAGGCCAGCTATTATTTTTTTATGACAATCTATCTATTTTTAACCTCATGTAGTTAATTAATAGTGCTTATATGATGGACATTTAATTGATCTTTACAGAATGTACATTGCATAGAGATGCATGAAACATTAGATACATCACCTATAACATTATAACATCACATACATTAGATACATCACCTATAACATTATAACATCACATACATTAGATATAAAGTAATACCTCTGCTATCTCTGTTCTTGCACAGCGCCCAGACAAGTAGAAGGGTCACTATCCCCAGAACGATGTTGGAGACGACCAAGGCCAGAACAGTAGGACTCATATCAAATGGAGAATCATGTTCTGGAACTGTGGAAAGGGTATCAGAGAATTCATATTGTATTCATGAGCGCTTAGGAAGATCATCAAACAGTAAAGTATGGCATCAAAAGCTGATGGTGATATTGTATAGCTTGTTGAGACAAGATAATGAGGTCATTTGGAGGTAGGCTGTTTGCATGAATATACAGTATTGTTGGGGATATTTACAGATTAAATGGGATTTACCTTGAATGTCCAGTTTGGTCCCATTCCCAAACAGTATCTCCCCACATGAGGCCACAGCACAGTAGTAAGTCCCAGCATCAGAGAGGCTGAGGTTCCTCTTAGGGAGGTTGAAGACACAGCTCTGTGTAGGAGACCCAGCCTCAGAGATCTTCTCACACTGATCACTCCTGTCTCCATGGGTGTAAATGATTCCTGGACGGGATTCTCCTGAGCCATGTCTGAACCAATAGACACTGTGTTCTCCTGCACAGGTCTCAGTGTGTATTGTACAGTTCAGAGCCACAGAGTCTCCTGGCTGGACTGACTCAGACACAGGCTGCTGGAGCACAGTCATGTTTCTGGACCCTGAACCTGACAAGAAGTTCAATAAACCCATTGAATCTCTGGAGTATTACTGTAGAACGTGTTCAAACTCAACATCTCATCTGAATAAGATAACACCTCATATTTACACAGCATATATGTACATTTAGGTTTACAAAAACGTACCTTTTACTATGAGAATGGCTCCTTCTCCAAACTCCACCTTGTTGCCATAAGAGCTTCCGCAGTAGTATGTGCCTGAATCAGAGAGCTGCATGTCTGAGATCCTCAGGTGATTTCTTTCTTGGCCATTTTCCACTGAGAAGCGAGGGTTATCCTTAAACTCATGGTAAAAGGTTGCGTTCCTGTCAAACTTATAGACAGTTGAGAAGAGTTGAAGCTTATCTCCCAAGGGTTGCTTGTACCAGGAGAAATGCATGTCCATGTGGTCTTTATAGAAGCAGTGCACAATCACTGCGTCTCCAACTTTGGCTGATATGAGACCACTGTCCTGAAGTATGGATGAGGATTCAGTACCAGCTACCACATCTAATAAAGAAAATGAACAATACAGTATATTTGCTGTTACTTACCCCAAATACAACTTAGAATATTCAAAGTGTCTGTAAAGTATTGCATGTGATATCTCAAGCATCCAAATCAAAGGCGAACATCTCAAAAGCAGAGAAATATAAAAGTTGGACTTACCCATCTCTACAAGAAGTGGAAATATGAGACACAGTGTGATCCTCTTTGAAGTTGTCATCCTCTTAACAACTTGTCTTGAGTGGAAAAAGTCCACCAATGTAGACAACACTTCAACAATGGAGTTGCAGGTGATTGGTCGAACTGGACCGATCATTTTTGTTAACGCCTTATTCCGTTGTGTAAATCTTCTTCACATTGTACAGAGTCATAGAGTATCCAGGCTGGACTGAATCAGACACACACATATTTTATTATAGGTATATTCTTATCCTTAAATATTTAGTACAAATGTAGTTATAATCATTCAAGTTTGGCATTCCTTATTCTTTACCACTACATCTCCTGTTGTCTACGTCAAGAGACTGTTGGTTGTGACCTTTTTGGGAACATGCATACAATGACATTGTCATCCACTAGGGCTTCTGCCACCACACAGTCACTTCACCTCACACAAAAAAAACATCTATTGAAAAAAAAATCTACATTTCAGAACTTACACTCAATTGGATTGGATGGATAGAATCCCTTCCCATGATTTTGTTATTGAGGAGGCAGATTCCTCTAGGCCTATAGGTGATGATAATACTTCACAGTTAAAACTGTGTTGTGTTTGACTAAGAACTACAGATCTAGATGAAATTACCTAATAAATAGCTCATTGTGTTTTTTCACAGATTTTAGTCAACTATGTTTAGGTTTGCTGCCTCATCAAAAGAGTTGGTTTAATGTTGTTACAATGGTCAACTTGAAGAGCAAGTAGTATAGCCTATGGTATGAGATAGCTAAGAGTTCTGAGACATCCGGCTGAAAACCACAGAGAGAGAGAGCGAGAGAGAGAGAGAGAGCGAGAGAGAGCGAGAGAGAGAGAGAGAGAGAGAGCAGAGCAGAAAGAAAGAAGGAAAGAGAGCAGAGGGTCCTGTGTACAAAGCCAGCAGGCTCTAACAAAGTGTAGATACATCCTCATCTTGTGTTCATTCAAGACCGCAGAGTAACTGTAAATATGTTGCTGTTTGTTTGAGGGCATGTTAGTGGCATGAGAACGGTTTAACACTTCAAATTAAAGCTGTAATACATCACTTGAAAGCAAACTTACCAAATTCACATAGAAATGTGAGTTATATATCTGTCATTCTCATTGACAGCAAAAATTAAGAAGCGTTAGATCTGTTATAAGTGTGCTATATCTATGCTTCCTGCTCTTAAAACAACAATGTGTAACTTTTTGTGTGAACTGGCCAAATTCACATAGAAATGTAGGTTATAGATATTTAATTCTCATTGAAAGCAAGTCTAAGAAGTGGTAGATCTGTTCTATGGTCTCTATTTCTAAGCTTCCCGTTCTTAAGTCTAGTTTTTGCATCTTTTACTTTGGTTTTGTGCACCAGCTTTAAACAGCACAAAATACAATATTTTTGGTTATTGAAAAGATATTTCACAGAGGTTTAGATGGTACAATGATTCTCTACACATTGGTTGTTTTGTCACATAAACTGAAATTAGGTGAACTATTAGAATTTTAGCAACCAGGAAATGGCGTAGTGATTTCTGCATATTGCGTCTTTAAAGATCCTGGGTATGGCCTTAATAAATACATTCAACTTCCTTTGTCTTGACTGTTGTAAAATGCTTTATTCATCTTGTCACAAGCAAGTCCATTTAAAATGAGTTTGGCAGAGAAGCAATACACTTAATTCAAGTAGCTACAGTAATTATATGTTACAGTAATACAGATAATAATGTTAATAAAGTGGGAGTTGATAAAAAGAGAATTCATTGGACTGTTTCATTCATCCAGTTCTACTGTCTGATCCCAGCATACACCACTGTCTCTGTCACGTAGAGTAGGCCAGATGGCTAAACTGGATAACCTAACCTCTATAAAAATAAAAAGATGGCGGAACCGCAAAAGTTCTTCTGTGCAAAGGTGTTTATTTACAAGTGATTCCGGAACAGAAAATAACAGTACTGCCATCAACGTCTATCTTATGGGACAGCTTAACAACAATGCTGCCCCATCCACAGCTCAATCCAAAAAATCCCCCTTAGAGACTGGAGAGAGGCTCCTTTTGTAGGGCTAGCCCCTCCCCTCAGAACAATTAACCCTAATTAATTAATCAATTAACAATACAAACCTACATTTTCCATGAACTAAACATACTAAAGGATATACATTGCAACACGGTTTTAAACAATATCACAACATAACATTTACAACATTACATCATTACTGACAATATCTTTCAATATGCCCATATGCATTAATGAGCCATTTGGGACAGGCACTATAAAGCCAACCCAATTCCCTTAGCTCGGGTCCTTTTCCAGCATACCCAGAAGCTACAGAGATGGAGAGAGAGGAACAGAACAAACAAACAATGCGCTCATCCACAACATTGATAAGTATAATAATTATTGTATCTCTCAAATATGAACATTGACAAGTGTGAAATGCATGCACCAAGACAGAAGTTAAATTGTGTGCGTTAAAGAACCAAATGCTGCCCGCGGCCAGTGACGGACTTCTACGTCACATTACCTTCCTCCTCTCCTGAAGCGACCATGTTCGGGAGCCTTGATAGGTAGTCCGCAGTAACGTTCTCTTTTCCTGCCTTGTGACGGACACAGAACCTGAAGGGCTGGAGCTCCAGATACCACCTGGTCACACGAGAATTCCCTCCCAAGAAGGTAGTAACGGAGGCTATCTAGGGCCCACTTTATAGCCAGGCACTCCTTTTCGATTGTAGAATACCTGGTTTCCCTGGGCAACAGCTTCCGACTCAGGTACAGCACAGGAAGCTCTTCTCTTGGCTCCCCTTGGGCCAGTACAGCTCCAATTCCTACAGCCGAAGCGTCCACCTGCACGAGAAATCTCTTCTTAAAATCAGGGGTCTGGAGAACAGGGAATGAGCACAGTCGTTTTTTCAGTGTCATGAAGGCTTCCTCACACTCCTCAGTCCACTTCACAGGGTTGCTGGCCCCCTTCGAAGTGAGGTTGGTCAGAGGGACAGCGATGGTCGAAAACTGTGGAATGAATCTCCGGTACCACCCTGCCAGACCTAGGAAGGACTTCACCTGTGTCTTGGTTCTGGGTTGAGGGCTATTCCTGATGGACTCCACTTTCTCCACCTGAGGCCGAACTTCACCCTTACCCAGCTGGTAACCCAGGTACTTTGTCTCCTGTTTCGCCCACTCACACTTCAGGAGGTTAAGCGTGAGGCCTGCTTCATGGATCTTCCCCAGGACGCTGCTAAGATGCTGTATGTGCTCCTCCCAGGAGTGGCTGTAGATCACCACGTCGTCCAAGTAAACAGCACAGTAATCGTCACAGTCCTGGAGGACCTTGTCCATCAGCCTCTGGAAAGTCGCAGGGGCCCCATGAAGGCCAAACGGCATGACCTTGAAACTGGAACAGGCCCATTGGCGTCCGGAATGCAGTGTAGGCCTTGGATTGTTCATCCAGGGGCACCTGCCAGTACCCTTTGCAGAGATCCAATGTGGTGATGTAATGAGCTCTACCTATTCTCTCCAGTAAGTCGTCAATGCGGGGCATGGGATAGGCATCAAACTGGGAGATGGCATTCACCTTACGGAAGTCCATGCAGACGCGCAAAGAGCCATCCTTCTTTGGGACAATGACAATAGGGCTGCTCCATTCACTTGAAGATGGCTCGACAACATCCATCTCTATCATGGTGTGGACCTCTTCCTTGAGGGCTACCACCAGCCTCTCAGGCACACGGTAAGGATGCTGGCGGACAGGGTTCTGGCCAGGTTTCAAACGAATGACGTGTTCCAGGACTTTGGTTCTTCCTGGTCTCTGACTGAAGAGGGCCGGATACTTGCCAAACAGCTGCTTCAGCTCATCTTGCTTGTCTTCTTCCAGGTGAGCCAGTATGACTTCTGCTCATTCTTTCCATGCCTCTGTGACCCCATCCGACTCATCCTCTTCTACTCTGCGGACCAGAAAGGACTTTCCTTTGGAGAGTTCCTCTTTCTTCTCCCAGGCCTTGAGAAGGTTCACATGGTAGGTTTGCTTCTTCTTACCCTTGTCCGGGTGCAGCACCTCGTAGGTCACTGGGCCCATCTTCCTCCCGATTAGGTACGGTCCTTGCCATTGCGCAAGGAGCTTGCTGGTAGACGAGGGAAGGAGGAGCAGGACTTTCTGTCCTGGCTCAAACTCTCTGTGGCGAGCGTGCTGGTCATAGCCTCTCTTCTGGGCCTTCTGGGCTTGCTGAAGGTTTGCTCTAGCTTCCTCTCGGTACCGTTCCAACCTGTCTCGCATCTGGAGGACATACTGGACAATCCCCTGTCCTGAGGTAGCTACTGGGGAACCTTCCCAGCACTTCTTCAGCAGGTCCAGTGGTCCTTGCACTGGCCATCCATAGAGGAGTTCGAATGGCGAGAAACCTGTCGATGCCTGAGGCACCTCCCTGTAAGCAAAAAGCAGAAAGGGTAACCACTTATCCCAGTCTTTACTAGTGTCAGCCACAAACTTCCTCAGCATGTTCTTGAGCGTTTGATTGAATCTCTCTACGAGCCCATCCGTTTGGGGATGGTAGGGAGTAGTCCTCAAGCCTTTAATGCCCAGCTGTCGGTGGAGTTGAACCATCAGTCGCGAGGTGAAGTTTGTCCCTTGGCCCGTCAGGATTTCATCTGGGATTCCTACACGAGAGAAGAGCTGAACAAGAGCACTGATTATCTTTGGAGTGGTTATGGAACGGAGTGGGAAGGCTTCTGGGAACCTTCTGGGAACCGGGTGGCATAGTCACAGTTCACCAATATATACTATATTGCACTACTCTATATTGCACTACTCTTCTCCAAGGGTCCAACAATGTCCATTGCAATTCTCTTGAATGGGGTAGAGATAACTGGCAGTGAACATAGAGGAGCCCGTTCAGACCTACGGACAGCGCTGGTTTTCTGGCACGTGGGGCATGATTTGCAGTATTTTTGTACATCAGTATACATGGAGGGCCAAAAGAAACGGGAGCCTAGCCTAAGATAGGTCTTATGTTGCCCTAGATGGCCTGCCCATGGAACTGTATGTGCAAGGTTGAGAACAAGTGGTCTACAGGTAGATGGCACCACCAACTTCCTGCTATCTGCCTCTGACCCAAGGTAGAGTATGTGGTTGTCTACTGTGTAAATCCCCCACATAAAGATTGACTGTCCCCAGCTAAGGCCTTGTCAAACAAACATTTCAAGGTTGCGTCAGACTTCTGCAGAGTAGCAAAATTTTGTGGAACATCCCATTGCACCTCTAACCCAGACACATCAGCAACAGGTACAGGGGTTCCCACATACTTCTCAAGACGCCGCTGGCGGCGTGAATTTCTGGGCCCTTTGGTTCCCCCCTCGCACAGACTATCACACAAGTCAGGCAGAGGTTGTAAACCAGCTTTGGCCTGGGCACGAGTGACAACTGAACATGCCATCTGAACATCAGACTGGCAAACTGACTGCTCATATAGCTGACCCCCCACACTTCCCAACAGATCAGAGAGTACAGGCACATCCCTCCCCAAAATCATCTCAAAAGGTAGCTTCTCCATTACCCCAACTTTGAGGAGGTATTTCTGACCCTGAATCTCAACTGTGAGCTCAGCTGTGGGCTGCTGTGACTGGTCACCATGGACACATTGGATCAGTGTCTGATGACCATAATCAATGTCATTAACAGGTACATTACCTTTTCTGATCAATGACAGGGAACTGCCGGTGTCAATCATTGCAGTAAGACTTTTACCATTCACTTTTACAGGTACCAAGCATGACCCTTCCCGAGTCTGTCTATTCTGAACACCATCCCCCTCTCTGGGTACATAACAGTAACCTGAGAGCTTGGATTTACGTAGCGGACACATTGAAGCTTTGTGCCCCTGCTGCCGGCAGTAAAAACAGGTCAGACCCCTCCCATCAGAGCGAACTGCATGATCCCTTACCTCCCTCCCAGACACATAACCCCCAGAGTTACCTCCACCATCTCTGGCGTTTCTGATGTCCCTTGTGTCGCTGAGACTCCTTGGAGCGGGTGCTGCAGGTTGTGGTGGGCCCCCTTTACGTGCATTAAGATACTGCAGTGCAAGCTTGGCCGCCATAAGCCCGTCCTTGGGCTCGTGCTCTCGGACCCAGGTTCGAATGTCGTGTGGTAGAACTTGTAGAAGTTGCTCGAGGATGATGACCTCCCGATTTCGTCCTGTGTCTTCTCCCCGGTCGAACCCATCGTCGGTAGAGACCCTTGAGGCGGTGGTACGTCTCTGTCGGCGACTCACCCGATGGCGTTGATGCAGCTCTGAAGCGTTGACGGTAGGTTTCCGGTGAGATGTCAAACTTCACCAGCAGCGCTTCCTTCAAGCCCTTGTAGACATTGGCCAGCCCCTCATCCATTGCTGTGTAAGCCTATAAGGCCTTGCCCGTGAGCAATGGGACAAGCCTGCAGGCCCACTCTACCTCAGGCCACTGCCACGTCTTAGCCATGCGCTCAAACCTCAGCAGGTAGTTTTCAATGTCCTCCCCTGCTGGTATGAGGGCATCTTTGGCTCCTTCCTCAGGAATGCTGGAAGATGGACGTTAACACTGCTGGACTGGTCTCCTGGTGCTGGCCTCATTACTGCTTGGGGTGCCTGCTGTGGAGTTGAAGTCCCTGCTGCATCGAGCCTTTGTCGTCCTGGTGTTGGAAGACCCAATCTTGGGCTCTCACTGACGAGTTCCGCCTGGTGGGGAGCTGTGAGGATAGATTGGCGTAGGCCACGTAACTCCTGCTTGAGGTCTTCGTCCCTCCTCTCAAGGCAGGTGAAAAGTTGCTGAAAAAGGGTTACCATGGTTGGGTGTGGTTCTGGTCCCCCAACTGCTCCTTCAGTCAGCAGCTCACCCAGTTCTGGTTGTCTTTGGCCCTGCGGTCGGGCTCCTAGTTTCTCATACTTGACCTCTTCTTCACCAGATGATTCCATGGTATTCCACCCCGGTTCAACTTCAGGTACCTTTTCTGACAGTTGATGCTGTTGCTGAGAACGCAATCCTGTACGCATTCCTTTACCTCTCTTGTTGGAATTCACTGATTTGCGGTACGCCATCCCACCACTGCCACCATATGTCACGTAGAGTAGGCCAGATGGCTAAACTGGATAACCTAACCTCTATAAAAATAAAAAGATGGCGGAACCGCAAAAGTTCTTCTGTGCAAAGGTGTTTATTTACAAGTGATTCCGGAACAGAAAATAACAGTACTGCCATCAACGTCTATCTTATGGGACAGCTTAACAACAATGCTGCCCCATCCACAGCTCAATCCAAAAAATCCCCCTTAGAGACTGGAGAGAGGCTCCTTTTGTAGGGCTAGCCCCTCCCCTCAGAACAATTAACCCTAATTAATTAATCAATTAACAATACAAACCTACATTTTCCATGAATTAAACATACTAAAGGATATACATTGCAACACGTTTTAAACAATATCACAACATAACATTTACAGCATTACATCATTACTGACAATATCTTTCAATATACCATATGCATTAATGAGCCATTTGGGACAGGCACTATAAAGCCAACCCAATTCCCTTAGCTCGGGTCCTTTTCCAGCATACCCAGAAGCTACAGAGATGGAGAGAGAGGAACAGAACAAACAAACAATGTGCTCATCCACAACATTGATAAGTATAATAATTATTGTATCTCTCAAATATGAACATTGACAAGTGTGAAATGCATGCACCAAGACAGAAGTTAAATTGTGTGTCGACCCACATTGTTAACTTATGGTATAATGGCGCAGGGAGGAGTGATGAATATGTGTGTGCGTTAAAGAACCAAATGCTGCCCGCGGCCAGTGACGGACTTCTACGTCACAGTCTCCATGTGACCTCTGTCTTCTAGACCTGTTCTTCTTGTTGCTCAGATTCAGAGCTACGCAATGGAGACTGTCTCCATCTTGGTTCTGTGAGAAACAATTATAAAAGTGGGAGGGGGAAATAATACCATATGTTATTATTTAACATAAACATTTCCAAACATATTTTTATGGTAATACAAAATGTAAGGAATTCTACTTACCCCTGCATCTGTAGAAGAGACTGCTGGACATGGTGTCAGAGAGACGGATCCTGAAAAGAAACACCTCAAAGATAAAGATGCAACTCCTTCTTCCCATGCAGATACATCTGTAGATGGTAATGTTAAAGAAGAGCAACTTCTAAAAGGTTGTCACTTACCTCTGCACTGCAGACACTTTCTCTGGTTCATCTTGTACATGATGCAAGCAAGGACAATGATCAGGATTAACTTCTTTGGGGTTGGGGGGCAGTATTGAGTAGCTTGGATGAATAAGGTGCCCACAGTAAACTGCCTGCTACTCAGGCCCAGAAGCTAGAATATGCATATAATTAGTTAGATTAGATTTGGATTGAAAACACTCTGACGTTTCTAAAACTGTTTGAATTATGTCTGTGAGTAACACAGAACTCATATGGCAGGCAAAAACATGAGAAAATATCCAACCAGGAAGTAGGAAATCTGTTTTTTTTAAGTGATTGCCTATCCAATATACGGTGTCTATGGGGTCATATTGCACTTTCTAAGGCTTCCACTAGATGTAAACAGTATTTAGAACTTTGTTTCAGGCTTCTTCTATGAAGGGGGAGCGAATAAGAGCTGTTTGACTAAGGGGTCTGGCAGAATGCCATGAGCTAAGTCATGCGCTCGGCCGTGAGAGCGAGGTCCGTTATTTTTCATTTCTAAAGACAAAGGAATTGTCCGGTTGAAACATTATTGAAGATTTATGTTAAAAACATCCTAAAGATTGATTCTATACATCGTTTGACATGTTTCTAAGAACTGTAATACAACTTTTTGGACTTTTTGTCTGAACTAAGTGCTCGCGCATTGTGAATTTGGATTACTGGGCTAAATGCGCGAACAAAAAGGAGGTATTTGGACATAAATTATGGACTTTATCGAACAAAACAAACATTTATTGTGGAACTGGGATTCCTGGGAGTGCATTCTGATGAAGATCATCAAAGGTAAGTGAATATTTATAACACTATTTCTGAGTTTTGTGACACCTCTCCTTCTTTGGAAAATGGCTGTATGTTTTTCTGTGGCTAGGTGCGGACCTAACATAATCACAAGGTGTGCTTTCGCCGTATAGCCTTTTTGCAATCTGACACAGCGGTTGCATTAAGGAGAAGTGTATCTTTAATTGTGTGTTTAACACTTGTATCTTTTATCAATGTTTATGATGAGTATTCCTGTAATTTGATGTGGCTCTCTGCACTTTTACCAGATGTTTTTTTTTATTTCTGAATATAACACACCAATTTCAAATGATTTTTTTGGACATAAAGATTAACTTTATCGAACAAAACACACATTTATTGTCTAACATGGAGTCCTGGGAGTGCCATCCGGTGAAGATCATCAATGGTTAGTGATTAATTTTAACGCTATTTCTGTCTTTTGTGACACCTCTACTTCTTTGGAAAATGGCTGTACGTATGTTTTTCTATCGCTAGGTGCTGACCTAACATAATCACAAACCCTTTTTGAAATCAGACACTGTGGCTGGATTAACAAGAAGTTTAGCTTTAAAATGGTGTATAATACTTGTATGTTTGAGGAATTGTAATTTTGAGATTTCTGTTGTTTTGAATTTGGCTCCCTGACGCTAGCGTCCCACATATCCCAGAGAAGTTAACAAGAAAGCCAATCCTACATCCAGGCAGTGCACCAAGAGAAGAGGGTCTGTCCTATGGCCTGTGGACATTCAAACATTGATAGAGGACGCTCAGAATAGCGAGTAAATGTATATTCTACACAGTAGATTTGTAAAATATATACAAAGAAGCAAGCCATATCACCTACCTTCAATGTCCCACTTGGTCCCATTCCCAAACAGTATCTCCCCAAGAGGCCACAGCACAGTTGCAAATCCAAGCATGAGAGAGGCGAAGGTTCCTAGTGGGGATATTCTATAAATGACTCCTGGACGGGATTCTCCTGATCCATGTCTGAACCAATAGTCACTGTGTTCTCCTGCACAGGTCTCAGTGTGTATTGTACAGTTCAAAGTCACAGAGTTTCCTGGCTGGACTGACTCAGACAAAGGCTGCTGTACAACAGACATGCTGTTGGAATCTGAAAAGAGTGAAAATTAAGATTATGGTGTGTAAATGGTTTTGTCCTGCTAGATGTATCTATTGACAATTTGTAATGTATATTTAGAATTTCATGGATATAAAATGAAAATCTAAAATAAAGAAGTAAGTTAGGTTACCTTTGTCAATCAAGACAGCTCCTCCAAATGTGACTTTGCCCACTTCAATAGCAACACATTAGTATGTAGCTCAGTCCCCTAACCTTGTCTTAGAGATGGTCAGGTTAAAGCTGTCAACTCCTCTCTTCACACTCAGACATTTAGTCCCAGTGAAGTCCTTGGTAAAGTTAGATAACTTACCGATTTGTTTGAGAATTAGAAATATTGTAAACAGTGACACCATCTTTGAATATAAAATATTGAGTGGACAAAGTCTACCCAAGTGTACAACAAAGGGCTAGTGGGTGATTGGTTGAACTGGACCCAATCTTCTTTGTCGACTTCTCATTCAGACGACCATGGTCTTGTGGTCTATTGCACCATACAGAGTCACACAGTCTACTGGCTGGACTCAGACACAGGAAGCTGTAGAATGCAAGTAAATGAAGGTTTTACTCGTCTGGTGGTTTGTGGTTTTCTCACCTCTCTGGACAGCCCTGGGTCAAAATAGTAGGCTTTGTTTTCTCACCTCTCTGGACAGCCCTGGGTCAAAATAGTAGGCTTTGTTTTCTCACCTCTCTGGACAGCCCTGGGTCAAAATAGTAGGCTTTGTTTTCTCACCTCTCTGGACAGCCCTGGGTCAAAATAGTAGGCTTTGTTTTCTCACCTCTCTGGACAGCCCTGGGTCAAAATAGTAGGCTTTGTTTTCTCACCTCTCTGGACAGCCCTGGGTCAAAATAGTAGGCTTTGTTTTCTCACCTGCGTCACAATAGTAGGGCTTTTGTTTTCTCACCTCTCTGGACAGCCTTGGGTCAAAATAGTAGGGCTTTTGTTTTCTCACCTCTCTGGACAGCCCTGGGTCAAAATAGTAGGCTATTTGTTTTCTCAATCTTACTTTAGTTACACTTGATTTATCTTGCCTCCATTGCAGAAGGCAAGCAAAACCAAGTGTGCGTAAAGTATTTGAAAGAAAACTATTATTATTATCAACAGTTACAGTACTCCAGATGACCCATATGAGGGCTGTAATATGTTGAACATGTCTTGTCTAGTGGTTAAAAGCAATGAGCCAGTAACCAAAAGGTCGCAGGTTCGAATCGCTGAGACGACAAAGTTAAAAATCTGTGGATGTGACCTAGAGCAAGGCGCTTAACCCTACATTCTCCAATAAGTTGCTCTGCATAAGAGCGTCTTCTAAATTACTAACATGTAAATGTATAAGAGTGAACAGGGGTAGAGCAGTGAGAGTGTATATGTGATCATTTATTTCACCTTTATTTAACCAGGTAGGCTAGTTGAGAACAAGTTCTCATTTGCAACTGCGACCTGGCCTAGAAAAAGCAAAGCAGTGCGACACAAACAACAACACAGAGTTACACATGTAATAAACAAGCATTCAGTCAATAATACAATAGAAAATGTATATATACAGTGTGAGCAAATGAGGTAGGATAAGGGAGGTAAGGCAATAAATAGGTCATAGTGGCGAAATAATTACAATATAGCAGGTGATAAACACCTACAGAATAAAGCAATTCAATTGGATGTCAGTCTCATTCCCTATCATTCACAGAAACATGCATTATCTGAATTGTAATACCTGAGTGTGCATCACTGATTGGACTGTTATATATTGAACATGTCTTATTGAACATGTCTTATTGAACATGTCTTATTGAACATGTCTAATATAACCAATTCACATGACACACTTTATCCACTCTGTATCACTGTCTGCTTAGTGTGGTTCTTATAGGAGGCAATCTATCAGAAGGAGGATCCTCCTCTATTGGTCTCCTTACAGAGAACCCTGCAGTAGAACCCTGCACTTGTCTGATTGAGAACGTACTAGTTCTCCCATGACATCATCCTAAAATGGCCCCTCAGCAGATATATATAGTATAGATGGTTCCGTATTATGACATGAGATGCTTAACTTGGAGAGTTCATTAGCATTTCTTTGTGGTTTGAAACTGATTTCAGATAACTATATATATCCAAGTAAGTTTATAAAGAACTGGTTTGCTGTGACTGCAAGCTGTCAGTAGAAACATGAACAACAATAACAAATGTGAAAACAACTGACTGACACCAGAATAGACATCCTGCTGAAAACCACAGAGACACAGAGAGCAGGTAGGAGGGTCCTGTGTGTACAAGGCCAACAGGCCTGACCAAAGAATAGATATAGCCTCGTACTTAGAGAAGACCGCAAGTACCTGTGAACTTGTTAGCTGTGTGTGGGTGGATGTGTGTGTCATGCTATCAACACATCTAAAAGTAGTTCACTTTTTTTATGTTAAAAAATGACACACCCTAGCACGAGTCATTGTCTTCATCATACAGTTCTCTACTACCGCTTTCATTTTGAGTGATTGTTGCTCCTTGTTACTAAGCTACACTTTATTATAACTATGTTGAGGTTAGTAGTCATGATCCAGGGATGACGACTGCCTGGCCTGTTTGGTGGCTGCTATTTAAAGATTCTGGAAATGATTTCTAACATGTTAGAAATGTGTAATAAGCATTTAATAACTATATTATCTTGATATAGATTCTTCATAGCCACACACTGTCTTTTTTGGCATTTGTTTGCCTGCTATTCCGGGCTACACACACGAACTATCACAGAAAGTGAAGTTGTAAATGATACTTCATCCAATTAGTGGACATTTTGAACATTTTGACAACTACAAGTTGCTGCCAACTCTACTGTTGAGGCAGTTATTGGGACTTCCACGTTCACTGCTGCTCCCTGTTGAAAAAGAAACGGATTGCAGTTCTGCAAGGTGCACTTATACCAATTCACATTTTGTCCATGGTTTGTGAAAACTTCTGTTACAAAGTGAATATTGTCAAATTTGAAATCAGTCTCCTAACCATATCAATTCTGTTCAAAGTATATTTAGCGAAGAAGTCCATTTTTAGTTCAGCCTGTTCTTATGGAGAGAGAGAGAGTTGGGCTCTTAGTGACATGGATGTTGGTTGGTTTTGATGGTGTGTGAAAAGAGAGTGTGGTGAGGACTGATGGTCATTGCTGGGGGTTAGAGTTGAGTTTACGTGAGTGGAACATCTATACAGGGCAGTCAGAACACCACAGAGATCTGTGATACAGGATACAGCTAAAAGAAGACAGTTTGAGAGGCTAAAACGCCAGCAATAGATACATATTTACAGTTATTATGCAACCAACCTTATGTTTTACATTGAGCATAGGCTTGATATGGTTGTTGCACACTGAATCTGTGGGTGAAAATGTTGTACATATTTAAGGAAAGAGAAAATCAAACAATACCTTTATATGAAAGCAGTTTAATGTTTTAATTGATCAAAATTGAACATCAGTATCAATATAAAATTGAGCTGTAAGAAATTGTAACTTACAATGAAAAAGCCACAGTCAAACATACAGTGTAGAAAACACAGAATCAAAGCAAGTTATTAAAGAGGACAGGTTGACATTTCAGTCCATGTTTTTGTATCTCACACTAGAGAACACAGTGTCTGTCTCCATGGCGCTCCTCTGTCTCCCGGCATTTGGTTTCTTGTGGACGACGTTCAGAGCGGCGTAATGGAGAGTAACAGGCTCTTGATCCTGAGAGGAATAACAAATATTAAAATCTAAATATTTGGTATTATACTAAATATTGTGGTATAGTGAAACAATCCACTAATAAAATGCATTTTTTCATATATAGTTTGAAGGAAAAATACATTGATTCAGCAACAACTAAACAAGTGTGAGGTCAGGTTACCTGGTTATCATGACTGGGGACTGCAGGAGTACTTGGCTGAAGGTGGGTTCCTTTTAATCAAACACATTAATCAAAATAATCATCATCATCATACAATGAAGAGACTATGACCAATTTTGACCAAAACATGTCAACTAATGTAACTGTACCAACAATTGAGAAGCATACTGGATCTTGCACAATATTGTCACTTACCTATGCACTTGCTCATCTTGTACAAAACACAAGTAAGGACAATGATGAGGAGGACACACAGACCCAACGCTACGCCAAGGCAATACATGAACAGAAGATGGTCCTCCTTACAACCATCTGTGAAATATCAAATAGGGATGGAGACACTGAGACACTGAGGGATAAAGCTATGACAATGTTAGAGACACCAACAAGACTCGGCTTGATCTGAGTCATATTTTATTCTCTCATATACAAAGATATCTGAATGATATAGAAAAACAAAGATATCTGAATGATATAGAAAAACAAAAGTATACGAATGTTACCTTGCCTGCAATCTAAAGAAATGTGATTATATAGATTATTATAAAACAGAATGTCAGAAGTATCACGTACGGTCAATGTCCAGCTTGGTCCCGTTCCCGAACAAAATCTCCCCACATGAGACCACAGCACAGTAGTAAGTCCCAGCATCAGAGAGGCTGAGGTTCCTCTTGGCGAGGTTGTAGACACAGCTCTGTGGAGGAGACCCAGCCTCAGAGATCTTCTCACACTGATCACTCCTGTCTCCATGGGTGTAAATGATTCCTGGACGGGATTCTCCTGAGCCATGTCTGAACCAATAGACACGGTGTTCTCCTGCACAGGTCTCAGTGTGAATTGTACAGTTCAGAGTCACAGAGCCTCCTGGCTGGACTGACTCAGACACAGGCTGCTGGAGCACAGACATGCTGTTGGACTCTGAGTCTGAAGAGAGTGAGTAACTAAAGTAAAACTAAGTGGGTGAAAAACACGAAAAGCCATGTATTCATCACTAGCATTTGATGAAGCAGTTGTACAATCATGCCAATATACAGCACCACACATTTTGAAATTGAATAAGCAAATGTTTGGTTACCTTGGACAATTAATACAGTTCCCTCTCCAAATGTGAGCTCATAGATGGCTGAAGTAAAACAATAGTATCTAGCTGAGTCCCCTGGCTCTGTCTTGGATATGGTCAAGTTATAGCTGTAGTCTCCTCTCCTCACACCCAAACGTTCGGTCTCAGTAAAGTCCTTGATAAAGTTGATGGAATAATAACTATCTTGGCCAACATAAAGAGATGATGCCATGAGGAGGGGTTCCTGTCCAAAACTCTGCTTGAACCAATCAAACCTGGTCACCGACAATTTGGGACAAAAGCAAGTGAGAGTCACAGTGCCTCCCAGCTCAGCAACCATTACAGGTGTTGGTTGGATTACGTTTGTTTTGGTAAAAGCAGAAACTGTCAAAGCAAACAAACAAAATCGATCAAAGACAAAGACATAGATAAACCATTTCTAGCATTACAGAGAGAACGTCCACTTTGCTTATCAAATTCAAACTACATACTACAAATGATTAAAAAAGGAACTCAATTAAAATGTCTTACACTTACACAAGTTGATGTAAAACAAAAATACTTCTCTATTCATCATTGTAACATTAGTCCCTTCTGCACTGTGTAGTCTGTGGGTCTGACAGTGGAACACTTCATATGCACCTAATATAGGACAGCACTTTACATGTACCTTTCATGCAGTAGGAGGGAACACTGAAACGAGAGATTTTATTGGCTGACTGAAATCTTAGAAGTGTGTCCTCTGGCTCACCATAGTCTGAGCTTCTCAGGAATTACTTTTTCAAGAAGACAACATATCAGTTACTGGATCAAGCCAATCAAATATTTGCTTGATACAGCTGCTTCTTTTTTGAGAGAAATTAAACATTTACTGAAATTATTTCTCTTTTGATGTTTGGAAAGGAAACAGTGAATGATCTTTAGTGCTGCTAATACTACCAACCCAGCCCAGCCTAAGGAAGGGTTAAAGTAATCCATAATGTAAATATACACACCACTGCATAAAAGATGCATTTCTGGCTCTTGATTTTCATCACAAGCCTCCACAAATAAATACTCATATTAGTTGTAACCGCAATAGCATTGAATAATATATAATATATATAATAATAATAAATATATAATATATATTTGTTGGTGTCACACCCTGATTAGTTTCCCCTGCCTTTGTGCTTGTCACCACCCCCCTCCAGGTGTCACCCATCTTCCCCATTATCCCCTGTGCATTTATACCTGTGTTCTCTGTCTGTTGCCAGTTTGTCTAGTCAGGTCTTACCAGTGTTCTTTCCCCTCTTCCTGATTTCTCAAGTTTCTGTTTCCCCGGTTCTGACCATACTGCCTGCCTGACCCCAAGTCTGCCTGCCGTTCTGTACCTGCCCGACTCTGACCCGATTACAAACCTCTGCCTTCCCTGACCCCGAGCCTGCCTGCCGTTCTGTACCTTTCTGACTCTGCCCTGGATTGCGGACCTCGGCCTGCCCTTGACCTGTCTTTTGCCTGCCCCCTGCTTGGGTCAATACACATCTGTGATTCTGGACGTCTGCATCTGGGTCTTATCCTGAGTTCTGATAGTTGGCTTAATTTCAAACCTTTGATTGTTACCAATACTTTCATTTTTTTTCATGAAGGGAAAGTTGACAACTATTGAGACAGCCAATCTTTATCTGCACTTTGTCCTCTTGTTTAATGCTTTAGGGCTCTTAAACCTTTTCAGTTCGAGACCCAAATGAGAAATTGACCGTCCTCCCGGAACCCAAATCAACCGCCAACGACTCAAAATAAGACAGTGTGATTATACAGTAGATGTATTCTCATAACTCAGGACCCATAGTTTAGGAAACCCTACATAGTTTATGGTTTGGAAAATGATTTTAGCTTGTGGTTTGTATTCTTGACATTGTACATCTAATTGACCGGCAGGGGTCTTGTCACGCCCTGACCTTAGAGATCCTTTTTATGTCTCTATTTGGTTTGGTCAGGGTGTGATTTGGGGTGGGTATTCTATGTTCTATTATTTGTATTTCTATGTTTTGGCCTGGTAGGGTTCTCAATCAGGGAGAGCTGTCTATCGTTGTCTCTGATTGAGAACCATACTTAGGTAGCCCTTTTCCCACCTGTCTTTGTGGGAAGTTGACTTTGTTTATGGCACATAGCCTTTAGCTTCATGGTTTGTTTGGTAGTGTTTATTCTTTTGTTTGGCATCTTTTCTAATAAAAATGTTATACGCTGACCACGCTGCAACTTGGTCCTCTTCATTCAACAGCCGTGACAGGTCTGGTGTTTACCATCCAGATGTAAAGAGCCCCCCCACCCCCACCCAGGCATTTACTCTTACACACAAATATTTTCCCCATACTATCTGTTGGCAGGTGGACTGAAAATCTGACGAGACATTGAGAGAGCATAAGGGACATTTCATCCCCCAGTGTTAGTCTATGAGAGACCCAGTGATGTTCACCTCAGCAGGTCTCACTCTACACTGAGTTGCTACTTCCTGTCATTCATACCACAGGAAGTGATGCGTACCCTCACTGGCCCCTCCTACTTCAGACCCCATCATATTCTCCTTATAAGGTGCTTCTCAGAATAGGGGCTGTGATTAGTGCAAAGCCAAGACAGGAAATACTAAGGGGGGAATAACATCATGACAAAGGCAATTTTGGTTTAACTCTTTATTTGTCTTCATAAGTGATCAGTATAATACAATTGTCTACTCCTGGGTACTTTGCCCCTCGAGGTCACCCTATAAATAAATGACCAAATCACTGACACACACAACAGAGATCTAAGTTAAGAGAGGCCAAAAGATGCAACTGCTCCTCTGCGACCATTAAACCGTTGTGTTTTTACTTCTAACTCCCCCTCTCTAACCACACCCTGTACCACTGAGCTGTGTGACCTAACTTATTGGAGAGGGCTACAGTAGCGCTGTTGTACAACTCACAAACACTACAGCGATATTTACTGATTTACATTTCAATACATTTAATATAACTACAAAGATACAATATAGCAAGATTTCAACTTTTATTCAAAGATATGGACAACTAATTTTCCTCTTCCATCCTCCTCCACTTTACCATCTTGTAGCAGCATACACTACATGGGGGTCCAGCTCCTTCTCTCTTCTCCTCTCCATCTTCCTCTTCTTGGAGGTGAAATTCAGAGCGGCATAATTCAATGCATCTGGGTATTGGTTCTGTAGATTTGCAAGCTACAATTGTAATTTTCTCAGTTTCCGAATTGCTTATATTTCAGTATTTAATCGTACAGTATTTACCTGATCATTTTGTGGTTGTCTTTGAGTATCAGGTCCTGAATATAATATAAAAGAGAGACGAGAACGGATTAATGGATCATTCTGTCAATGGTGTATTGGAGGCGAAGTCAGGTGCAGGGGAGCAGAGTATAATGAACAGGTGCACTTTTATTAAAGTTCCAAAAACGAGAGCACTACATAAATCGAACGCGCTCAAAAAAAGGAACATAAAAGTAAAGCGCGTAAACTAACACCACATAACATGAAACAATTACACACAAAACATGATGGGAAACAGAGGGTTAAATACAAGTAGATTGATTGGGGAAATGAAATCCAGTTGTGTATGGAAACGAGACAAGACAAGACAAATGGATCTATGAAAAATGGAGCGGTGATGGCTAGAAAGCCAGCGACGTTGATCGCCGAACGCCGCCCGAACAAGGAGAGGAGCCGACTTCGGCGGAAGTCGTGACACACTCCATTCAAGTGAAAACACCCCTATTTGAAGTGTAGTTCACAGGTCCTATATGATCATGATGTGGGTTCCTACCTGTGTTGTTTATGTTTATGTCTCATCTGATCTTGAGGACCAGGATGAGGATGACTATCAGTAGAACAGCAGTCACAACACCCAGGATCACAACCAGGGGAAGGAGGTACATGGTTCCATCATCATCCTCTCATACTAGACTGATAGTACCATTACAATGTCCTATTAGATGACATTTTATTAAATCACTTGATGGTCCTTTAATGACACACAAAAAAATGTTGCTTTATTGTTTCTTAGTTATTCTTTTTTTTTTTTATCTACATGAGAAAGAAAGATAAACTCACTCTCTTTAGATGACTCTGGTATTTCCTCAAATCCGTTGTGCACTTTAACATTGAGATTAGTAAAAAATAAACAAGTATTTTTTCTCAAAAATATAATGATAAAAAATATGTCCAGTAATGGTTTGCCTTAGTCATGAAACAAACTCCTAACAAGGTTGATAAGCATTTTCAAATGTATCAAAAGCCAGATAAATAGTTGAAAACTAACCTTGAATTTTTGCATTGACAAAGAACATGTGGCAATGTGGATACAATGCACAGACATACAGGCCACAGTCAGCTATTTATACTTTTGTGATTTTGAGAAAGATAGTGGTGTTGTTGCTGAACATTTCAGAATGTTCCTTTGAAAACCATTATGAAGATCAGGTGTTGAAGCCACACTGTACATAGACGAGAGACACATAGGCTCTGATCCGTTGACTTGCTTGAACCATGCTGTGTGTCCCACAGCCGTTGTAACATTGGAGCACTGCAAGGTGATGGTATCCCCAGTACGGACCTCCATAGTCTGACACTGAGAAACCAACACAGAGACCAAACCTGAAACACAAAGCACTAAGTCCCACATTAATGATTAGAATCATTGATATCACATGTACATGTTAGAAGAAGTGCATGTCAGGAAGAAGTGATGCCCTGAACATTCTGGTTATACATGATGGATGCAGTCAATCTTACTCTGTCTCCATGATAGATTTAACAGTAGTTTACTTACTCGCCATTCTGTGTGTAGATCTATTCTCCTCTGTCTGGTTGTGAATCAGAGAACACCTCTTTATTCAGAGTGAGATCAAAGTGGATTTCATTGGTAGGGGGCATAGTAGATTGGTATTGGAACACAATGTCTATTTACAGAAAGCAGAATTGGCAAAGAGGTTTCATGTAGAGTGTGAAAACAAAAATGTAGCATATTTGTGTTGAATCTAAATGGAAATAGGTGTTTGGATTCAGATGGGTTCATATAGGTCTAAAGGTTGCAACCCCATGTAGTGTCTGTCCCCTGATTTTAAAAATGGGGTCACGAGAAAAAAATCCGAAATAAAATGTACAAAATCTCTCTTGGTTCATAGAACCGGGGTTACGTCAGTAACCTCCGGGAGACGCAAGTTGCAGTTGTAATAAACAGAACGTTTTCTGTTCCTTCCTACAAATGTGTCTCTATCTTCTGAATGGTTTAAGTAAAAAAATATTATGACCCCATCCCTGAAAGATAATACACTTAAGAACACTTATGTATTGGGGGGGGGGGGACATCATCCATGATGACATTATTTTCTACACAGAAGATCACACAACTTTATTGCCTGGTGATCTTCTGAACTACCTTTCTAATGCATTTCAGTCACTTCAAACCATACTTCCTTCTGATTAAAAAACTGTCCAAATTACTGTGAGACGGATTTTTAATAGACTGTCACCAATTAAAAAATAAACATTACATCACTGTTTTTACATGGTGGGTCTCGATATCAAAAAGGGGTTGCAGGCCAAAAGAGTGTGGGAAGAGATGATATAGGTGTTTGGGTTTAGTGGGGTTCAGATACAGTACCCGTCAAAAGTTTGGACACACCTACTCATTCAAGGGTTTTTCTTTCTTTTTTTACTATTTTCTACATTGTAGAAATTCCATATGTGTTATTTCATAGTTTTGATGTCTTCACTATTATTCTACAATGTAGAAAACAGTAAAAAATAAAGACCCTTGAATGAGTAGGTGTGTCTAAACTTTTGACTGGTTCTGTAGGTGTTTGGGTTTGGTGGGGTTCATAGAGGACCACAAGGCTTCACCCTACAGATGGATTATACATGTTCAAACTAACTATCCACCAGCCCTCACCCTTAAGCCCTCGCTAAACTCTAACCCTAGGCCTAACCTCAGCCCCACAGATGCTGTCCATTTTTTTGTACTTGCTTCTCGTCTCCCAGCGTCTGTCCTTGCACTGTGGTTGATGCACTTGATACCTTTCTAATGTCAGCTAGAAACAAACTGAAGGAAATGGGAATTAGCTAACGTCTAAAGACATCTCTTTTCACGTTTGAGTCAAACTCTGATGCTGCACAATACTGCAGTTGAAGCGACCGATCATACATAGGCATGTAATTATTACTGTTCTATTTCAGTTAACTTGAAAAGATTGTTCATTAATATATAAAATATTTTAGATATAGTGTAAAAATCTCAAACATATAAGAAAGTTCATCATCATCTGATTATTCAGGACTTTATTAACTTCAGAGTTCACTGTTAGAAGCAGGACTGATGATACAGTAGGTGTCCTCTTCCTTCTCTCTGCTGGTCTCAGAACAGCCAATCAGCCCTGGGGACCATCATTCCAGCCATTTAAAACCTCTTTGGGAAAGGGGGTGGTATTTTCACATCCGGATGAAAAGCGTGCCCAAAGTAAACTGCCTGCTGCTCAGGCCCAGAAGCTAGGATATGCTAGGATATAATTGGTAGATTTGGATGGAAAACACTCTAAGGTTCTAAAACTGTTAAAATAATGTCTGTGAGTATAACAGAACATATTTGGCAGGCGAAACCCCGAGGACAAACCATCCAGGATTTTCTTTTTGAGTTGACTGTGTTTTCTATTGGTTTTCTATGTGGAACTAGATTTATGAGGCACCTGGTTGCAGTTCCTATAGCTTCCACTAGATGTCAACAGTCTTTAGAAATTGGTTGATATTTTTCCTTTGAGAAATGAAGGTGTACGGCTATTCAGAATGAGAGTCAAGCCAAGTGGACTCTTTTGTTTGGGGCGAGCGACCTGTAGCTCTCTCCACTTTGATTTTATCCGCTATTGAACACAGTATATTCCACCTTAAATTTGATCGATTATTTATGTTTTAGGATACCTAAGGATGGATTCCGAAAGTTGTTTGAAATGTTTGGACAAAGTTTACAGGTAACTTATTAGATCTTTTGTTGTGATGTTTGGCGAGTTGGAACCAGTGTTTTTCTGAATCAAACGCGCCAAATAAATTGACATTTTGGGGATATAAAAAAGGAGTTTATCGAACAAAAGGACCATTTGTGATGTTTCTGGGACATATTGGAGTGCCAACAGAAGAATATCTTCAAAGGTAAGGCATGAATTATATTGTTATTTCTGGCTTTCATGTCGCACCTGCTTGGCTGAAATATGATTTTCATGTGTTTTTATGGTGGGTACTGTCCTCAGATAATCGCATGGTTTGCTTTTGCCGTGAAGCCTTTTTGAAAACTGACATGGTGGCTGGATTAACAAGAAGTTAAGCTTTATTTTGGTGTGTTGCACTTGTGATTTTATGAAAGTTAAATATTTCTAATAATTTAATTTGAATTTCGCGCTCTGCAATTTCACTGGATGTGTCGAAACGTTCCACTAGCGGAACGTCTAGCTGTAACAGGTTTTAAGACAGCCAATCCCCTGCCTCTCATTCTAACAGACAGAATGACTAGTATATACCAGTGGCAGTCGGTGCCGTTTAAGGGCGGATGATAATGTTTTATTATGAACATGGCCTTATTTCTATTACAACATTCATATTCCATTCACCCAGCTCAATGAAACATTGATAGTTTTAGGTTACTACATGATACTCAAATGTTCCCTGTACCCATCATGAGGTTGCTACAACCTAGCCTATGAATGAAAGTTTACAACGTAGGTGCACAGGTCGAGAGAATATTTTGTAATCAAGGTGACAAACAGTGACACATTCAATACCGTCTTGCACTCTCTTGCCTGCATCTAGTAATGATTAGTCCAATAGTTGCAAACGAGAGGTTTTATTGGACAAATTCAGGTATGTTTATCCCTGTTAAGTTTAGTTTGCTTCCGTTTAGGAACGTTTTCCAACAGAATAAGCGCAATCAATACACCCATGATCGCACGCAAACATAGTTAACTTCCATTGCAGCCACGTACAAACACCTTGTTGTATATATAATTACTTCTCCTCTCCACACGCTCTCCTCCTCTCACCTTTTCCATTTGCTTGTGGACATCAGTGCACAACACATCAGCTGTCTGTGACCAGGAGAAAAAATCTCTCCAAGCCAAACCTTCATATCATGACCGCTAACCTCTGCACACAGCCTACATCGTTGTCACCATATCATCTAACTTCATAGTCAACATAACTACTAGAACAAACCCGTTAACGTGCTATAAAAATGTAGTACAGTGTGTACACTCAGTAGCAAGTAGTTTAGCTGTTACAATGGTGGGTTTAGGTGGTAAAACCTTGACTGGAAGAGTTCCCATGTTGGATAACCATAGCCAGCTAGCTAACATAGCATCCCTCTCCATTTGAGCCAGGTGTTTGAGTAGGCTAAACTTGGTAGCTGCATTCGATGCTAACTAAGTAAGTGAAAGTGAAAGTGAACAAAATATATACTTCGAAATATAGCTAGCTCTCTCTCTCTCTCTTTTGTTGTCGTAATTACTGTGTAAGTCTATGGAAGGGGGTGAGAACCATGAGCCTCCAAGGTTTTGTATTCAAGTCAATGTTCCCAGAAGAGGAGAGAAGCAAGCAGTCCTGCAGCTACACAATAGTTCTGCCTGACAGAGTGCTGCTGAAACTACTGTAGAACTTCATTGCAAAATAGTGTGTTTTAATCAATTATTTGGTGTCACGAGAAAATATTTCATATAGTTTTATCTAAAATGGATAACTTTATTTAATGTTTTACAATTATTTATTTGTTTAATTCTCTGAGTAGGATGGTTCTCTCCTTCCACTTCTAAAGAGCCAATCTACAGAGGACAATGACAAAACTCTGTCTGGCCATCTCTCAGTTATTTGGAGCAGTTAGAGTCAGCTGTAATAGTGCAAACTTACTATTGAAACGGAGGATAATGTCTATGCATTTAAGTTTTAAATGTATGTTTTCCGACACTACACTTTGCAACAATTTTCAGCAGAGTACCTGAACATGCATGAACTAGATTGAGATTGAGGTCTTTGATTGTAATTATTTTCGCCTCGGGGGCCTATTTATTGCCTACCTCCCTACTCTTCTACATTTGCACTCACTGTACATACGTTTTTTAATTTTCTTCTTTTTTTGTGTTACTGACTCTACGTTTGATTATGTGTAACTATGTGTTGTTGTTTTTGTCACACTGCTTTGCTTTATCTTGGCCAGGTCTCGGTTGTAAATGAGAACTTGTTCTCAACTGGCCTACCTGGTAAATAAAGGTGAAATATAAAAATTCTGATTTCAAAAATTAATCAAAACATTTATCTTTTTCAGCTTTGCCTCTTGCTTTTGCTCAGTCTGATGTTTGAAGACCTTCAACAACGGAGACACAGTTCATTTGGAATCCTTCATCACTGGGGACCTTGGCAACTACAACTGGTTCAAAGTGACAATGGGACAGTCTGAGTCAGTCCAGCCAGGAGACTGTGCTCTGAACTGGACAATACACACTGAGACCTGTGCAGGAGAACACAGTGTCTATTGGTTCAGACATGGCTCAGGAGAATCCCGTCCATGACAGCCAATACTATATTGTATACAATGATACAAAAAAAATGGAAAGGTTTACAGGTGGGGACATTCAAGTGGCGACTGAAGCAGATATGAGGATCCTCTCCATCATAAGAACTGAAATTCTCCTCTGCTGTCTGACCATCATCTTCATCATCTACACCACCAGGAAATAGATTCATTCAATGACTAATTTTCGCAATCCTTTTGCTGTTACAAACACATATGGTTTACTGTCTGTTAAAATATTTCAATGCTCGTCAGCTTAGTTGACAATATCAAGGTAAAATGCCCACATGTTGATGATGCAGATTCGTTTGTAATACTTTTTTAATATTTCTGTTTAGACTTTCAATAAATAAATGAATCTTTATTGAAAATGCCTTTTTTATTCAGTACTGATAGATACAGTATGATATATTAACATATTGAAACAAGACTGATGGGAAATATTTCACGGTTGTTGCTTTCTGGGAGCATACACAACTTCTCCACCCTGCACTCTCCCTCTTCCACACTCTGATTTGTTAATTGAGAACCTCCGCACAGTGTCATTTTTGTCAGAGTCTAAAATAAAGAAAGAGAGATACGTACGTCATCCACAATTACTAAATTACCCCAGCGATCCATATGATGCATAAGATTTTATTGTCAATGTGAAGCAGTATAATGTCAAGAAAAAAATAGAAGGCCAAATTACTCACTTGGACTGTGGATGAAGTGTCCATGGTCACCCCTAATTAAAAAAACAAAACATATATTTTTGTATTTTCTTGTTTGGCATTCGTACATGATATAATATTAATTCATTATATTAATATATGGCATTCATATATCATATATTTTGAATAAAGTATAACTAAGTCAAACTTAATCACCCTGCTGACTTTTTTGCAGAGTTCTCCTCCACAAGAGAATGTGTGTTGCAATCAGGATAATAATGATTACAACTCGAACAAACATTATGTAGTTGAGCAATCCGGCTTGATTCTCTTGAGAAGTAGAAAAATACATATATTTAAAAGGAGGGAATTTTTCAGGTTGCTGACCAGAAACCCCTGTCATATAATGTAGAATACCTGTACCTAAATTTGGTGCCCTGTGTGAGGACGACATGCTTTGCAGAAATATTTAAAAAAATATGTACATTAATTATAATCAGCTCTTACAAGGTCTAACCCTCAATGTCCAGCCTGGTTCCGTTCACTTGAGTTGATTAATAGGCTAAAGAGAACCACACAACATTTTCACATTTAGAAATTAAAACCGGAAACATAGTTTGTTACTAAACATTCTGTTTCTTTACATACTTTGAATCATGAGATACATACCATCTCCAAAATAGTATTCATTATACCAGAATATTCCACAATGATACGATCCAACATCAGTATGAGCTAAAGGCTAATTGATGTAGGTGTGAAATGTATCAATTCACATCCTCATTTGCATACGAGTTACAGTAAAGCCATGTCAATAAGTTGAGTCAAGGAAGAGGACAGTGTCAGTTATCTTACAGTAAATAGCTAATGAAACACAGGAGAAATGGACTAGGCAGTCTAGATATTCACATATAGTACATACAGATGAATAGTGGGGTGCATACACAGTACTGGTGCAGTACTGTGATCAGTAGGCTTCTTGCCTCACAGTTACAGAGAAAGGAACCTTTTTTCTCTGATTGGTGTGAGATACATCAAATAACACCCTTACTGGTAGCAGTGGTGTGTATTCATGGATACCAAGGAAAGTCAGGCTTCCCCATAAAATTGACTAGTAAAATGTATCTTTCATCTCAAATCAAATCAAATCAAATTTATTTATATAGCCCTTCATACATCAGCTGATATCTCAAAGTGCTGTACAGAAACCCAGCCTAAAACCCCAAACAGCAAGCAATGCAGGTGTAGAAGCACGGTGGCTAGGAAAAACTCCCTAGAAAGGCCAAAACCTAGGAAGAAACCTAGAGAGGAACCAGGCTATGTGGGGTGGCCAGTCCTCTTCCGGCTGTGCCGGGTGGAGATTATAACAGAACATGGACAAGATGTTCAAATGTTCATAAATGACCAGCATGGTCGTATAATAATAAGGCAGAACAGTTGAAACTGGAGCAGCAGCACGGTCAGGTGGACTGGGGACAGCAAGGAGTCATCATGTCAGGTAGTCCTGGGGCATGGTCCTAGGGCTCAGGTCCTCCGAGAGAGAGAAAGAAAGAGAGAATTAGAGAGAGCATATGTGGGGTGGCCAGTCCTCTTCTGGCTGTGCCGGGTGGAGATTATAAAAGAACACGGCCAAGATGTTCAAATGTTCATAAATGACCAGCATGGTCGAATAATAATAAGGCAGAACAGTTGAAACTGTGTTTCATAATTTTCCTTCAATTCGTAGAGGCTGAATTTTATCTCACTGGAGAAAGCATCCCGAGCCATTCAGCATTGAGCTAAACTGAGTGGGCTCAACTCTGTGTGGTCCTGGTGCACCAAAATAAAGGGAAGCAACCTTGGATTTGTCATCACTTCTATCAAATCCTATTGCGTATACGTGATTGTATACGTGATTGACAGAAAAACTTTAATTGTTACATCTCGTTGTGTTGTTGTCCTCCTGTTGCTACCTAGCCAGATAATATGGTCATTTTCCAAAATTAGCCATGGATGGAGATAGGGATTTGGACTTGTGGTTTTACTTAATTCCCCGTACAGGCCAATGATTATAACAGCGATTCTGAACAAACCATTAATTCATACATTGTTGTGCCCCTGGTCTGAGAGGATAGAAGTTCAATATGTAGCTAGATGTAGAAGGCTAACGTTAACAAGGCTAATGTTGCCCATGAATGGAAGTTAGGCTAACGAGCAAGCATTTTAGCCAGGTAGCATTCAGTAGGACAACAAAATATTACAGCGTGTATGACAGAGAGATAGACCGTTTTGTCAACATGAAAGAGAGGAGGATGGCGTTTCTCTACAAGTAAGGTTAGTCAACATGTTTTTCTACTTGCACAAACACGCACACGCACACACGCACACACACGCACACAAATACACACACACGCACACAAATACACGCGCGCGCGCGCACATACTTGCGCATGCACGCACTCACCCACACGGAAATCAGAACCACGGACAGCCACATCATATTTAATGTAGCTTACGTTGATTGGACACAACAGTTTTTGGTATCTTTTAGTTCCAACTGTATTAGACTAAGCAGAGGTGGTTTGATCAGGTGGAAATGTTGAGGTTGAAATGGTGCTGGAATAGTGGAGGCATCTTCTGTTTTCTGTGCGACTTGAGGTGACTCTCTTTGTGGACTTCACTTGTCACGACTTCTGCCGAAGTCGTTGCCTCTCCTTGTTCGGGCGGTGCTCGGCGTTCGACGTCACCGCTCTTCTAGCCATCATTGATCCTTTTTTCATTTTCCATTGGTTTTGTCTTGTCTTCCCACACACCTGTTTTCAATCCCATTCATTACCTGTTGTGTATTTAACCCTCTGTTTCCCCTCATGTCTTTGTCAGAGATTGTTTTATTGTCAGTGTAGTGTGATTGTTGTATAGGTGCGCGTCGGGTCCTCGTACCCATGTTTATGTACATTTAGTGTTATGGAGCATACTCCGTGGACTTTATTAAAAGACTCCATTTGACTCTCCTACGCCTGACTTCCCTGCCACCTATTACACCTATGCATGACAGAATCTCTGACCAATATATGAAGTAGCAGGAGAGGACACTATGCCCATGGAGCTGGAGGAACGCGTTCAGGAACAAGCGAGGGAGCTTGACGTTATCAGCTCCGTCATGGATCACATTGTCATGAAAATGGATCGCTGGGAGAGACCGGGAGTTTCTCCAGCGCCACCACAACCGGAATCTCCCGTGAACGTTTTTTCCTCTCCGGAATCGAGGATCCATTTATCCCTACCTACGGGATACAACGGAGATACTGCCGGCTGCCAGGGTTTCCTCCTTAAACTGAACTTGTATCTAGCCATGGCCTCCCCAGTACCATCTGACCGTGAGAAGAGTTACGCCCTCGTCTCATGCCTCACCGAGAAAGCCCTGGAATGGGCCAGCGCTGTGTATAGTAGGGAGGATGCGGCGCTGGACCATTTTGAGGAGTTCACCCGCCAATTCCGGATAGTATTCGATCACCCACCTGAAGGCAAAGCAGCGGGTGAGCTCCTCTATCATCTGAGGCAGGAGACGAGTGCACAGGATTTTGCTTTGGAGTTTAGGACCTTGGCTGCCGGCGCTGGATGGAGCGACAGGGCCCTGATCGACCATTACCGTTGTAGTCTACGCGAGGACGTCCGTCAGGAGCTGGCCTGTAGAGACACCACCCTCACCTTCGACCAGCTGGTGGACATGTCCATCAAGCTGGACAACATGCTGGCTACTCGTGGACGCCTAGATCGGGGTCTGGTTGTTCCATCCTCCCGCACCCTCTCTCCCGAACCTATGGAATTGGGAGGGATGGTGCGCAGGGAGATCGGAGGGGGTTCCCGCTCGAGCACCATTCAAGGTCGCAGAGAGCACACTGCTGTTCGGTGCCGGGTTGGTTCCTCTGGGAATAGAGAGGGCAGGCAGGGCATTCTGGCGTCACCCCAGGTGAGTAGGCACCATTCTCATCCAGAGCCCTCTGCTGCACTAATGTTTGTCTCTGTCTCTTTTCCTGATTTTTTTTTCACTGCATTCCCAGTATAAGGCGCTAGTAGATTCGGGTGCGGCTGGGAATTTCATTAATAAAAGTCTAGCTCATAGTTTAGGGATCCCTATTGTTCCTGTGGATATGCCTTTCCCTATTCATGCCTTAGATAGTCGACCATTAGGGTCAGGGTTTATCAGGGAGGTAACCGCACCTTTGTGTATGATAACGCAGGAGGGTCACAAGGAGAAGATTAATCTTTTCCTTATTGATTCTCCTGCGTATTCTGTGGTGCTAGGCCTACCCTGGTTAGTTTGTCATAACCCCACTGTTTCTTGGCCACAGAGGGCTCTCACGGGGTGGTCGCGAGAATGCTCAGGTAGGTGTTTAGGGGTTTCCGTTGGTGCTACTACGGTGGAAAGTCCAGACCAGGTCTCCACCGCCACCGTGCGCATTCCCCCCGAATATGCCGATTTGGCTCTCGCCTTCTGTAAAAAGGCGACTCAATTACCACCCCATCGACGGGGGGATTGTGCGATAGATCTCCTGGTAGACTCTGCATATCCCAAGAGTCACGTGTATCCCCTGTCGCAAGCGGAGACGGTGGCTATGGAGACATGTCTCTGAATCCCTGCATCAGGGGTTCATTCAGCCATCCATTTCACCCGTCTCAGTTTCTTTTTTGTGAAAAAAAAAGAATGGCGGTTTACGCCCGTGCGTTGATTATCGAGGTCTTAATAAAATCACAGTGAAATATAGTTACCCGCTACCTCTGATCAATACGATTATTGAGTTAATGCACGGGGCACGTTTTTTCACAAAATTTAATCCCAGGAGTGCGTACAATCTGGTGCGTATTAAGAAGGGTGATGAGTGGAAGACTGCATTTAGCACCACCTCAGGTCATTATGAGTACCTGGTCATGCCATATGGGTTGATGAGATCTTCAGGGACCTGCATGGGCAGGGTGTAGTGGTGTATATCGATGATATTCTGATATACTCTGCTACACTGCGCTGAGCATGTGTCCCTGGTGCGCAGGGTGCTTGGTCGCCTGTTGGAGCATGATATATGTCAAGTCTGAGAAATGCTTGTTTTTCCAACAATCCATCTCCTTCCTAGGGCATCGGATTTCCACTTCAGGAGTGGAGATGGAGAGCGACCGCATTACAGCCGTGCGTAATTGGCAGACTCCAACCACTGTAAAGGAGTTGCAGCGTTTCTACTGGGTTTTGGTCAGGTGGCAGCTCCCATTACCTCACTGCTAAAGGGGGGCCCGGTGCGCTTGCAGTGGTCGGCTGAGGCGAACAGGGCTTTTGAGCACCTGAAGACTCTGTTTACCTCTGTGCCTGTGCTGGCTCATCCGGATCCCTCTTTGCCATTCATAGTGGAGGTGGACGCTGCTCTCTCAGCGTTCGGGTACGCCACTGAAGCTTCGCCCCTGTGCTTTCTTTTCAAAGAAGCTCAGCCCGGCGGAGTGAAACTATGATGTGGGGAACCGAGAGTAGAAGCTTTGAAGGTGTGGAGGCATTGGCTTGAGGGGGCTAAACACCCTTTTCTCATCTGGACTGACCACCGCAATCTGGAGTATATCCGGCAGGCGAAGAGATTGAATCCTCGCCAGGCAAGGTGGGCCATGTTTTTCACTCGTTTTGTGTTTACTCTTTCTTACAGACCAGGCTCCCAGAACGTTAAGGCAGACTCATTGTCTCGGCTGTATGACACAGAGGAGCGGTCCATGGATCCCACTCCCATACTCCCAGCTTCGTGTTTGGTGGCGCCAGTAGTGTGGGAGCTGGACGCGGACATTGAGCGGGCGTCACGTGCAGAGCCTTCTCCCCCTGAGTGTCCAGCTGGTCGTCTGTACGTTCCGTCTGCTGTCCGCGACCGATTTGATATTGGGCTCACACGTCACCCTCTGGTCATCCTGGGATAGGTCGGACGATGCGCTGTCTTGACTGGAGATACTGGTGGCCCACTTTAGCTAAGGACGTGAGGATTTATGTTTCTTCCTGCTCGGTGTGCGCCCAGTGCAAGGCTCCTAGACACCTGCCCAGAGGTAAGCTACAACCTCTACCTGTTCCTCAACGGCCGTGGTCGCACCTGTCGGTGGATTTTTTTTTTGACTGATCTTCCACATTCACAGGGTTACACCACGATCCTGGTCGTTGTGGATCCCTTTGCCTGGTCTCCCTACGGCCTTACAAACTGCAGAGGCCCTGTTTACACACGTTTTCCGGCACTATGGTGTGCCTGAGGATATAGTGTCTGATCGGGGTCCCCAGTTCACATCAAGTGTCTGGAAGGCGTTCATGGAGCGTCTGGGGCTCTTGGTTAGTCTTACCTCAGGTTTTCACCCCAAGAGTAATGGGCAGGTGGGGAGAGTTAACCAGGATGTGGGTAGGTTTCTGCGGTCTTATTGCCAGGATCGGCCGGGAGAGTGGGCGAAGTTCGTGCCCTGGGCAGAGATGGCTCAGAACTCGCTACGTCACTCCTCCACTAACCTTACCCTAATACACATTGAAAGGGAGTATCAGCTGGTTCTGGCTCCTTGGCATCAGAGCCAGACCGAGGCCCCTGCGGTGGACAATTGGTTTCGGCACGCTGAGGAGACCTGGGAGGCAGCCCACGTCCACCTTCAGCGTGCCATAAGGCGCCAGAAAATTGGCGCAGACCGTCGCCGCAGTGGGTCCCCATTGTTCGCACCAGAGGACAGGGTCTGGCTCTCGACCCGAAACCTGCCCCTTCGCCTGCTCTGCCGGAAGCTGGGTCCGCGGTTTGTGGGGCCGTTTAAAGTCCTGAGGAGAGTGAACGAGGTATGTTATAGGTTACAACTACCCACTCATTACCGTATTAACCCCTCGTTCCATGCGTCTCTCCTCAGGCCGATGGTGGCTGGCCCGCTCCAGGAGGCTGAAGTGCGTAATGTTCCTCCGCCTCTAGACATCGAGGGGGTCCCGGCGTACTCTGTTCGATCCATTTTGGATTCGAGACGTCGGGCGAGGGGCCTTCAGTACCTCGTGGACTGGGAGGGGTACGGGCCGGAGGAGAGCTGCTGGGTTCCGGTGGAGGACTTGTTAGATCCTTCCATGTTATCAGAATTCCACCGTCTCCATCCGGATCGCCCTGCACCCCGCCTTCCGGGTCATCCCCGAGGCCGGTGTCGACGCGCAGCTGGAGCCGCGCGTCGGGGGGGGTACTGTCACGACTTCTGCCGAAGTCGTTGCCTCTCCTTGTTCGGGCGGTGTTCGACGTCACCGCTCTTCTAGCCATCATTGATCCTTTTTTCATTTTCCATTGGTTTTGTCTTGTCTTCCCACACACCTGTTTTCAATCCCATTCATTACCTGTTGTGTATTTAACCCTCTGTTTCCCCTCATGTCTTTGTCAGAGATTGTTTTATTGTCAGTGTAGTGTGATTGTATAGGTGCGCGTCGGGTCCTCGTACCCATGTTTGTGTGTTTATGTACATTTAGTGTTATGGAGCATACTCCGTGGACTTTATTAAGACTCCATTTTACACTCCATTTGCCTCCTGCCACCTATTACACCTATGCATGATATCACTGGACAGAGGCTGCTATCCGGTATTGTGATAAAACAAAGGTGATGTTGAATTTATTATTATCTCAACCTTTATATCACGGTCGCAAGACATTTGAATTATCAGGTTATAGATCAAATAACGCAATTATCACAAAACATGTTGTAATATGGCTTTCCCGGTGATTGTACCCACACACCTACTGCCTGGTAGGTGTGTAAACCCACACTGCACTTCTTACAAAGAGAGCATTTATTGTAAATCATATACATGTATATCTGTGTCGGGTATGTGGAGTCAGTGATTCTCATGGTCTCTCCTGAAAAAAGTATTTGTATCTCAGCAACTCTAAACTTGGTTAAATAACAGTTAAATAAAAAAGCAGCTATTCTGTGATAAGAAATAGATGTGTGTTACTCAATTTCTCATGGTGTGATGGAGCCTGACACATATTCAGCTAAACTGCTATTCTTTTTAATCATTTTGTATATGTGGTGGCAGAGATGTTCTGTAGACAGAGAATAGAGATGAACGGCGTGTGTAAATGGTTTATGTTAACACAGTCATAGAGCAAAAATGGGATTCTCTATCAGATTATTTCTTACAAACTGTCAAAAGATATGGCTATTTAAGGCATTACAGGGTTACATAAATCTAGACAATGTTAAAATTACATTTTCTTTGTTACATTGTAACTAATTTCAGTTAATAAAAGCAGTTCAATTATGCTACAAATAGTAAAATGGTTCTTCTTGGATTCTTTGTCAGTGAATTTCACTGCTGTTGCAGATTCCTGACATCAGAGTACACTGCATCCTCTCTGCTGGTCTTTCTCGCTGTTCTAGAGGAGGACTTCTTCTTGGGGGTGAAACTGACAGCTGCATAGTTCAAAACGTCACTGTCTTGATTCTGAGGGGGGTGGAGCCATGAGAAAATACATTATGATGACAGCATGATCTACTATATAATGTTTCACTTGACAAAAGACATGACTGTTCAGACTGTACAATGACCTGACAGTGGAACAGTGACAGGCAGAAGTTCCATGGAATAATTACATCTAGTACACTGACCTATTACTTGCAAGAAATGTTTATAACATAATCACAAGCTGAATACTAGCTGTAAGGAAAATGTAATTGCATATTCTTAAAACTGAAAATATACTCTATAAATGTTGACAAATTTACCTGATTGCCCTGGGACGTTGGGACACCAGTCCTCCCTTCAAAGAGATTGAAATAGAGGAAGGGCAGCTATCATTTTTTACGACATTCTATCTCTTTTTAACCTCATGTACATCGCATAGAGATGCATGAACCTTTAGATACATCAGCTATAACATTACATACATTGGATACATTAAGTAATACCTCTGCTATCTCTGTTCAGAGTCTTGCACAGCGCCCAGACAAGTAGAAGGGTCACTATCCCCAGAACGATATTGGAGACGACCAATGACAGAACAGTAGGACTCAGATCAAATGGAGGATGATGCTCTGGAACTGTGGAAAGGGTATCAGAGAATTCATATTGTATTCATGAGCGCTTAGGAAGATCATCAAACAGTATGTAATCAAAAGCTGATGGTGATTATTGTATAGCTTGTTGAGGCAGATGTATGGGATCGCTTTGAGGTAGGTCGTTTGCATGAATATACAGTATTGCTGTGGCAATGTACAGATTAAATGGGATTTACCTTGAATGTCCAGCTTGGTCCCGTTTCCAAACAGAATCTCCCCACATGAGGCCACAGCACAGTAGTAAGTCCCAGCATCAGAGATGCTGAGGTTCCTTTTGGGGAGGTTGTAGACACAGCTTTGTGTAGGAGACCCAGCCTCAGTGCTCTTCTCACACTGATCACTCCTGTTTCCATGGGTGTAAATTATTCCTGGACGGGATTCTCCTGAGCCATGTCTGAACCAAAGGACACTGTGTTCTCCTGCACAGGTCTCAGTGTGTATTGTACAGTTCAGAGTCACAGAGTCTCCTGGCTGGACTGACTCAGACACAGGCTGCTGGAGCACAGACATGCTGTTGGACTCTGAGTCTGAAGGTGTTTGGGTGAAAAATATTACAGCCATGTATTCATCAGTAGCATTTGAATAAACAGTTGTACGAACATCAACATGTCAACATACAGGGCCACAAAATTTGCAATGGTGGAAAAAGTCCTCAATGTCATACTTGAGTAAAAGTAATGATGTCTTAATAGAAATGTCTCAAGTAAACGTGAAAGTCACCTAGTAAAATATTACTTGAGTAAAAGTCTAAAAGTATCTGGTTTTAAATGTACTTAAGTACAGTTGGGGGGAAAGTACTCAAATGTCAAGTGAATGCTATACTTCAAATTCCTTCTATTATGCAAACTAGACGGCACACTCTCACACTCCAACACTCAAGACATAATTTACACAAACCCGGTATATGTTTTGTGAGTCCGCCATATCAGAGGCCATAGAGATGACAATGCGTTATATTGATAAATGTATGTGCGTCAATTGGACCATATTGCTGTCCTGCCTGAGCATTTGAAATGTATGAGTACTTTTGGGTGTCAGGGAAAATTTATGGGAGTAAAAATTAGATATTTCCTTTAGGAATGTAGTGGAGTAAAAGTCAAAGTTGTCAAAAAATATAAATGGTAAAGTAAAGTACAGATACTAAAAAAAAAAACTTAAGGAGTACTTTAAAGTATTTATACTTAGGTACTTTACACCACTGAACATTTTGAAATTGAAAAAACAAATGTTTAGCTACCTTTGACAATTAAAACAGTTCCCTCTCCAATAGTGAGCTCATAGATGACTCTAGTGGAACAATAGTATGTAGCTGAGTCCCCTGGCTGTGCCTTGGAAATGGTCAGGTTACAGGTGTAGAGTCCTCTCCTCACACCCAAACGCTTGGTCTCAGTAAAGTCCTTGATAAAATTGTTGGAATAAAAACTATCTTGGCCAATATATGGTGATGACGCCATGTGAAGGGGTTTCTGTCCAACACTCTGCTTGAACCAATCAAAACTGGTCACTGACACATTTGGACGAAAGCAAGTGAGAGTCACAGTGCCTCCCAGCTTAGCAACCATCACAGGGGTTGGTTGGATTACGTTTAGTTTGGTAAAAGCACAAACTGTCAAAGCAAACAAACAAAATGGATCAAAGACAAAGACATGGATAAACCATTTCTATTAAAACGACATACTTCAAATTATTAAAAAAGGAACTCAATTAAAACGTCTTACACTTACCCAAGTTGATGTAAAACAAAAATAAGTGTCTGACCATCATTTTTACATCAGTCACTTCTGCACTGCATAGTGTGTGGGTCTGACAGTGGGGCACCTTATATATGATGACACTTTACATGTAGCCGTCATACAGTGGGAGGGAACACTGAAACGAGAGATTTTATTGGCTGACTACCATCTTACAAGTGTGTCCTCTGGCTTACCATAGTTTAAAAACGTTTAAAGAAGACATTGTAAGTAAGTCAGAGTTACTGGATTCTGCCAATAAAATATTGGCTTGATACGGCTGCTTCTTTTTTTTTGGAGAAATGAAACCTTTACTGAAATTTGTTAATCAAAAATCAGTTCAAAACATCTGTTTTTATGTTTGGACAGGAAACAGAGAAGAGTCTCATTCCGTTTTCTACAGCTAGTACCTCACATACTACTTTGTCCTGCAGAGGTTGAACTAACCCTCAATGGGAATTTACCCACCATAGCATAACAACTGCATATCCAGCATGCTCTTGGTTTTCATCCTAGGCCCCTATGTGGCTAATAAACACATATGTGGTTATGACATAATATGAGTTAACCCTATCTAAAAGTGTGCCTAGATCGAAGAAATAGGGAGAATACCCATGACCTCTTGATTAGTGAAAGATCTCATAACTTACCCACACTTCACTGCTTGTTGCCCAGTGGCTGTATAGGGCACTTTTTTTCAAAAAAAGGTTTGGGTGGGAAGGAACCTACTATACCCCGAGTAAGATTCATTATCTATCAAAGTCAGCCCACAGATATAAATAGATGGATGATGACAAGGCTTGATGGAATCGGAATTTGGTTGTGGCAAGTGGTGGAAAAAGTACAAAATTGTCATACTCGAGTAAAAGTAAAGATACCTCAATAGAAAATGACTCAAGTAAAAGAGAAAGTCACCCAGTAAAATACTACTTGAGTAAAAGTCTAAAAGTATTTGGTTTTAAATGTATTTAAGTATCAAAAGTAAATGTTATTGCTAAAATATAGTTAAAAGTAGAAGTATAAATAATTTAAAATTCCTTATAATAAGCAAACCAGACAGCACCTTTTTCGTGTTATTGTAATGTATGGATAGCCAAGGGCACACTCCAACACTGAAACATAATTTATAAACGAAGCATGTGTGTTTAGTGAGTCCGCCAGATCAGAGGCAGTAGGATAAGTGCGTGAATTTTCCTGTCCTGCTAAGCATTCAAAATGTAACAAGTACTTTGGGGTATCCGTGAAAATGTATGGCGTAAAAAGTACATCATTTTCTTTAGTAATGTACTGAAGTGAAAGTAAAAGTTGTCAAAAATATGAGTAGTAAAGTAAAGTACAGATACCCCGAAAAACTACTTAAGTAGTACTTTAAAGTATTTTTACTGGGGTAATTCACACCACTGTTTGTGGCTCACAAACTTCTCTGAATCATTTTATCCAGAAACAAACTGTTTGTGTATTGGTTTCCTTGACTTTAATGGTGGCTAATTTGACGCAGGCTAACTCAGAACAACAGGCCCTGTGTTCTGGAATCTAATCTGTTTACTGGAGAGTAAGACATGTGGTTTGGCCCCTTATGACAATTGTATCATCATCATTATTATCATCATTATATTACATATAAACATTGACTCTTATTTTTAAATTTATGCGTGCAAATCAACGTAACTTTTTTATTTATAATTTGGGGATATGAAATAGAAAATAGAAATTGTTCAAATCCCTACAGAATTTGAACTTGATGACCTGCTGTGGTTCTCATCATTGTCCACTAGAGCACGGCATTCTCTCATATTTCACTTTGGATAGGTATTGCTGACAGCGTCACGAAATCGATGCGCAGGCTTTAATGGGGCAGCAGTTTGTGTGTTGTTGTGATTCTGGACGGAAAGATAGCAACAATGACCAGAAACTGCCATGTGGGGAATCGTAAATCGCTAATTGAAGTTAGTTGCATCTTGTTCTTGATACCATGTCTTATTTTGAGGTGTTTTGACTGGTTTCATGTCAAATATGGAAAAAATGTGCTGTAAGGATATATTTGAGAGACAACAAGTGAAATATAGATTACATGTTGTCAACAACCTAAACCAACTCCATCTGTTTTGCCCTATAGTTTGTTGCTAAACAACCAAACCATCTAATAAGAATTCACACCTATAATCTACCCAAAATACTGATAATCTCCAATTCATAGGAGACAAAACATAAATAAAAAATAAATAAATCAACTGTTCTTTGAATTTATCCCAGGAAAATTATTACAGGTCTTCATGCAATTTGTAGGTTACTATTTGTAACAGTGGTCAGTCAGGTATTTGAGGCGTGTACTTGATCCCCTACCGTATGAGAGGGAACAGGCAGGAGGCGCGCGAGATGCTCGAGAATCCTGTTCGGTCCTCTTCACTCGCTCCAGCCCCGCCTCACTACGACAACGCTGCCTGCCTGGTCCATCCGCATCTGTCACAACTGTTTGCAGCTGCTTGAGCTCCGTGGCATGCCCTCAGTTATACCGGGATTTAGGTGGAGGTTTTCACGAGAAAGATAGTTATGTCGGAGGTACGGAAATTTACCAAAAGGTTGAGTAAACCAGGAACTGCGGCGGAACTCAGGCAAAGCGTCTCCGAGGCTGTGAGGACATCGGTGATTGTGGTTAGTGTGATGATGGCTAATAATCTCTTCTTTGGCTAGCTAACGGTAGCCTACCTTGCTGTCCAAACCCGCTCGCGAAACCGTAGCCCGAGGGTCCGCTCCATTTATTCTGTTTAATCCGGAAAAGCCTAAGTGTACTTTTAGTTCATAACGTTACTTGAATGTCTGAATGTCGAAAGACAAATGTTGCCCCCCAGTTATTATCGAAGACGCGTGTCAGCGTCTCACCATTTCCTCTACGTCACCCACTGAGCAGAGCTTGCTACATTGGATTGGGATACAAGCTACCTCTTTCAATTTAAACATGCGAATTACGTCGTAATTAGCCTGTAATTAAGCAGTGACGGTTAGCAGAATATGACCGTAATTGAAACGGGATAATGTCCATATAAAGGAAGTATCGTATTTGCATTATGTGTGTCTTTTCCCTGTGGATAGTGGTGTGACATTGTTCATGCAGAGAGAACACATGGTATTCCATTGGTCTTGGCTCCAGCTCCAGCGGCGGCTTTTGTGTGCTTGAGAATTGAGCAGTGCCAGTTCTGAGGTTGAATGTGCAGCTAGACTGCATGGTTTGCCTAGCTATCCCTATTCCCTGTCGTGTAGCCTGGTCCTTTCTTTCCCCAGTATTGAATATTTGATGTTCCAGGCATGTAAAGTATCATTATTGATCCTGGTGGTCTTTGATTATAGCTAGGTCTACAGTAAGAGTTCAGTCTCTATAGAAGCATTTCCTTTTTCTTTGTTGAAAGGACAATAGTAAGTGCTGTATCATGGATCATGATTTGTGCACTGGTCGGGGTTTGTGTTACAGTTGGACTGTGTGTAGTATTGGCCTGAAACCCTTTGATGATGCAGGGTATGGCTTGAGATAAATTGCATTTAATGCTGAAGAAGCATGAAGATTTAATCACTCACACAGGGCTCCTTTTGGTCCTCTGTGTGTGTGTGTGTGTGTGTGTGTGTGTGTGTGTGTGTGTGTGTGTGTGTGTGTGTGTACATGACCTCTAGGGTTGTTTGACCTCATGCCCTCTTGATTTGTCATCATGATAGTTCTCCATGGTAAACTCTCCCACACTGTCAATGTCATCTGATTCGCTAGACTTTTCTCTCTTTCTCATATCATGCAACCAATTGAAAATCCCAGCCAAGAAAACATTCAGTGGACTTTTGCAGATCTCTTAGGCCAGATCTTTTTATTCACAAATATCTCCACTCAAGTGAAGTCAATCAGGCATAGTAATCTTGTGATGAGGTTTGACGCTGACTGACGTGTACTTGGCAACACAGGTTCCGAAGTGTGTTGTGTCTGGTTGAGCGGATGATCCTCAGGGTAATGGTCGCCGTGGTAATGAAGAACAAGCCCTGTTTTGTGGAGGTCACGGAGCAGGCATTCTCACATGGGGATTCCCTGGAGGCATGCTCCAACCATGCTTCCTGTGTGTGTGTGTGTGTGTGTGTGTGTGTGTGTGTCACTTATGTCAATGGGGTTGCTTGTCTTATTCTCCTTCCTGGAATTAACAGTTTTCTGCTCTTTCCATATTCCTGTATCTCTTAGTTAGTGTGTCTAGAAATGACCTTTCCTACATTCAATTGGAGGGGTAGGTATTTACTTTGTTCTGGGCTCCATTCTCTGTGATCTGAAAGCTCAATTAAAAGCCTTAATGTAGTTTCAGCTCATAAGACATTGAGACGTTTTGAATGTTAGCTGAAATGAACATACTGTAATCGACTAGGGTCGCTTAGATCATAAGGAAGCTCCTGAAGAGTCTCAAGAGGTGTTGTTTAGATCTTGTCTAGAGGAATGATATACATATAAGATTGTGTATTTACTCAAATCAAGTCAGGTCAAAGGTTGTGGAACATGGGAAGTCTGTGTTCTCAGTAAACACACAGACTGTAGTAGTTACTGGGGTCAGGGGGAGGACATTGGAACTGTTGGTGCATGTATGTGTGTGTGTGTTGGTGCTTGCGTGCGTGCGTATGTACACATAAACGCCAGTAGTAAAGCCCATCTGCTAGAGATAGACTTCTCCTCTGTCTTTCCACTGAACTGTATAAGACGCACAGCAATCTGGAAAAGTACTTCTCTCGCTAACATTATAGCCAAAGCCAGTGATGATGTTTGGAGTGTCCGGGGCCAGATTGATTGCTGAGTTGAAAAACCGGTGTGACGTACAGTAAAGTCCCATAAAGAGATGAGAAAGTGACTATATATGGGCGAATGTAGCAGGCAGGCGGCTACGCCCCAACCAGAACTAACCCCTTCTTCCTCCTTTCTTGCTCTTTCGTTTTATTTCTCTCCCAGGCTGTTCTTCTCTAAAGGAGTTGAGCCAGAACTCTCTCTCTTTCTCTCCCTCTCTCTTTTCCTCTCTCTCTCTTTCTATCTCTCCTATGACTCTCTCTCGCCCACCTTCTCTCTCTATCTCTTCGCTTTCTCTCTCTCTCCCCCTTCTCTCTCTCTATCTCTCACACAAACTGTCGCAATGGAACTGTATCTTCTGGTTCTGTGGTTCCACTGCTGCCCAACCTGTTGCACATGACAGGAAGCTGCTGCTCTCCTCTGAGCTGCTAGAAGTAATGCATTAAGCAGGCAGCAGAACCTACCTACAGTAGCTGATTGTAAGGCCCAGCGATTATGTTGTTTACCATGTACAGTTGAAGTTGGAAGTTTACATACACCTTAGCCAAATACATTTAAACTAAGATTTTCACAATTCCTAACATTTAATCCTAGTAAAAATTCCCTGTCTCAGGTCAGTTAGTATCACCACTTTATTTTAAGAAAGAAAAGAGCCGATACCGATTAATCGGCCGATTGTTTTATTTATTTATTTGTAATAATGACAATTACAACAACACTGAATGAACACTTATTTTAACTTACTATAATACATAAATACAATCAATTTAGCCTCAAGTAAATAATGAAACATGTTCAATTTGGTTTAAATAATACAAAAACAAAGTGTTGGAGATAAAAGTAAAAGTGCAATATGTGCTATGTAAGAAAGCTAACGTTTCAGTTCCTTACTCAGAACATGAAAACATATGAAAGCTGGTGGTTCCTTTTAACATGAGTCTTCAATATACCCAGGTAAGAAGTTTTAGGTTGTAGTTATTATAGGAATTATAGGACTATTTCCCTCCATACCATTAGTATTTCATTAACCTTTGACTATTGGATGTTCTTATAGGCACTTTAGTATTGCCGGTGTAACAGTACAGCTTCCGTCCCTCTCCTCGCTCCTCCCTGGGCTCGAACCAGCAACACAATGACAACAGCCACCATCGAAGCAGCGTTACTCAAGCAGAGCAAGGGGAACAACTACTAGAAGGCTTAGAGCGAGTGACTTTTGGAATGCTATTAGCGCACGCTAACTAGCTAGCCATTTCACTTCGGTTACACCAGCCTCATCTCGGGAGTTGATAGGCTTGAAGTCATAAACAGCGCAATGCTTGACGCACAACGAAGAGCTGCTGGCAAAACACCCGAAAATGCTGTTTGAATTAATGTTTACGCGCCTGCTTCTGCCTACCACCGCTCAGTCAGATACTTAGATACTTGTATGCTTGAATACTCAGTCAGATTATATGCAACGCAGGACACGCTAGATAATATCTAGTAATATCATCAACCATGTGTAGTTAACTAGTGATTATGATTGATTGTTTTTTATAAGATAAGTTTAATGCTAGCAAGCAACTTACCTTGGCTTACTGCATTTGCGTAATAGGCATTGTGGAGTGCAACGAGAGAGAGGCAGGTCGTATTGCGTTGGCTTACTGCATTCGCGTAACATGCAGTCTCCTTGCGGAGTGCAACGAGAGAGAGCCAGGTCGTTATTGCATTGGACTAGTTAACTGTAAGGTTGCAAGATTGAATCCCCCGAGCTGACAAGGTGAAAATCTGTTGTTCTCCCCCTGAACAAGGCAACAAGGCAGTTAACCCACCGTTCCTAGGCCGTCATTGAAAATAAGAATGTGTTCTTAATGGACTTGCCTAGTTAATTAAAATTAAATAAAGGTGTGAAAAATAAATAACAATACAATTTTTAAAAAATCGGCGCCCAAAAATACCGATTTCTTATTGTTATGAAAACTTGAAATCGGCCCTAATTATCCGGCCATTCCGATTAATCGGTCGACCTCTAGTTTACATACACTCAATTAGTATTTGGTAGCATTGCCTTTAAATTGTTTAACTTGGGTTAAACTTTTTGGGTAGCATTCCACAAGCTTCCCAGAATAAGTTGGGTGAATTTTGGCCCATTCCTCCTGACAGAGCTGGTGTAACTGAGTTAGGTTTGTAGGCCTCCTTGCTCACACACGCTTTTTCAGTTCTGCCCACAAATGTGCTATAGGATTGAGGTCAGGGCTTTGTGATGGCCACTCCCATACCTTGACTTTGTTGTCCTTAAGCCATTTTGCCACAATTTGGAAGTATGCTTGGGGTCATTGTCCATTTGGAAGAACCATTTGCGACCAAGCTTTAACTTCCTGAGTGATGTCTTGAGATGTTTTTTCAATATATCCACATAATTGTCCTACCTTATGATGCCATTTATTTTGTGAAGTGCACCAGTCCCTCCTGCAGCAATGCACCCCCACAACATGATGCTGCCACCCCCGTGCTTTACGGTTGGGAGGGTGTTCTTTGGCTTACAAGCCTCCCCTTTTTCCTCCAAACATAACGATGGTCATTATGGCCAAACAGTTCTATTTTTGTTTCATCAGACCAGAGGACATTTCTCTAAAAAGTACGATCTTTGTCCCCATGTGCAGTTGCAAACCGTAGTCTGGCTTTTTTATGGCGGTTTTGGAGCAGTCTTCCTTGCTGAGCGGCCTTTCAGGTTATGTTTTCGGACTCGTTTTACTGTGGATATAGATACTTTTGTACCTGTTTTCTCCAGCATCTTCACAAGGTCCTTTGCCGTTGTTCTTGGTACTTTTCGCACCAAAGTACGTTCATCTCTAGGAGACAGAACGCGTCTGCTTCCTGAGTGGTATGACGGTCCCATGGTGTTTATACTTGCAAACTATTGTTTGTACAGATGAACGTGGTACCTTCAGGCGTTTAGAAATAGCTCCCAATGATGAACCAGACTTGTGGAGGTCTACAATTTTTCTTCTGAGGTCTTGGCTGATTTCTTTTGATTTTCCCATGACGTCAAGCAAAGAGGCACTGAATTTGGATGTAGGCCTTGAAATATATCCACAGGTACACCTCCAATTGACTCAAATTATGTCAATTAGCCTATCAGAGGCTTCTAAAGTCATGACATAATTTTCTGGAATTTTCCAAGCTGTTTAAAGGCACAGTCAACTTAGTATATGTAAACTTCTGACCCACTGAAATTGTGATACAGTGAGTTTTAAGTTAAATAATCTGTCTGTAAACAATTGTTGGAAAAATTACTTGTGTCATGCACGAAATAGATGTTCTAACCGACTTGCCGAAACTATAGTTTGTTAACAAGACATTTGCGGAGTGGTTGAAAAACAAGTTTTAACAACTCCAACCTAAGTGTATGTAAACTTCCGACTTCAACTGTACATGAATACACATGCGTGTGTGTGTGAGAGACATAGAACAATGACTGGGGGAGGGAAGGAGTGCGAAAGAGAGGGAGAATCACTGTGCACCAGCTGAAAGGGAAATAGTTGATCTAAAGTCCAGCATGTCCTCTCCCCACACTCCCTAATTCCATGGACAGCAGTACAGCATACTCTCTGTTACATGTGCCAGGTGGGACACACTTACAGCTGAACTGTGGCAGGGTGTTTGAGCCGGGAGTCCTAGAGAGGGGCCTGGTGGTTCTCTGACATGTTAGCTGACTGTGTCTCTCTCTCCCTTGAGTCTTTTCCCAATGTCCTTGGCCACTGGTCAGTGGTCACTGCAGAACAGTCTCCTCTAATATGGATAGAGCTCTACCACATTCTGGGCTGCATGAAACTGCCCTCGGGCCCAGGAGTCTATTACCTTACAGAGAGCAAAGTACATTGTATTCAAGCCAGGATTACCCTATGTCAAATTTTCACCTGCTTCTGCTGAGCCTTGCACTATTGTTAGAATGAATTATTATTGACGTTTCCTAGTTGCTTCTCCTTGGCTGACTTGCTTTGTCCTGGACTGATTCACATGACTTAGCCTATCATATGTGTGTTTTCTCTGAAACTGTCTTTGAATATAGGATATGAAATCATTCAGTTCTCTATGAAACTCTCAACAGGATGCAGTGATGTGGTGGAGCAGCCATCTTTTGTTTTGTGATTGTGTTGCCTTGGTAACATGTCAGACTGAGCCACTCTCCAATGGCTGATGAAGTTAGAACTCCTGCAATAACCTGTGCCCTGCTGCTCTAATTTTCACTCACTGCAGCACGCAACCCCCCTCTGAACTCCCTGGAGTCATAAAAGAAACAGTAACCAGGAACTAAGACCCTAAGGTCAAAGGTTTTAAGGCATTCTTACAACCCTGTGCAGTGCCTAACCCCTCTGCAGAGTACTTCAGTAGGGACCATGTAACACAGTCAACCTCTGGTGTCGGAGTGTTGGACTCCAACCCCTCAAAGGACATTCTGTTGAACTAGACTACTGCGCCATGTGATCACAATCCTCTCAATGTTTTGAGTGATCCTCCAGCTGCTCTAAAGATCTCCTCCAGTCCAGCAGTCAGCCTAATATTTTTCACCGATGCCTTTCCCTCTGTTCATGCTCTCTCTCTCTGGTTATTGTTTATTTCTCTCTCTCTCTCTCTCTCAATTCAAAGGGCTTTATCGGCATGGGAAACATATGTTTACATTGCCAAAGCAGGTGAAATAGATAATAAACAAAAGTGAAATAAACAATCAGAAATGAACAGTCAACATTACACTCACAAAAGTTTCAATGGAATAGAGACATTTTAAATGTCATATTATGGCTATGTACAGTGTTGTAACGTTGGGCAAATAGTTAAAGTCCAAAAGGGGAAGTAAATACACATACATATGGGTGGTGTTTACAATGGTGTTTGTTCTTCACTGGTTGCCCTTTTCTTGTGGCAACAGGTCACACATCTTGCTGCTTTGATGGCACACTGGGATATTTCACCTAATAGATATGGGAGTTTATTAGAATTGGATTTGTTTTCAAATTATTTGTGGGTCTGTAATCTAAACTAGGTTTTCACCTAATTGTCTGCCTACAGGCCTCTCTCAATAGCAAGGTTAAGCTCACTGTCTGTACATTGTAGAATTGAACGGCTCTTTTCTGGATTCTGCTAATATAATTAGCGAGTCTCTCTCTTTTCATGCTCTGCAGCCGCCCTCTGAACTTTGTGTCTCTCTGTGATCTCTGCCCTCTAACCTCAGTCATCTTTAGTTCAGGGAGAGTAGCTTCTCTCTGTCACATTGACAAATCTCTAGTCCAGCAGAGCAGAACAGATCAGGTGGGAAAAGAGGAGTGTGATGTTTTTCAGTCTCAGCTTCCAAACAACTGCCCAGACAGAGGAAAGCTGAAACACACTGTGCTTTTTCACAATTACACCATGCTGTTAGTGTGTTGTGTTACTCGTCTGGGACTCTGGTCTGTTTTGTACCTGGTCCACAGCCACCCTTATGATACTCTGTCCCCTCTACGGATCATATTGAGGGGGAGAGATGAAACGCACTGTGCTTTTTCACAATGACACCACCATGAGAGCTCAGGATTCAGTAGCTAGGAGAACTTTATTGGTCAGTCTCAGGCATCGTCCCAAATGCGTGTCTTTTTGTCGAGGCAAAACTTTGTGTGGAAGGTACTACGCAGCACTCTGGCGCACTCAACGTTGTTGATATACGTTGGCTTTCGCTGTAGGCCTATTTGTCAGGGAAACTGTGAAGCCAGCTGTATAGCCTATTGCCTGTTTCTGTTTTAGTATTTTATTAAAGAATGTGAAACAATGTTGCGTCTGTTTGCTGATTTTCATTAAATCGTGAATAGCTGTTCTTTATATGGACTAAATAAATGTGTTCTTATGGGCAGAATATTATATATAGGCTATAGCATACCAAATGTTGATCAGTTATGAAAATGAAACATTTAATGTGGAAAAAGGCCAACATTTGTACATTTTTTAAGTCTTTGTCACATGACTATAAACATGGAAAGGTTTTTATAGTAGGTTAGGCTATATTGGGTTCTCACCATCATTATTATTATTCACATCACTACAATTCAATCAAGTCACAATTATCAGATTTGGTATTGACATCAGTGAGCAGGCTTTGTGAGTCAGGAGAGACACATGGGTAGCCCTACCAACGGAAAATGTCTGAAAACAAAAATGATTCTGAAATTCAGACCACAGAAATCCAAGGTTTATATACTGAACAACAATATAAACGCAACATGCAACAATTTCAATGATTTTACTGAGTTACAGTTCATATAAGGAAATCAATTAATTGAAATAAATAAATGCTAATCCATGGATCCTAATCTGGGCAGGGGCGCAGCCGTAGGTGGGCCAGGGAGGGCATATGCCCAGCCAATCAGTATGAGATTTACCCCACAAAAGGGCTTTATTACAGACACCTGTGTAATGATCATGCTGTTTAATCAGCTTCTTGATATGCTTTTGAACGGGGTATGGTTGTAGGTGCCAGGCGCACCGATTTGAGTGTGTCAAGAACTGCAACGCTGCTGGGTTTTTCACACTCAACAGTTTCCTGTGTGTATCAAGAATGGTCCACCACCCAAAGGACATCACGCCAAATTGACACAGCTGTGAAAAGCATTGGAGTCAACATGGGCCAGTATCCCTGTGGAACGCTTTCAACACCTTGCAGAGTCCATGCCCCTATGAATTTAGGCTATTCTTTGTGCAAAAGGGGGTACAACTCAATATTAGGAAGGTGTTCTTAATGTTTTGTACACTCAGGCTTACTTTAGCTTACTGCTTACAAAAGAGCTAACAAATATTGTCACAATAAACAACATAGTGCTTTAAGAAAGAGATGGAAAATACATGACCAAGCAAATCTAACCAACGTATCCCCCTGTTTATGTGAAGGAGTGAGTGAGGGTGTGCCTTTTGTGTTTATGTGTCTGTCTGTCTGCATTTGCATTGTCTTTTCTTGTTAGCACTGATTTAGCTGATAGCTGCTTTATTGAACAAAGGTTTTTAATAGGCTTACTTTCCTGCCCTCATTGTAAGTTGCTCTGGATAAGAGAGTCTGCTAAATGACCGAAATGTAATGTAAATGTGTGGTAGCTTATCTGTGTGTCTCTTGGTAACTTGACTGTATGTTTCTCTACAGGAGCAGCCTAAGATCATTGAGCCATTGGACTATGAGAACGTGGTGTTCCAGAGGAAAGCCCAGATCCACAGTGACCCTCACAGAGACCTGTTGCAGTGTCCTGTCGACGACATCTCGGTACACACACAAACACACACACACACACACTGACACATGAACCATTTGTTTAGTTTGTTCAAATTCAATGTTTTATTTGAGAATATTTATAAAAGTGACATACTCTTTCAAATATGTTCCTAGAAACACTGGATAACCAGGCACACATTTTGTACGGTAGCTAGGGAAAGCATTGCGACATATATCCCCGCAGTAGCATATAATATGAATACCAGAAAATACTGCAGGAACAGTGGTTTATTTTATACCAAGATCAGCAAATTCTGTGAGAATTGACCCAGGGAGGGCGTTCTTATAGATTTCTGTTTCTACTTAAAAAGTGTCTTCTTTTCCCATTATTCACCAGATCACAGCCTTGTATTAGTCAAAACCAATCGACCCAGCCAGTCCAGTTTAACTCAATCACTGACAGATTATTGGGACTCTTTCAAATGCACATTATTCAAACACACGTGGTTCTGATCAGGAACCACTCTGTTCACCCTCATCTCTTTCCAACCCCGCCCTTTCTCCCTCTCTGTGTAGGAGTCTCAGATCTCTCGTCAGAGGAGGACCGTGGTTCCCTCCGTGCCCCAGAATGCAGAGAGGGACGCCAAGAGCCTGTTTGCCAAAGAGGTACTCATTCAGTCGACACTAGTACACAACAAAAAAAGGCCTGTAGACAAAGCTTGACAAGGCTATATCGTAATAGGAATCAATAGGAACTGCGAGGCCTGACCAGAAACAAACTACTGGTTGGTCCCAATCAAGAGATGTTGACCTGTTAACTGTTACTCAGCGAGCACCATACCTAAAGCAAAAACTTGACAACTTGACTAGAGGTCGACCGATTATTATTTTCAACGCTGATACCGATTATTGGAGGACCAAAAAAAGCAGATACAGATTAATTCATTTTTATATATATATTTGTAATAATGACAATTACAACAATACTGAATGAACACTTTTATTTTAACTTAATATAATACATCAATAAAATCAATTTAGTCTCAAATAAATAATGAAACATGTTCAATTTGGTTTAAATAATGAAAAAACACAGTGTTGGAGAAGAAAGTGAAAGTGCAATATGTGCCATGTAAAAAAGCTAACGTTTAAGTTCCTTGCTCAGAACATGAGAACATATGAAAGCTGGTGGTTCCTTTTAACATGAGTCTTCAATATTCCCAGTTAATACGTTTTTAGGTTGTAGTGATTATAGGAATTATAGGAGTATTTCTCTCTATACCATTAGTATTTCATATACCTTTGACTATTGGATGTTCTTATAGGCACTATAGTATTTCCAGCCTAATCTCGGGAGTTGATAGGCTTGAAGTCATAAACAGCCCAATGCTTGAAGCACAGTGAAGAGCTGCTGGCAAATGCAGGAAACTGCTGTTTTTAATGAATGCTTGCGAGCCTGCTGCTGCCTACCACCGCTCAGTCAGACTGCTCTATCAAATATCAAATAATAGATGTAATTTTAATATAATAAACACACAGAAATATGAGCCTTAGGTCATTAATATGGTCAAATCTGGAAACTATAATTTCGAAAACAAAACTTTTATTCTTTCAGTGAAATACGGAACCGTTCCCTATTTTATCGAATGGGTGGCATCCATAAGTCTAAATATTGCTGTAACATTGCACAACCTTCAATGTTATGTCATAATTATGTAAAATTATGGCAAATTAATTACGGTCTTTGTTAGGAAGAAATGGTCTTCACACTGTTCGCAACGAGCCAGGCGGCTCAAACTGCTGCATATACCCTGACTCTGCTTGCACAGAACGCAAGAGAAGTGACACAATTTCCCTAGTTAAAATAAATTCATGTTAGCAGGCAATATTAGCTAAATATGCAGGTTTAAAAAATATATATTTGTGTATTGATTTTAAGAAAGGCATTGATGTTTATGGTTAGGTACACATTGGTGCAACGACAGTGTTTTTTTTCACGATTGCGCTTGTTAAGTCATCACCCGTTTGGCGAAGTAGGCTGTGATTCGATTATAAATGAACAGGCACCGCATTGATTATATGCAACGCGGGACAATAAACTAGTAATATCATCAACGATGTGTAGTTAACTCGTGAATATGTTAAGATTGATTGTTTTTTTATAAGGTAAGTTTAATGCTAGCTAGCAACTTACCTTGGCTCCTTGCTGCACTATCGTAACAGGTGGTCAGCCTGCCACGCAGTCTCCTCGTGGAGTGCAATGTAATTGTCCATAATCGGCGTCCAAAAATGCCGATTACCGATTGTTATGAAAACTTGAAATCGGCCCTAATTAATCGCCATGCCGGTCGACCTCTAAACTTGACATACAGTGACACTTTTCTGGCATGATGTGAACTGTGAACTCTTTATTACCCTGGTCCCCTGGTGTTGTAATGTTACTAATTGAGCTCTAATGTTGACCTGTTTGGCAGTGCATCAAGACTTACAACACGGACTGGCATGTCATCAACTACAAATATGAAGCGTACTCGGGAGATTTCCGCATGCTCCCAACGTAAGTCTAGAATAGAAAAGCTATTGATACACGCATGCTTCCAAGGTGCTATAAATCTGGAAAAGAAAAGTCATTGATAGAAAGAAACAGCATAGAAATGACCAGATTGTAGATAGGAAGCAAGGCGTAGATGTATTGACGATATAGACTAGCTGTTGATCCCTTGAGGATTTAGACTAGCTGTTAATCCATTGAGAATATAGACTAGCTGTTGATCCATTGAGGATATAGCCTAGATTTTAATACATTGAGGATATAGCCTAGCTGTTGATCCATTGAGGATACAGATTAGCTTTTGATCCATTGATATAGCCTAGCTTTTGATCCATTGAGGATACAGACTAGCTTTTGATCCATTGAGGATACATCTTAGCTTTTCATCCATTGAGGATACAGCTTAGTTTTTACTCCATTGAGGATACAGCTTAGCTTTTGATCCATTGAGGATACAGCTTAGCTTTTGATCCATTGAGGATACAGCTTAGCTTTTGATCCATTGAGGATACAGTATAGCTTTTGATCCTTTGAGGATACAACCTGGCTTTTGATCCATTGAGGATATAGCTTAGCTTTTGATCCATTGAGGATACAGCTTAGCTTTTGATCCATTGAGGATACAACTTAGCTTTTGATCCATTGAAGATACAGCTTAGCTTTTGATCCATTGAGGATACAGTATAGCTTTTGATCCTTTGAGGATACAGCCTGGCTTTTGATCCATTGAGGATATAGCTTAGCTTTTGATCCATTGAAGATACAGCTTAGCTTTTGATCCATTGAGGATACGGCTTAGCTTTTGATCCATTGAGGATACAGCCTAGCTTTTGATCCATTGATGTAGCCTAGTTTTTGATCCATTGAGGTTATAGCCTAGCTTTTGATACTGTACAAAGACACACTATTGAAACGACCAGAACCAAGATACAGTAGAAAGGAGTTGATGTATTGAGTATATAGTTCTGGGTTGCTGACACACAACAACCCTCTCTCTCACACAACAACCCTCTCTCTCACACAACAACCCTCTCTCTCACACAACAACCTTCTCTCTCGCACAACAACCCTCTCTCTCACACAACAACCATCTCTCTCACACAACAACCCTCTCTACACAACAACCCTCTCTCTCACACAACAACCCTCTCTCTCACACAACAACCCTCTCTCTCTACACAACAACCATCCCTCTCACACAACAACCATCCCTCTCACCCAACAACCCTCTATCTCACACAACAACCCTCTATCTCACACAACAACCTTCTCTCACACAACAACCTTCTCTCACACAACAACCTTCTCTCACACAACAACCATCTATCTCACACAACAACCTTCTCTCACACAACAACCCTCTCTCACACAACAACCCTCTCTCTCACACAACAACCATCTCACTCACCCAACAACCCTCTCTACACAACAACCCTCGCTCTCACACAACAACCCTCCCTCTCACGCAACAACCCTCCCTCTCACGCAACAACCCTCCCTGTCACACAACAACCCTCTCTCTGACACAACAACCCTCTCTCTCACACAACAACCCTCTCTCTCACACAACAACCACCATCTCTCACACAACAACCCTCTCTCTCACACAACAACCCTCTCTCTCACACAACAACCCTCCCTGTCACACAACAACCCTCTCTCTCACACAACAACCTTCTCTCTCACACAACAACCCTCTCTACACAACAACCCTCCCTGTCACACAACAACCCTCCCTGTCACACAACAACCCTCTCTCTGACACGACATGTGTTTTCACAGTAAAGGCCTGAAGATGGACAAGCTGCCGGCTCACGTGTTTGAGATCGATGAAGACGCAAAAGATGAGGTGAGTGGAATGTTAGGCCTGGGGGTGATGGACCTGTGCGTGTGCGTGTGTGTGTGTGTGTGTGCGTGTGTGCGCGCGCCTACGTACATGTGTGCGCGAGAGAGAGAGACATTGATTATCAGACGATGTTGAGTGGTCTGGTATGCTCAAGGGTCTTTTGTGTGGCCAGTTCACTCACGTCCTCTAGGCCTTGTTGGCTTGGTGGTAGTCATGTTTAAAAAAAACTTTTGACTTTGAGCATAACATCAACACATTGCTGCATCCCCCCCAAAGCGTTTTAGAAAAGATGCTAACAATACAATACAATGCATCAAATAACAGTAATTCAATAGAGATACTGTAGCTTACATCCAGAAACCCTAACCGCCACTGTGCCACTGTGATGTGGTTTTGTGGCGGGAGAGCATTTGCAGCTGTACTCAGTAGGGTCTACAGCCACAGCCTGTTTCCAGATGTGTTTGTGCTATCTTGCCTACGCCTATGGTCATTGTCACATTAGGAGTAGGCAAGACAGCACAAACAGATCTGGGACCAGGCTACTGCAGCCAACCAGTACAGCCAGTAGCTCGCTCGCCTAATGAGCCTGTCCTCATCACTCCTCTTTAGCAGTGAAACCAGAGCTCTACTTTTCTAAAAATAGTTCTCATCGACTCCCCTCTCCCTCGTCGACCTGGCCGGATGTGGATAAACTTCACATTAAAAAGGGTTGTAATTGAACGATTGAAGGAAAATAAACGGCTGCCAGACATATTGCTGAGAGCACAGAGCAGACAGCAGAGGCTATCACTGAATCACTCCAGGGCTACGGCTACACTGGAACCCTATTCCCTATATAGTGCACTACCTTTGACCAGAGCCCTATGGGTCCTGGGCCCAAATGTAGTGCACTATACAGGGAAATAGGCTGCCATTTTAAATACACCAAAGGACTAAAGCGAGAGGGAGAAAGAGAGCAGAGCAGAGGCTATCTATCAATCCAGGCAGCACAAAAAGAGGCTTGCTAATGTTACATGACTTACAATGTCCTTTATTGCTACACCCCAGACATCTTGTCTCCGAGGGAGAGAGCAGTAATTAATAGTGTATCAAATCAAATAGTTTTGGCACATGTGCCGAATACAACAGGTGTAGTAGACCTTACAGTGAAAGCCCTTAACCAACAATGCAGTTTTAAGAAAAATAAGTGTTAAGAAAGTACTCAAATAAACTGAAGTAAAAACATAATAATAATGAAAATAAAGAAGAAAAATAACAAATAATTACGGAGCAGCTATATACAGGGGGCACCGGTACAGAGCCAATATGCGGGGGCATAGATTAGTTGAGGTAATACATGTGGGTAGAGGTAAACTGACTATGCATGGATAATAAACAGAGAGTAGCAGCAGCATACAAATGTGTGTGTGTGTGGGGACACACACACACACAATATGTAGTCTATATGTGACATTTAGGTTTCATGGGTGGCACAAATTGGGATATGGGGGAGGATATATGGGTATATGCAAATTAAAACTGTAGTATAATATACTATTGTAATTACTGTAATGTTTTGTGGACTATAGTGTTTTTGGAGACATTATTGTAGTAATTACTGTAGTGTTTTTGCAGTCTGTAGCATACTGCAGTATTTACTATAGTATTCTACTGTATACTACAAAATGATATAGTAAGAATTACACATGGCAGAGGGATACTACAGTGTGTAGTATAGTATACTACAGTTTACCACATAATTATATAGTAAGTACAGGAGTATTCTATAGTCAACTGGAGTATTTTTTCACGTGGGATTGATAGACGATTGATAGAGTAGAGGGGTGGATAGTGGAATGAAGGGGGTTCTCAGAACGCCACTCAGAGCAAGGGAAGGGTGGGTGTGTTGAGGGAGGACAGAGGAGAGAGCTCAGCCAATTGGATTACAGGACAGAGCTAGAGAGAGGCGTACTTACGATCGGACGAGCGCAAAGGATAGTGCCACTTCTCAATTTGTTAACTGAGCTGTGTGTGTGTGCGTGCGTGCGTGTGCGTGCGCGTCTGTGTGTGATAGCTACAGTATGGCATTTCTCTGTATATCCCAACAACAGTAAAAGGATTAGGTATTCGATTGGGAAACATATTTACTGTGTGTGTCCTTTGATTGGCAATGTCCTTGTTATGGATATTAGTGTTGGGATAAATGGTCTCATGGAGATTTTCACTGCAAATTAGTTGAGTTGGTGAAGTGATGATTGTGGTTAAATGGGTTAAATGACTTCCCATTCATGGGAAGCAGAGAAATTCTCTCCATATCTTTCTGTATGAATTATGTATGTCTCTGCACATTGTGTGTGTGTGTTAGACTCAGTGACAAAAGTTATTTTGTTTGTGAATGTGTGGTTATTATTTCTGTTTGTGTGATTGCATAGGTGTTTGTTTGTCTGTGTATCTGTGCAAACATGTATCTGTGTGTTTGTCTGTGGGTGTGTGTGATGTGGGTTGATTAGCCTATTGATTGTATATCCTTACCCATTATCAATACTAACTCTCCTTCCTTTGTGTGTGTGTGTGTGTGTGTGTGTGTGTGTGTGTGTGTGTGTCACCAGGACTCGTCCTCTCTGTGCTCTCAGAGAGGGGGTATCATGAAGCAGGGCTGGCTGCAGAAAGCCAACATCAACAGCAGCCTGTCTGTCTCCATGAGGGTGAGTCAGAACAGCTCACCCACCATCCTTGTCTACTGACTATAGAGTGCATTCAGAAAGTACTCAGACCCCTTGACTTTTTCCCCGAAAATGTACGTTACAGTCTTATTCTTAAATTGATGATTTAAAAAATAAATAAAAATTTTGACCCTTTGTTATGAGACTTAAAATTGAGCTCAGGTGCATCCTGTTTCCATTGATCATCCTTGAGATGTTTCTACAACTTGATTGGAGTCCACCTATGGCGAATTCAATTGATTGGATATTTTTATGATTTTTTTAAATGTAACCTTATTTAACCTATACAGGTGTTTGTCATTGAGATATAATCTCTTTTTCAAGAGATACCTGGTGCAACAGCAGCAGGCAGCAGGGGGAACAAAGTTTCAGACAAAACGACTTATATACACTAACACAATATTGAACAGTACTATAGACACACATACAGTACAACAATGACATATTACGTAAAGAAACACAAATGTCATAACTAAATTATTTGGAAAGGCACCCACCTGTCTATATTGCGCCCCACAGTTGACAGTGCATGTCAGATCCAAGCCATTTTTTATTATTTTTTATTTATTTTACCAGGCAAGTCAGTTAAGAACAAATTCTTATTTTCAATGACGGCCTAGGAACAGTGGGTTAACTGCCTGTTCAGGGGCAGAACGACAGATTTGTACCTTGTCAGCTCAGGGGTTTGAACTCGCAACCTTCCGGTTACTAGTCACACGCTCTAACCACTAGGCTACCCTGCCGCCCCATGAGGTCGAAGGAATTGCCCTTAGAGCGCAAATACAGGATTGTGTTGAGGCACAGATCTGGGGAAGGGTACCAAAACATTCCTGCAGCATTGAATGACCACAAGAACAAAGTGGCCTCCATCATTCTTAAATTAAAGAAGTTTGGAACCACCCAGACTTCCTAGAGCTGGCCGCCCGGCCAAACTGAGCAATCGGGGGAGAGGGGCCTTGGTCAGGGAGGTGACCAAGAACCTGATGGCCACTCTGACAGTGTTCCTCTGTGGAGATGGGAGAACCTTCCAGAAGGACAATCATCTCTGCAGCACTCCACCAATCAGTCCTTTATGGTAGAGTGGCCAGAAGACGGAAGCCACTCCTCAGTAAAAGTCACATGACAGCCCGCTTGGAGTTTGCCAAAAGGCACCTAAAGGACTCTCAGACCATGAGAAACAAGATTCTCTGGTCTGATGAAACCAAGACTGAACTCTTTGGCACCTGACAAAGCTTAAGAGGATTTGCAGAGAGGGATGGGAGAAACACCCCTAATACAGGTGTGATAAGCTTGTAGCGTCATAACCAGGAAGACTCAAGGCTGTAATGGCTGCCAAAAATGCTGCAAAGGGTCTGAATACTTATGTAAATGTGATGTTTTTTATTTTCAAAAATGTCTAAACACCTGTCTTGCTTTGTCATTATGGGGTATGGGGAAAACATTTTTAAAATCCATTTTAGAATAAGGCTGTAACGAAATAAAATGTGGGAAAAGTCAAGGGGTCTGAATTCTTTCCGAATGCACTGTAGATGTACAATAAATGACGTAGATCATGTACCACAAAAACACTGTGCAGGCATTTGTTCAGCACTAACATACCTGATTAGGGCCCTATAAAATCAGTTATATATAAATATTCAGTTTTTTCCATTTTGTTTTCACAGGTTTCAGTTTTTTCCTATTTCTTTCAGGTTTTCGCTCTCAAAATCATTAAAAAAATATATAAAAACAACACAATTGGATGTTCTAAGTCCATAACAATGCTTAAATCACATCAGGAGACCACTTGACTTGGAAATATCAAGTACATTTTTATTTTGGGGTGGACATAACCTTTAATTCAGGTGTGCACCAGCAAGAGACGTGTTTGCTTAGCTCTGTTTCTGATTGTAGAGTTTGCTAATCACAAATCACCAAATAATCATAATATCATTATGCGGGTAGGCATAGGATACTTTGTCGTTAACATTTTCATTTCGATTTTTTTGGGGAAAGCCTTTCCATCTTCCATAAGACGGTTATCATTAGCATCATCGCTAACAAAGTGGTAGACAAACAAACACGCACACACGGACAGGGCCATTCCCGCGTTGCCTTTTCAGAAATAAATAAAGAAGGCAAATCAGAATCAGTGATGCTTTTTGTTCATGTCTTATGATAACCCGGGAGCTGTTTTATAATAATCCTGAGCTAATTAATTTTAGAATAAATGAAATGCATTTTTGAATAGTGTTTTAATGTCTGGATTCTGTGATTCCTTCCGCGTTCTCCGCATCGCGGATTTGATAGGGTCTTACCTGACTCAGCTAATCAAAAAAAGTGTCTACAACTGTATTTGAATGCCACATCAATACATTTGATCACCAGCCTTATTTACCTTTGTACCCACACATCCACTAGACTGTACAGCAGATGAACACTTAGAAATAAAAGTGCCGTGGCTATTGGATGATTTTGAATTGAAACCCTTCTTCTGATTATCAGGTGTTTAAGAGGAGGTATTTCTACCTGTCCCAGCTGCCAGACGGCTCCTACATCCTCAACTCCTACAAGGATGAGAAGAACTGCAAGGACACCAAAGGATCCATCTACCTGGACTCCTGTATAGACGTCATTCAGGTGACCTGGGCCCTTATACACAAAGAGTCTCTGAGTAGAAGTGCTGATCTAGGATCAGTCTAGTCTTTTAGATTACAATTCCTTAGATTACATGGACGGGGGAACTGATCTTAGATCAGCTACTTTTGAGATGCTCATTGAATACGGTCCCTTAATTTCACCTTGACTTGGAAATCATTGACGTCGTGTGGTTGTTGTGAATAATACAGTACGGTATATCTTTGTATTTGGTTAATGTTTGTTCCTAATGTGTCCTGGGAATAGATTGACCATTTGCTTACAGAGGCACACCATCCGCTCTGGGCTTTATGGAGACAGACAAATCTAAATATATTGTCTTGTCTGTCCTAGACGCTAGACTTTCCTCCTGCCAGCCATGGAGGGAAGTCTGTGATAATCAAATAGATCATTCTATGTTAATACAATTAATAGGTAATCATTCTCTGGAGGCAGAACTGGCAGCAGGACACTCAGAATTAGGCTTTTAACACAACAGCCAACTGGGAAAAAACTGGTTGAATCATTGCTGTTTCCATGTCATTTCAACAAAGAATTCAATGTGTTGACGTTGGATCGACTTGGAAAATGGATTGGATTTGCAAAAGTCATCAACGGAATTTAGTCTTTTTTTCACCCAACTTTGAACCTAAATCCAATATGGTGACATTTTTTGTTGATTTCACATTGAATTCACGTTAGTTGACAACTTTCAATTGTAAACCAAACTACACGTTGAAATGACGTCTGTGCCCAGTGGGATTAGTTGCTAATAAAGATTTAGGCCTAAATCGGCACCTAGCAGCATTTTAACCAAAGGCTGTTATACTAGCTGTCCAGTCTGTTTTATAAATGTGCAATAATCATAAAACACAATATAGGGAATTGGCAACTCGTTCTCATTCTGAGAAATAAGGTATTGATTGAACAAAGTAGACAGGCTAGCATGCTGTTCAAACAGTTGGAGACAGACAGAAGGCTGTGTTCATAACAATTCTACTGTTCTGCCTCGTTATCTAGCTAGCAATTAGATCCAAGTTGGCTAAACTTGAAATGTAAATATTAGCTGTCTACTCACCAGCATGTTTGAGCATTGAGCCGAGTGTTATTAGGTTATATGCTGATCCAACCAGATGTGCTCTCTTTCTCTCCTCCCCAGCGCCCTAAGATGCGCTTTAACAGCTTTGAGCTTTGAGCCACAATGACTAAATGACTCCAACCGAACGTTTATATTCTCACCCCAGGTGCCCTAAGATTGGTTGGAACTACTTTAAGATTATGTTACTAAATGACTCAAACCAACCCTCTGTTCCCTGTCCCCCCCTCCAGTGTCCTAAGATGCGCCGTAACGGCTTTGAGCTGAAGATGCAGGAGCGCTACAGCCACCTCCTTTCTGCGGACAGCGAGGCGGAGATGGAGGAGTGGGTGGTCACCCTGAAACAGGCCCTGCAGAGCAGCACTGAGGGAGGAGACAGGAGGAACGGAGGAGACGGCCTAGACTGTGCCCAGGGTGAGGATGGACTGGACACACAAACACACACACACACACACATTGTATGCCGTACTCTCCTAGACCTGCAGTTCAACATCTTACAGTTTTTTACAACCACTTTGGCACTCATTTCAGAACCTTGTGGTCATTTTTCAGAACTCTAGACGCACAACTCAAAACGGTCATCACTTGTAACACAGGCTGTCCAATGTTCAAAACATTGCATTGTGCATTCATATCTTTAAAGGAACCTTGCACTTTCAGAATCATTGGTTCAAATAACTAGTTTATCATGAAATACCATAGGAACATTCATTTAGATCACCCACACACAAGATACTGTGTAGTTGTTCGCACAATCATTAAATATTGTAATACAAAATTGTTTCATGATGATGCTACACATAAATACATCACTGTAAAAAGGACCAGTAGAGAGAATACTACAGACACAGTGGAATCATTGAACAAAATCTGAAATGTATTGATGAAATACAATAAAATCACAACATAGGTTTCTTTGATTCAAAGCAAAAATAATCAGCTACAAAAAAGAAAAAAACTACAGTAAAACGTCAATTGCAGTATTCCTCACCTGGTTTACTGTAAAAAGCAAACCAAAGGATTGATTACTGTACTTCTATATTTCCCTCAACCCTGTCTTGTGGATTTGGCCACAGGTTCTCAGCCACATCACAATGGATGTTTTCATTAGCCAAACATCTTGGGAAGAATCTTCGGGCATGGCGAATCATTGCATGCGTCATCCATGGCCTGGAGAAGCGTGGCTTGTTCGAGAAGGCGCCTATCATATTCCTTCCACCTCCATGTGGAGAAAAAATCCTCAATCGTGCTAAGGAAAGGAGAGTATGGGGGTAAGTACAGGGTGGTAAATTGTGGATGGGCCTGAAACCATGCTTGCACCATTTGAGCATGGTGGAACCTGACATTATCCCACACAATGACATAGGTCACGCCATCAGCTCTACAGACCTGATTTAGCTCATCAAGGAAGGTTACAAGGAGAGCTGCATTATATGATCCAATACGAGGTCTGCGTACCACCACACCATCTTCCAATATAGCCGGACACATGGTGATGTTGTCCAGGTCCTTGGATGGTTGCCCATTGGCCAATGAAATTCCGACCTCTCCTCCTTGTTTTGGCCAGGTTGAAGCCTGCCTCATCCAAAAAGAGGAATTTGTGATGGTTTTCGTCAGCATCCAGCTCCATCACCTTCTAAAAAGACGTCTTGGAAAGATAATTACTGATTACAATGATGTAGAATGTTGGGGGGATTTTTCACAACAGCCATCTTGAAACTGAACATACCTGAACATACTCAGTCCTCAGTTGCTTCACTCTGTCTGCATTTCTTTCTAAAGTCACACGGTATAGCTGTTTTAGAGACCCCTGGTGCCATTTCAGCATGCATGCATTAGCCTGCAAACTTATGGCTTCCACATTGTTCAACATGTCGTCATTGTCCAAGATGTGCTGCCGAATTTCTGTAAGGCGAATATCATTTCTGGCCCGAACCAAATTGACCACAGCCCGCACTTGTTGGTCAGTCAGAATTTTGCCTCTGCCTCCCATATTTGACCTAGTCTCAATTCTGCAGGGAAAATTACACTAAGAACACATTTAGTCACATCACCTACACCGTGGTACATGTCGGCATGCAGTATACAGTGGTTGCCCCACTAAAAGTTTTGCGATAATGCTGCTGTAATTTAGTACGGTACCCTACGTCACCACTTCATTGCTCCAGACCAGCGCAAGGGGGAGTTAGAGCACTGTTTATGCTTTTGGGTCCTACTGTGTCTCTAACTGACAATGAATGGGCGACATAAACCTAAATAGAAACTGATAATTGTGCACGACTTCAGTATTACTTACTAAAACTGTTGTTACACTAAGGTTTTTATTACTTATTTTGTTAGGATTATTTTGTAATGTAGCCCACTCCCGACCGGTCCTGTTGTACAGCGCTTGTGTGGTGCAACAGTCGTAAGACACTGCATAGCAGTGCAAGCTGTGTTGCTACAGATGCTGGTTCAATACCTGTGCCGGGCTTCGACTGGGCAACCCATGAGATGACTGTAGGTTTTTGGTTTCTCTCCCTCGAAAAACAGAAATAAATTATTCTAAATAACAAACTGGCTTTATTTACAAATTAGTAACAATGTCTTACCCCATGTTCAAGAATTGCCTTTTTCTTGCTCATTTTACGTTATTTGAAAACAAAATTATCTCCAAAATATTGTTATTTTTTAAACAAAGCAATTATTTTTTATTATTCTTATTAATTTAGAATTATTATTATTAATTTAGATATTCTCACTGATATATTATTAACCCTGTTATTAGCAGGACAATATATATAGTTCTCCAGCTGTATCCACTGAAAGCGCGTGAGGTTCAAGGCACGAGGGCAGGGGACGGACCTAGCCCATGGGGAAGGGAGGAGGAGGAAGGGGGGCACTGTGCTACCCCACCGGGTAGAACAAAGCAACACTTCCAGGGGCATTGCACTAATAATGGTGCTGACTAGGCAAACGTTCCTGCTGTTCTTAGTGCCAGTCTGCACGTTCAAACTAAAACAATGTAACTAATAATGGCATCTTTATGCTTTCGTCAATAAAATAATGATAAAAATACTCTTTCAAAATGCCAATGTTTATTTAGTTATGGCTCCATAATGAATTACTATGAGAATAAACATCACTGAATTACAGAAATATTGGAACAAAGTTGTCTAATGAAGGTAAACAAATAGTTGCTTGCTGGAAAATACTCTTTCAAATACACACGGTTACGTTGTACAGCGCCATTATGGCTATTAGCAGGTAGCTGGACAATAGACTGGCCTAGAAGGAGGGTAGGGGGAGAATTCTATCGTCAAATGTATTTCGAAGTTAGGTTGGCTGTATCACAACCGGCCGTGATTGGTTACAATTTCAGTTTAATCCACCAGAAAAGACAACAAATAATACCACAAAAGTATTATGTATCACATCCGGCCGGGGTTGGGAGTAGGGCGGCTGAATTGGCCCACCATTTCTCTCCCTCTTTAAACAGAAATAAATATTTTGGCCTTTACAAATGTTATTTTGACCTTTATTCAGATTACAATTGCTCACTTTCGTTTTTTGGAAACAGAATAACCTCCAAAATATCATTTATATATTATCAAGTTGATGGCACAGTCATATAGCAGCACCTACATAAAGCTGAGTGACTCACTCATTCATGGCTTTGGATCAAAATAAATAAGTACCAACATTCTTTCTGATAGTCTTTAATAAATAAATGTTTTGGTTTTCCTGACCTGGACACCATGTACAGTATTATAATAGGCCATTATGGGCTATTAGCAGGACAATATACAGTTGAAGTCGGAAGTTTGCATACTCTTAGGTTAGAGTCATTAAAACCCATTTTTCAACCACTCCACAAATTTCTTGTTAACAAACTATAGTTTTGGCAAGTCGGTTAGGACATCTACTTTGTGCAGTCTGGTTCATCCTTGGGAGCAATTTCCAAACGCCTGAAAGTACCATGTTCATCTGTACAAACAATAGTACGTATAAACACCATGGGACCACGCAGCCGTCATAGTGCTCAGGAAGTCCCAGAACAACCGCAAGTGACCTTGTGAAGATGCTGGATGAAACAGCAGGAAACAAATTATGTGGATATATTGAAGCAACATCTCAAGACATCAGTCGGGAAGTTAAAGCTTAGTCGCAAATGGGTCTTCCAAATGGACAATGACCCCAAGCATATTTCCAAAGTTGTGGCAAAATGGCTTAAGGACAACAAAGTCAAGGTATTGGAGTGGCCATCACAAAGCCCTGACCTCAATTCTATTGAAAATTAGTGGGCAGAACCGAAAAAGGAGGAATCCTACAAACCTGACTCAGTTACACTAGCTCTGTCAGGAGGAATGGGCCAAAATTCACCCAACTTATTGTCAGAAGCTTGTGGAAGGCTACCCAAATGTTTGACCCAAGTTAAACAATTTAAAGGCAATGCTACCAAATACTAATTGAGTGTATATATATATAAACTTCTGACCCTCTGGGAATGTGATGAAAGAAATAAAAGCTGAAATAAATAATTCTCTCTACTATTATTCTGACATTTCACATTCTTAAAATTGAAGTGGTGATCCTAACTGACCAAAGACAGGGAATTTCTACTAGGATTAAATGTCAGGAATTGTGAAATGCTGAGTTTAAAAGTATTTGGCTAAGGTGTATGTAAACTTCCGACTTCAACTGTACTTTTACCAACACCTCTCTGTATTTTGATACTTTGTGGATGGGGCCTCCCCAGTGGAGCAGCTGTCTAAGTCACTGCATCGCAATACAAAATGAATTGCAACAGATACCCGCGCCGGCTGCCACCGGGAGACCCATGAGACGGCTTTTGGTTTTAATTTAGAATCCTTCAATCCTCCAGTCCTCTATATGTAATTATTGGCGGCGAGTCACGTCATATTTTTCGATATACTGTAGGCCTACCATAGGTGACATGAGTCTCACTAGTGTTGATTAATGTGCTGTTAAAAGTGGTGTAGGTCTTATTTATTTAAAGCGCGTATTGAAGTTAGAAGCAATAGGATTTGAAGCAATAGCCTACAACTATTTTAGCACCGTTTCACGCTGCTTTGAGACAAGCATGGGGACTGGTCTTGATAAATCACTGAGATTTGTATTTTGGCTGAATCTCTGGTTGGGTATTGGTTAGACTACAATTATGGTGTAGAATTGTTCTGCTCTTAGAGTAACCTTTATTTAACTAGACAAGTCAGTTAAGAACAAATTCTTATTTACAAGGATTCTCCTTCCTCCCCCTTGGGAAATTGAATCCCGGTCTCCCGCATGCCCGCACGACACAGGGATTCTTAAGCTAAATAGTCCTGTACTGTAGCCTACTCCCGACCGTCACGTTGTACAGCGCCATATTTTCCGTTCCATCCTAATGGAAACCCAGAGTGTTTTTAGTTTTTCTTGGAATAGAAACACCATAATATTAAGCTAATTAATTAAGCAAAATGTCTTAAAATCAGTCCTATATACCTTGTTCTTACAAAAAAGGTTTGAAATTCTCTAGGACAGCCACTTTTGAAGGTTATCAAATGCTTCTCAAAGATGACCTCTGGTGGTCAAACTAGCACTAACTAGCATTAATGGTACCAGTGGTTGGCACTTAAATAACGTGCCATAGAATTCTGCGACACCACGCAAGCTGTGCTGCAGTACGCTGCAACTTATAAATAACGAACCACTGTACAGTAATTTGACAATTGAGAGTAGCCTAATGTTTAGTGCATGCTGAAGACTTACCGGTTCTCATTGCGGAAAGTTCTGATGATTGAGGTTACGGTTGATTTTCTGCTACCGCTGTCTTGGTCCGTGGCCTTGTTCTCTAGCACGTTCCCCCACATCTCTCAAATGAGGCCCACGACCACCTCTCAGAAGGGGTGCTTGTCCCCTGCCATTCCTTTGACCACCACGTCTTCCTCGTCTTCCTCCTCCCACTGCTTGACCTCTATTGTGACCTGGATCACCTGCCAGCTCCAATGTTATCACTATGTTGTTGTAGGTGGATACCACTCATTTCACTATATACTCGTACCACAATGTGAAATCAATCATCAGCAATGAGTTGGCAGTATTGGAAAATAAATTTCAAGGGCCTGCATACATACACTCACCGACCACTTTATTAGGTACACCTGCATGTTAACGCAAATAGTCTGCGAATCATCTGGATGTCTGCAACTAAATATATAGAGTGTATATATTGTAGAGAGCTTTAGTTGTTGTTCGACCAAACATTAGAACGGGTAAGATGCGTAATCTAAGCAACTTTGACCGTGGTATGATTGTTGGTGCCACACATGGTGGTTCCAGTATCTCAGAAACAGCTGCCCTGACTACAGTCTCTACAGTTTACAGAGAATGGTGTGATAAAAAAAAAACACATTCAGTGAGTGGCAGTTCTGTGGGAAAAAACACCTTTTTAATGAGAGAGGTCAGAGGAGAATGTCCAGACTTATTCAAGCTAACAGAAAGGCCACAAATGCTCAAATAACAGCCGTTTAAAACAGTGGTGTGCAGAAGGGCATCTCTTAACGTACAACACCGTGAATAATTCAGGCTGTTGTGTAGGCAAATGGGAGTCCTACCCGGTACTAGATAGGTGTACCTAATAAAGTGGCCGGTGAGTGTACAGTAATGTCAAACCTGAAAACATGGTCTGGAAAAGTGGTACGTGGGACCATAGAAACAGTGTCTGATAAAGAATGAGGATGAAATATTACATCCATAGATAATGTAGTCCAATTGGTTCATGTTCCACGGTAATTGGTGTCAATGGATCTCGTTATCCTGAAACTTTCATGATCTAAACATGGAATATTGTTCATCAGTTGCCATAAAACGAAAACAGTTACTTATCATTTTGAGCAGTTGTATCAATTGATAGTTAGATCATTGTAATGAAATGAATAGACAGTCATCTCAGATGTAATGTGTGAATTGAATTTTGAAATGGTAGTACTTTGAGGTTAAGTTGTGTCATTTTGAACAGGTGATTTTAGCTTTATATGTATTGTATCCAAGCAATTGGAAGAAGTGTTAGAGTTTTGAAAAATTTGCATTTTGATCATCGGTTGTGCGTATTATGTCTATAGAGTTTTGAAAAGTGACATGAAGGTTCTGAAATTAGTGCCAAAGTGATTGTAAAAAACTGTATTTAGCTAATCCATTCCTGCCATTTTTTCCAAAGAAAAGTTGCACCTGTCTTTCAACACAGTCTTCTCCTCTAGGGGGTTCAATTACCTTCCCGTAACCTGTAAACGCACACTGAAAAGACTAAATTATCAATTACAGGATGATACACAACAGTTGGTCAGCAAGGCAGCATTGTATTGCTAGTTTTCACCGGTCATTTTATCTGCCTCTAGAATTTAGTTCCCATTTCAAACTTCACTGGAATCGGTCGCGAGTGTCTTTGCATGCATACGTGTCTGTCTATGCGTTTTTGCGCACATACGTGTGTGTGTCTGCATGTTTGCCTGTGTGTACAGCCTCCGAGCAATTGACAGTTGGGGACATTCATTTTCTCATAAGGGCAGACCCTCTCTACTCAAATGTCCCTCTAAAAACAAGTACAGTAAGTTCTCATATGCCTCTGAGATTCTGAGATATTTGGCTAATATAGCAGAAAGCTGTGGGAGTCAGTTAGCCTGGCTGGTCGCCAGTTCCCCCTGCAGCACACTGAATGGAGTCAGACACGCAGCAGAGTTAGTAGGAAAAGCTCATTGGGACATCACTCAACATGAAAGGTGAAGAGTGTAAAATGAAGTAGAATCAGTGGTGTAAAAATACTTTTAAGTACTACTTAAGTAGTTTTTGGGGGGTATCTGTCCTTTACTATTTATATTTTTTGACAACTTTTACTTTTACTCCACTACATCCCTAAAGAAAATAATGTACATTTTACTCCTTACATTTTCCCTGACACCCAAATGTACTCCTTACATTTTGAATGCTTAGCAGGACAGGAGAATTGTCTAATTCAAGCACTTATCAAAATAATATCCCTGGTCATCCTTACTGCCTCTGATCTGGCAGACTCACTAAACACAAATGCTTTGTATGTAAATTATGTCTGAGTGTTGAACTGTGACCCTGGCTATCCCTAAATTTAAATAACAAATGATTTATACTTTTACTTTTGATACTTAAGTACATTTAAAACCAAATACTTTTGGACTTTTACTCAAGTAGTATTTTACTGGGTGACTTTTACTTTTACTTGAGTCGTTTTCTTTCAATGTATCTTTACTTTTACTCAAGTATGAAAATTGGGGAACTTTTTTCCACCACTGAGTAGAATCATCCAGTAGCTTTGTGCAGGTCAACATCCAAGTACACAAGTCTAGGAGGATCAGATATCAAGGAAAAGGTGCTCTAATATCAGATGTCGTTATACTCATCCCAATCATACATGAGGCTCTATGGTCAGTACTCTTTTTGACTGACTCCTCTCTCGTCCAATCAGATGAGGACAGCAGCAGCCAGGGGAAAGGAGAGAGCCTATTGGAGAGTCTGGGGAGGAGCCTTCACCCTGAACTCAACAAGGTAATGCTGTTACATGCTGACCACACCACATGCAGAATGCACTGCAAGTCCTTCCTCTCCCATCTCCTCATTGGTTTTTAGAAGCATATACCCACGTGCTATCTTCTCATTGGTTTTTAGGAACATGTGCCCACGTGGGTGATTGAAAAATGAACTGAGGTCAGTTGTGGTAATGCACCTTATTATGAAAGTTAGTTGCCAATCGCCATATAAAGTTCAAAGAAGAAAAAGAAGCATGGAAGCAGGAGAGATGACTAGAAACGATTCGGTTGACTGTTTTATGTGTGGATTAATTGTCGGAGTAGAGGACCTTGTGCATTTCAGGTAAAATAACAACTCAATATTTATATCCCATCCCAGTACAAATTAGCTAACAACAGCAAGCTAGCTAGCTAAATTGCCATAAATGTTTAATGCTTTTCGACCTGTCCCCAAATTAATAGAATTGGTTCAGAGTTTGTTTTGATATTTCAACCTGCGTGTCGTGATCATGTTTGGTGTGGGGGGACAAAATCAATTTGCCCACGATGGCACACGCGGTTTGGGCGTGGTGTCACTCAACTCCAGCCACTTTAATAATGGGAATTGATGGGAATTTATCAACAAACAACTTTATCCCTTTACACTTGTGTGTATAAGATAGTAGTTTTGGAATTGTTAGTTAGATTACTCGTTGGTTATTACTGCATTGTCGGAACTAGAAGCACAAGCATTTCGCTACACTCGCATTAACATCTGCTAACCATGTGTATGTGACAAATAAATTTGATTTGATTTTGATTTGATTATCAACATCAATCACACACTGCAGAGGAATCCCATAAAATAGGCCTACTGTTCATTTTTTAAATGTTTTACTAAGCATCTGATACATAATGTAGCCGTCTGTGTGGTCCACTCTTAGGCGTAGTGTGTATACCCCGTTGCTGATTGATTCAGCCTGGTGGATGTTGGCAGTACGTTTTAGTCTGACTTGCTCTCTTCACCTCTGGCCTCATTAGCAGCCGTGCTTTATTCTAGCAGAGTGGATATTCCTCACACACACATGGTAGTGATCCTAGCCACATGGTGGAGAGGTTTTAATAGGGTCATTCAGACAGAGCATATCCTGTTTCGATCGGAGAGAAAGGAAAGTTTTATTCAAAAAAGGGTTCTTCGGGTGTCACCATAAGAGAACCCTTTTGGGTTCCAAGTAGAACCCTTTTTGGTTCCAGGTATAACCATGTTGGGTTCCATGTAGGAGGGTTCTCCTATGGACGACAGCTGAAGAACTCTTTTTAGGTTCTAGCAGATAGATTATTGATAAGCAATGTGTTTCTAGTCAGTTAGAGAAACAAAATGGCTGCGGCCCTATTGGCACCCTATTCCCTATATTATGCACTACTTTTGCCCAGAGCCCTATGGGCCCATGGCAAAAGTAGTGCACGTTAGAGGGGACAGGTTGCCATTTGGAGTGAAGATGATGCTTATCCCATAGAGACCACCTCAACTGCTTGAATGTGCCTATAAACCCAGAACAGCACAAGGAAAACAAAGAGAGCTGTCTGCTCTGAGATGTCCCAGCACTCCTCTTCCTGGTTAACTCTTCTGTCTCTCTCTGGAGATGGATGGATGGATTGGATTGGATGGTGTGAGAGGAGAGAGGGAGGATGGAGGTCTCACTGTGACCTGAGGCTGTTCTTTGTCTGTTTTTCTCCATTCTCTCTGCAGTATGCCAGGGAAACAGACCAGCTCAATAAAATGAACAGGAACGAGGGGAGACAAAAGCTTTTCTCCCTGGACCCTGAAACACAGGTTAGAACCGTCTGTGTTTTACTCTATTCATCCCCAATATGTTTGTTAATGTTGTTTAAGTCTATTAGATCAGGCTTGTAGTATGCAGTGTATAGGTGTATCGATGCATAATATACCCTGTCTGTCTGGGCAGTCCCAGGGCCTGCTGGCTCAACTGGCATCGAGTGAACCTCTCAGTTAGAGAATGTCTGTGTTTGCATATTGTATGTTTCCATGGGGATGGATGCCAGAAGCTAACCACTGTTCCCTCCTCTCTCCTTCATCTTTCTTCCTGACCTCCCTCTCCTCCCTCCTTACTTCCTCCTCCTCCTTCCTCCCCTTCTTCCTCTCCCACCTCTCTCCTCCACTTTCCTTTCCCCCTCTCCCTCCTTCCCCTCTCTCCATCTTTTTCCCTCCCTCCTCACCCATCCCTCCCACCTCCTCTCCTCCCACCTCTTTCCCATCCTCCTCTCCTCCTCCCTCCCCCACGTCTCCTCTCACCCCTCCTCTCTCCAGAGGTTGGACTTCTCGGGTATAGAGCCTGATGTGAAGCCGTTTGAGGAGCGTTTTGGCCGGCGCATCGCCGTCAGCTGCCATGACCTCACCTTCAGCCTGCAGGGCTGTGCCAACGAGAGGGGGGACGGGGTCCTCACCAACGTAAGCTCACACACACCCTATCCTCCTGCTCCAACGTAGGTCCTATAGGAGTAGCGTACAATAGGGCACAACAGATCCAAAAACGACATCAGAATTCGTGTTTAAGTTGTATATTCAACTTATTTTCAGATCACTTTTTGATCTTTTAAGTATAAAGAATTATGGTTAGAAATTCCGGGAGTTATGTTTTTTCCTAAAATATTGGACAATAGCAGCTTAACTTGTATTTCAACAACAACAACAAATTACAAAACCATTTATCCTTTCTAGTTATCAATGGCTAAAGAAACAACGATTAGAACCATCTGAACAAATTGTTCAATAGAAATGGAAAAATTGGTCAAACATGATTAAAAATATCTTTCATTGTGTTTATATTGCACGTTTGAAATACCTCAAGATAGATGCCTAAATTGCTGTATAGAGACCTAAATCATTATCCAGATTCCCTGATGAAGGAAGTTAGCTTCCTGATTGGAGTGTGAGACGAATGCAGAGCCTCTTTGGCATGAGCCAGCAGTATAGAGCACACTACTGAGTCCTCCCTCTCTCCCTCCTTCAGAGTGGATTATAGTAGACATAAAACACTGTGATAAATAACTACATTCCCACTAGAGCATTTATAGGGTCTGGGGAGGGGAATAAGGGAGGTTGGCCCGAGATTTATATGGAGGGACGTCGTTGCACTCAAACTCACATAGGCGTTATGGTTCCTGGAAGGAGTGGGGTTGCCATCATTCAAGCTAATATGCTTATGTCTACAGTGGAAATACACTCGTATACACACACACACACTCGTATACACACACACACACACACTCTCTCTTTTGTTCGTACCTCGTAAACACCCACATACGCACGCTCTCTCTTCTCTCTGTTATCCAGGTGGAGCCGTTCTTCATCAGCTTGGCCCTGTTTGACGTGTCTAAGAGCTGTAAGATCTCTTCGGACTTCCACGTGGACCTCAATCCTCCCTGTGTACGAGAGATGCTGACTGACACCTCTCCACTCTCCCCTACATCAGAGGGAGGAGGAGGAGGGGTGAATGGAGGAGTGAACGGAGATGCAGGGAAAGGGAATGGTCTTCCCGTTCTACAAAGGGTGTCTGAGTCTCTGCTGCAATACCCCACTCAGGTTGGACCATAGTGACCTTAACTGACATATATAATATATTCTGTGTGTTGTGTTTGTTTACACACACACGCAGACTAAATCGTGCTTGTGTATCTGTAGAAATGATGGTGGCATCACAGAATCCTAAGATTACAAACTAAGTCTCTCCCTTATTTGACATGATTACTTAAGATGATCAGTTGGTTAGAACAGGGATGTGAAGATGGCTTGAGTTTTGTTTGTAAATGCGTTGTTTGTTTCTGATGACCCCCACGAACCGGTCAGCAGGCATTGGACACCCAGAGATGACCCACTCCCGTTGGGGATCGCAAGGCGTTGCCGTCAGCGGTGCTGCGCAGCCGTGGCTGTCCTCTCGTCTTACACCCTAGTCGATGCGGTGTCACAATACTGCACATCCATGCATTTACCCACAATGCAGCGTGTGTGTGTGAGAGAGCACTTGACTGATACTCCTGATTTCAATGGACTACCTCTGGTGTCTGGGGGACTCTGCTGGCGCTACTATGGACCAGGACATAGTCCGAATGATAGTTGATTTTCCCTCTTTATTCAAAGCTGGTTGAGATTCAGGCTGATGCTACACTGTTTACTGTGCCTGTTGTCCGCGTGGTCGTAACACACACGACATAACTCCACCATCCAGTGCTACAGCTAGTACTGCCATGCAACGCGGTAGGATTTTGACCAGAGGATTTTCGTGTTAATAATCTGTTGAATATCTCAAAGCTTCAAAGTGTATCTCCTTAACCTTAACTCCTCATTATACAGTAATTGGGTAAACGAGAACAGCAGCTATGAGATATGTTCACTTTAATCTATATGTATTGTATACAGCTAGCATTGCTATTTCAAAGGCTAACTGCAATATCAAAGTTGCCCGACTCTCACTGTTTTGCTAAAGTTTGAAGCCAGTCGACTTGAAAAGAACAGTCCAGTTTCAGCATGATGGTGAGTGTTTCTCTTGGGTGCTAGCTGTAGCGTGCAGTGTTAACTCCTGCAGCCGGTGTGATGCCCCAACACACCCGCGCACGCACACACAAACTGCTGCTGGTCCCATTTACAGTTACAGGATGACCCAGCCTCAGTAGCGGTGGTACCCAGCAGTAAATGACAGTACGTGTGTTTCCCCTATATTTATTTAGCAGTGGTGCACCGTGACGCACTTTTAAGATCAAAGTGAGGCGATACAACATCAGATCGTCCCGGAGAAACTTCTAAGGTAGTTAGCCAGCTAGCTTGTAATCCTGGAAGTGTAGCCAACTTCATTAGACGTATGGCCCGGTCAGTGTGAACTTAAACGACTAAAACCAGACATAAAGTATGTAGAAAACGAGAATGGAGAAATATATTTTTTTGAACAAGATCATCTTTGAGAACTAACAATCACCCCAAAATAAAAGAGAGAGAAGAGAATCTAAAATTCTAAAAAATGTCATGACATGAGGCCCGCGTTGATGTTGTTATAATGCTTGAGTCACTCAGATAGCATAAGAACACGGCAAACGCCATGGAGAGATGTGTATGATTAGCTTTAAAACTGCACATTTTCTCTCGGCCCCGTTGCAAAATGTGTAGAATTGCAGGAAACTAGCTTTAAAACTGTTAACATTTTCTCGCTGCCCAACGGCAAAACTTTAAAACAGGGAAATGTCTTCTCTGTGGACAAGAGGAAGGTTTTTAAAATGTTCAGCTGTCGACAGCGCCATTCCCCACTGCCTACCGTGCTGCGCCTCCCATCCCCAGACAACATGGAAACATGACGGAACGCTGCCTCTCTCTGGAAGCAGAAAGTCCTGTGAGGTGGAATGGAAATGTCTGTGTAATAAAATATCTGGACCCAGAAACAGAATGAAGAACAGAGTGGAAACGGAGAGTATCAAACAGAATAGAATCACTCGACATTGGTCATTCTCACTCTCGTTGACACACAAAACAGAACTTGATTTGGGGTGGCAGGTAGCCGAGTTAGAGCGTTGGCCAGTAACCGAAAGGTTGCTGGATCGAATCCCTGAGCTGACATGGTAAAAATCTGTCGTTCTGCCCCTGAACAAAGCAGTTAACCCACTGTTCCCTGGTAGGCCGTCATTGTAAATAAGAATTTGTCCTTAACTGACTTGCCTAGTTAAATAAAGTTTTTTTTCTTTTTTTTAAGTAGGCTCTTGCCGTGTGTGAACCTAGCAATGTCCACCAGGGCACAGAGAAATAAATAATGGCCTTCCTCTATGATTATTGTCTGATTATAGACTTGGACACCAGCAGATCACAGTGTAATTGAGGTGCTGTTTGGGTGTAGTCCAAGGACAGCCTGTCCTCATCTTTCTACTGCACAACGGAAGTCAGGGTGTGTCTCACCGGCGCTAGCAGGCTCCCCTCCATCTCACTCAGTGCCAGCTTTATGTTGTGATTTACATGAGTATCTCCCATGTAAATCTGTTTCTGGTAGCAGAATCTTTAGCTAGACCCCTTTGAGAGCAACATAATGCGATTTGTCGTCCGGATTATGTCAAGCTGATGTGTTCCAAATGTGTTCCAAATGTCTACTAATGTGTCACGAACTCCACTCTTACTTTTCTGCCACTCCCAGGAAGAACATGTTTTTGCGTGCGTGTGTGTGTGTGTGTGTGCGTGCGTGCATGCACGTACATGTGTGTGACGCTCTGTATGAGAGCCACGGTTGGCTTCATCTCACTGACCCAAAAATAGTTCCAGCTCTGTTTGGGTTTCCTGTATAACTTCAGCCACTAACAGACAGCCAACCACTTCCCAGCTGCAGGCCCTGTCCAGGAGACCGTTGATAAACTCTCCTTCATACAATGACTAGGAGCTACTGTAGTCCTAATGGCAGTTTCAAACCGAAAAATCATCTGAAATTTTAAGGAAAAAAAGTGTTAAGTAAAAAAATAGATGCATAAAAAATAAGAGTAACAAATAATTTAAGAGCAGTAGTCGTTTGGCCTAGCAGTCTCAAATAGTCATGTTTCCTTCATCAGTCTTCTCCACCTTTTTTCTTCATCCCTCCATTTTTTCTTCTACTCCACCTTTCCTCTCTTCCTCATCTCTCCTCCAGGGTATCTTCTCGGTGACCAACCCCCATGCTGATATTTTCCTGGTGGCCAGAGTGGAGAAGGTCCTACAGAACGGCATTACACACTGTGCTGAGCCCTACATCAAGACTTCAGACATCAACAAGGTGTGTGTGCTTGTGCGCGTGTGCGTGTTTGTGTGTGTGTGTGTACCTTCAGACATCAACAAGGTCTTCTACCACCACTGTTCTCTCTCTCACCGTAGTTACTTCTATTGCTATTAATAGACCATATGTCAGACACAGGACATGCATAACCCACCAAAACCACTGTTTAAAAGTTTTAGTAGAGCATCTGCCTGGGTTGTGTGTATTATGTCATGTTAAAGTGTCTTGTTTTAACTTATTTTAAACTGAATTGCCTCCCATGTGTTTACCTATTTAGGTCTTCTTTCCATCATGATTGTTTGAGTAGCTGTGCCGCTGTTATAAATCACGTTATTACCTTTTCATTAACCTGTTACGGTCACATCAGTCTCATTCTGCATGTGTGTGTTCCCCTCCAGACAGCCCAGAAGGTGCTGAAGGCTGCCAAGCAGACGTGTCAGCGCCTGGGCCAGTACAGGATGCCCTTCGCCTGGGCTGCCAAGTAAGACACAGCTCTCATACACATCAGATGGAAAACTGTGAAAACTGACTATTTGGGAAATAATGTTTACTGGGCCTCAGGCCATGCGGTGATGATTTATTTGCGACCTCAGGTGTCTTCATTTGAATATTCACCTGCGTTTTACTATGTACATCCTCCTTACACATGAACATGATCCTGTCTCTGTTGTCCCAGGCAAGTGTTTAAAGATGCCCAGGGCAGTCTGGACATGGATGGGAAGTTCTCTCCTCTCTATCGCCAGGACAGCAGCAAGATCTCCACCGATGACCTCATCAAGATGCTGGCTGATATCAGGAAGTGAGTCATCAGTAAGACATGTGATGGTTGTGACTGTACACTCTTAGGGAAAAAAAGTGCTATCTAGAACCTTAAAGGGTTATTCAGCTGTCCCCATATTGGAGAACCTTTTGAAAAACCTGTTTTGGTTGCAGGTAGAACCCATTTGGGTTCCACATAGAATCTTTTCTTCAGAGGTTTCTACATGAAACCCAGAAGTGTGTGTATGTGTGTGTGTGTCGACCTGTAGTCAAAAAGGGTTCTCCTATGGGGACAGCCGGAGAACCCCTTTGGAACCCATTTTTCTAAGAGTGTACAGTATAGGTGGTTTGGTGTGCTAGTTGTACTACGAACATGTTAGTCAGTATCCTAGTGTCTGTTGGCACTGCAGGTGTACATACTTATAGTGTTATGACTGTTTCATACACTTTCACCCCTACAGGCCAGAGAAGAGCAAGCTGCAGACTATCCCTGGACAACTGAATGTCACCATCGAGTGTGTGCCTCCGGACTTCTCAAGTGGGTAGTTTCCCCTATTTTCTCTAGTCCGCTGTTTACATTTGACTGAATAATATTGAACGGTTGACTGCCAATCGTGCCATATAACCCATTTCATTGGTTGACAGTGCCACTGACGTCCTCCACTGTTCTCCCTCAGACACGGTGACCTCGTCGTACATCCCAGTCAAGCCCTTTGAGGAGAAGTGTGAGAGGGTCTCAGTGGAGATGGAGGAGTTTCTCCCTGAGGAGGCCAAGTACAACTACCCCTTCACTGTCTACAAGAACCACCTGTATATCTATCCCCTGCAGCTGAAATACGACAACCAGAAGACCTTCGCAAAGGTGGGAGGGAGGTGTGTGTGTGTGTGTGTGTGTGCAAATAACAACAACACCGCAACATGTAAAGGGTTGGTCCCATGTTTCACGAGCTGATTTGAAGGCCCCAGAAATGTTCCGTACACAAAAAAAAACGGAATATCTCTCAAACGTTGTGCGCAAGTGTGTTTACGTCCCTGTTAGTGAGCATTTATCCTTTGCCAAGATAATCCATTCCACCTGACAGGTGTGGCATATCAAGAAGCCAATTAAACAGCATGATAATTACACAGGTGCACCTTGTGCTGGGGACAATCAAAGGCCACTCTAAAATGTGCAGTTTTGTCACACAAAACAATGCCACAGATGTCTCAAGTTTTGCGGGAGTGTGTAATTGGCATGCTGACCAGAGCTTTTGCCAGAGAATTTTATGTTAATTTCTCTACCATAAGCCGCCTCCAACGTCATTTTAAAGAATTTGGCAGTATGTCCAACCGGACTCACAACCACAGACCACGTGTAGCCACGCCATCCCAGGAACTCCACATCCAGCTTCTTCACCTGCGGGGTTGTCTGAGACCAGCCACCCGGACAGCTGATGAAACTGAGGAGTATTTCTGTCTGTAATAAAGCCCTTTTGTGTGGAAAAAAATCTTTCTGATTGGCCTCCCAGGCCCACCCATGGCTGCACCCCTGCCCAGTCATGTGAAATCAGTAGATCAGGGCCTAATTTATTTATTTCAATTGACTGATTTCCTTATATGAACTGTAACTCAATAAAACTGTTGAAATTGTTGCATGTTGCGTTTATATTTTTGTTCAGTACACATTGAGTTCAGTGGGTCATTGAGTTCACAGCTCACATTGTCACTCACCGACTGTCGTCCTTCCTGGGTTGAGTTATTGTATTGGCTGAAGTGTCTTTTATCCTTCCAGGCAAGAAACGTAGCGGTGTGTGTACAGTTCAGAGACTCTGACGAAGAAGGCGCGGCCCCTCTAAAGGTGAGCGTTTGGATGGTACTGTAACGTCTGATCTACTGAAAATGACTGGGATCCCCAGGAGTTGACAAAGTTCAAGTTAAACTACAGTGGCGTCGCGGAGGAGAGAAAAGGCCTCTTACAGAAGCTTAGCCAGTTATTACATCTGGCAAGGGGAGATATTGAGAGCTCTCTCTCCTTCTTTCTCTCTCTCCTTCTTTCTCTTTCATTTGCTTAATCTCGTGCTCTTTCTCTCTTTTTCCCTCTCTCTCTCATGCTCTCTTTCTTCCTCATTCTCTCTTTTTCCCCTTCTCTCTCTCTCTCTTCTTCTCTCTCTCTCTCTCTCTTCTCTCTCTCTCTCTCTCTCGTTGAGGAACATCCGCACACGTCGAATATTTGTGGGTGGGAACCTCCATTCGACGACCATGGAAAAGTTTTTCCCACCAGACAGAATCCCTCACTGTTCACTGCACTCAAACAGGCTTCCACAGAACCAGTGAGAGAGATGATTTATCACACAGTCTGGCTAGGAACAAAGTCTTTTCTCGGGCATAATAAAGTGTTTACAAACAGCAGGGTCGGGCCAACGTCACAGCACACCTCTCCATTTAGCACACAGCGGAAACCAACTAGCACAGTTCCTGGACTTGACACCGGCTCTAGTAGGAGCGATAGCCCATGTCACACTGTGCTGTAGGTCGCTGGAGCTGTATGAATTCATTACGATATTTATTTGATCATTAAAAACACAAAAGAAACCGCTTCAGGTGGAGACAACATGACATGTAGTGCATTCAAAAACGACTACATCAAGGATGAACACACTGAAGCCCAAAGGCTCATTCATTCTGGTCCGACAATAGTGAGCGTCTGCCTCATTGTGTGTTGCACTGTAGTTTTGCTCCATGGACTTCTATGCTTAACATGTAGGAACAGATTCTGCAGAAAAGACTGAAGATTCCAGTCGGCCCTTCTAGCCAGGGACCGGGCCTACACGCTCACTATGTAATCATCAGACCACACTTCAGCATGTTGTCGCCGCGGGAACAGGGTTCTGAAGGCACTGCTTTTTCCATGCTGGTACACAACCCGTAATCACATGATCTGAAACAGCATATTCTCCTCTGGAAAGAGGCCAACTATCGCTTAGGCCGGGCTGGTCATTTGAGCTCTGCTCACTCGGTCCTTTCTAAGGACCTCCACCACTCGGCATGTCCTCTCAGTTTCCTTTTGAGACAGTACTGATAATTAGGAATGATCAAACATTCCCCTTCAGACTAAGCTGCTCATTTGAGCTCTGTCCCTTTCTAAGGGCTTCCTTCACACTCTCATACTTTGGTCAATTAGAAAATGACCCAAGGAATCAACATTGTAATTACTGCACTAAATGACCCCCCTCCCCTTTTCCTCCTCCTCACTGTGTCCGCCCTGTCAGGATCAATTATCTAGACCTCTGCCTGGACTAGCATTGAGTTTTACCCTCAGTACCTTACCCCACAAAAGGCCTTCCCGTCCAGCCCAGGGTCAGAGGATCTATCTAGGTCAGGGCCACATCACACGCCTGGGCTTGGGCAGCTCAGCCGGCCCCCTCCTCCTTCCCTCTCCTGGGGTCTCCACTCCACTTAGTTTAATTCTGTTTAAACTCTCACCTACTACATTCTCACCTCCAACTAACTTACACTGGTGAACAAGCTCGTTTTCCCCGTTGTTCGTAGCCGTGGTTTGCTTGTGTTGCAAGTATTTGAGGCGTGATTGTACAGTTCTTTAACAGCATTTCTGTCTAATTATTTCACATTGCTCACAGATTGCTGTCTTCTTACTCACTGACATGCCCATGCAACATCAGCAGATGAGTGGGAGGTTAATAATAATGTTTATGTGTGTGTTTCAGTGTATCTACGGAAAGCCAGGAGAGACACTCTTCACCACCAGTGCCTGTGCGGCCGTCCTCCACCACAACCAGAGCCCTGAGTTTTACAACGAGGTCAGAGAACAATTTGCGTAATAAACCGGCCTTTTCCCTGATTTGCTATGCCACATCAATTACTCCGTGCAATTGTTACTGTTACTGTTGAGGTCCTCAGTGGCCAAAGTCCAGTCATTAGGGCTCCGTTAATCCTATAATCTAGCCCAGAGCAGGGGCTCTGGACTGGCTCACACTGGGCTGGTCTGATACCCACCAGAGGGAGGGAGAGAGAGAGAGAGGGGTGAGGTCAGGACACTGTCACAGACACAGAGACGTTGACTGGGACGGGGGCCATCTGGTCTATGGCATAAGGTTTAGAACCCCACACACACACCATCCAAGACCCCTTCACTGTTCTGATCTCTCTGGACTGCTGCTTTGGTAATGAGTTACTTTATCAGCCCTGTTTCAAACAAGATTTTAAGGGAAAGGACCACACTATTCATTGTGACACATAACCAAGTCATACTAGACCCCAGGTGGGAATTAGTTTGATGAAAGAAGCAAATGTTATTGGCTAGGCTCACCGTGTGTCATTTCCTCTGACACAGAGCACACGTGCAGGCAGGCTGAACATTCCACTACTCACTCTTGCTGCCCCCTAGTGATAAAGATAGGAATCGTTTTGCTTTGCCTTTGTCGTACTATTTCTGAAAGTGAGAAATAGGTACCGTTGTATCTAGAATGATAGGTTTGTGACTCATTCTGGGGTATTTCTAATAGCAGTTCCAGAAGGACTTCTTAGTTTAAAATCTTGGGTCAAGTGAGATGAGAATTTGAAAACACTAACGTCCATGTTGATTGTGTATCGATCTGTGCAGGTAAAGATTGAGCTGCCGGTCCATGTCCATGAGAAACACCACATCCTCTTTACCTTCTACCACATCAGCTGTGAGATCAGTACCAAGACCAGCACCAAGAAGAGAGAGGGAGTGGAGTCCCTAGGTAAGACTTAGGAGCAGGGTGTGTGTGTGTGTGTTTGTGCGCGTGCGTGCGTGTGTCTTCCTCCATTACCTTACCTGTTCATCCCTCCCTCTGTGACAGTGGGCTACTCCTGGGCCCCCCTGTTGCAGGACGGCAGGATGCAGTCCATAGAGTTACAGCTGCCTGTGTCTGCCACCCTGCCCCCAGGATACCTCTATGACAAGACCCAGGACGCCAAGAAGGTACAACCCTCTGTTCACTGGAGAACACCTGGGGTCAAGGAAGAGCTATCCCCTGCTTGTATTCTAGTGACAAATGACTATCGATGACACTGATTTAAAACATTTGGCGAAAGAGTTATTGTGTTAGTGGGGAAAAAAGCAGACTACAATCACATTGTTGTATTCGTGTGTTGTCACCCTTACAGTCAGCACCCGATATAAAATGGGTAGAAAACAACAAGCCACTGTTCAAAGCGAAGACCAATGTAGCATCAACAATATACCCCCAGGTATGTCTTCCACCTGCCGACATTGAAACAACTTGGCCAAGCTGTTGTGACAAACACGCCATCAGACAGCTGTGTCCTGTGTTTCCCTGTGTAGGATCTGCACCTCCACAAGTTCTTCCAGCACTGCCAGCTGATGAGGTCCTCCTCAGAGGGCAACCCAGCAGAACTCATCAAGTATCTGAAGGTGAGAGAGACGCCTGCTGTGGAGTGTTTTATACCGTCGTGTTGTATTGCTGTCTCTCTGACTATTTCTCCCCCCTCCCTCCCCCTCCCTCCCTCAGTGCCTGCATGCCATGGAGACTAAGGTCATCATTAAGTTCCTCCCCACTGTGCTGATGCAGCTGTTTGAGGTCCTCAACACAGCAACCAAAGAGGCCACCGAAATCGCTGTCAACTCCACCCGGTGAGTCTGAACTCTGACCCTGTGAGGTCATCGTGGCCTGACCCCATGACATAGTGACATAGACGTAGTCATGGTTTGTGAAAGTGAGTTACAACTGCTTTTTTGGGGAAACGTTAATTCAATGGATATTTGCTGCGCTACATAATTATCATAATTGTATTTTTTTATTTCACCTTTATTTAACTAAGCCAGTTAAGAACAAATGATTATTTGCAATGATAATGATAATGTTCTATTCCTTCAGTGTGATTATACACATCGTTTCCCGGTGCCACGAGGAGGGACTGGAAAACTATCTGCGCTCTTTTCTCAAGGTATAACGCCAGGCATCACACACGACAGTCACTAGTGACCAGAATCAAGCCTAGGATCACAAGGCCTGGTCCTTGCCTTAGCTATGATTATGAAGATGGGTGATGCATTTTCAGTTGAAAGTAACTCCAAAGTTAATGCGTTTCTTTTTTGGGGTTAATGTTGAGCTTGGATCCATTTTTCAGACCATGAAAAGTGATCATGTAAAGGTTGTGTATTAACGGCTGTCTTTGTGTTGTGTCCCAAGTACGTGTTTGTGAACAACAGCCCAGTGTCTGGGAACTCTGGGACCACTCATGAGGTACTGGCCACCGCCGTCACAGCCATCCTCAAACAGACAGCGGACTTCAACACCAGCAATAAGCTACTCAAGGTGTGTGTGTGTGTGTTACCGGAAATCCCCCCTAAATTCTCCGTCGTGGGGACATTTCCCAGGTCCCCAAAAGGACAACGGTTATTATAAGCTTAAGGGTTAGGATTACAATTAGGGTTAGGTTTAGGATTAAGGTTAGGGGTTAAGGAAAATAGGATTTTGAATGGAAATAAACTTTAGTTCCCTATAAGGATAGTAAAACATATGTGTGTATGTGTCTCTGTGTTTGTGTGTGTGTTTGTTTGTGTGTGTTTCTGGGTGTGCGTGGGTACTTGGAAATCCCCCAAAATTCTCTGTTGTGGGGACATTTCCCAGGTCCCCATAAGGACAACGGCTATAATAAGCTTAGGAGTTAGGGTTAGTAGCTAAGGTTAGGTTTAGAATTAAGGTTAGGGGTTTGGACAAATAGGATTTTTAATGAAAATAAATGTTACTTCCTCATAAGGATAGTAAAACATGTGTGCATGTGCGTGTGTGCGAGCCAGCCAGCGTGCATGCTCAATCAGAAAATTGCGATTCCCATACTGACCAGCAGGTGGCACCAGCCACTTGTTCTTTGAAAGAGAATTCCCAACATTATTATGTCACCACCACTAAGAATGTTTTCACAGACCTTTTCAATTGCAGTTTTCTATCTATTATCATTATACCCAGGATTATTGGACACTAAATCCATATTACAGAGCCCAGTGGTGTTTTGACTTTCGTCAGACTGTTGATGTGATCTCTCTTAGTAAGGGTCCGTCCCAAATGGCTCCGCGTTCCATTTATAGTGCACTTGTTTTGACCAGGGCTCTGCACTATATAGGGAACATGGTGGTCGAATTGGGACGCAATCTAAGTGCTTCACAATTGAGGGGTAGTTCCAACGTCTTCTGTCTCTCATCCTCTTTTCTAGTATTCCTGGTTCTTCTTCGAGACCATGGCAAAGTCCATGGCCCAGTACCTGCAGGAGGGCAACAGGATCAAGGTTGGCAAATGTTCTATTCTGATGAAGGGTTTATCTTGTGTTCCACATGAAGTACGGTGTACACGCAGGCACACACCAGCTATCACTGGCACTCCCTCAGGTGTGGTTAGGAAGATTCGAGAGTTCTCTGTCTTGTACATGCAAATGTTTCTCTATCGAGTGCCAGGGCGTTTAAGTTCAGTCTCTCTTTCATCACTGTGGCAACGCAGTCTTCCTCATTCGACATGCTTGTGTCTCTTGTGCGCCACACACCACACTTACACGTTCCCAGAAATAACCCTCCAGCCTCCACTTCCACACAAGTATTTCTGTTCTCCTTTTTATTTTTTACGGAAAGTTTTGAACTTTTAGTTGAGTTGGTGATGGGGATGCTCCTAGTCATACTCTTGTCTTGCCAACAGTTTCTAAACAGTCCCAGTAACATCCAGACCATGGCCTCTCCTGCAGCACCTCGAAGATAAACTAAGGTTGCTCAAATAGAGCACAGTAATGTTACAATTGCTAGAACGTCCTCTGGCAAAGTTGAGGATGTTACAAGCTGTGCACATTTCAGAGAGTTGAACCTCTTCGCCAGCCCTCTATTGGGAAAGCAACCTGTTTCTCAATGAGTAGAAGCACACACTTCCTATTAGGTAATATGAGATGGATATGTGTATATATATATATATATATATATATATATATATGTATGTCGTTTACTCTGGTCTCATTGAACTGAATATGTTTTCCCAGATGCCCCGTGCCCAGAGGTTTCCAGACAGTTTCCACCAGGCCCTACAGTCCCTGCTACTGTCCATCATGCCTCACATCACCATCCGCCATGTTGAGATTCCCGAGGAGGCCCGCTGTGTCAACCTCAGCCTGGCTGGCTTCATCAAGGTCAGGCCCCCATACACTACAGGCCCCCCCCCGTACATTACCTGAACCACACAGGACAGAAATAATACCAAATACATTATCGCTGCTCGGGAAGAAGAAAGAAAAAAAAGAAGGAATTTACTGTTGATCACAGGAGGTTGGTGGCACCTTAATTGGGAGAGGATGAGCTCGTGGTGATGGCTGGAGCGGAGTCAGTGGAATGGTGTCAAATACATCGAACACATGGTTTCCATGTGTTGGATGCCATTTTGTTGGCTCCGTTCCAGCCGTTATTATGAGCCGTCCTCCCCTCAGCAGCCTGCTGTGGTTTGATATTGTAGGTCCAGGTCGAACACCAAACTCCCTTCCGATAGCAGCGGTGAGGTGTGGTGAACTCTGTGCACTGCAAGTCAAGCACTGTATATGAAAGATGGTCTTGGTGTGCTTAGTTGGTTAGTCCTGGTCTTGGTTAGTCCTCCTCCTAATCTGTGGTCCCCTTCCACAGCGCTGTCTCACCTTCATGAACAGAGGCTTTGGCTTCAGTTTGGTCAACGACTACATGTGTGGCTTCACCCTTAAAGACCCCAAGGTACTGGACAATAGCAACAACCCCTCTTCTCTACCATGTCTGATTATGTATTCCTAATGCAACAGTGGAATAACAACACAGGCCTCTATTGACAGTACATGTGTTGTGTGTGGCACTGGTAGTCATATTTATGCTTCAGCGCATTTGACTAACTGATTCAAATCAACACAACATTTTATGGAAATGTTGATGGAAATCCTCTAATCTTTTTTTATTTTTAGGATGGAAAAAAGAACATCTTGTTTGTTTGATCTTGTTTTGTAATACTGGAGTTGTTTGTTGACCGACAGGTCTTGACCGAGATGAAGTTTGACTTCCTCATGACGGTGTGTAACCACGAGCACTACATCCCGCTTAACCTGCCCATGGCTTTTGGACGTACCAAGCTCCAGAGAGTTCAGGGTAGGCTGCTCTCTCGCCATGCGCCTCTGTCCTGTCATCTCCCTACCTGCATTTGCTCCCTGCCACCGCCACACACGTACTCCTGGGAAATTAGGCCTTCCTGTTCTGCACTGCTGCTGGTTTTCCTTTGTCCTGGTGACCTAAAGGGACATTTCACCACTTTTCAACCTGATATTCATCCTCAATATCAAATGAAGTGTTATTTGTCACACACGCCGAATACAACAGGTATTGACCTTACAGTGAAATACTTACCTACAAGCCCTTAACCAACAATGCTGTTTTAAGAGAAACACCTGTTAAGTAAAAAAAAAAAAATGGATAAGTAAGAAATAAAAGTAACAAATAATTAAAGAGCAGCAGTAAAATAACAATAGCATGGTTATATATACAGGGCGTACCGGTACGAGTTTGAGTTTGAAAAGTGGTGAAATTTCCCTTTTAATGTATCAATTATTGTAACTGAATTGCAAAAACCAGTATATATTATGAAGACCAAAGCTGTGCTCCTATGATCTGTTACATCACCCTCACCTACAAACCACAACCCCCCCCACACTAATCTGCCTCAGTGGTTTGGCCCACTCACCAGTTCACACAAAAGTCTATTACAGAGCAGAACATGTGGAGTCCAGCAAAAGGAGGGTTGTAACAGGAATTCTATGAATGTTTTTCACCCCACCACAGCCATAGTGTGTTCTGATAAAACTAATGCATGGTATGTTCATTTAATTTCCTAATTTTTCTCCTCCCTTTTGTTTTGTTTTGCTTGTGGTCGTTAGATTTTATTTCGTACGCGACGGAGATTTTTGGCGCAGTAGGTAGGTGATGCCTTCACAACATCAACCGACACGTTTGCAGTTTGAACGCCAACTGACACCGCACGCCACTAACCAACCCATTTCTGCTAGCCCCGTCTATCCAGGATTCTCATGAATTCACTCTTCATGATTGCTAACATCCTCCATACCACCTGCTTTGGCCAGTGCTTTGTAGTGGCCTGGAGTTTGTCACACTTCTTGCTGGCTTGGATCGTGGAAATCAAATGAATTTTCTTCTCTTGAATGTTTTGATTGATGATTTCAGACCTGAAAGACGAGGGGAGAGTCTTTCATGCTGTCTCTGCCTGTGTGACTACTGCATTCTTTCTCTCTCTCTCACTTCTTCACTTCTCTCTGCCTTCTCTCTCTCTCTCTCCCTCTCTCTCTCAGCCTTCACTTCTCTCTCTCTGCCTTCTCTCTCTCATTCTTTCTCTCTCTCTCACTTTTTCACTTCTCTCTGCCTTCTCCCTCTCTCACTCTCTCTCTCTCAGCCTTCACTTCTCTCTCTCTGCCTTCGCTCTCTTTCTTTCTCTCACTCTCTCTCTGCCTTTACTTCTCTCTCTCTGCCTTTTTCCTCTCCTCCTCTCTCTCTCTTTCTCTCTCTTTCTCTCTTTCTGCCTTCACTTCTCTCTGCCTTTTTCTCTCTCTCTCTCTCTCTCTCTCTCTCTCTCTCTCTCTCTCTCTCTCTCTCTCTCTCTCTCTCAGCCTTCACTTCTCTCTCTCTGCCTCTCTCTCTGCCTCTTTCTTTTCTCTCTCTCTCTCTGCCTTCACTTCTCTCTCTCTGCCTTTTCCTCCTCTCTCACTCTCTCAGCCTTCACTTCTCTCTCTCTGCCTTCTCTCTCTCTCTTTCTTTCTCTCACTCTCTCTCTGCCTTCAGTTCTCTCCCTGCCTTTTCCTCCTCTCTCTCTCTCTTTCTTTCTCTCTTTCTGCCTTCACTTCTCTCTCTGCCTTTTCCTCTCTCTCTCTCTCTTCTTTCTCTCTCTCTGCCTTCTCTCTCTGCCTTTTCCTCTCCTCCTCTCTCTCTTTCTCTCTCTTTCTCTCTTTCTGCCTTCACTTCTCTCTGCCTTTTCCTCTCTCTCTCTCTCTCACTCTCTCTCAGCCTTCACTTCTCTCTCTCTGCCTTCTCTCTCTCTCTTTCTTTCTCTCACTCTCTCTCTGCCTTCACTTCTCTCTCTCTACCTTTTCCTCCTCTCTCGCTTTCTCTCTTTCTGCCTTCACTTCTCTCTCTGCCTTTTCCTCTCTCTCTCTCTTTCTCTCTCTCTGCCTTCTCTCTCTGCCTTCTCCCCTCTCTCTCTCTCTGCCTTCACTTCTCTCTATGCCTTCTCTCTCTGCCTTCTCTCTCTCTTTATTTCTCTCTCTTTCTTTCTCTCACTCTCTCTGCTTTCACTTCTCTCTCTCTCTACCTTCTCTCTCTCTGACTTCTCTCTTTCTGCCTTTACTTCTCTCTGCCTTTTCCGCTCTCTCTCTCTCTCTCTCTCTCTCTCTCTCGCTCTTCTTTCTCTCTCTCTGCCTTCTTTCTCTGCCTTCTCCCCCTCTCTCTCTCTCTCTCTCTCTCTGCCTTCACTTCTCTCTATGCCTTCTCTCTCTGCCCTCTCTGTCTCTCTCTCTCTGTCTCTCTCTCTCTTCTTTCTCTCTCTCTGCCTTCTCCCCTCTCTCTCTGCCTTCACTTCTCTCTATGCCTTCTCTCTCTGCCTTCTCCCTCTCTTTATTTCTCTCTCTTTCTTTCTCTCACTCTCTCTGCCTTCACTTCTCTCTATGCCTTCTCTCTCTGCCTTCTCTCTCTCTTTATTTCTCTCTCTTTCTTTCTCTCACTCTCTCTGCTTTCACTTCTCTCTCTACCTCTCTCTCTCTCTCTCTCTCTCTCTCTCTGACTTCTCTCTTTCTGCCTTCACTTCTCTCTGCCTTTTCCTCTCTCTCTCTCGCTCTTCTTTCTCTCTCTCTGCCTTCTTTCTCTGCCTTCTCCCCTCTCTCTCTCTCTCTCTGCCTTCACTTCTCTCTATGCCTTCTCTCTCTGCCCTCTCTGTCTCTCTCTCTCTGTCTCTCTCTCTCTCTCTCTTCTTTCTCTCTCTCTGCCTTCTCCCCTCTCTCTCTGCCTTCACTTCTCTCTATGCCTTCTCTCTCTGCCTTCTCTCTCTCTTTATTTCTCTCTCTTTCTTTCTCTCACTCTCTCTGCTTTCACTTCTCTCTCTCTCTACCTTCTCTCTCTCTGACTTCACTTCTCTCTTTCTGCCTTCACTTCTCTCTGCCTTTTCCTCTCTCTCTCTCTCTCTCTCTCTCTCGCTCTTCTTTCTCTCTCTCTGCCTTCTTTCTCTGCCTTCTCCCCTCTCTCTCTGCCTTCACTTCTCTCTATGCCTTCTCTCTCTGCCTTCTCTCTCTCTTTATTTCTCTCTCTCTTTCTTTCTCTCACTCTCTCTGCTTTCACTTCTCTCTCTCTTTATTTCTCTCTCTCTTTCTTTCTCTCACTCTCTCTGCTTTCACTTCTCTCTCTCTCTACCTTCTCTCTCTCTGACTTCACTTCTCTCTTTCTGCCTTCACTTCTCTCTGCCTTTTCCTGTCTCTCTCTCTCTCTCTCTCTCACTCTCTCTCTCGCTCTTCTTTCTCTCTCTCTGCCTTCTTTCTCTGCCTTCTCCCCTCTCTCTCTCTCTCTCTGCCTTCACTTCTCTCTATGCCTTCTCTCTCTGCCCTCTCTCTCTCTCGCTCTCTCTCTCGCTCTCTCTCTCTGTCTCTCTCTGTCTATCATTCCAAATCTCTAGTCTTGTTTGTCCTATCTGACTCTTGTAAATCACCATTAACAGTTCAGAGAGAAACTGAGGGGAAATCAGAAAACAACCTGTGTGGGATTATTTCAACAAATTTCTTAAACACACAATATTTAATCAATAACACTCATCCTATATTTTACTGTAGTGGAGAGATGTCTTTGGCCTAAACCTACACATAAAGCCTACATCTCTAAACATGTTATATACATTTTTACATTTGATATACACAGGTAACTACCAAAATAATGGAAACACTTGAGTAAATGAGGGATACAAAGTATATTGAAACCAGGTGTGGCTTCCACACAGGTGTGGTTCCTGAGTTTATCAAGCAATTAACATCCCATCATGCTCAGGGCCATGTATAAAAATGCTAGGCAGGCCATTATTTTGGCTACCATAGCTATGCCCCCATAGGATGACAATGCCCCTCTCCACAGGGCACGAGTGGTCACTAAATGGTTTGATGGGTATGAAAACGATGTGCACCAATTGCCATGGCCGTCTCAGTCACCAGATCTCAACCCAATTGAACACTTATGGGAGATTCTGGAGCTGCGCCTGAGACAGCGTTTTCCAACACCATCAACAAAGCACCAAATTATGGAATTTTTCATGGAAGAATGGTGTCGCGTCCCTCCAATAGAGTTCCAGGCAATTGTAGAATCTATGCCAAAATGCTTTGAAGCTGTTCTGCCTCGTGATTTATTTCTTTGGGGTTCATGCTCTCACAGGTTTTTCTCTGATTTCCCTCATTAGAGATGGTGGTGTTTCTCTCATTTCCCTCATTAGAGGTGGTGGTGTTTCTCTCATTTCCCTCATTAGAGATGGTGGTGTTTCTCTCATTTCCCTCATTAGAGGTGGTGGTGTTTCTCTCATTTCCCTCATTAGAGGTGGTGGTGTTTCTCTCATTTCCCTCATTAGAGGTGGTGGTGTTTCTCTCATTTCCCCAATTAGAGGTGGTGGTGTTTGTCTGATTTCCCTCATTAGAGGTGGTAGTGTTTCTCTCATTTCCCTCATTAGAGGTGGTGGTGTTTCCCTCATTTCCCTCATTAGAGGTGGTGGTGTTTCCCTCATTTCCCTCATTAGAGCTGGTGGTGTTTGTCCGATTTCCCTCATTAGAAGTGGTAGTGTTTCTCTCATTTCGCTCATTGGAGGTGGTGGTGTTTCTCTCATTTCCCTCATTGGAGGTGGTGGTGTTTCTCTCATTTCCCTCATTGGAGGTGGTGGTGTTTCTCTCATTTCCCTCATTGGAGGTGGTGGTGTTTCTCTCATTTCCCTCATTGGAGGTGGTGGTGTTTCTCTCATTTCCCTCATTGGAGGTGGTGGTGTTTCTCTCATTTCCCTCATTGGAGGTGGTGGTGTTTCTCTCATTTCCCTCATTGGAGGTGGTGGTGTTTCTCTCATTTCCCTCATTGGAGGTGGTGGTGTTTCTCTCATTTCCCTCATTGGAGGTGGTGGTGTTTCTCTCATTTCCCTCATTGGAGGTGGTGGTGTTTCTCTCATTTCCCTCATTGGAGGTGGTGGTGTTTCTCTCATTTCCCTCATTGGAGGTGGTGGTGTTTCTCTCATTTCCCTCATTGGAGGTGGTGGTGTTTCTCTCATTTCCCTCATTGGAGGTGGTGGTGTTTTGCATTGGAGAAAAAGGTTGCTGAGTCAGTGTGTTCAACATGTGATGTTGTCACATTCCTCCCTGGAATTTGTCAGACACATCGTTCCATGAGTGAAACAACAGAATATCTACCATGTCACTTGAATGCTACCAGTCAGATTGAAGTCAAAGATGCACCCCTTTATATTACAGCACGGTAGTCTGCACCTGCTGCTAGTACCCGTATGTGTTCCCTATGTAGTGCACTGCTTTTGGCCAGGGAATAGGGTAGGGTGTGATTTAGGGCATGACCTAACCATGTTGACCTATGACCCCAGATCAGAGCCTGGAGTCTGCGCTGACGGAGGATTACTGTAAGAACCACTTCCTGGTTGGTCTGCTGCTGAGGGAGGTGGCCGAGGCCCTGCAGGGGTCACCAGAGGTCAGACAGCTGGCCGTGGCCGTCCTGAAGAACCTGCTCATCAAACACGCCATGGACGACCGTTACACCCAGTACAAGGTGAGGAGGAGGAGGGTACAGACAGGCCACTACACCAATAGAATATGAGGAGGAGAGACAGTCAGACCACTACACCAATAGAATATGAGGAGGAGAGACAGTCAGACCACTACACCAATAGAATATGAGGAGGAGAGACAGTCAGACCACTACACCAATACAATATGAGGAGGAGAGACAGACAGACCACTACACCAGTACAAGGTGAGGAGGGGGGAGACAGTCAGACCACTACACCAATACAATATGAGGAGGAGAGAAAGACAGACTGCTATACCAGTACAACGTGAGGAGGGGCGAGACAGTCAGACTGCTACACCGGTACAAGGTGAGGAGGGGGAGACAGACAGACTGCTACACCAGTACAATGTGAGGAGGAGGGAGACAGTCAGACTGCTACACCGGTACAAGGTGAGGAGGGGGAGACAGACAGACTGCTACACCAGTACAATGTGAGGAGGGGGGAGACAGTCAGACTACTACACCAGTACAAGGTGAGGAGGGGGAGACAGTCAGACTGCTACACCAGTACAAGGTGAGGAGGGGGAGACAGTCAGACTGCTACACCAGTACAACGTGAGGAGGGGGAGACAGACAGACTGCTACACCAGTACAACATGACGAGGGGGAGACAGTCAGACTGCTACACCAGTACAAGGTGAGGAGGGGGAGAGAGACAGACTGCTACACCAGTACAAGGTGAGGAGAGGGAGACAGGCTGCTGCACCAGTACAACTTGAGAATGGGAAGACAGACAGACTGAGGAGGGGGGACGTGAGGAGGGGGGAGACAGTCAGACTGCTACACCAGTACAAGGTGAGAGCAACAGTCGTGAGTGACAGAGTGAGTGACAGAGCGAGAGAGAGCTCATTATCGGTAAAGAAATTTCACCCTGTAACACAATGAAAGGCTATAGGCTGTTTCTAAAGGGATATTTAATAGTAAAGCAGAAAGGTGAGGGGGGAGAGATGGAAAAAATTCAGAAGCCTTTGTAATCCTCAAATACACAACAAGTGAAACATTTCCTGAATTGCAGCAAAGTTCTCCTGCAACCGGGTGATCAAATTAAGATATTACATCTGTACGTTTTAATATAGGTTTTATAAAAGGAAATGAACCGTGTTCATAGAGCAGCGGGGGACACAGTCCGAGTCGCTGTTGCTGTTTGGGAAAATAGAGGCTAGTAAATGAATAACTAGACTAGTTAACTAGAGTAAGGAGTGTTCACTGTTTCCACAGACCCAAGATAAGAAGAAATCGGTTATGCAAATCCACACTAGATCCAAATAGTCGCTGGCAGCGGAGCATTGTGTTGATAGAAAGCCCAGCTTTCGAATAGCCCCTCTCTAATGATACAGTAGATAGTTGTTTTGGTTGACACAGTTGTACTGTTTGTTAAAGGTCACTGTTCCATAGACCACACAGATCCTGTTGGCGTGCTAACAACACACTGTGTATGCAAATGGAACAACAATAAAGATTGTTGGAAAAAGACATTCACTTTTTACACCCCCCTCTGTATGTCAGAATCAGCAGGCCCGTATCTGTCTACTGTACCTGCCACTGCTGGAGCTGCTCTACCAGAACCTCAAACAGCTGTCTGCCCAGCATCACACCTCTAGCCCCGGCCTGGGCTTCACCGTGAGTCCCCCACCTACCTTCCACCCCTGGAGGTCCTGGTTTACTCTATCTGCTCTCATGAAAATTATGAATTGAAATTGAAGTTTATTTCCTGATTTGACTGAATTGAAATAGAATGGACCCCTACCCTTGTTGTTGTCCTGTGCTCTTCCAGGGCTCCAGAGATGACTTGAGATCAACCGGCTTGATGGACAGCCGCAGGACCAGCACGGCCATCGATAAGGACCACGGTTAGTGTGACGTCTGTCCTCAATGTGTTAACCCCTGCCGACAGTAGGTGCAGGAGATTATTCATAAAGATAAATAAGGGTACGTTAGAATTGTAATTTCCCATCAGAATTTTTGCTTTGATGTTTGGGAACTGGCGGTAAAATAGGTGTTTTATTGTCCATTTGGTTAGAACGGAAATTCTCCGTCTGCCATTTTCCCAAACCCACACACCACAGGAGGCTGGTGAGGGCAGAACGTGTGGAATGGAGTAAGTAAACAAAAGGATATTAAACACATGGTTCCCATGTGTTTGATACCATTCCATCCATCCCGTCCTCCCCAATTCAGACGCCACCTGTGCAACACACACACACTGAGAGGCACGGTGTCAACCGCGGGTTAGCGCCTCTAGATAGATATTTCTTGGGGTTTAGTGCCATGCTCAAGGCCACAACAGTAATGGTAGTCATTCTTCTGTATCTCCTGGCCTGGGACTTGAACCAGCAACCTTTCCGAATCCTTTACTGATCCACATCTGTTACCCTACCCCCCCCAAAAAAAGCACACAAAAAAAACATCTGAGAAGCTATGTGAACATGTGTCTCTGTACTCCCCAGGCCCAGTAGCTCAGAACGGCCACTTGGTGAGGAGGGAGGACTCTAGAGGATCTCTGTTCATGGATCCCAGCACTCCAGATAGCTCTGAGGTAAGAAACAGAGAGTGTTGGATGGGCCAATACAAATAAGAAAAATAAAGAGAATATGGCACCATATTCCCTATATAGTGCACTACTTTTGACTAGGGCACATAGGGCTCTGGTCAAAAGTAGTGTACTATGTAGGGAATAGGGTGCGATTTGGGACAGAACCAGAGGGAACGCCATAAGTCAAGTTCAGTAGAGCACATCATAGCAGAACAGTCAAATTGAATATGACGCTCTACATCCTGTTCCGTTAAAAAATAAACATGATATGAAGTGATATAAATCTTATTTGTTGTTTTTCGTTTGGGTCATTTCTCCAACACTTGCAAGCCTTTATTATTTATTGTAGCGATATACACTGTATACCAAACATTAGGAACACCTTCCTGATATTGAGTTGCACCCCCCTTTTTTGCCCTCAGAACAGCCTCAATTTGTCGCGGCATGGACTGTACAAGGTGTCAAAGTGTTCCACAGGGATGCTGGCCCATGTTGACTCCAATGCTTCCCACAGTTGTGTCAAGTTGGCTGAATGTCCTTTGGGTGGTGGACCATTCTTGGTTCACACGGGAAATTGTTGACCGTGGAAAAACTCAGCACTGTTGAAGTTCTTGACACAAACCGGTGCGCCTGGCTTCTACTACCATACAATGTTCAAAGGCCCTTACAGTTTTTGTCTTCCCCATTCACCCTTTGAATGGCACACATACACAATCCATGTCTCAAGGCTTAAACTTAAACGGTTGGAGCTACAGTATAAGCTATTATGACCCCAATCCTGAAAGCTAAGACTCTCGGGAACACGTACAATGCTCGCTCACAAGCCGCCACAGGACTCTTTAGAATAGAGTGGACAGGACCAGGCCACAAATCAGACTGGGAGGAAAAGAACATTGTCAATGAAAGCAATGATGGTGTTATTTTCTACACAGAAGATCATAGATCAAGATCATAGATCATAGATCAAGATCATGAACTTCGTATGCATTGTGTGCTTCAGATGCATTCATTGTGTTTACTTGATAGCTACCTACACAAATATCTAGCTAGAACAAAGTGTTAATAAGATAAAAATTCCTTAAAAAGATGTAAAAGCAATACAAATAAAAGTTGTCCAGTTACTTCAAACCATGCTTCCTTGAGATGAAAGTACTGTCAGACTGATTTGTAATACACTGTCATAGCCCCAAATAAAGAAGTTAACATTGGCTGTTGATTATATCACCTTTATTTACAGTGGGGGTCGCAAAATTGCTTTGATATCAAAATTAGGTAACAGGCCAAAAAAGTTTGAACCCCTGTCATATAGTAGGACTAAGCGCCACTGCTTCAAATGATTGTCTTTCTTTTTTGGTGGTATGAATAAATGCCACTGTGTTTTCTTCCTCTGTGGTGTTTCTCCCCACAGCTCCACAGAAGGGGCTCTGAGGTGAGAGACAGACAAGGAGAGCATGATATCATATAAGTTTTGTTCCCTGTCAGATATTGATGTTTGGTCATTTAGATTTGTTATTCAAAAATATAACATATATGTTTTTAGTTGAAAGTTTATAGTTAGGATTTTATTTAACGGAGGGGAGGGACCATACGTCCATGTTTTCTTACTCCGTGGTGTCCCTCCCTGCTACTGTTTCTGATGCCATGTTTTCTTACTCCGTGGTGTCCCTCCCTGCCACTGTTTCTGATACCATGTTTTCTTGCTCTGTGGTGTCCCTCCCTGCTACTGTTTCTGATACCATGTTTTCTTCCTCTATGGTGTATTGTCCTCCAGCTCCACCGGCGGGGCTCCACTATGAGCAGCAGTACTACTCTCCCTCCCATAGGCAGACTGGGCCACTATGAGATCAAAGGACTGCTTCTGTGTTTCCTTCACATCGTCAGGACCGTCTCAGACGGTCAGTCAGCAACACAATATTAAATACATGTAGAACACATACCAAGGTTGGGGTCAATTTGATTTTCGTTCCAGCCATTTCAGAATGTAAACCAAATTCCAATTTTAAATTTTTCTCATTAAAAAGCATTGAAGAGAATTGTAATTGGAACGTCAGTGTACTTCCTGAATTGGCATACTGTAGTATGTGCAATATGTTACAGTATCTCTATGGTCAGCGCCACACAGTCACTTCTCTCTATTTGGGGTTTGATGATGCATACCTAGACACTGAATGAATGCACTGTATATCCTGTGTTGTGTTCATTTGACCTATATTATAGCTATCCTATTATTACGCCTATATTCAAACATTTTCATTGGCCTCTGTGGAATTTCTGACTTTTGTGCGGTTTTTAGCAGACATCGGTGTGCTACTTGGTACACTACTTTTGGCCAGGGCCTGTTCAAAAGTAATGCACTACAAAGGCAATATGGTGTAATTTGGGACGCAGACCTGGTCATTGTGTAATCTTCTGGTTGTTTCTGCCTGTTGACCTGCTACAAAAGCTGTCTCAGTGTCTGTCACTCTCCTGTTGTGTCTCTGTCTCTAGACAACCTGCTGGCCTACTGGAACAAGGTCAATCCTCAGGACATCATCAACTTCCTCAGTCTACTGGAGTGAGTACAAGATCATTATCTTATATTCGCTGTGTGGATGCAGGGCTAGAATATAATAGGTTATATTCGCTGTGTGGATGCAGGACTAGAATATAATAGGTTATATTTGCTGTGTGGATGCAGGACTAGAATATAATAGGTTATATTCTCTTGTGTGAATGCAGGATTATAATATAATAGGTTATATTCTCTTGTGTGAATGCAGGATTATAATATAGTAGGTTATATTCGCTGTGTGGATGCAGGATTAGAATATAATAGGTTATATTCTCTTGTGTGAATGCAGGATTAGAATATAGTAGGTTATATTCGCTGTGTGGATGCAGGATTAGAATATAATAGGTTTATTCGCTGTGTGGATGCAGGATTAGAATAGAGTAGGTTATATTATTTTGTGTGGATGCAGGATTAGAATATAGTAGGTTATATTCGCTGTGTGGATGCAGGACTAGAATATAATAGGTTATATTCGCTGTGTGGATGCAGGACTAGAATATAATAGGTTATATTCGCTGTGTGGATGCAGGACTAGAATATAATAGGTTATATTCGCTGTGTGGATGCGGGATTAGAATATAGTAGGTTATATTCGCTGTGTGGATGCAGGATTAGAATATAATAGGTTATATTCGCTGTGTGGATGCAGGACTAGAATATAATAGGTTATATTCCCTTGTGTGGATGCAGGATGAGAGTCAGGAAGTTTTCCTGATCATACACCCTGCCCAGGACAAACCCTGAGCTCTAGCCATTAAACTAGTTGTTAATGTCAAAATAAGGTATGTGCGTGCGTGTGTGTGAGCACGTGTGCACAGGCAATCGTTTTTAAACACAGCAAATAAATTCATAAAAAATCTTACAATGTAATTTTCTGTATTTTTTTTCTTCTCATTTTGTCTGTCATAGTTGAAGTGTACCTATGATGAAAATTACAGGCCTCATCTTTTTAAGTGGGAGAACTTGCACAATTGGTGGCTGACTAAATACTTTTTTGCCCCACTGTATGCACGCACCACTTTTCTGTTTTGTTTTTTAAATTGTTTTTTTAAACAAGTTATTTTTTCCATTTCACTTCACCACTTTGAACTATTTTGTGTATGTCCATTACATGAAATCCAAATAAAAATCCATTTTAATTACAGGTTGTAATGCAACAAAATAGGAAAAACGCCAAGGGGATGAATACTTTTGCAAGGAACTGTATGTTAACCCTTCGGAATTACCTGGATTTCTGCATAAATTAGTCATCAAATTTGATCTAATGACTTCTCCAAAAACGAATTGGAGTCAGGAGTTAGCTAACCTGGAGTCCAATCAATGAGACGATATTGGAGATGTTGGTTAGTGCTGCCTTGCCCGATAAAAACACACTCTATTCACAAGAAGCATTGCCTGATAGTAACCATGCCTCAAACGAAAGAGATCTCAGAAGACCTAAGATTAAGAATTGTTGACTTGCATGAAGCTGGAAAGGGTTACAAAAGTATCTCTAAAAGCCTTGACGTTCATCAGTCCACGGTAAGACAAATTGTCTATAAATGGAAAAAGTTCAGCACTGTTGCTACTTTCCCTAGGAGTGGCCGTCCTGCAAGAGCACGGCGCAGAATGCTCTGAGGTTAAGAAGAATCCTAGAGTGTCAGCTAAGGACTTACAGAAATGTCTGGAACATGCTAACATCTCTGTTGACAAGTCTACGATACGTAAAACACAAAACAAGAATGGTGTTCATGGGAGGACACCACGGAAGAAGACACTGCTGTCCAAAAAAAACATTGCTGCACGTCTGAAGTTTTCAAAAGTGCATCTGGATGTTCCCCAGCGCTACTGGCAAAATATTCTGTGGACAGATGAAACTACAGTTGAGTTGTTTGGAAGGAACACAAAACACTATGTGTGGAGAAAAAAAGGCACAGCACACCAACATCAAAACCTCATCCCAACTGTAAATAATGGTGGAGGGAGCATCATGGTTTGTGGCTGCTTTGCTGCCTCAGGGCCTAGACAGCTTGCTATCATCAACGGAAAAATTAATTCCCAAGTTTATCAAGACATTTTGCAGGGGAACGTTAGGCTATCTGTCCGCCAATTGAAGCTCAACAGAATTTGAGTGATGCAACAGGACAACAACCTAAAACACATAATTAAATCAACAACAGAATGGCTTCAACAGAAGAAAATACACATTCTGGAGGGGCCAAGTCAGAGTCCTGACCTCAACCCGATTGAGATGCTATGGCAAGAGAGCAGTTCACACTAGACATCCCAAGATTAATGCTGAACTGAAACAGTTTTGAAAAGAGAAAAGGTCCAAAAGTCCTCCTGACCATTGTGAAGGTCTGATCAGCAACTACAGAAAACGTTTGATTGAGGCTATTGCTGCCAAAGGAGGGTCAACCAGTTATTAAATCCAAGGCTTCACATACTTTTCCCACCCTGCACTGTGAATGTTTACATGGTGTGCTAAATAAAGACATGAAAACATATAATTGTTTGTGTGTTATTAGTTTAAGCAGACTGTGTTTGTCTATTGTTGTGACCTAGATGAAGATCAGATCCAATTTTATGACCACTTTATGCAGAAGTCCAGGTAATTCCAAAGGGTTCACATGCTTTTTCTTCCCACTGTATAACAATCACTTATCAAGTGATTGATGTTGTTGTCCTATTTGCATACCACTAATCAACTATGTGATGTACAAGACTATTAATTGCAATTAACATCTATGAGATAAACTTATTTATCCGGACCTCTTCAATCTCTTTCAGGACATGCCTGGTGCAGTTCCGTTATGTTGGAAAGAGAAACATTGGCAGGTAGGATGATGTTTGGATTACGTACAGCACTAAAATATAGTGCTACTAAGTTTGTCCTAAACAGGTATATGGTACCTGTGTCTCTGTGTCTATTTGTAGGAGTAAGAATTCTTGGATGTCCAACCTAAGGTTCCTCGCTAGTCCAATAAATTCTATTATAATTATTGTCCCCCACACATCTTTAGGCTTGGTTGTCAAAAGGTTGTTGTTCTTTTTTTGTTATTGCTAATAAATGGGCGGTAAAGCAGCAGGGTAGCCTAGTGGTTAGAGCGTTAGAGCGTTGGACCAGTAACCGGAAGGTTGCAAGTTCAAACCCCCGAGCTGACAAGGTACAAATCTGCCGTTCTGCCCATGAACAGGCAGTTACCCCACTCACTGTTCCTAGGCCGTCATTGAAAATAAGATTTTGTTCTTAACTGACTTGCCTAATTAAATAAAGGTTAAAAAAAAATGTTTTAAATGTTAATGCATCTACACTTATCTTTAGGTGTACGTGTGTTTCTGAGTCTGGTTTATCAGATTTAGGTTTCCTGCAGTCCGTTACATGAGTCATTAACTCCCTAGTTGTTTAAGTTCAGTGGAGTGTATTGTTGTGTCTCTGTCAAGACCAGGGCTGTTAAGGTGACCGTATTGCCGCCACACTGGCGGTCACGAGTCATTAAGCCAGTCAAATGAAGGCTTCTCCAAGCTCTGATGCTGCTGACAGTCATTCGTAGCTTATCAAACCTGCTAACTGCCTGGCACTCTATTGTCCCTCTAATCACTCTGACATCAATGCAAAACACTTCATGAGAGCCCAACAGCCCATGTTGTGCAGCCTTTCTAGGAATCAAATCAAATGTTATGACACATACACATGTTTAGCAGATGTTTTTGCTGGTGTAGTGAAATGCTTGTGTTTCTAGCTCCAGCAGTGCAGTAATATCTACAATTCACAACAATACACACAACCTAAAAGTAAAAGAATGGAATGAAGGAATATATCAATATTAGGATGAGCTGGGACCGAGAGATTAAGAAACAGTGTCCGATGTCGGAGTGGCATACAGTAGAATAGAATACACTATACATATTTTTTTTGTATTTCACCTTTATTTAACCAGGTAGGCTGGTTGAGAACAAGTTCTCATTTGCAACTGCGACCTGGCCAAGATAAAGCATAGCAGTGTGAACAGACAACACAGAGTTACACATGGAGTAAACAATTAACAAGTCAATAACACAGTAGGAAAAAAAGAGTCTATATACATTGTATGCAAAAGGCATGAGGAAGTAGGCGAATAATTACAATTTTGCAGATTAACACTGGAGTGATAAATGATCAGATGGTCATGTACAGGTAGAGATATTGGTGTGCAAAAGAGCAGAAGAGTAAATAAATAACAATATGGGGATGAGGTAGGTAAAATTGGGTGGGCTATTTACCGATAGACTATGTACAGCTGCAGCGATCAGTTAGCTGCTCAGATAGCAGATGTTTGAAGTTGGTGAGGGAGATAAAAGTCTCCAACTTCAGCGATTTTTGCAATTAGTTCCAGTCACAGGCAGCAGAGAACTGGAACGAAAGGCGGCCAAATGAGGTGTTGGCTTTAGGGATGATCAGTGAGATACACCTGCTGGAGTGCGTGCTACGGGGGGGTGTTGCCATCGTGACCAGTAAACTGAGATAAGGCGGAGCTTTACCTAGCATGGACTTGTAGATGACCTGGAGTGTGGGTCTGGCGACGAATATGTAGCGAAGGCCAGCCGTCTAGAACATACAGGTTGCAGTGGTGGGTGGTATAAGGTGCTTTAGTGACAAAACGGATGGCACTGTGATAAACTGCATCCAGTTTGCTGAGTAGAGTGTTGGAAGCTATTTTGTAGATGACATCGCCGAAGTCGAGGATCGGTAGGATAGTCAGTTTTACTAGGGTAAGTTTGGCGGCGTGAGTGAAGGAGGCTTTGTTGCGGAATAGAAAGCCGACTCTAGATTTGATTTTCGATTGGAGATGTTTGATATGAGTCTGGAAGGAGAGTTTACAGTCTAGCCAGACACCTAGGTACTTATAGATGTCCACATATTCAAGGTCGGAACCATCCAGGTTGGTGATGCTAGTCGGGCGTGCGGGTGCAGGCAGCGAACGGTTGAAAAGCATGCATTTGGTTTTACTAGCGTTTAAGAGCAGTTGGAGGCCACGGAGGGAGTGTTGTATGGCATTGAAGCTCGTTTGGAGGTTAGATAGCACAGTGTCCAAGGACGGGCCGGAAGTATACAGAAATGTGTCGTCTGCGTAGAGGTGGATCAGGGAATCGCCCTCAGCAAGAGCAACATCATTGATAAATACAGAGAAAAGAGTCGGCCCGAGAATTGAACCCTGTGGCACCCCCATAGAGACTGCCAGAGGACCGGACAGCATGCCCTCCGATTTGACACACTGAACTCTGTCTGCAAAGTAGTTGGTGAACCAGGCAAGGCAGTCATCAGATGAGTAAAGCTCAAATATTTAAAGTGACTAGTCTTCAATTATTAAAGTAGCCCGTGATTTCAAGTCTCTGTATATGGGGCAGCAGCTGTCGTGGAAATATTCAGTCAGTAATATTTCTCAACTACCAGAGCCTGTGAGTTCAAATATACTTTTATTAGAATATAATAAAAGCCAAGCTGGTTCATGAAAACAACTACTTTTCCAGTCTTGGCACACACTCTTTATACAGGTTACAACCTTACGTCACACACATATTAACTCCTCCGTATGATTCAACCCCTCTGGCATTTGGCCACCATTATCCTTTTTGCCTTGCACTAATTTTAGTTTGGTTTCCCCTGTTTTGAAGACAGGTGCATGATAATGGTCCATTCTAAATCAAAACAAATTTCACACAGATATTATTTAGTATATGTAAAGACAAGATTAAATCAAGAATAGTCCATGGGTGACAATATTGGCCTATAACTTGTGAATTATATATTATCACTTGTGAATGATGCCCAGCGTAAGGCAAGAAACAATGCCCTTTTCTAATCATAGTCACTTAAGCTGTGATACAAGGTTTGTATCACAGCTTATGTGTACAAATAACTTAAGTTAAGCACATTAATTAAGCACTTTAATCCACTTTACTCTCTCCAAATCAATCATCAAGTTTGCAGACGACACAACAGTAGTAGGCTTGATTAACAACAACAACGCGACAGCCTACAGGGAGGAGATGAGTGTGGTGTCAGGAAAATAACCTCTCACTCAACGTCAAAAAAACAAAGGATATGACATTGGACTTCAGGAAACAGCAGAGGGATCACCCCCTATCCACATCGACGGGACAGCATTGGAGAAGGTGGAAAGTTTTAAGTTCTTCTGCGTATATCACTGACAAACTGAAATGGACCACCCACACAGACCGTGTGGTGAAGAAGGCGCAACAGCACCTCTTCAACCTCAGGAGGCTGAAGAAATTTGGCTTGGCACCTAAGACCCTCCAACTTTTACAGATGCAAAATTGAGAGCATCCTGTCTCGCTGTATCACCGTCTGGTACGGCAACTGCACCGCCCATAACCGCAGGGCTCTCCAGAGGGTGGTGCAGTCTGCCCAACGCATTGCCGGGGGCAAACTACCTGCCCTCCAGGACACCTACATCACCCGATGTCACAAGAAGGCCAAAAAGATCATCTAGTACAACATCCACCCAAGCCACTGCCTGTTCACCCTGCTACCATCCAGAAGGCGAGGTCAGTACAGGTGCATCAAAGCTGGGACTTAGAGATTAAGAAACAGCTTCTATCTCAAGGCCATCAGACTACTAAACAACAAACCCTAACTCAGAGGCTGCTGCATACATTGAAACCAAATCACTGGACACTTTAATAAATGGATCACTAGTCACTTTAAACAACGTCACTTTAAATAATGCCATTTAATGTTTACATATCTTACATTACTCATGTATTTTATACCATCTACTGCATCGTGCCTATGCCGCTCGGCCATCGCTCGTCCATATACTTTTATGTACATATTCTCATTCACCCCTTTAGATTTGCGTGTATTAGGTAGTTGTTGGGGAATGAAAAACAGACTGAAAAACATCTTCTATCTCAAGGCCATCAGACTGTTAAACAGTCATCTCTAGCACAAAGAGGCTGCTGCCTAGATACAGACTTGAAATCATTGGCCACTTCAATAAATGGAACACTAGTCACTTTAGTAATGCCACTTTAATAATGTTCACATATCTTGCATTACTCATCTCATATTTATTCTATACTATATATTGCATCTTAGTCTATGCTGCTCTGACATTGCTCATCCATATATTTATATATTTTTATTCCATTCCTTTACTTAGATTTGTGTTATTAGGTATTTGTTGTGGAATTGTTAGATATTACTTGTTAGATATTGCTGCACTGTCGGAACTAGAAGCACAAGCATTTCGCTACACTCGCAATAACATCTGCTAACCTTGTGTACTGTATGTGACCAATAAAATTTAGATTTGATTTGATTTGGTATAGAGCCTAACTGGCATACATAAGCAGCCTGTAAAGTTCCAAGTTTAGGAAAGAATTTTCACCATAAAAATGCACCTTTATAATAAAAGTATTACATGCATAATCGCATTTGCAGTTACTTTTGATAATGGTGTTCCTTCTAATGGAACGTCTGCACTTATAGTGTGCGCATTGCTGCGCTTATAATGTGAAGAAATAGCCTAATAGATCAACATTTTAAGCTAAACGTTCGATCTGTTGCGTCAGCCTCATTGTGTAAAAAGTTTTTTTTTAAGCTAGTGGTTATATTAATTTGGGATCTATCGCATCCCACAACTATCCCAGACTGCGCACAGAATAGAATAGGTCAACTTTTGCCCGTGCTTTTGCTGTTCGTTAGGCTTAGTCATCTTGTTGCCTGACAAAGTAAATGTGGACGGTACTTCCAGTATCTTTAATATGCACTTCGGAATTGGATAATGACGAGCGCAGTTGCGTCCCTGAAGTGTCTGTCTTCACTTGTAGCCTGTGAGAAAGACCTGATCACGTGATTGAGAGCCATGTGACTGAGAGGTGCTTCGGAGCACGGAGCACTCAGGGAGAAGGGAATTATAATATTCAGCCTAAGGGCACAACGACCACTGGCCACAAAAGGCATGTATTTTTTTTCGGGGGCATTACGGCCATACAAAGGGGATGCCGCCGGGAAATTTGAGGCATTATCAAGTGTTTGTCAAATTGTGAATCATTGACTGGTGTAGTGTGTATAACAAGCAGAACTCATGCTTTTCATGCAACGTTTTTTCAAATCATCATTAGAGTCGCATTATGCATTTATTAAAAATCGACACATATAGCCAAACGTTTGTAGAATAACTAAAGTTACATTAATAACTATAAATTAAGCATATAAGTGTGCCTATTTCTTTGTTAACCGCTCAACACAGAATAGTCGCATGTGCACAGAAAATATCCTTTCAATTTTATTCAGCTTCATTCAATTGTATTCTTCATACTATAAAATAATGCCATGGACTTCTATGCAAATCTTGTCTGGTAAATGAACTAGTGTAGCCCACAGCCATATGGCATAGCCAGATGAGGACCTAACATAAGGACAACTCAAAGTATACTATTTTGTTCTTCTGAAATAGACTACATTTTCTTTATATACCGCCACAGCCCTAGACAAGACACCTATGTGTTCCATGCCAATACATTATATCATAGTCATTGTCTCTCTCAACCCATCTGTGTGTGTGTGTGTGCATGCGTGTCGGCGGCGTGTGTGTATAGGAGTCAGGATGCCTGGGTGTCCAAGCTGTTCTCTTCAGACAGGAAGTCCCAGACCATGCCTGTGATGCGCTGCAGAGCCGGCCTAATGCAGAGCCGGCTTCAGCAGTTCAGCACCATGGATACCTCTCTCACACTCAACATAGGTACATGAATATGATGCTATCCCTTCCCACTTCCCTGCCTCAAACTGTAAGTTTGCACATACAGTTGAAGTCGGAAGTTTACATACACTTAGGTTGGAGTCATTAAAACTAGTTTTTTCAACCACTCCACAAATTTCTTGTGAACAAACTATAGTTTTAGCAAGTCGGTTAGGACATCTACTTTGTGCATGACACAATACATTTTTCCAACAATTGTTTACAGACAGACTATTTCACTTATAATTCACAGTATCACAATTCCAGTGGGTCAGAAGTTTACATGCACTAAGTTGACTGTGCCTTTTAAACAGCTTGGAAAATTCCAGAAAATGATGTCATGGCTTTAGAAGCTTCTGATAGGCTAATTGACATAATTTGAGTAATTTGGAGGTGTACCTGTGGATGTATTTCAAGGCCTACCTTCAAACTCAGTGCCTCTTTGCTTGACATCATGGGAAAATCAAAAGAAATCAGCTAAGACCACAGAAAATAAATTGTACCACAAGTCTGGTTCATCCTTGGGAGCAATTTCCAAATGCCTGAAGGTACCAGGTTCATCTGTACAAACAATAGTATGCAAAAATAAACACCATGGGACCACGCAGCCGTCATACCGCTCAGGAAAGCTTGGTGCGGAAAGTGCAAATCAATCCCAAAACAACAGCAAAGGACATTGTGAAGATGCTGGAGGAAACAGGGACAAAAGTATCTATATCCACAGTAAAATGAGTCCTATATCGACATAACCTGAAAGGCTGCTCAGCAAGGAAGAAGCCCATGCTCCAAAACCGCCATAAAAAAGCCAGACTGCAGTTTGCAACTGCACATGGGGACAAAGATTGTACTTTTTCGAGATGAAACAAAAATAGAACTGTTCAGCCATAATAACCATCGTTATGTTTGGAGGAAAAAGGGGGATGCTTGCAAGCCGAAGAACACCATCCCAACCGTGAAGCACGGGGGTGGCAGCATCATGTTGTGGGGGTGCTTTGCTGCAGGAGGGACTGGTGCACTTCACAAAATAGATGGCATCATGAGGCAGGACAATTATGTGGATATATTAAAGCAACATCTCAGTCGGGACGTCAGTCAGGAATTTAAAGCTTGGTCACAAATGGGTCTTCCAAATGGACAATGATCCCAAGCATACTTCCAAAGTTGTGGCGAAATGGCTTAAGGACAACAAAGTCAAGGTATTGGAGTGGCCATCACAAAGCCCTGACCTCAATCCTATAGAACATTTGTGGGCAGAACTGAAAAAGCATGTGCGAGCAAGGATGCCTACAAACTTGACTCAGTTACACCAGCTCTGTCAGGAGGAATGGGCCAAAATTCACCCAATGTATTGTGGGAAGCTTGTGGAAGGCTACCAGAAACGTTTGACCCAATTAAAACAATTTAAAGGCAATGCTACCAAATACTAATTGAGTGTATGTAAACTTCTGACCCACTGGGAATGTGATGAAATAAATAAAAGCTGAAATAAATCATTCTCTCTACTATTATTCTGACATTTCACATTCTTGAAATAAAGTGGTGATCCTAACTAACCTAAGACAGGTAATTTTTACTCGGATTAAACATCATGAATTGTGAAATGCTGAGTTTAAATCTATTTGGCTAAGGTGTATGTAAACTTCTGACTTCAACTGTATACTGTACTTACTGCTTAAACCATAATCTGGGCTTGCAAAGTAGCCATTGAATATGGTGATTCTCCTTTAAACTTGCCATTCACCAGCTTTTCAAGTTTAATAATGTCAAAATATGTTCGGTACTTACCAAAGAATGGAGTTTCACTAAACAACTATCGCCATTCCAGCCGTTATGTACTTCCATAAAAGGTCTAAAATAAAAAGTTACATTGTCACGCCCTGGTCTAAGTATTTTGTGTTTTCTTTATTATTTTGGTCAGGCCAGGGTGTGACATGGGTTTATTATGTGGTGTATTTAGTCTTGGGTTTTTTTGTAGGCATTGGGATTGTGGTATAGTGGGGTTTTCTAGAAAAGTCTATGGTTGCCTGAAGTGGTTCTCAATCAGAGGCAGGTGTTTATCGTTGTCTCTGATTAGGAACCATATTTAGGCAGCCATATTCTTTGAGTGTTTCGTGGGTGATTGTTCCTGTCTCTGTGTTTGTTTGCACCAGAGAGGCTGTTTAGGTTTTCACATTACGGTTCTTGTTTTGTATCGATCTTAATTAAACATGTATCAAAATTACCATGCTGCATTTTGGTCCGATCCTTGCTACACCTCTTCAGAGGAGGAGATAGAAGAAAACTGTAACATACATGCAGCTGAAAATTTTTAAAATGCAGGTGTGCATGAGCCAACTCTTCTGCACATCCAGCAATATTAGTAATGTAATTAAAATACACTAAATAAAGCCTATGTAGAAATATACCCTATATTGTCAACTGAATCTATTATATATTATTGCATTTTGTGTAACGCGGGTGAAACAACAGATTGATATGACATTCATACAGTGTTGTAGGTGATCAAATCAATGACCTTTCCTGCTGCTGGATCAGCCGACCTGTGCGTGGCAGTAATGAATGATTTTATTGGAGGTGCAGAAGAGGTGGAGTTGGCGCATGCACACTTGCAAGAAGAATTACTTTGATTCTTTCCAGACAAGGCATTTTTCCGGTTGCATGTGACTTTTTATTTAAACCTTTTTTGGAACTAC